>NW_028327173.1:45675430-46300430 GCF_987537825.1 Furipterus horrens
ATCTGGGGCAGATGTTCAACCTGAGAATGTTGTGATAGCCAAGTCTATAGGGGCACATCCTTCAGAGCAATGTAACTGAGGTACAAAGAGAGGCATCTGTGATGTCAATTGGGAGAGACAGGCCATTGGATTAAGTTGTCATGGATGCATAAAGCCAACAGTGGTTTCAAATATGAGTCTTAACCCAAAGTCCCTGTGGACAGATACTTCAAAACTTAACAGTGAAGTGCGGCATTGTTATGTATATATTTGATGATTTGGAGTGAGACAGAAAGATGTACTTACATATATATCTGAATCTGTCAGCCAACAAAAGTGTATATAGAACATTTTTAAACCAAGTTAAAACTATTAGAGGTTTGTTTGAATTATTACAACTCTAAACATTAATTTTTAAATAGGTTCTATTAAACTTAACGATTCCCCTGAGCAATTTCATATAATGCAGCTAGAAATAATAATGACAACACTTATTAAGTTAAAACACTCACTAATACTTAAGAAATATGCTAGATGGCATGCTTAGTATTGCATTTCAATAATCCCTACAACAATCTCATGAGAAATAAACCATTATTACCCCTATTTTATAGATCTGGGTCAGGTCTAGGGTGAGACCACTCAGTTTCCCAGCGTGCAAAACTTAAGGAGGCGCTCACTCTCAGGCTCTTGAATCTTTGCCAACTTTACGAGCGAGTACTTCCTTAAATTTTGCATCCCGTCTGCCTCCCTTGCCTCAGTCCTCGCTTTTATAGACGAAGGAACTGAGGGCTGAGAGGTCAAGAAATTGTCTGAAATCCTCCACTAATAAGTGGCAGGATGAGAACTTGAGCCTGGTCTTGATCAGCCCCAGATGATCTAAATATTGACTGATGATCTTCTCTGTTGGGCACTGAAGGAACACAACCTCTACACTCAAGAAATTGACAGACACCAGGGTGGGGACAGACAAATGTGCAGTAAGAAAATGTGTGTTATCTTAACAGTAGATATCAATTGGCATTCTTTTAGGGGATGAACATTCTTTGTTTGCAAAAATGTCTTGATCAATTATGGAGAAGGTGAAACTGTGGTGGTAAAAAAATAAAGGACAAATAAAATGGTTAAGCTGTTTAATGGGAAAAATAGAAAAAGGAGGAGAAAGAGGAAGGGGAGAAAAGAAAGGGGGGGGACACTCGGAAGGGGAGAGAAGGAATGGGGAGGGAAGAGGAGTAGAGTGGAGATGAGAGATGAGAAGATCTGATGAGCGAGTAGGAGGTGAGGAATTATGTAGGAAGAAGTGGCACTAAAATTTCCCTGGTGGAGAGGAAGCTAAACAATATTTTAAGACGGGCTACCACTTGCATCTCCCTTGGCTCCCACACACACCCTGGGGTTGAATTAGTTTTCCATGTCACAAAAGCTTGCTAGAGGAGGGATTTGTATTGGAAATTTAGGAGGAGCGCAGCCACTGCTAGTGGATGTTGTACCTTTGTGCAAATTAGTACAAGAAGCCCCTTCTGTGTCTGGGCGAATACAGGAGGTGGGTGGGGCATAGGCTGGTGTTCAGACCTCCTTGCCCCCTTAGCTTGGTGCCTTTGATCAGGGTACAATCTACATAGCCCCACAAGATGGCCCTGGTCACACCTGGGTCAAATTGTGCAGACTAGAGGCAACATGAGTAGAAACAGGAGCTACAGGTGGGGGTCAAAGGAAATGCAGATGCCTGGGAATTTTCAGAAGTCAGAAGAAAGGCTTTGGACTTCACAGGGCATAGGTTTGAAATTCAGTGGACCTTATCCAGCTCCATGCGACTAAAATATGGATTGCCTATATAGACACATTACTATAATATGGTGAGTATGCTGACAGAAATAGGTACAAAGTGCTGTGAAATCCAACAATAGCTTAGGAGAGCTGGGGAGGCTTCCTGGAGGAGGAAGCTATTCAAAGACTGAGCTTGCTGAGAAGAGAAGTGGGGAGGACACCTTTTATGAAAAGGTCATGGTGCATTAGGGGCATGGGGAGGGGTATAGTCTGGCTACTGCAAAGCTTGTAAATGGGGAAATAGCATGGCATGGGAATGGAAGAAAGTCACAGCTAAACTTTTAAGGGTCAAGTGCAAGGTTTTGACTATCTTGTAGGGGCTGGGGAACCACTGGCTAAGTAATTAGCAAGCTTTCTCTGAAGTCAAGGAAGAGGATAAAGCTGGGAAAGAACGTTTGCCATGTTCCAGGTGACTCAGAGTGAGACCAGAATTCAGGTAACAGCGACAGAGACTGGGGAGAACGTACTACTCTGAGCAACTATCAATTACTTAGGGTCGTCAGGGATTGGTAGGGGGATCTATAAGGAATGAGTCACAGCTAAATTGAACTTTCTAATTTGGACAGCTGGGCACCTTATTACTACCCAGGCCTCAAGTCAAAGTGCACTTTGCTATGTTTTGGGGGCCTTACCCTGCTCCATGCCTGGCCCTGAGGACACAGCAGAGTCCTTTGTCAGTCTCCCCGGGCCCAGTCAAAGAAAGAGGGGTATTGAGAGGGAAGGGCTCCCAGGGCAGGAAAGCCATGCACAGCATGGCTGTTTATTACATATTCAAAAGCAGAGCAGCTGCAGGTCACTTGGGGTAGATGTCCTGTCTTTCCCATTGGTGGCTGGTGGAGCAGGGAGTGGGTAGAGAGAGAGGAAGCCCTCTGTGCATGTCCATCAGCCTCCCTAAAGCAGAGCAAATGTGCTGAGCTAGCACCTAGCACTGAATCCATGAGATGGATGATAAAATAACAAAACTAGTAGAAAATTGACTGAATCCTTCTCTCCCCTTTCAAGTGCTCAAATTTGGGGGGTCAGCCTGAGCCAAGACTTGGTTCTAAGGGTCTCTCTGAGGCAGGAAAGCCCATCTGAGGTCTGAAGTTGAAGGATCCAGTAAAGTGAGAGCTGTAGGTTTGACAGGTAATGGTACTCCCGTTTTATAGATGATGACATTCAGGCCCAAAGTGGTTAATTAACTTGCTTGAGGTCCTCCAGGCAGCAAGGGTTAGAGCCAATAATTATAGGTGATACTCTGCTGTGCAGGCATCATTCTCAGCATCTCCTCCCCCCACCCTGTTTTACAGAAAAATAATTGACATAACATTGTATTTGTCTAATGTGTACAACATAATGATTTGATATTTGTATATATTGAGAAATGATTGCCACAATAAGCTCAGTGAACATCCACCACCTTACATAGTTACACTTTCTTTTCTTGCAATAAGAACCTTTAAGATCTACTCTCTTAGCAACTTGCAAATATAGCAATACAATATAACATTATTAATTATGGTCACCATGCTGTACATTAGGTCCCCAGGACTTATTTGCCTTATAACTGGAAGTTTGTACCTTTTGGTTAACTTCATCTGCTTCTCCCACTTTGTCCCCTGCTTTTGGCAACCACCAATCTGTTCTCTGTATCTGTGAGTTCTGTTTTTTTAGATTCCACCTATAAGTAGGATCATACAGCATTTGTATTTCTCTGTCTGATTACCACACTTAGTACAATGCCCTCAAGGTCCACCCATGTTTTTACAAATGGCAGAACTTCCTTTTGTATGGCTCAATTACATTTCATTATATATACACAAACCACATTTTCTTTATCCACTCACCCCTCAGTGGACACTTAGGTTGTTTCTATATCTTGCCAAAGGACCATAGGGGTGCATATATCTTTTCAAAATAGTGATGTTGTTTCCTTATTTTCAGCTTATTTGAGTTTTGTCATCCTTGTGTTAGTCCCATGTTATAGGCAGAGAAACTGAGATACAGAGAGCTTAAGTAACCAGCCCAAGTTTATAAAGCTTGTATCATGGAGCTGGAATTCAACTCTAGGCAGACTGAAATCAGAGTGGGTGCCTGTCCGTGACGCTCCTTTGACTTCAGTGCTGGCCAAGTCTCCTGATTCCAAGCCCACTGCCTTTTCCAATACATCATAACAGTCAGTTCTTGGCATACAAATGTCAAATATCTGCAAATAGTTTCATATGTAAGGGATTTCAAAGGTATACCTCCAGGGAGCCTATGATCTCAACCACATTGTAAGAAATAAATTGTTGGAGTTTACTATCTTAAATTCAGATCACAAACACAGTATTAGCAGCAGGGTAGAAGTATTAGTAAAAATTCATTTTATTAAATAAACATCTGCTTTCTGGAATTTAACACCATTCCCATACACATATGGCTAGGCTGGGATGGCTCACTGAGAAAGTTTAAGTACACTCTGTATTGCAACTTTCTTAGTTATAAAAACTAGGAAGATGAAGTCAGGGGGTAAGAAGTCTGAATTTTAGTACCCCTAAAAAAAGAAGACATTCTTTTTAAAATGTATATGTTCATTGATTTTACAGAAAGAGAGAGAAACTTCGATGTGAGACAAACATTGCTTGGTTGCCTCCTATATGTGCCCTGACTGGGGATCAAACCCGCAACCTACGTATGTGCCCTGACTGGGGATTGATCCCCCAGCCCTTTGGTGAACAGGATGGCCCTCCAATCAACTGAACCACGCTGGCCAGCGAAGAAGGCATTCTTTTATCTACCCAAATCTGGAGTCATTGCATCTCTGTCTCCCCAGTCTAGTGCTAAGAAGACACTGAAAGACTGGGCAAGGAAGTGACATTTAGTGGACAAAGGGTAGGGAAGTAGGCATGGTCCAGAATCTACTTTGGGGATTGAATTCTGTGGTAGACTGACTGCAAAATGTGTCTATAATTCTTCAAGTACTTTGCAGTGTGACTCTGCCGACCATCAGGAGGTAGTCTATGTCCCGACCGCTTGAATCTGGGCTGTGTTGTGATGCATTTGCCAGTAGAATGTGGCAGAAGAGATGAGGTGTCTAAGGTGTAGAACACGTCTACTCTTCCTTGTTCCTCCGCCTTCACCATGAGAGAAGTCTTGAACTAGCTTGCTGAGAACTGAGACACTATGTGGAGCAGAGCTGTCATCCCACCTGAGGCCATCATAGATCAGTCAGCCTCCACAGACCTTCTAGCTGGTGGCAGACACATGAGCAAACCCGACTCACGTAACTGATCCTATTCCGGATCAGCACTGTTGCCCGGCTGGCCCACAGGTGCATGAGAATAATAAATACTGGGATGGTTTGTTATGCACATTATTATGGAAATAGGTAACTGATAAAAGCATCAAAGGCAAATCTCATCAGTGACAGGAAGTTTGTTCCCCTCTATCATGCCCTCTTTTTCAATGGCCCTGCTTGCTTCTTTGGTATTACTTCCAATAGTGGCTGCAGCTCCACTGTCTTCTGCCCCATAGAAACCCTGAAGTCCAGCCATGGGTTGCGTACTTGGTAAAAGTGGCCAACTCTTACATTACAAATGTAGAAAGGGAACTACGCTCATGCTCTCCCAGCCTTAGAAAAAAAAAGTCACTGACATGGAAGACATCCGGACCGTCCTTCCTTGTTCCCATCATGTTTCTACTTTAATCTATTTCCATTTAAACCCCAACCATGACTCCACTTCCCATTCTGAGAGGGGTAAACTGGAGAGCTTAGAGTCAAGACATCTGGAGTAACACAAATTTGGTTTCAAACTCTGGCTCTGCCACATACTAGCTGTGTGCCCTGGTAAAGTTCCTCAACTCATTGAGCCTCAGTTTCTTTGTACATACAGTGGGGATGATTATCTGTGGAGTAATTGTGAGGATTAAGTGAAGTGTGCACTTAGGGCATATTAAGTGCTCAATAAATAGTAGTTATGACTAATTTGTTGAATACCCATCCCCCTTCTTTCCAGTTCCAAACTCTGGGGCTCCCTTTCAGAACTCTGGTTTCAATTCAGACTGCTGGCCCCACCCTCGGCAGTACTCCTGTGGAACCTGGTTTCTTAGGACCTGAGTCCAATCTCTAGTGCCTGTGAGTGCCCAGACCGATGTACTAGCGTATCCGGTGCAGATTCACTCTGGAACAGCACAGAACAGAATCAGAGTCCTTTCATAAGTAGGTCAGTGGGCAAGCCCGCCTCCCCAAACTCTCAAGTTCTGCTGACCGCTTGCGATTATTTTCACATGATGCAATGCTCCCTCTCCCCTTTGGAGCAGTATTAAGTTTCCTCCTGTTCCCATACACTTCAGAGACTGCTGCCCCTCTCACATTTCAGACGCTGACCCGCTCCTTTACACTTTTCCCCTCTGCTTGTCTGGAGCCCCGCGTAATGAAATTCAGACAGTGGTGACTGCTGTGCTCTGTCTCACTGCCCCTCGGAACGGGTGGCGAGAACCGGGCAGCTCAGCTGTGCAGGGAGCATGCTTCTCCCATGGCTTGGACCTAAAATTGGGCGAGAGCAAGTCTGGTGACTTCATTTCTGTTTGTCAGATCAGCGGTTCCTCACTCTGAAAAGAAAGGCAAACACGTTTGATCTGACTATGGGGAGGTGGGGGGAGAGGGTGGGGTGGAGAATACATGTGATATATAAAATGAAGCAAGCTTTCCAAGAACAACAAAGCTGAATCATAATAACTTACATTTGTGGAACACTGTAGTTTTTTCACACGCATGGCCTCATTTGCTTCTCACAGCAGACAGGACAAGGATTAACATCCCTGTTTGACCAGGAGGTCACACAGCAAGTAGGTGACAGAGTCTCAGCCCACACGCAAGTCACGGGACCCCACACCCAGTCCTCCATCCTCTGTATTACTCTGTCTTCTTTCTTGCATTTCATCTCATAGAAACATCCCTTACAGCAGAGGGTGAAATGAACATCCTGGAAAAGCAAAATTACTACCAGATCCTCTGTTTTATACAAAAAATTCATTCATACTATGAGTCCTGATTCATTAATTATGTCACATTTATATTAAATATACAGTGGACCCTTGAACGATATGGGCATTATGGGCACCTACCTGCATGGTGGAAAAATATATAAGTTTTGACCCTAAATTCAGCCCTTTGCATCTGCAGATTCAACCAACAGTATTTTCAAATCTTGGTTAGGAACCCATGGTTGGAAACACCAAAATACTATTTTTGATCTGCAGTTGATTGACTTTGTGGATGTGAAACTCATGGATAGAAAGGGCTGACTGTATTTATTGAAAAAAAAATCAGCGTATAAGGGGACCTGTGCAGGTCAAACCCCCATTTTCAAGGGTCAACATTTTATATTCTTAATATAAAAGTAAGGTTTTGTTTAAGTTTCCTTCACATATAATACATGACTCAGGAAGATGGCTTTGTCTAGCCCCTGGTAGCTTTAGGGGTTTGTGGCACCGGGTTCTAGATGCTTCCAGCCAGTGTGCAAGATGAGTGTGCAACATACAAGCACCTATAGAAATGTTTTATTTTAGCTCCTCTCTCAGTAAGAATATTATTTTTTAATTGGCACTGTTGACTGGGGCTTTTCTTTAAACCATCTGCCCCAAACTTTGTATCCTGCATTTTTTTGACAATGGAAATACACATGTTGGTAAGATATGCATTGTGTCTGAGAGGCTAAAGGAATGAGCTCTTGGGCATTCCCAGATGCACTGAGTGCATTTGCAGAGCAGAAAACATGTGCTGTATGCAGGAATCAAAAATGGGGAGCAAGAAGAGGAGCCAAAGGACCAACTGTGGTGGTGGGGGGCTTAGTCAGAGGGGTGGAACAGAAGATTTGGGTCCCTGGAGTTATTGTAACTATGCAGCACCTTACCTCACCCTCCGACTGCTCTCTCTTGATGGAGCCTTGAAGATGAGCACTCTCACTGGGAACAATCCTCTCTCCACTCCCTGCAGGAGGCGAAGGATCTCTAATCCATAACTCTGACTCCAAAAGGCCCTTCTGGCTTAGGTTAACCCTGCTAACCTTTGCTGTCCATCCCAGAGCCCTTGCTGGTAGACTTTTTGCTCCAGAAAGGTTTGCCGGTGCTGGCAATCTGCACAGGTGTTTGGGACAATTGCAGCACGTTCTTCAGAACAGATGGGATCTGAACCCGAACAGAGATGGGGAGATCATCATGAGAGCTGCCTCCTTTAGTGTGGGTTTCCAACAAAAGGGAATATGTTCCAAAGTGGTCTGGCAATTGGTTGCAACCATGGAGTAGAGATTTGCTGAAAGAAAGGAAAAAGGATGATCTCAATAGCTAGCATGCATGAGAGCTTCTTACGTGCCAAGCACCGATCTAAGCATGTTAAATGCATTAGCTTATTTTTACAAGGTAAATGCTACTATGATCATCTCCTTACACAAATAAAAACACTAGAGCATGAGAGGGTAAGCAATTTGCTCAAGGAAAACAACACGTATATGGCAGAGCTGGGATTTGAACCCAGGGCCTCCACGCTTTCAGCCACCATGTTGTGCTGCCTCTTGCTGCCTGCATAACTCACCCAAGAGCAATTAATAGTAACTCACCCTCCTTTTGCCTTACTTATGCCAGGCACTGTGTGAAATGCTTGATATGCAGTGTTTCCCACAGTCCTCACAACAATCCTGGAAGGAAAGTACTCTCACTACTTTCATTTCCTCAATGAGGAAACTGAGGCTCAGGGCTGTTAACTTGCCTGAGGTTACATAGCTAATAAATGACTCAGAAAACCTACACTCTTAATCATTCTGTTTTGTAAACTTTTATGGAAGCTACATGAACTGTAGACACTAAATAAGTGCAAATTTATTTCCAAGAAAATTTTACAGGATTGGAGACCTGACAGTATGGTGAAAAGCAAAGATCCCTGAGCTTGTGGTCAGAAGATCTAGGTTCAGGGCCCATCTTTGGCACTTACGTTCCAGCCTCGGTTTCCTCATGTGTAAAATGAAGCCTGCTTGTGGGAATTGAATGATAAGACATACGTGGGGCTTTTATTTAACACATGTAGGGTGGGTACTTTTGTTTTGATTTTTACATTAGCATTTTCTCTTGGTGGTGTACATTCTAAGGATTTTGACAAATATATAATGACATGTACCTGTTATTATAGTATCATACAGAATAGCGTTACTGCCCTGAAAATCCTCCCTGCTCTGACTGTTCATCCCTCTTTTCCCCTTAACTCCTGGTAACCAAATAAATTTTTTTTTTACAGTTTACATAGTTTTGCCTTTTGCAAAATGTCCTATAATTGGAATCATACAATACATAGGCTTTTCAGACTGGCTTCTTTTACTTTGTCATATGCGTTTAATTTTCCTCCATGTCTTTTCACAGCTTGTTAGCTTATTTCTTTTCAGTGCTAAATAATATTCTGTTGTCTGAATGGACCAGAAATTTTTAAGGAGTTATTTATTTATTTTTTTAGCCCGTTCTCTTCATTTTATAAACAAAGAAACCTGAATGCTATAGACATTAAAAAAGCTTGCTCAAGTCCCACAGCTAGTTCATGGCAGTCAGAAAGTAACTCTTCAACCTCTAGTCTTAGCACTTTTGCTACTTTCCTGGGCTGATTTTCAATATTCTGTAGAGCTGGTGTTTGCTGATCCTCCTCTCATTACCTGCACCCATTTGTTAAGCTACTGCTTCCTTTGCGTCTGTGGAATTAAAGGGCCAGAAAGCTTTGGATGAAGTCATGCATGTGCATTCTCTACCATCGAGTGGGTTAACTGTTTTCACTTTTTTCCTCATGTGAAAGCTTAAAAGAGCAACTTGGGCAGGTGGATTTCGATCTCCTTCATCTCCTCCTCATCTTTGTAGGATATACCCCCAGATGATGATGTGAACCAGGGGACAAGGAAGGCATAGTAAGGTACTTCAGGGACTTTTCGTCTGTTGTAAAGGCAGGTGTGGTGTAGCTTGGAAAGAGGAAATTACTATGGAAGAAATCTAACACATGTCAATGCAAGTCCTACATTTAGGTTCAAAAAGTCAATTGTACCCAATGCAGGGTATGGTAGGGTAGTGCACACAAAAGTGACCTTGGGGTTTTAGCAGTAGACGCTCAGTAAGAAACAATATTGCTCTGGGGTTGCCTAAAAAGTGATTGTACTCTTAGAGTGTGTTACCAGAGCTGCTCTCTTACCCTGATCCTGTGATAAACTGACTGAGAAGACTCCAACACGTTTCTAAATGTCTCAGAGAGAGGAATCCCTCTGTATTTTGTATTTCAGTACAGATGCTTAGGAAGGCCCATTTGTGGACGTCATATCTAAACCTTGTATTGACAAGCTAGAGCACAGCCAGAGGCTGCAGACTGGGCGCTGGGAAGGAACTCACCTTTGTGGGCGCCTTCCATGTACCAGGCACTTGGCTCGGACTTTACCTACAGTTACCTAACGCCTCAGCGAATCCTCCCACCAACCCAGACACGCAGTTTTTAATTAATCTCATATACATTCCTTAGGGGAAGAAGCTTATCCAGGATCACGCCCCTTGAAAGCGGCACGGCTAGCTGCTACACCCATGTTTTTCCTACTCCCAGGACAGCGGAAGATCTAAAAGATGGATAATAAGAGGATAACTGGAAACCAGCCACACACAGATACCCAGAAATACTCAAAGGACTGTCAAGTGGAACAGGGAATTAGATTTATTCCTCTTTGGTCCCTCCACCCCCTGCTCCCTCCTAAAAACCTAGAGGGACAGAAGGAGTATTACAGGGAAGCACATAGGATGTTCGTGTCAGGAAAAATTGTAGAGGGTGGTTCAACAAGCAGTCCAGCTGCCTTAACTCATCCTGGGTGCCTCCTCACTGAAGGAGAAGCAGATTGGCCACTGGTCAGTATTGTTATTCATTCATCTCACCAATATTTAATAAGTGGCTATGATGTGTCATCAGGGTTTCAGGCCTTGAGGATTTGGCAATGAACAAAACAGACCCAAAACTTCTTGTCTCAATGGGGTTTATGTTGCAATGGAATGTAGTGGTACATTAGACTAGTGGGCCCCCAGGGTAGCAGTCAGAGGTGCTGTTTGTGCCTGCTGGTGTCCCCTCGGCTTATCCCACTGTTGGGCATGCTAGCTCAATTTCCAATGATCAGGGCATTCTCTGGTCACTGGAGCCCATTCTCCCTGAGAGTTGAAAGTGATCGGGGAATTAACACTCCTCCCAGCAGCTGTTGCCAGTGACTGATTGGATAAATACCCCTGCCTTCCTGTCCTTTAGGTAGAATAGCTCTAAGGTGAGTGATCTATGCTGTTTCCCAGAGTTCCCCAGAAGAATGACACTCCAGTTGTCCATGGTAGAAATTTCCTTGATCAGTTCCTTCTGTTCTCTATCTCACTTTCCACCACCCAGCTAGTGGTCCCTGGAATCACTGCCCAAATAAACCACTTGCACTTGAATCCTTGCCTTGGGGTCTGTTTCTGAGGAATCTTAAAGTAAGGCCACCCCTGTGATTCATGAGCTGAGCACTGGCTGAATGTCAAGGAATTTGAATTTTCATCATATCTCTTGCATGTATGCTCTTGGGCAAGTTGTTCATCCTCTCTGGCTCCTAATATTCTCAAAATAAGAGCATTGGACTAGATAAAATATATCGGTGCCATTTATATTCATATCCATAAGCATACCTAGCACTTTGTAGACTCCTTTACCTGCTTTTGAAAGATCATTCACATTCATGTCTCTTCGATCCTCAAAAGTACCTCTGTGGATTAGACTGGGTATAGGTAACTTTGCCCATTTTAGGGATTAGACAATTATGTACCATAAAGATTTAGTTTCCTTTTTTCTCTTCTAAACCTTATAATTAATTTACCAAATTTGACTGATTCCCATCCATGTTCTCCTAATCTCTACCTTCAGTCTTGATGTATAGAATGAATTTCCTGTTCCTTGATTCTCTCTTATGACCAGGAAACAGCTGAAATTATGGCTAAAAGAAGAGCCTCTAGGATATAAAATCATACCTTCAATAGTCCATACAAGTTAGGTGCTGTGTGTGACAAGACTGGCCCAGGCCGGGGCAGGGCGTGGGGCGGTGGGAAGGGCAGGAAGACACAGACCCTGGGCTAGGTCCAGATGACTTTGTGAATCTGATAAAGGCAGTATGGGACACATTTTTATGTTTCTCTATGGTTTATAGAAGCACTTTCATATCTTGGATCTCACTTGATTCCCACTAACCATGTGAGATGTGACTTTTATTATTCCAGTTTTGATGGGAAAACAGAAGCTGAGAGAGGTTGAGTGGATGTGATAAGTGTGAAGTCTCCTTTAAAATGTTCAGGCAGATGCAAACGGAGGTGGTCACACCCAGGCCTGTTCGTTGGAAAAATGGTTGTTACAAGTTCTGTGGTAGCTGTGTAGACTCAGTCAGAGGGTGTTTTCTGGCAGAAACCAGGGGTAAAGAAGGGAAGAATTAAAGACAGTGGTACCAGAGATCCTTGCGTTATTATTAGAGAGATGACTCCATGTCACTCTGCAGAGAGAGAGAGAAAGGTTCATGCCAGTGAACCTTAGAGATCATTATGGTCCAGACAGGCTTTCTTTAAAATTACACAGTTTGTAGGGTCAGCGACTGTCCCAGTTTGCAATGAAATTCCTGTCTCCCAAGAAACTCTTAACTCTCAAGCAAACTAGGGCAGTTTGTCACTCTACAACTAGTAGATGTTTTTGAGACTCCCAAGTCTGTCTGATTCCCAAAGATGACCTGTTTAACCCCAGTAGCATTAAATGGAATCATGAGTGGGTTATTTTTCCTTTCTGAATTTCATTTTTCTCATCTGTAAAATGGAAGCAATAGTATCTAACTCAAAGAGTTGTTGTGGGATAAATTGGAAAATACATATAAAGTATTCACTAAATGGTTGATACTATGAGTATTATTATTACTTTCCAAGACTAGAAACAGGTTTTTCTGGCTTTCTACCTACCTCTTTTTTTATTACTTTTGGTTGCCCCCAGCAGGACTGACAAATCACCATTACGGGTATTTTTTTATGCATGTGAAATAAAGTCTCCGTGTTATAGCTAAAAATTTTGGTAAACTTAGATTCCCAGGAAGCATAGACCTTCTTAGTGAGCAAAAAGCTTTTGCTATCTGTATTAAATGTCACATCTTCCAAGAGGAATTTCATATATGGTTCAGCTGTGCCCAAAATATTTCTTTTTTATATTATGAGAAAAAGCTACTACCAAATATACAACAGAATGGAAGAATTTAGATGCATTTGGCACCAAGGGTTTAGCTAATGTTTGTGGCAGGAGAGAATGACCGTATTTCTTAAACCACACCCAATTGTGCAGAATAAGACTATATTGGCTATAACTACCATTTGATCACATTTCTCTGTTGTTGCTCTTTCTGCCCATGCAAATATGCTCTGGTGCGTGATATAAAGAGCATAACAAAATCCAGCATTTTGTGCCAGATTTAGAAAGCTGTCTTGTTCTCCTGTTGTAGCGTTCTGCGTGGGCGTTTGAACTCTGAAACCCTAAGTCCGAGCCCCTCAAGCAAACTCTTTCTGTGTCTCAGTGGGAAGCTCTTTGCTTTTCTTCTTCAGTTTCTTCAGCTGTAAAACAGGAATCCAAATAATTCCCTCAAGACCAGGGATTTTTCTGAGCTGGTCTGTAAAATTACACAAAGATGAAAAACCCAATAGTGACAATATGCACCTAGCATGGTTCTGCGTCTAGAGATCTATGTGATTTTTTTTTTTTTAAAAGGACCTATCACCCAAGAGGAAAAACCCAAAGTGCTCTCTGCTCAGATGGGGGTATGTTGTGATTAACTTTTGGGGATCAATTTCTGTGCACCTTCCTGGGGTGACCTTGCATATGTTTTTCTAGTCCTTTCCCTAAAGTAAGCCCAATCTGTCATAATTTTATAGGATTACCACCACATTCTCCTTCTCCTTCTTCTCGCTCCTCCTTCTTTTTCCTTCTTCTTTCTTCCCTTTTAACTGTACTAAAGAAAAAATGAACGTAGCTTCCTGGCTGATTGTGGAGAACAAATCTGTATCTCTTTGAAAGCTTGTTGATCAAAAGATTCATGTCATCTGTATGTAGGCCATTTCTCTGAGGGAAAAAGGCAGAGTAATCAAGAATGCTTGCTTGCTGCTCCTCTGAGAGGAAAACAGATGCACTGTGTGCGTAATGGGACTGTGTTTAAAAAACAAAGTCAAGAGCCTGGAAGAATTATACTGGTGCTCTCCCTGCAAATGTGTGGAGATAATGACGGCTCAAAAAGAGACCCCACATTCCAGAGCTTTCGGTGTCTATGGCAAGAAGCAGATGAAATGTGTCAATAAAATCTGGCATTTATTAGAGATAAGGAAGTCTGGAGTAAATGGTATAATCTGATTAAGGCAAGAAAAGGGAAACAGACACATTTCTGTACCATGATACCAACTTTTCTTGGGTCTGGTGGTACCGAGGTTTAAAATTTAGAATTTTTGACACATTTCTTTAAAATGAGCTCTGACCAGTATGGCTTAGTGGGTTGGGCATCGTCCTCCTTAAAATGATTGTTAGTTTTTGGAGTTTTCTCTTCTTGGCTTGATAGGGTTCACAAATCACGCCAGATCTTTAACTGTAGTATTAAAAAATGAAAATAGAAGATGGGTTGTGTGCAGTGCATTTTTTTCTAGGGGAATGAAATCCACAAAAACATTAATCATAACCATTTCACTGTTTGAAAGAGCAAAACAAAACAAACCATAGACATAGAGAGTCAGCTACTTGTCCTCCCATGGGTGGCTCTTCCATAACTGTATCTAACTGTCGAAGGCAGTTACCCTTGTAGTGACCTCTGTTGCACAGTGACAAAACCCCCTATAGTCAGAATACTTAAAACTTCACGTTATTCTCTGTATTTCGTAGTTATGAGGAGAGACAAATGAGAAGATGTATCTGTTTCTAGAATGGTTTTCAAAAATGTTTTTAAATTGGCTAGTACTATATTGTTCATTCCAGTCTTCCTGATTCAGTGTTTAGGTTGAAAGAGAAAAAATATTTTGTATTGACAGAAGATCAAGAGCAGATGTATGTGAAGGTCTCAAGCATACGTTTTAACTTACATCGTGTGCTGTGAGGAACTATCTCAGAGCCAAAAAGTGATTTGTATTCACTAATTGTAGGCAGTTTGGTAGTTTTTCCACATAAAAATAACCTTTTAATCTGATATCTGTTAGTTTCATGTTTTGTGTTTTTACTTCACAGGCTGATTTAAGGTTTAATGTGGATCTCAATGTTGTTAAGCACTGGGTTTTTACACCCAAAAGTTTCCTTAGGAAATTTAAAGTGGTTTTGAAATCACTAAAAATTGTGCTATTAGAGCACAGGTCTATGGAACCGGGCAGTCGCCAGGTGGAATGTCAGGTTGGATCATTTGAGAATCAGAACCCCCAAAATATATCAACTTTGGTGTCCAAAATAATCCAGATTGAATATCAACACTGCTTAAATATGCTGGAAGGTTGCCAGATCTGTGCTTCAGTGGGTGTGTGTGGAAACTGCTCACACATGCAGCCTCAAGGGAGTCAATTCTGTTGAATGGCTGTCCGGATGTCAACATTGCTCATCATCATTTCTAGGGTGACAATTCATAAATGTGGTTGGCCCTCCAGCATTGATGGACAACGTGAGTGGCACATACATATGCCCGCAGGGCTCATATACCCGGCTTCTCTGATGACCAGTGAGGCAGGAATGGTGTCAGGGTGTGAGAAACGGTGGGGACTGTGAGGAGGTGAAGGGCCCACCGATTCCTCACCTCCCAGCTCCCCACTGCTTTTCTTCCATGCAGGCTTGTGTTGCCAGATCTGCTCACTGTTTTTTCAAAACAAGCAGGAAATTCCTATTTTTATGTGAAATCTCTCAAATTTGATATGTCGACTTAAATTTTTAAAAACACTATGCACTCAGGATCTAAACACTTCAGAAGGTCAAATATAGCTGCCTTTTTGAGACCTCAAAAAGGAATTAAGTGTCTCTGGGAAGAAATTCTCCCTGCTCCCTACCTAGAGACCGCTTTTCCAGTAACCTCAGAGGGTTATTTTCATTTGTTTTGTTTGGTTTTTTAGAACACTGGATTTGGAGCTGGGACCCTGGCTAAACCAACTGTACCTCTCCTAACTGCATGAGCAAGGGCATACCCTTAACTTCATTCATCCACAGCTTTCGAGTATATCAATTTATAATACATGTCCAACCCATCTATCTCACAAATTAAATTCACCCAAGTAATTTTTTAAAATTTTATTTATTCTTGAGAGAGAGGGAGGGAGAGAAACATTGATTTATTGTTCCACTGATTTATGCATCTCATATGTGTTCTGACCAGGGACTGAACCCACAGCCTTGGCATATCAGGATGATGTTCTAACCAAGTGAGCTACCCAACCAGGGCACAATTAGTATTTATTGAAAACTTACTTGAGCATATCCTATTTTATTTAATCCTCAAGAAGGCCTTGTGAAGTAGATATTCTTAATGTATATATATAGATGAAGAAACAAATTCTGCAAATTTTAAGGAAACTGCTCAAGGTCACAGAGCTAACTAGTGATGGAATGGAAATTCAGACTAGATCTTCTGATTTTAAACTTTGCTTTTTTTTTTTTTTTTAGAGGAAGAGAGAGAGGGGAAGGGAGGGAGAGAGGGAGCGAATCATCAATGTGTGGTTGCCTCTTGCACACTCCCAACTGGGGACCTGGCCCACAACCCATGCCTATGCCCTGACTGGGAATTGAACTGGCAATCCTTTGGTTCATAGGCTGGTCCACTGAGCCACATCAGCCAGGGCTAAACTTTGCTTTTTACTGTGAAAGCAATTCTTAAAATAGATAAGGAGATATAATCCATCTAAATCATCATCCTTGTCAACAACATCTAGCCCCTAGATACAGAATTTACAAAAAGAATTTTACCTGAACAAGTTACTGTATCTCTCTAGGTCTCAGTGTTCTCTCTTAAATGGGAGGAGTGAGACTTGAGCAGAGGCGGCAAATTGGCATTTCAAGGACTGTATTTAGCTAGATGTCTTTGCTTGGGCCTAAGTAAGTTTTTTCTGTTTGTAAAAAGACAAGTTATTGCCCTGACCGGTGCAGCTCCTTTAGTTTGGCACTGTCCCACAAAGCAAAAGGTTGCCGGTTCAATTCCTGGCCAGAGCATATGCCTGGGTTGCAGGCGCGGTCCCAGGCAAGGTGCGTGTGAGAGGCAGCAGATCAATGTTTGTCTCTCACGTCGAGGTTTCTCTCCTCTTTCTTCCTCCCTTTCCCACTTCCTAAAAATAAATACAGTCTTCAAAAAGTGATTGAAGTGTAGCTGACATAAAGTGCACATATTTTAAGCATACAATTTGATAAAATTTGACATACAAACACACCCATGAAAACCATCACCACAATTATGATAGTGAACTTACCCATCACTCTCAAAAGTTTCCCCATGCCCCTTTGTAATCCATCCGTTGTCTCTTTGCTCCTTGTCCCAGGTAACAACTGATCTTCTTTTTATACTTTTGTTTGTATTCCCTAGAATTTTATATAAATGGAATCATACCAGGTGGACTTTCCTTGGTCTGGCTTCTTTCAGTCAGCTTAACTCTTTTGATATCTATCCACGTTGTGGTGCCTATCATTAGTACATTCCTTCTGCTAGCTGAGTAGTCCTCCATGCTATGGATGTACCATAGTTTATTTATTGACTCAACTCCTGATGGACATTTGGGTTGTTCCAGGTTGCAGTTATTACAGATTTGGCTGCCATGACCAGTCATGTATAAGGCTTTGTGTGGACATATGCTTTCATCTCTCTGAGTTGCAAGCATAGGAGGGGTATGGTTGAGTCATGTGGATGGTGCATGTTTACCTCTTTAAGGAACTGCCAAATTGTTTTTCAAAGTTGTACCATTTTATGTTCTCACCAGTGTGTGAAAAATGTCAGTTTCTCCTTATTTTTCGTCAACACTTCAATAAGCAAACTTTTAATTTCCCATTCTAATATGTAGGTAGTGGTATCCTAATGTGGTTTTAATGTGACATTCCTTAATGACTAATGATGTTGAGCATCTTGTCATGTGCTTATTTGCCATCTGTATATCTTCTTTGGTGTTGGGTCTGAGTCTTCTGCTCATTTATATCAAATTGCCTGTTTTCTTATTATTGAGTTTTGAATGTCATTTATATATTTTGTATACAAGTCCTTTATCTGATATACTACTAGCAGATACTCTCTCTCAGTCTGTGGCCTGTTTTTTCATTCTCTTAGCAGTAGTCCTATGAGAGCAGGAGTTTCTAATTTTGCAGAAGTCAAATTTATCCATTTATTTTTATGCATTGTGCTTCTAATTGTTCATTAAAAATATTTGCCTACTCCAAGATCACAAAGGTTTGCTCCTATATTGTCTACATGATTTTTGTACACAGTTGTATATAATTTAAAAAGTACTTGCCAAGCTTTAAAAGTTGGAAGATTTTATATAAGAAATTTGAATTTCCAGTTTCTCTTAGAAATGGAAGAGTTGAGTACACTGGCCTGCATTCCCACAGGATGGTGCTCCACTGGCCCTAAAGGGTGTTCCTGCCTACCAAGATCTCACTGGGTTGGCCTTACTTATTTACATTCCCAACCTTGCTACTGTGTGTACACAGATCTACCACCCCACTGCTAGCTGCCCTCTATAACCTTTGCAGTTTGAAGCTTTGGTAATGCTGTAAATTTTCTATTTATTATAATGTATAAGCCTTCCTCAAGAATTTAAGTGAGTTAATCTGCAGTGGGCCTGGAATCAACCTGGAGATTCTAGAAGATTCACTGCAGTTAGTATCTTCACTTCTATCATAAGGGTGAGGTTTCACAATCAGGAAATTTTTGAAGTAGTTTAAATCTGAAAGTGATGATTCGACCTAGCTCTAGGCACCTATCTACCTGGTACGTCTTTCTCATTTGCTTTCTACTAGAAATTAAAATTTTTTGAAGTATAAATACAGACTGTAAAATGTATATATCTTAATATGTAGTTTGATGAGTTTTAAAAAATATAACTATCGCCTCAGTTATGATATATAGCATTCCCATCACTAGAGAAATTTCCCTCCTGTACCTCATAAGAAATATTGGTTTGAATATTTCCTTCCTTGAAATATCTTTTATCATGTTTTGTTAAGGCCATAGTAGGTTATAATTCTGCAATGACCCTTTGAAGCCCCCAATGCACTTTACCTCATCCCTAGTTCAGAATATCTTATATACCTCCATTCCCCTTTTGATCTTGGAACCTCTCCTTCTTGTAGGGTCTCTGACTCTCATTTTTGTGAGTTCTCATACATGTGTATATATTAAATTTGGTTATTTTCTCTTGCAAAATAAAAATAAAATAAAATGAGTTAAAAAGTGTTCTCTCCTCCTATATTTCGTAAAGAAGAAGAAGAAGAAGAAGAAGAAGAAGAAGAGGAAGAAGGAGAAGAAGAAGAAGAAGAAGAAGAAGAAGAAGAAGAAGAAGAAGAAGAAGAAGAAGAAGAAGAAGTTGTTTGTGTAGTATTGTTATTGTTTCTTCCCTAAATGTTTAATAGACTTCACCTGGTAAGTCATTCCAGCTAGGGGTTGTCTTTGTGGAGAGATTTTAAATTAAGAAGAATTCAATTTTCTTTCATAGGTGCACAGCCATTGAAGCCTTCTATCAGTTGTGTTTTTCAAGGAACTTGTCCATTTCATCTGCATTGTTTAATGTGTTGGCATGAAGCCATTTATAAGAGCCCTTATTATTCTGTACTGTCTGTTGGACCTCTGGTTATAGTCTTCCTTTGATTATTGATGTTGGTAATTAGTAGGTTTTATTTCTTATTTTTATTGCTCAATATTACCAGGGATTTATAAATTGTATTAATATTTTCAAAGAACTAACTTTGGGCTTTATTGATTTTTCCCTATTATTTGTCTTCTATTTAATTACATCTTCTTCTTACTTTGAGCCTGCTTTACTCTTCCTTTATTAGCTTCCTAATGTAGAAGCTTAGATCATGATATTAGATCTTGTTTTTTAATATGGATATTTTAAGGTATAAATCTGTTTTTTTTATAATACTTGAGGTGTACCTATCAAATTTTAATGTGTTTTTGTTATTATTTAGTTCACCATATTTTTAAATTTTAACTTACTTTATGAATTGTTCTTTGATACCAGGATTATATTAAAATGTTGATTAATTCTCACATTTTCATGGATTTTCTGCATAGACTTTTATTATTGACTTCTAGTTTACTTGATTTGTGGTCAGAGAATATACTCTATTATTTCAACCTTCTGAAATTTATTGAGACTTATTTTATTTGCTCAGCATTATGGCCTTTCTTAATGAGATGAATGTTCTCTAAGTGCTTGAAAAGACTGTGTGTTCTTCAGTTGTTGGACATAGTGTTCCATAAACATTTACTAAATCAAGTTGGTTGATAGTGTTCAAATTTTTATATCCTTACTGATTATTTGTATTCTTTTTCTAGAAATTACTAAGAGAGAAATATATTCAAGTCTCCAACTATGATTGTTTATTTTCTATTCTCCCTTTAGTTTTGTCCATTTTTGCTTTCCATATGCTTGTAAGTTCTATATTATTAGGAACATACACATTTAGAAACATAATATGCATAAACATATAAAAATTTAGGATTTTTATGTGTTCTTGATGTATTGACTCTTATCATTATGAAATATTTCTTTTTATCTACAGCGATACTCTTTGTTTTAAAGACTTTTTTTTTTTTTCCCTGAAGATCTCATTGTCTTTATTAAGCAATTCATGGATTGGGCAGCATCCCATCTAGCAACTAGAAGGGCATGCCCTGAAGACTATTTTGTCTGATGGCAGTAAAGCCACATTAGTTTTCTTATAATTATTATATGTGTGGTATACCTTTTTATGTACTTGCTTTCAGTTTGTGTTTTTACCTTTCAGCTGTCTGAATCTCTTGAATAAAGCAAACAGGGAATTTGTGCTTTCCCTTCCCATAACCTTGGACTTCGCCCCCCTAGAAAGAACTGTTTCACACTAGGCTCACAATAAGAGTCCCATTAAAATTTAAGCTGCTATCCAGTTATCATCCTGTCCTTGCAAGAGTAAATTGGCCCTGATCATTAGGAAGAGGATGCTATTTTTTGAAAAGTGTGTAAATCTTTACTATACATGGCATGGTTACACAGAACCCTAGAGGCCTATACTGTGATTCTCCTACTGAAGGTTGACATTAATTAACTCCCCATACAGCATTTTTCCCCACCACGAACACCCTCCAATAACATATGGTCTCCTGGGTCATATGGGCCCAAGCAGCAGAGCCACTTGCACCCCATACTTGTAAGGACCTTCTTACTGAGATCTAGCCTCTCCTTTAGTCAGTTGTGCTCTGGTCAGAAAACTGATCCTGGCCTGCTAGCTGGGTAAGGTACCATGAATTTTTACAGGGAGAGGTGCTCTCCACCTCCTGATCATCCATCCTTGATATCTTTTGGCTAAATTATTTGAATAATTCCCTTGTTGGCTGTCTATATATCTCGCCCTTAGGGATATTGTGTTCTATTAATCATAACTCTGTGAGCCAGGCTTCCCTCCAACCTCGCTGCTCATCACAGTAATTGTGTCCATGTTGCATCTTCAGTTAAGCACTTCCACCTGGTCTCTATTTGGGGCTATTATCATCCCTATTACTATCAACAATCCCAGTTTTTATAACAGCATCTCTTACCATCAGCTCTGGCCTGCAGAGGAGGGCCACTACTGAGCATCTTGGTGATGCCTGTGTTCTCCTATCATTCATCCCACATCCTCACACCTGTTCCTTGATTTCCAGTCTTTCAACTCTTTCTTTCAGTATTTATCTTCATAATCTTAAATAGCATATAGCCACATCTTGATATTTCACTTTTAGTCATTATTTATTGACTTTCCACTATGAAATAAATATGAGCTCTCTTTCACAATCACCACTATCACCACCATATATGTCCCATTGTTCTGCTCTCCTATCATAATTGATCATAATTTTTTTGAGTTCAGTGTTTGCAATATTATGTCTGTGCAATCTCTAGCTATAGCTAAATTGTATAACATACTATGCTTAGCACAACTTTTTTGTATTCAATGCAGTTACTAATTATGTTTGTTTATTTTTCTATGTGCTTATCACCAATTCATCCCTCAAAAAGCAATTCTTCCTCAAAAGCAAAAGTCTCTTTCAGGACTAAATCCACCTTAGAGTCTATCAGATGATGATTTTTCTCCCAGAGTCTTCAGATCTGTTTCAGTCTTGACTAATTCTCTCTAATCAGTTACTGAGTTTTCTTCCTGGAACATGCTTTCATTATCATTTTGGAAATTCCTTTCTTTGTTTTCTTTTTTGTTGGTTTACTTTCTGAATAACTGGTGTGTATCCTCTAATAGCTTCCTTATAGAAGGTGTGGTAGGCTGAGTAATGGCTGTCCGAAGTGCTCCAAGTCCTAATCCCCAGAACCTGTGAATATGTTCCATTACATAGCAAAAGGAGCTTTGTAGATATGATTTTTGTCAAGATTTTATGATGACATTATCCTGGATTATCCAAGTGGGTCTTGAGTAATCACAGGAGTCCTTATATGGGAAAAGGAAATGTGAAGATAGAAGCAGAGGGAGATTTGAAGATGGAACTCTACTAGGTTTGAAAATGGAAGAAGGGACCTGAGCCAAGGAATGCAAGAAATGCAGCTCTAGAAGCTGGATAAAACATAGTCTCCCCGAGAGCCTCCAGAAGGACCAGCCCTGCTAACACCTTGACCTTAGCCCAGTGAAACTAAGTTTGGACTCCTCCCCTACCAGACTAAGAGAATAAATCTGTATTCTAAAACCACCAAGTTTTGGTAATTTGTTACAGAGGCTATAGGAAACTAACACAGGGTACATGAGAGATACTTCTGAGACTCTGCATGTCAGAAAATTTTCTTCTTAGTTTAACTGAGAATTATAAGTAGAAAATAAATGTCCTTCAGAATTTTGAAAGCATTTCTCCAAGGCTTTTCATTTTAACCATAATAATTATTTCTAATTTCCAGGATTATTGTTGTTCCTTGCATTTTCTTCACCTTCCCCATGCCCCCCGACATCCTGTCTTTATTTCATAAAAACAATATCTTCATTTATCTCTCTGAATGTATTAATGATCGAATGTGTGTGTGTAAGTTTTCTTTTACCTAAATAGTCTATTCCTTTCAAGCTGCTTTATTATTATTATTTTTTATTTTTTTAAATCCTCACCTGAGGATATAGTTATTGATTCCAGAGAGAGAGAGAGGGAGGGAGGTAGGGATGGAATGAGAGAGTGAGAGAGAGAAACATCAGTGTGAGAGAAACATCAACAGGTTGCCTCAAGTACATGCCCTGACTGGGGATCAAACCCACAACCTAGGTATGTGCCCTGACCAGGAATTGAATCCATGATTCTTTGGTCTACAGGAGGATGCTCTATCCAATTGAGCCACAACAGCCAGGGAATTTATTGTTTATTTTTATCTCTGTCTTTTATGTTTAGAACCTTTCCTCAAATGCTGTCCTTTGGCCATCTGGATGTACAATATTACATTGAAAATTGATTGAAGTATAACTGATGTACACTAAACTTGAAATAGTTAAAGTGTATAACTGGACGGGCATGTCAGTTATTAGCTTATTGCTCTCAGTTCTGATTGTACCCTTCAATATATGCTCTTTGATAAACAATGGCATTTCTTCCAGCATTTCTCCCTTAAAGTAAGCTTTTACCATATCAGGCTCTGGAGCATCACTGCAGGAGAAGGAGGCTACTCGTTGTGCCTAGCAGGACTAAGTGGCGTGAACATCACCGGAGTGTGTGAACATCAGTGGAGGCTGCCCCAGCACAGGTCTCGAACCCGATCTCTCTGCCACCTTCTATCCTTGGCCTGATGAGAATGCTTTCCGCAGCTTTCTCAACATGAAAACCGAAGCCCCAGTATGGCTTGCCTGCAGTCTGCTGTAGCTCAGAGGGTCACACACTGGGTGGCTGCTCCTTCTGTAAGTCCCTACAGCTCAACTTTGACTCCACATATTGGAGGGATAAGCACAGAATTGCCGCTTCCTCTCTAAGCTCGACACTGTTCATATATTCTGAGGGCCTCTTGTCCACACCAGCCTCCAGACTCCCACTGCAGGCCATGACATTAGTTGCTCTGCCCTGCTTGCACTCCAGATTTCTCTGCCATCCAGTGGGCTGAACCATACCTTCACCAATGAGGTCTGAACTCCTCCTAAATTTGTCCTTCTTAGAGTACTCTTCCTTAGTCCTAGGGTACCATATGTATTTCCTTTATCTTATAGTTACTCATTTATCATTGTTAATAATTATTTCTATTAAACATCTCCTGTTTAGCCTACTGTGTGATTTCTATCTCTTGACTGAATCCAAACTGCTACATGAGTTTTTAATATATACATTTTTTTTTATTGATTTGAGAGAGAGAGAGAAAAAAAAAAAAAAACAGAGAGAAATAGTGATTTGCCATTCCATCCATTCGTGCATTCACTGGTTGACTTTTATATGTGCCCTGACTGGGGATCGAACCCACAACCTTGGTGTACAAGCAACTGAGCTCTCTGGTCAGGGCCTGCTATAATGAGTTTCGACATATGTATACAACTGAGAAACTATTGCCACAATCAATAAAATAAACCTATCTATTACTTCCATAAGGTCCTTATGCCTGTTTGTTATCGATTCTTCCATTTTTCTACCCCCAGGTGAACAATAATATGCTCTTTGCCACTATAGATCAGTCTGTATTTTCTAGAATTTTATATAAATCGAATCATGTAGTATTTGTTCTTTTAAAAATTCTAGCTTATGCCACTCACCATAGTTTCATATTCATCTGTGTTATTATATATATTAAATAATTTATTCTCTTTTATTGATGAGTAGTACATCACGGTATAGATGGACCAGAGTTTATCCATTCACCTGCTGGTAGACATTTGGGTTGTTTCCAATTTTTACCCTTTACAAATGAAGTTGCTATAAATTGTCATGTGGGAGTCTTTGTATAGACATAATGTTTTCACTTGTCTTGGGTAAACACTAGGAAATGGAAAGGCTGGATCACATGGGAGATGTAGGTTTAGCTTTCAATTGCAAAGCTATTTTCCAAAGTGACTGTACCATTTTACATTCCCATCAGCAACACTGAAGGTTCTAGTTGCTCCACATCCTTGCCAACACTTGGTATGGTTCATCTTTTTAATTTTAACGACTCTAAAGAGAGTGGCTCCTCCTGGATTCTGTAATCCATTTATATCAATGACTGGTTTGGTTAAAGGGGAGGCAGAGCCATAAGAGCCTTGCAAGAAGATTATTTCAATTGCTTGTAGCTTTTCACAGCTCCCACCACTTGTTGTGAGGCAGGAGTGTTATAGTGTAGAAAGAGATTTGACTTGGACTTGAGTTCTATCTTTTGACCTTAATTTTGTGACTTTGGGCATGTTTCTAACCTCATTTCACTTTAGTTTCTTTGTCTGTAAAAAATGAAGACAAGGCTGTCCTAAGTAAGCTCATGTATGAATATAGTCAAGTACAGAGATAGTATATTAAGTGCCTACTCTGTGTTAGATACTTATAAAAGCACTTTATATAAGTTAACTCATTTAACATTCACAACTCTATCAATAGGTACTATTACTGTCATCATCATTTTACAGATGAGAGACTGAAGCACAGAGGGACTAAGATATTTGTCCATGGTCACTTAGCAGAGACCAGAGAAGCTGGATTACAAACCCAAGCAGCCTGATTCCAAGACTGTGCTTCGAAGCACTGACATTTACTGAACTTCCTTAAATATTTCCTTTGTCATTTTTAATAAATAGAAAGAGCCTTTTTAAATCTGTCATTTAGGAATTAGTATACTATAGCATCTGGGACAACTGTGGGAGTGCTTACCCAGGGCTCGACTGGTTAATGTAGGTTCCAGTTCTGGCTCTGGTTAGCTGTGTGATCTTGGGCAAGGAATTTTCACCTCTCTGAGTCTTGTATTTCCCCTCTATCAAATGTTGGGGGGGTATTCTAGTTAATTTCCAAGGCCCTTACCAGCTGTCACATTCCTCACATCTATGATTCTGTGATTAAATTTCTGGAAGGTTTAAGTACTGATAAAAGTGCCATTAAGTTCTGTATACTCAGCTTTGGTGGCCACTGTTACCTAAGATACCTGGGGTGGGGGGTGGGTCTAGGGTGGGTGGAAGGGAAAGCCTTGTGTCTGGCAACTGTGTGTTGTACTGTAGATGATGGAAGACTGCTCAGCAATGTGCAGTGTAACTGAGTTTTGTTTAATTTCTAGACCACGGGATATTGCAGCCGACCATCAAAGACAGTTTTCCAACAAGAGAACCTTGTGCAGTAAGTTCCTCAGGCAAGAAACTGGAGATAATTTAGACAGGGCTAAACGGGCCTCAGGCAGAGAAATTTGGAGGACAGACCTATTTGGGTGATGAACTGGTTGACCCAAGGCTTCTTTGTCTATCATTCCTTGACCTCAGGTCAGAGTGATAGAAAGAGGGGAAGCTGCCAAGGCAGTTACGGATGTTCTTGCCCTGAAGTCTGGGAGAAGAATAAATGACTGTTTGTCCCACATGCTTTTAGTCATTCACCTGCCTGAAGGCAGAGGGCTGTGAGTCTATGACCTGCTGGGACATACTTTGGGCTACAAAGTCCTTGCTTTCAATGAGGTGACTGCTCACTATAAAATCCTAAAGCTGGGTTATTAGAGGCTATTGCTGCAGCAGGGACAGCTACTGCCAATGAGTGCTTGTTACATGTAGGGCTCTAAGCCAAGAACTTTTAGCTCCATCATGGTAAAGAGACCGAGTCTTGGCTTGGCCACCCGTTGTCTGCATGATGGCAGGCAAGTCACTTATTTTCTTTTTGCATTTCAATCTCTAAAACTGTAATAAGGGGATAACCTATGTAAAAGTACAAGGTAGTATACAATATTAAGGACTTAAAAAATGTCAGTGGAAGATTTATGAGCGAATGCACACAAAGCACTAGGTAAATAGAAAGTTTTCAATAAGTGATCCATAGACTGTGGGCTTCTCAGTATTCCTTAGGGCAAGACTGACTGGTGTCTCTATTAGTCTTGCATCCTCAGAGTCTAGTGCGGGGCCTGGAACACAGCAGGTACTCACCACTTTACATGATCAAGGGCCCTCTCTATAGGAAAAGTCAAACTATCATGAATATTTATGCATCACAAAATTTGTAAAGGTAAATCAGGAGAAACCGACAAAAACATACTGTGAGTAGGAGACTTCAATGTCCCCCTTGATCCATGGCAAAGCAGCTGGACAAATACACACACACACACACATATGTATGCAAAGATATAGAAGGCCTAAATAACATAATAAACATAAAGAGGATTAAATTGAATTAGTCATCTATCTTCACATTCTGAATACAGAAAAATACCTTCTTTCTGGAGACTATGGAACATTGACAAAAACTGACCACAGAGAAAATCCTCGATGAATCTCCAAAGGGAAGCAATACAGATGACATTGATTTCAAGGCAATGAAACTAGAAATTAAAGACAGAATGGGAAAATATAAATCACTTGGGTCAAGGAGGAAATCAAAAGGGAAATTATATGATATCAATAAATATTCAATTACTTACAGCTAACAGTGGCAGAGCTGACATTACTGGAATCTGGGCCTCTTAACTAAGCCATTCAGCCACGATCTGGTTTGCAACCCAGGACCAGTCTTCCTGAGCCTCAGTTTCTCCTTCGGTCAAAAGGCCTCGAGGGCCTGCTCGGCTCCGGTCCCATCGCAGGAGGAGGCGAGGTGGGGGAGGGGAGGTGGGCGTGCGCGACACGCTGGAGCGACAACTTTCTGGGGAGTCGCAGGGTGTGGGTGTCGAGAGGCGGCAGCAGAGGGCGCTGGGTCGCTGGCCTGGGCCCGCGTCTGCCATTGGTTCGGGCTTCGGCTGGAGAGTTGGTGGAAAGTGACAAGTTAAGGGAGGCTGAGAGCAAGAGAGGGAGCGCGAGGAGCAGGAGGAGCAGCCACAGCCGCCACGGAGGGAGCCCCTGACCACAGCCCGCGGGCGCCGGGCTTGCTCTTCTGAGTCCGAGCTGGGGAGACTCACCGTCCGCTAGTGCAACGCGGACAGTCCGGGGCTGACCGGCCAGCGGAGAGGAGGGCTGGGGAGGGACCGCGCTGACCGGGTCCTGAGGCTGCTGGGCGGAGGCGAGGGAGCAGGTTAGAAGGACAAAGAACTGTGCCGACGCCCCCGACATCCTGCGGGGAGAGCAGCCGGGACGAGGTGGCTGGAACCCCGGGCAGAGCCCGTGGATGTTCTGCGCGTGGCCTGGGAACCGCCGCCGCCGCCAGAGGAGGAATGCACCGGCCGCGCCGCCGCGGGGCGCGCCCGCCGCTCCTGGCGCTGCTGGCCGCGCTGCTGCTGGAGGCGCGCGGGGCCGCTGCCCAAGGTAAGAGGGGCATCTGCCAGCGCCCGAGCCCACCCGGCCCCCGGCCCCCCTCCTGTTGGCCAGCTCGGTGCTGGGCACACAGGAAGAGCCGCGCCCGCCTCGGGGGCGGCCGCAACCCGTCCTGGGTCTTGCAAAGGCGATTCTGGGCGCCGGAGAAGCAGGCGAGGCTTTGCCCTGGAGCCCGGCTGCGGGCCGGGGGTGCGCCCGGGCACTCCTTCCTCGGCGTCCACCAGCAGTTGGCAGCGCTGACAGTGTGTAGGGTGTAGGTTTAATGCGGCACTTCCGTGCTGTTCGTCTCCCTCCCCAACCCCCCGCCCCCAAGTCTCAAGCTGGACCCTTATGGGTGTTCAGACAAGTCTATCCTAAATAGCAGCCATCCCGGAAGGCGCGGTCCAGGAGAGTTTGTGTTTTTGGTGGTTCCTGCGAGAGCCTAGGCTGTCCGCAGACCGACCCAAACAAAAGCCCTGATCTCCTGGACTCGGGCGGCCTCGCCTCTCCACCACCCCCCCGGCTCTTAAGCCTTCTGGAGGGTCAAGAGGGAGGGCACAACGTGTGCGCTGCCGCTGCCGCTGCCACCGCCACTTTGTGCAAAATGTGCTGTCAGAGGCGGCCTGCTGCTCCTGAGTGCTCTGAGTGTGCACGTGTGTGTGTGTTACAAACTAGGGAGGAAAAGCCATCTAATGCATACTTGATTTTGGTAATCTCCAAAGACAATTGCAACAGTTAGAGAAAGAGTCCACTGAAAGCCGGAGCGCCTTAGTTCGCTGCGGGAAGCTTGGATCCTTGCTGCGTCTGAGCCGATACACAATGAGAGGGAAGAGCCCGGCTGCGCCTGTGGAGACAACCAATTCATTCTTTGGAGGTTGGAGGGGGAAAGTTGATTAAAGTCTCCAGGGTCTCGGGCCTCACTTTTAACATACATCCCTTGAGGGGGTGCTGGAGCCCTGGATTCTTTCCTCCCCCACTCCCAGCCCAAACCCTTCCGGATAAGTAGTCTCTGCTCTTTTATCATGCGTCTTTCATTTTTAAGTTAGCGCTGTGTTTAGGAAAAGAAAAGACTCTGGGCTATTTTGCAGTTGAGGGAAAAAGATCTATTCACTATGGCCTTAGAATTGTTTTTACTAATACGTAGCTAATAATTTTCACGGTAGAAAACAATCTGGAAGGAAGTTGTGTGTGCGCGCGTGCATTTTGATTTCTTAAGAGATGTTTTTGGGAAAGTGGGAACCACATTTTCTGAGGGTGATTCTGAAACTGATCCTATAGGGAGGTTGTTCTAATCTGAAGGCTCCTGGGGTACATGCAGCTTCTAATTGTAATTAAGATGTATATCAGCTGAGAGTGCACCTTCCTGGTGAAAATCCTAATGAAATGTAAACTGTTTGGTCACATGGATGTTTGTTTCCGTGATGCCTAACATCTGGCCCAATGCCACAACACCTGGGTGAAAAGTAAAAAATAGGCCAGGCTACAAAACAGTGTAAACATCCTGCTGATGTCAGGTTGCCCAGCAAATTGAAGTGGAGGTGACCGACTCTTTTACTTCTATATAACGTTTCAACAAAGGTTGCTTTTAGATCATGGGGGGAGGGTGGGGAGCATACCTTTCTGTGGTCGTCTACGTTTAAATAAATGTCCATGCTATCATTTTGCTGAGGGTAAGATAATTTTGTTACCAACAGTCACCCAAATTCTGTCTTGTTTAACTGTCTGTAGGCTTTTACAATTTTTCGAAAGGCTATTTATTGCCTATTCCAAACTCTTCAATAATGAGCTCAAATCTGCTATGTCTTATTTTGTTGTCTTAGAAATCTCTTTCCATTTCTGTGCATATTTGATCTTTACTCTGGAGACAAAGCTTCCAGTGGAACTCATTTACTTTCTTGTCTGATCCAAGACTCCTAAGGTAACTGAGACGATGGCTCAGGAAATCAGCTTAAAGGGGAGATATGTTTCATTTATTTATTTTAAAATATAGCTCAGCATTTCTTTTTATCACTTTGCTATCTTGTTAGCCAGGAGGAGAAAAACCTTTAACTTTATTTTTTCTGGTGTGTACATTGTTGATTTCCTCACCCACCACCACTCTACTCTGAGCTAAACCTCCCTAAGAGAAGCTGACGGCCAGAGCTCAGGAAATTGCCTGGGCCTTTCTTAGAACCCTTTAGATTCTGTGGTTTAGCTACTTGGAGTCAGAGGGAGGTGACCTGCTACTGTGTTTGCTGTCATTTTGTAAACCTTCCAATGCCGTTTTAATAGAAGTCTGTCCTGTCTGCCTTTAGAATAGGAGTCTCTTGAGGGTAATAACACAGAGGGGCAAGTCAGCCACCCCACCTTTATTGGAGACTCCCTAGACAGAGCCACACAGAGGCCCAATAGACAAAGTGTGTGCTCAAACTGAGTCTTGTGGTGTGTGAAAAATATTTAATTTCCAATATCACTTCAGCATACTCGGTAGGCTGTTTGCTTTCCTGATGTCTTGAATTATCTTTCTGATATTTAGTTAGAAGTCCTTTTAAAAACTCAACTTTAGTCTGTATTTTCCTCTCCACCTCCAGCGTGGTGAGCATAGGACTCAAATTAGACTTGAAAGCTAGAAAGTTAGTAAATGGCATGTCACTTGCATCCATTAGTATCCAATTTGGCTGTGGTTTGATGGTGACCACATACTCCATTTCAAATAGTTTTGAAAATTTTACACAGCATCCTATGGAGAATGGAATGCTCTGTAGACTCTATGTATATTGATGTAAATGTTTACATATGAATGGCCTATGTGTACATACATAGATAGTATGTGGTCCATAGATATTTGCTGAACAAATGGAGAATACCTTTTTTTGGTCATATGTAAAACTGTGGTGTTATTTGTTGTCCTAGTAAAAATGCAACACGACATATTTTCAAGGATTTTTCTTTGTCTTGCTCCATTTCCTAGTATGAAGGGTATGTGGTAGAACTTAATAGTAGAGCTTAATGGTTATGCGCAAAGTCATTGGTGTTTCATAGACCTGGGTTGAATTTTTTCTCTGTCACATACTGAGTATGTCGCTTAGTTTTTCTGAGCCTTAGCGGGGAGTATTATATGAGTTTTAAGTGGAACTACATATGTCAGTATTGGAGAAGAGCACCCAGCCTTCTACCTGGGGTACCTGAAATTGAGGAAATGAGGACCGCCAGGAATAATATACAAAATTTTATGTGCATTTTTTTGGCTTTATGTTTTTAGTTATAATTTGATTTTCTGAGAAAATTGCAACCCCCAAAGATAGGAACCATTGATTTGGGAGTGTTTGGTGCCTGGAGCAATGAGTTGCCTTCCTGGGTAGGTTGCAAGGAGTTCAGGGTTGGTGATGTGTCCTGGGCCTTAGCCCAGATCTGCACAATCTGTGGAACCTCTACCTCTCCTCACTTTCTAGTTTCCACCCCACCAGGCTGGCTATTCTTGGGCTTGGGAGAAGCTGAAGAATGCTACCAAGTATTTTGACCTCGACTAAGAATGTAATTCCCCGAACCTAAGCATTCTGAGGTGCTTCTGTTATTACAATTTATTTAAAAACACTTGTGTTTGGTGTTTGGGCAAGTCACCATTCTGACCATTTTGCAAGTATTAACTGAATCCTCACAACAACCCTGGGAAACAGATGGCATAAATACTTCATTTAAATTTAGGTACAGAGAAGTTAAGTTACTTTCTGAAAGTCACAGGGCTAGGAAATGGCTCTGGTGGGCTTACAAACCCTGAGATGTCATGGTTTTTATCTTAACTGCTGTCTTAGACTGTCTCTTCTGGGTTAAGTCTTAGAATTTACATTATCTTTGTGACTGGGCCAAAGGTGCCCTTTTCCCAGGTTTTCCAAGAGAAGCAAAAGGATATTTTCTTAGCCATATCTAAGAGTTATGAGAAATGATTGGAGACAGTCAGTTTCAGTTTTGCTTCCTGTGCTGGAGTTCCCTGAGCCAGTGTTAGTGTATCTTAAGAGATGGACCTGAAGGGCCTCCAATGGTCTGTACCTCTGATCAGGAGGAATTACATTGTTGTAATGAATTGCGATTTTGATGAGGTTTGAGAAGTGTGTCTGGCGGTTCCTTCCAACCGGTGATGAGATAGAGTTTGATGAAGTGCCTTTGTATTTGCTTCTTGGTTGTAGACTGAGTAGGGGTGATTTATTAGAGTGCTCTCTGGTGGGAGAGCTGGCTTGCCAGCTCCACAGTCCCGACGTGGACCAGACCTTGGCAAATCCAGCCCCAGCTGGGAAACGCTCAAGTCTCAAGGCCTCTTTCTCCAACAGAGGGGCCTCAGCTTGGCCTTACCTATTCCCCGAGGGGTGACAGGAGAGACTGTTCCGCAGACCCACGAAGAGAAAGAGTCTTCGAGGAGTCTGAGAAAGTTCTCTGGAGTTGAGGGGGAGGGGATGGTGGGAGTGGTGGGGGGAACTCTTCGAAACCCTTAACTAAATGCAGCTGCTTGTTACATGGAGCCTGACTTGCATGCCAGGAATATCTAAAAAGCTAACGAATACAAAATAAAAATAAACAGCAGTAAAAAGGCTCTCTCTTTGTTGCAGTAAGCTTGGTTGGGGTTTTCAGTTTGTTTAGGAATGGGATAATTGTGGCATCCACTTTATTTTGGTAAGGCAGTGAAACGTGGATTGATGTTATTGTCATTGGGATGCTACCACCACCTGAACTTTTTCCTTCACACCTCCCCCCTCAGAAGGCCCGGGCATGGACATCCACAGGGCGTGAGTATCGGACTGTTGCCCCTGAGTGAATTACATTGGAAGAGGGCAGATAATTTAATGGGATAATCTTGGCAGGGCCAGCAAATTTCACACCCCATCTCTCACTAATAGAAAGACAGTAGAAGGCTACAACATCCTCAGATGAAAATAAAAGGCCCTGCTTAAGAGTAACTGTCTGTCCATAAATAAGGTTCTGTAGAGTTTTGATCCCAAAGCTGTTATTAAATACTGATAAGCCAAGCCTTGTAATGTTTGGCCCCCTTACATTTCCTTTTTTTCCCCCCTTCTCTCCATAGAACCATAGACTTTTTTTTTTTTTTTTTTTTTAAGAGGAGAAAGAGACCTAAAAAAGCAACCAGTCCGAACTGTTTATTTTCTCAAGTATTTCTGTACAGAAAGGACCTTCTTTAAAGAAGCAGTATGGAGTAACAGAATCAGAATGTGATTTGAACCTGATAGACGGAAGTTTGAATTGGGGCTTTGCTGCTTACTGGCTGTGTAAATTTAGGCAAAGTTCTCCAACCTTCTGAGCCTCAGTTTCCTTCTCCGCAAAATGGGGCTAACCATGATGTCTGATTCCCAGAGTTTTTGTGATAATTAAAGGAGATAATGGATATAAGGCATCTAACAGCACCGTGGACCTCATAAACATGCAGGATATTAGCCATTATTATTATCAGGGGCTTGCTGGAAAAATTAGAAAACTTGGCTCCAAAACAATGATCATTATGCTGTGAGATACAAACCAAGACTCAGAGATGCAGCAATTTTTACAATATTTTTAGACTCTTGAGAGTTTTGTTTTCCAGGGAGCACATAGACACTCTAGGTCTCAACAGTACCCAGGCCAGTGCTAGGGACCTGGCTAGGAAGAGATTCCACAGTGCAGTTATGCAAAGCCTTAAAACAAAGGCTTTTTTCAGAACAGTGAACTCTTTGGGGAAGAGCAACCTCTCCCTGGTGCTTGGTGTAATTCCAGAATGGGGAATGTTACATTTCAGGGACCCCCACTTGTAATCTGACCATTTCTAGCTCCAATATCCAAATAATCTTGCTGAGCACAACTTGAAAGAGAAGGATAATGGCCGGAGCAAGAAATCCTGAGGTGTCTGTTAGCCATTTAAAGTTTCTGAATACAAAAAAAAGTTCATGTTTCCCAAAGAGAGAAGAGTAAGAAGTGTGTGGGAAGGGACAGGGGAGATAGAAAGAATTCCTGAAAACCACAGCAGGGTTTGTGTCTTTTATTTTTATTTTTCAACAGTAAATCTTGCCATTCAATGCATTGTATATTTATTGTGTGCAAGATACCTTGTTAGTGCCCAGAAATAAAACATTATCCCTGCCCTCAAGGAGAGCTGGAGGTGGGAAATTCTTACTTTTTAAAGAACCTACTATGTGCCAGGCATAGTTATTTGTAGATGTTAGGTTTATATTTCCTTGTAGCCATTTGAGGTTGGACTTCTAACCCCATTTTATAGATAAGGAAATTAAGGCTCAGGAAGGTAAGTTTCTTGGCCAACCTCACAACCGTTAAGTGGGGATTTGGCATTTGACCTGGATGTTTGAATGCAGGTATTTTGACTCACAAGTGTATGTTCTTTTCACTGTCCTTGAAGTGTAGTTCGGGAGACAGAAGAAGAGACATGGACCTCCACATGCCAGCCAGCTCTCTCACATATAAATTACAGGAAAGGGTTGTGAAAAAAAGTGCCATGGGAACACAGAGGTGGAAGACATGGATTCTCACCTGAGAAATTGGGGGGGGTCAGGAGGAGAACATGAGTGAGTGTCTTTCATGGACTACTGTGAAGATGCAATAAGATAATGTGTAGGAAATGCTCAGTACCATCAACACACATAATGGGTGTCAGCGAGTGTTCTGCTGTAGTTATGTAGCCAGAGAGAGGCCTGTTCAGGATTTACCTGCCTCAAAAGCCATGTGCTCTTAATAATTCTGCTGTGCTCCTTTTCAACAGCCATGTGGTTGTTGGAAGAGTAAGTGGCTGTGCAGTCTCCAGATGGAAGGGAGGACACCAGGATAGTTTTTCCGGTATCTTCCCCACCTGCCCTAATCCAGATTTTTAGATTCAGCTCTGCTTTGGGTAGGGGAGAGGACAGGCACAGGTGTGAATCTGGAGAGAATCACAATGCCTAGTCATAAACCTTAACAATTCTGGAACTCTGGCCATAATGTACCATGTTCCCCATTTATTTACTGTTCATACATAGTCTCTACACTTACTGTGAGTCAATATTTTGTTAGTCACTGGAAATATAAAGGCTAGGTCCTTGCCTTGAAGGATTTTTCAAATGGCAGATCTGTGACAGAGATTGCTAGCTGGTCACCAGATCTATTTCCATCTCTTTCCCGGACATATGGCTAGACTACATTTCCCAGCTCCCTTGCAGTTAAGTGAGGTCATGTGACTAGATATTAGCCAATAGCATGAGATTGGAAGCAATGAGTGTCACTTACAGGCTTAAACCATCAAAAACTTCCCAGACAGGACTGATATGATCCTGAACATGATAATCCTAGAAGTCATGTGTTGAAGATACCACAAGATGGAAACAGCCTGAACCCCCCTTTAATCACCACACCATGGAAGCCACAAGCCAGTCCATACTTGCTTTCGTTTTATGTGAACAAGAAATAAACTTCTATTGTAGTAAAGACTGAGATTTTGGGGTTTACCAGTTACAGCTGTAATGTGACTTTAAATAAATATATACCACCACATCATTTTCTTGGGTCAGGGCCCTCATTTTTAGATAGAATATAATAGGAATAAGAAATACCAGAGTGCAGTCTATTATTAAGGTGAATATTGTTTTGGGAAACTTTAACCTCAGTTCTGTATATGCTGACTTGGGGTGTTATTGGGTTCTCATGATCGAAATTTTGAAAGTCACTCTTCTAGTGGAGGCAGACTGGTCAACAGCTCTGTACAATGGAGCATGGAAGTTCGATATGACAGAGGTAGTTACGTCCCCATGCTGTGGAGACTCAGTTAAGGAAGTTCCTAGAAAGCAGAGACGGCATAAGGGTTCATTTTTCTGGTCAGCTGGTACCGGCTGCCTGTGGCTCAGTGTTGAGAAGGAGCCTAAGGTTCTCCCAGGACCCCTGGGTGGGGAATGCTGTGGTCTGGTAGTAGTATCTGTCTTGGGCTCGGGGAGGAGGAGTAGAGGCTCAGGCTGGCTTGCATCTGGCCACTTCACATGGAGTCTGTGCTCCTTCCAGTGACTTAACCCACTTTCCAGGTTTGGGGCACACCTACAGTGTCTCTAGCATTGTGGGGTATCTAGAAGAACTATAACTAGCCCTTGAGGAATTTACCTTTTAGGGGCTCTTGGAAAATAATTATACACCCAGGGAGTGCAGAGTTAGCAATTATAGGTGCAGAATCCCGAGAAGGAAGAGAGGTCGTTCCGGAGGAAGTGGGATTGGGATATGATGACAGCCTTGAAGGATGGGGAGGACTGAGCTGGGGAAGGAGGAAGGACCTAAGCATTCTGCAGCTGCCCTGATGTCCGTGGACTTGCCCAAGCTCTCCTGGCTTCTTAACTGGGCCTTCATCCGGGAGTGAAGCTGGTCCACAATGAAGAAGAAAGACTTTGAGGGGTGCCAGCTATGTGTTTTGCATATGAAGCAGGTGGGGGAGGGGATGAGGAAGGAGGGTTTCACTGGGAGTAGGATGACTTCTCTTTCTCTCCAAGAGAGTAGTACCCCAGAGGGTCACAAATGCAGTAGCTTTCCCGGCTGCTTGTCCAAGGTCTATTGTGTCTTATCCCCTCTGCCCCAGCAGTTGTGTTCTGTAGCGAGGCAACTCAATCCAGTCTACCTTTTGCCTGCTTGATGAACATCATAATAGTATAGAAATGATGAACGCATCAAGCATCTGGAGTACCAGGAACCATTTTAAGTTCCTTAAGCATCTTCACTCACCGAGTCTTCAGAGCAACCCTGAGGTAGACACTGATATTATCCCCATTTTAGGGTGGGAGAGCCAGGATTTGAACCTGGTTATAGTGAGTCCAGGGCTTTGCCCTTGATCATTATGCCAAACTGCATCTCAGATTTTTCTTTTTAAACTCCATCTGATGATTCAAGTAAGATCTCCGCCAAATAGCTGAGTCCAATAATTATAATTAAATCCTCCATTTGTATAGGGCTTTGCAGCTTATAAAATTATTTTATGTATAATATTATCATTAATTTTGCAAATAACCCAATGAAATAGCACTTCTTTGTTTCTCTTTCTCCGTATTAAAAGTACGCATGTCAGGCTGGTAGCTCACCTAAGGTCACTAGCTGGTGAAGCCTGTCTGAAACCCAGCCTCTTTGACTCCAGGCCCATAGTGCTTTCTGCCCTGAAAGATCCCCTGTGTTTGGAAGTCAGGCTTGAAGATACTGATGCATGCCTACTTTCCCTGTTGTTACACCACCTGATGAATTTGCCTGACTCTCCTTAAACCAGCTATTGTTTTCAGAAATAGTTTGTGAGGCATTTGGAGGTGGGACCTGGAGCTTGGTCTCCTGTAACCTAAGAAAGTTCACTTGCAAATAGTCTGAGAGAAGTTACTTAAAAACAAGTTTACTAAGCGGTTGGAGATCCTAGCAGGTAGAGAAGCCATCATTGAGGGGCTTTGGCCTCAGAAGGTCTTGGTGTGGATCTGGGCTCTCCACTTTCCTGCCAGGTCAGCAAATTACTTGATCTGCGTGAGACATGCTTTCTTCATGTTCAACAGGAAGTTGGTGGTAGCTGCGCTGGCAGGATGGGGGGGACCGTGGGAAGTGCTTGCATAGTGCCTGGGTTGTATCCAGTGTGTGCTCAGTTACTCTGTGAGTTGAATGGGGCACAGCAAGTGTCCCCCTCCGCCTCTGAGATTTTCCCAGGATGTGATGCGGCAGAATTTCTACGCCTCAGAACCTTGTTAGCCTTTATTTTGTAATATAATCATCTCTGGGGCAGACCTTCCTAGCACCTAGAACTTTTAGGTTATAATTATACTAACATTTCTCAAGGACAGGGGCTTTCTTATGCTTTTGAAAGTAAGCATCCTAAGGTTAAAACAGATCCTGCCACCTGAAATCTTAGATACCCTGGAAAGTTTCCTATCTATTTTTCACAGGAAATTGACACCATTTCCTGACGGGTTCAGGCATATATCAAGCGTACTTATTTTACTTTTTCTCCGTAAGAGAGAGGATAACCTCACCTCTTTGATTTCACTTCTACTCGGGTATTTCTTAGTTTTTACATAATTTTTGCATTCCCTGCAGAGTATGGGTTGTTTTTATTTCCCCGCCTGCTTTCAGTGGCATGAAATGGCATGAAAGCCCTTCATATGGACTCTGAAAGGTGTGTCCTCAGCAAGTAGCATGTAGCTCAGCGGTGGCTGTTTAGCTCCTTCTCCCTTCAGAGAATTGTTGAGGGTTGTATAGGAACTTCTAGTCCCAAAATATTGCCTGTTTGAGATTAGCTGACAATGAGCAGCAACAATTTTTGATGCTGTTCTTAATCTACTGGTGAGTTACCCCCCTTTTCTCTCTGTGGCTCACAGCACTCTGCCCAGTTACATCCGGTGTCTCTAAGCTGAGGAATCAAGGGCTTTGACGATGGCCAGGTAATCTTCAGCGAGTCAGAGCCTGCTGTGGGGGCCTTCCAGGGACACCTGATAAAGGGCCTTTTCCTTCCCCACTGAGCAAGGGTGGAGCTGAGCTGAGCATTCCCGATTTGTTCTACCCAATTCATCCACAAGTCACTGTCCAGCTGGTGCTGGGCCCCCAGCCTTTGCAAGGAGCAGTTAGTAAAGGGGCTGAGAGAGTCCAGCACTGACCACTAATTGGTTTCCCTCCCAAAGGCGAAAGCACTGGGTGTAGGGAGTAAAGCATTCCTCCCTTACGCTGGCTGCAGCCTGATTGCCAGATTTCATGGTTGTGTTGGGGTTAAACTATATATATGTGTACACACACACACACACCCACATGAGATAGTCAAAATGTTTATAAATAACCCTCCCATATCTTTGCCTCAGGACTCAGGCTTAGAAACTTGTTTAACTCATTCACGATGTTGGTTAAAGTGACTTCCCATAGACTCACACAATCAAATTAATAGCTATCACTTTGCCTGCTCAGTGTTGGTATAGAGGAGCCAAGGAAAGAAGGGACCCCAGAGTCACACAGCTTTTTCACCTGCCCAAGTGACATGTCCTATGTAAACTAACAAGAAGTCACTGGTGATTCCATTTGATTGAGTGTTTATTTAGAAACTAAGGTGGGTGCAGGATAAATATATGGCAATACCCTCTCTCTTAGGAAGTCTACTGTTTTTGTTAGGAGACAAGATTGATATCCCCAAATGATATGAAAATAACTTATTGAATCAAACCTAACTATCCTGGCCTCGATTTAGGACCCTTTCTCTGTCTTGCAGCCTTTAGCATCTGGGTACCCTAGCACCTGCCCCACCTGCCTGGCACATCTGGCTCATGCTGTTCCCTTTCTTCATCTCCCCTAGCTGAATCTTGTTCTTCAATTATCAGCACTTCCACATTCAGGAACCCGCTCTTCTGTGTGCCCTTCCCCTGCACCTTCATGTTCAGCCAGCATTCTCACACGGGCCACATTCACTTACTCTGATTTCGCTCAACGCCTGGATTTTTAACCTTTGTATTAACAGTTCTTATTATTTATTGAGCATCTACTATGGGCCACATATCTGGCACGTATTTTAGTGAAATCCTGTTATTTTGTTCCTCCAGAATTATTGTCCTCAATTCAACCATTCTCCTCTCACTCCCTTTTTCTGCCTCTTCATCAGTTGGGGAAATAAACTGCTTTTGCCTGCACTCCAAGCTTGTTATGGGGAGATTGTCAATCATAACCCCTGCCCCCCAGCCTCACTATGATGGGCTAATCGTTTGTCCCTGGGATTTAGGAGCAGCCCCTCTGGGGTGGGGAACCTGGGAGCTGCCCTTGGCCATGTTTTTACCCTGGAAAGAAGCTGGCGAGTTGGAGAGAGTGACTTTGATACCCAGAGCAGGCACTGCTGAGCGGTCCGGCACTGGCCCAGTCTCTCGTCTATGTCTCTGAGGTTTTCTGCCTGGAGCCTGCAGACTCAGCTTTAGGTGAGGTTATTGTGTCCTGACCATGCACATGACAAAATGAAGTGGTATTATTATTTCTAACCTAAAAGGAAGCAGTTTTAAATCTTTTTCTCATGAGAAAATATATACCAATTAAAAACAAAATCAGAAATGCAATGCAAAAACAAAAATAACCCAGAAACCTACCACTCAGAGACAACCTCTGATAGTGTTTTCTATATATGTGTATTTCTAAAAGAAAGTCACACTTATTCCCTAGAGAAACCTGAGGCACAGAGGTGTTCAGTAACTTCCCCAGTGCCCCATAATCAACCAGCGCACTGCTTTGTGAGCAGGGACCAGATCTTATGTTAATTAACTACTGTTTGGTCCAGCATCTTTTACTCAGTAGGGAAGTCGCCAAATACCTGTTGAGCAAATGCTAAATTCAGTGTCATTAAGTGCCATGAGGAAGGTGTATACAGTAAGTTTTGTAGCTCAAAAAGGAGAGAAATGTGCATCCTTTGCTGTTCCTGGGAGGTTTTCTGTAGGAGGTGGGACCTGAGAGGAGGGGCAAGAAGCATTAATTTGTTTCCCGTCAGGAGGCAGTATCCTGAGTGGTCAGAGTCAGCCCACGGGACCCCCAGAGCACTTCCCACTGTCGGGGCCTGGCCACTGTCCAGACTTCTAGTTGAGCTTTTCTGAAAACTCAAAGAGCAAAGTGAGAATGGGTTCCCGTGGACGTGGCACGGCGGGGCCCGGAGGAAGAGCTATATGCTCTCCAGTGGACACTCAGCATGGGGGCAGTAAGAAATGAAGACCTAAAGGAATCAAGTGGGGGAGTGAGAGGATTGGGGCACAACCAAGATATGATCCAGGATCCACTGACAAGACTTGCAGGGAGGCCCACCCAGTCTGCCTGTGGGGCCCCCCCTTGGGTCTCATCTGGCACCTTGTATGGGGTGCTTCTCCATGGGCTGCCCCCTACTAGGAATATCATTCCCCAGCCCATCAGCTACCAGTCCTTCTGCTGTGGCTTAAATGTCACTTCCCTGAATGGCCAGACTAGATTGGGTTCCCAGCTACTTGCTTTCACAAATAGTTATTTGTGCAGTCGTTAACTTGTGACACCGTCTCTGTCATTGGATTGGATGCTCTTTACAGTAGGGTGTCAATCTGGGTCACAGCCCGTCCAGTGCCTGGTGGTCAATTAAGTTGACCGTTTACTTTTACTGAGCTTCTAAGCTTCATTTTCACTTCCTAGCGGCTAGGATAATTCCAGTTTGCTTTGCTATTACTATCTAGCAACTTTAGAAGGCATCTTTGAACAACTGGAAATCTCCAGCCTATCTCTTTCAAAAGATAGGACTCCAACCGCTTTAAAAGTCAGTCTCAACTCAATTAAACCTCCTGTGGGTTTTATTTGCAGGGAACAGTGGGCGGCTGGAGAGCTGGGCTGTTTTCCCTGAGATGCAAAATCTGTGATAACCCTGGGTCCTGCTGCTGTAAATTAGGGTCACTCTGCCCTTAATTGACGACAAATTAAAATTCTCCCCTACAGCCCTCCTGCTTCTCTTCCGGCACGCTGCCCCAGGGGAGAGGGCATTATGCCTGAGCCTGGGGCAGGCTTGGGCTGTGAGGGCCGAGATAATAGGAGCAGAGTGTGATTCTTCTCTGTCCTGAGCATCCTTCTCCTCCCTCCCCTGGTCCTTCTGCTCTCCAGTCCCCTTCCTTTGTTTAGGAATTTTGAAAGGTCTCATTACTAGGAAAACATCCCCTGGGGGGCTTTTACTCTCTCTTCTTTCTCTTAATAAGTGGAGGGGAAAAATTCTGTAAGTTTTGAATTTGCAAGCAATCTGGATGCAAATCTGGCCAGAAAGGCCTGTATGAACCATCTGCTTCTGGCCGGGCCAACTTTCACCTTCGTGCCTGAGAGAGAAAAGGCAGCTTGACAAAGCTTTGGTTGGGTATCTCGGGGGCTGAAGCAGTTGTGGGGGAGAAGAAAGGCCTGGGGCAGTTTTATTTCTTGCCCTGCTGGTGTCATCCGGGAGGGTCATTGTTTAGTATGTGTGCTGTGGCCTGCTGAGTGCCAGGCACTGGGCTGGGTGCTGGAGCCCTTGGTGCTTCTGCCGGGAGCTTGAAGGCCGGCCTTGTGGAAAGCATGGGAAGGGTCATGGCTATGCAAGGAAGGTCTTGGGCACAGGGCTGGGAGCAGCCGAGAAAGGCTCCATTTGGACTGGCAGAGAGGGAATCAGGAAAGGTGTCTCCGGGAGGAGTCACATGTGTCTGGGGGGCCCTAAAGCAATAGCCCATAATTCATTTTTTTATCCTATTGATAATAACCGGTGGGTTTATCTTTTATCTTGGCAAATGAGTTTACAAAAATCTGCTGTTTATAATCTTTGGTGCTCAACTAAGTGATAAAAAAACCATTTCCCAGGCAGCTCTGTAAGCCAGCCCTTCTCGGGGAACCTCAGCTGTTCCACTAGGGCCAAAGCAACTCAGGCACTCAGGGACCCCCACGTCTAAGTGCTACGTGGGGGCAGGGTTCAGGATCCAGGCCAGGCCTCTGACTCTCCAGAAGGCTGTTCTGCTCTGAGGCCTGGGGTCTCAGTTTCTTCATCTCCGCCCTGGGATTATAACTCCTTCCCTGAGGATTAAGGAAGATTTAAGGAGATGAAGGATGTGAAAGTCTTATCTGAGATGGAAGGGTCAGATAGCAAGCAACAGTTATCTCCATTTCTTGGTGAAAGGGTTCATGAGGTTTCCTTTAGTCACTCAGCAAATATTTATGTGGCTGGCATTGTTCTAGATGCTGGGGTGAAGCCGTGAGCAAAACAAAGGCCCTACTCATGGAGAAGCCTGAAAATAAAGAAATAGATGTTGTATCAAGTGACAGTAAGTGCTAAGAAAAATGAAGCAGGGTGAAGGAACTTGTGCTGGGATGAGTGATGGGGGTGGGGTGGGTGCTGTTGTCTAGGGTGGTAGGGAAGGCTCTATGACAAAGTGACTCTTGTGCAGAGACCATTGCTGGGGGCCAGGAGTCCTCCAGGAGCCGGGCCAGCAAGCACAGAATCCTTGACGTAATGGTGTGTCCTCAGTGGTGTCTGTTACCCACTTAGGTAACATTTGTAGCGTGCTTACTGTTTGCCAGGAAATGTTCCGGCATCCCTTAATCCTGACAACAAGCCCACAAGGTAGGCCCTATTCTTATCATACCCATTTCAGAGATAAGGAAACTAAGGTGCCCTCAGCAACAAGTCCAGCACTCAGATAATGGGGGAGAGGGAGTAGCTCTCATTTACAGGAGGCTGTCTCTGAGCCCTGCCCAGAGGGAAGAATGCAGGGTTTGGGGAGGAAAAACAGAAAATATTTGAGATCTGACTTTTGGGCCTTGGGCGCCACTCACCTGTTCTGTTATCTTGGGCAAGACGCTTACTGCTCTGGGCCTCCGTTTCCTGATTTGCAAAGTGGACTAACAAAATCTTAGAGGATTGTTAAGTATATTAAGTGAGAAATCCAGGTGAGAGAATGTTGCAGACTGCATAGCACCACGCAAGTGTTCCTTTATTACTGCTGCTGCTACTGCCATTTCACCAGTGTTTCTTCCTCACCTCCCCAAGAGAGAGTGAATGAGAAAGAAGTTTGCAATTTTTGTAGTTTGCTCTTCTTTCCCTGAAACTTTATTTTAAGCTACTATCTCCCAGGGTGAATTAACTACAGTATCCAGTTGAATTGGCAAGCATTTTTCTGAAAGATTAAAGAGCTATGAGATAAAAGTTGGTGGTGAGGCTTCTCCCATTTCTGAAGAAATCACTCGAGGTCCTAGAATTCCCAGTCTGCTCTCATTAATACCCGGCTACCCCAAACCTAGACGTTCATAGCAGCTTTCTCTGATTTTGCATTGTGTAGATTTCAGAAGGCACTCAATCACTTTTAAATAAGTGGGACTAAATAATAGCACCCTTTTCAGTTAGTCCATTGTCCCAGAGCCCAGCGGGAGAAATGGCTGAATACCAGGGAATTTGGAGAGATGGGTATTATTATTTCAGCCTATGGAATGGGAAAACCGAGGTGAAGAGACATATCCTAAACTGAGTAATTGATGGCAAGCCTGGTATCCATTCTCATCTGTGGTGAGGAAAGCTGGGCTTCCCTCACCATGACAGCAGGTCAGGATGTTCATTTGTCCCCTTATTGAACATCTGCCTACTTGGTGGCAGGCGCAGTGCTGCGTGGTGCTAGGAGTGTGATGGTGGCGGTTGGTGCTTGCTCTTGGGAACGTCCCTGGAAGATGCTCAGAATATATTCTGGAATTTGAATGCTTGCTGCTGCCTTTCCGGCACATCCAGGAAATGCAGAGGTGGCGGCTGCTTTATTGTCGCTTGATGCCTGGCAGGCATGCACCCATCCAGCTGGCACCACATCTGGTGCCTGTGATCAGACCCGAGTCATGCAGTCTGAGTTTTGTTTTTCCCGGCACGGCAGTGACTTCCTGTGATAAGCTCCATCTTGGCGGTGATGCAGTCCTCCCCTGGGGTTGGGATAACAGCCTCCTGGGGACTGGGGTTCATCTCAGGAGAGGCGGAGCCCCCAAGGAAAGAAGGCTGTCTCTCCTCGTGTGCACCTGGGATTAGGTGGAGCTGCCGCTACTGTGATTAGGTGAAGGCAAGGCTGCTGCTGGGTACAGGATGCCCCCATGCAGGCTTTCCTCACTGTCCCTGCTTCTTAAGACTCAAGGGGCCCTGAGAAAGCGAAATTATTCTAAAGTCAAAATACTAACTGTGGGAGTCAGCTAAATCTGTTCAACCAACTGTGACCTTGGGCAAACCTCCAAACCCCAGTCTCCCTGTCTGTGCAACTTCGGGTTCTAATCCTGTCTACCTCATTACCCTTTGGTGGGGATGAACTAAGATAATGGCGTGTACTGTACTGAGCGCACGCAGTAAGCGTCAGTCATTGGGGAACCTGAGGCTGGCACTGGTGTTGTTCAGAATTAACAGCCCAGAATTCCTCAGTGCTGGCGTTTGTAGTAGAACTCAGCTCTCCCAGCCTCTGGCACTAGGCCACGAATGGACCTGCTCTTTCTCTCACGGGTGGTGGCCCACTGTGCCCTGTTGCCTCGCCTGGAGACGGGCAGTGAGCAGGGCCTGGGATAGATAGTTCAGCAGCTGAGGCGAAAGAATCTTTTCCTAGCTAGACCACTAAAACTGGATCAGCACATCACTTGAAGCTCGTCTTTAATTTCCTCATCTGTAATATGAAATGACTTGACTGTCCCCTCTAGCCCTAAATTTTTAAAGGAAGCCTACTGGAGGAAGCAGAGAGCTATGAAAGAGAAATGGAGGGAACGTATCAGTATTGCATAATAAAAATAGCTAGCATTTTGTAACTCCTGGCTATGTGTCAGGGACAATGCTGGACTCCAGGACACACTGGGACCAGAACATTGTCCCTGCTTTCTAGGGGCTCCTGGAGTAGTGGTACTTTGGGGTTAGGTGGTCAGTGGGGATGGGGAGAGATATAAACCAGAGGAATTAGAGTTCATTTTGATGTGTGCCTTAAGAAACAGGGTGAGTAATGGCCCCAGATGAGGCTAGGCCATCCTTGGGTGTTGTGAGGCTGCCCGTGTGTGCAGAACCCTCAGCACCCGTGGGATGATCCCCGAATGGTGTGCAGGGAAGGGAAGCCAGAGTCCTGTGTGCTCAGGAAGGGGACCCTGTGGTTGAAAGGGCAGGTTTGGGAAGGTTCCAGTGGGAGGCTTGGCCGCCAGGCTGGTGCTCCAGGGGGGCTGATGGATTACATTCCTCCAGTTAGAAGCCATCAGAAACCCCACTGAGAGGGCTCTTGTGGCTTTGGAGCTTTGCTGGTGTTTCCTCTTGAAAGGGAGAAAACTAGTTTTGCCTTTAAGTGTTGCTTCTCTGTCCTTTTGGTTTCCTAAGTGTGGCAGGATCCAAACCCAAGGTATTTGCACTAAACTTGTTAATTTTAACAAAGTGGTGGAATGGAATAAGAATGGCAAACAGCTGAAATGCTACCAATTTTTTTTCCCTTAGTGGTTATGTTTTCTGACCTTTTAAAGAAAGTTCCATTGAAAACATGGCAAACTTGTGATGCTAGATGGTGGCGGTGACACTTGGTCAGGAACGTATTGTGGACCTACTATGTATTTGGGCCTGAGCTAAGTAGTTATGTGGAGCAAGCTTTCTCAGACTCTTAAGACTGTTAAAGTACAGTTCAAAGCCACAGAAGCCTTTGGGAGTGATGTGAAGGGTGGGCGGCCGGGGGAGGCTTTGAAGCCACCCTGTTTGAACGCTGAGACTGCTAAGTGCACCTCTCCAAACACTTCGCGCGCCTTAAAAGGTTTCATGCGAAGGATATTCAGGAACAGAAACTCTCCTGCTGATCCTCGGATAAAAACCCCTTATCTCTTTCCTAAATATTGATCTAGAATAATAGCTTGTTTTGAACTCTCATTAATTTTTAATTTAGAAAACTACCTCTAGGGAAAGTTCTGGAGACAGGAGGTGGCCAATCAGGAGGTTGTCTCCCATGAATGAGATGAAAAAGGGGGCAAAAGGTAAAGGCATTCCTTTCATTAGAATACTCTCCTCTTCCACATCGGATTTCTCCATTGACACATTATTCTGTGTATATTTTGTTTGTAAGACTCTGTTCTGTAAACTGAGGGAAGACTATGATTTAGCCCCTATGTTTGTGTGAGTGTATCTATTTATATGTGTGTGTGTATTGTTTTTGGGAAAAGAAAATGAGATTCTTCTTCTCCCTGGGAGAAAGGATGGTATAGCAGAAAAAGCTCTTGGCTAAAGGTTAACAAACAGATTTCTCTCCTAGCCCTGCCTCTAACAAGCTGTGTGACTCCAGATACCACATTTGCCTTCCCTGATCCCAAGTTCTCTTCTGCAGCAGTGGGACTGGACTCGGCTCTGTGGACCAGCAGCTTCAACATCACTTGGTAGCTTGTCAGAAATGCAGAGCCTAAGACTCTTTTCCAGACCTATTGGATCAGAGTCTGCATTTTAATAAAATCCTCAGGTGATTTGTATGCAAATTAAAGTTGAATAAACATTGCGTTAAAGAATGATTTCTGTTCTAACATTCCGGTAGTTTGTGTTTATTCTGAATATATAATAAAATCCAGTTATGAAGAGTTTATTCAAGACTGGGCCCGTCTTACCCTTCCAAAGTTTGTACTGTGTGAGAAAAAAGATTCAAAGGCATAAACATGAATAAATAGTTATACATTCAGTTCCAAATGTACATATTTCTGCTTTTTGCCATGTGTTTAGATCTTTTGCTGTATGGTAAGGGCAGCTGTATGAGAGGAGCGGAGGAGTTGGGAAGTCAAGGTGATTGAAGGTGGGGATGGCAAAGAACTGGGACTTCTGAGCTGGCAGGTGGCAGAGCAGTGGGTCTCAGACCAAGTCCTCAGAATCATCACAAGGGTTCTGAGGATCAAGTATCATCAGTGATTGCAGAATAATGTTTCCTATTTTTTAAAATATGTTTTTAAAAGATTTTATTTATTTTCAGGGAGAGGGGGAGAGAGGGAGAAAGAGAGGGAGCGAAACATCAAGTGTGGGAGAAACATCAGTTAGTTGACTCTCACGCGCCCCCAACTGGGGACCTGGCCTGCAACCCGGGCATGTGCCTTGAAAGAGAATCAAACCTGAAAGGGAGTTGAACTGGCAACCTTTTGGTTCCCAGGCCACTGAGCCACACCAGCTAGGGCTGATTTCCATGGTTTTTTTTTTTTTTTTTTTTTTTTTTTTTTTAGCATTTATGAACTAAATAAAAATTCATAGTGACTTTTCTTTGCCATTCTATATTTTTCTAATTATTTGATACAAAATGTTAAATCTAGTCTATATCATTGTTTGCATTACATTATTTACTTGAAACAATTGAGAGCCATTGGAATAGGGGATAATATATTGATAATAAATAACAACTACTGAGAACTTTTGTAGATACCAGATACTATGCCTTACAAGGAAGGACCTTAGGTATCTGCTAATCAATGTGTGGAGAAAGAAACCAAGGCTCAGAGCAGTGAAGTGGTTTGCTTCGCCTTACATCTTGAGGGACTGATCGGTGGATCCAGGACTAGAGCTCAGGTGTTCTGGCTGCTGGCCAGATTTTTATCTGCTGTGCCAGACTTTCTGGTTTGTCCTTATGGTGTCCTGGGGTAGCACATGTAGGCATATTCAGTAGAGAGGGGTAATTGTCTTGGATTCCTGCTGTGGAAGTCAGACTGGCAGAGCCAGAGGAGCTCATGAGCCTCTGTCTGGGCCATTCACTGTATTTACAGGTGAACACACCTGGCCCAGCAAGTGAAAGGGACTCGTCCAAGGTCAAATAATTAATTGGGTTTGTTTGGTCTTTCTCTCCTTGAAATTCAGCTCTTTAGAGAGTTACTTTTTCACGAGAGAAGTGGGTGAGTGAAACCTTCTATGAAAATGAATGTGGCTTTTAATATTGCATATCATGTTTTTGTGAAGATTTATGTAACTTTACAAAGGACTTAGCATAGTCACTGGTAATTATAAGCACTCAAATTATAAGTAAAAATTATTTTGTTGTTATTATTTACTTAGCTTTGCATATTTAGGAGCAGTAAGAGCAGTTTGTTTGTTTGTTCGTTTGATTTAAGTGGGACTGATTGCAGCTTTGACTTTCCCTCATGTTCTTGAAGGGACCAAAATTCTGCCACCCTGAAGCTACTTTTTGGGATATTGATATTAAGACTTAGGAAGAACCTTTGACCCTTCCCCCTTTTCTGCCCAAAAAATTCAGGGAAAGCTGCTGTAGGGAGAGTTTAGGATGTCTCCTTGGCCTAATTTGAATTAAATGTGGTAAACAAGAGGACCTCAGGCAGGTGCCTGTTAGATACCTCCTGTGTCCTGTTGTTTCTGAGTCATCTGGCAAGGATTTTCTTGCCATGTGTGTTCCTCTCTTCTTCAACTACCTGCAAATTGCTCACTCTCACTTCTGCAATCTAATACTCAGTCCCCCATCCCCTTTCTGCTTTGCCCCAAATGTCTCTTTCATTAAAGTTTTTATTTTTTTATTTTTTAGAGAGAGGGGAAAGGAGGGAGAAAGAAAGGAAGAGAAACATCGATGTGTGAGAGAAACAGCAATGGGTTGCCTCTCACATGCCTTCAGCCGGGGACCTGGCCCACAACCCAGGTGTTTGCTCTGACTGGGAACCGAACGGGCGACCTTTCGAGCTGCAGGCTGGCGCCCAATCCACTGAGCCACACCAGTCAGGACCCAAATGTCTCAAATACCCAACGTTGCCTCACCGTCTTTGGGATTTTCATCCCTATTAACTTGATTATTAGCCCAGACAGAAAATCCGGAGCCGGAGTCCCTAAGGCGGTTTGACGTTGTAGTCAACACCGGCAACTCCTGCGGCGCACCTGAAGCCAAGCTGTATTGACTCCGTCTTTCCCTTGGACCCTTCAGCTGCGAAGAGAGGGGGGGTCTGCTGCATGGGCAACAGCAGACCCTCCATATCACCCTGCCCAGGCTCTGTAGCTTCAGCTTCACTGGAGAGGACACTCCAGCGTCATCGCAAGATGACAGATACCGTGTCACTCCCGAGTCGGACTGCACAGCCATTCTCGGCGGTGCAGATAGACTCTTAAGAAGCTACACCATCGTCTCTCGAGACGGACGGCTGCCGACGACGACGAGCCCAGACAGAAGAACTTAGAAGGTGCGAAGAAAAGTGTTAATGTTTTTCCGGGCCCCACATTCTCTATCTTCAAGGTAATCCTTGAGATAGCAGCCCATAAAATCCCTTTTTTATCGAATACGGTACCACATAATCATCAGAAACCATATAATGTAAAGGGAGAAAGTTAGTGTTGGCTGTTGGGACAGCTTCATCCATCTTATGAGCCCACTGTTGACTGACTCTAATTGAGGTGAGAAGCTGTTTCCTAGACCATGTAGGTCTCCTGACCCTCAGAAAATAAGAATCAATTTTCAGGAAGCAGTCAAGCCCCTTTCTCTGCCAGTACTGTTGTTACTAATCTAGGGAAGGAGGACCCCGTCAGAATCAGGGCTGGCTTCATGGTATACAACCTGTGCAACTGAACAGAGCGCCACGCTTGGGCTCCATAGTAGGTTTAATACTCTGCTGTTGCTGTCCTGAAATTCTTACTATTGTTTTGAACCAGGGGACCTGCAGTTTTATTTTTCACTGGGCCTTGCAAATTATGTAGCTGGCCTTGGTCAGAATAATTCAGATTCAGCACCAAGAGCCCCTGAGGAGCTAGTCAGTGGGAACTGTCACCTCTTTGGGGACGAGGAGGCCACAGGCCTGACCCCTTGTGGTGGCTTCCAGTATTGTGTGTGGGCTTGAGACAGAGCGTGTGATTAGCCAGCTACCATAGACAGGAGGGAGAGCAGGGTGGATCTCTAGTTTTGCCTTGTGATTGTAGACAAGTCCCTGACCTCTCTGCATGTCTTCTTTGCATCCCTAGAACCAATTGCACATAGTACCCAGCATGTAGTAGGTCCTTCTATTAATCTAGCCAGCTGGATTAACTTTCCCAGGTCCATCACTTCTTAGTCACATGACCTTAGGCACACTTGATGTTTCTGCGTCTCAGTTGCCCCAACTCTAGAAAGGGAACGATCATGTCTATCTTGAAGGGCTGTTAGGAAAATTAGAGATAATACATGTAAAGTCCTGGGTATAGTAGTGACTGGTACATTGGAAGTAGTCAATAAAGAATAGTTTTTCTTATTATTAAATTATAAGATTACACACGTACATATAAATGCGTGTGTGTGTGTGTGTATGAATGATATATAAACAGCTTTCATCATGGCATTTCCTCTCCTCAAAAGGATCTTCAGTGGCTCTGCCTTGTCCATGGCCATGGAGGGTCAAGTCGTAGTTGGAGTTGTTCTTTTTTCTCTTTCTGTATCTTGTCTCCCAAGGGCATTAGGAATTCCTTGGCAATGGAATTCCATGTTGTCCCTTGAGCACCCAGGAGAGTACCTGGCATACAGCGTCTGTGAGGTTGTTGATTGCTAACCACATGTATTTCAGGAATATAGTGCAGCCTTGCTTGTCTTGAATCTGTTTTTTTTACCTCTTAGTGCCTTCAAATTGGAAATGGGTTATGATTTTACATTTTAATCAGGAGGAAAAACACCCATCTTTTCTCTCTCCTTTTTACAAAAACAAAACAAAGCAAAAAACCTGCCACTATCACTCTCCATTAGGGTTGTTGTTTACACGTTAGTCTCCCCTTCCGGACCGTCAGCTCTCGGGTAATGGTGTTTAATTCTCCTTCATATTTTCCATGCCCAGCATATTGAACCTGGCACAAATAAAAAAGCATTCATGAAATGTTAGTCAAATCAATGACTATTGGAAAAATCAAATTTTTATGGTAGACAAGGAAGACAGTGGCAGCTGCCTTTTTACTGGAAAAACATTGTTTATTAGATTTGTATGGATCATTTAGAAAATATGCGTTTTGATATCTTTTATGGACAAAAAAGAAAATCAGTATAAAATGCTTAATTAAAAGCAGAAGCTCACATTTCCCCTTGTAATGAAGGCAGGTTCATGAATGTTTTCCTTTCCTCGGCCTAGGAGATGGGCAGGGAGCCAGGCTTAAAGACAGGGATGCTGTGCAGACAGATAAGAAGATTTGACGTTAGGAGGACTGGATCCTGGGGTGACCCTGTGTCCAATTTTTTTTTTTTCAGTGTTTCTCCTCATGGAGGTTGAAAATGCGAAAAGTGTTCACTGTTTTAAGATATTTCAGTGACATTGTCAACTCTTAAGATATTTTGCTCTGTTACCTATAAAATTACCACTTGTTTGTGAACTTACTATAATGGCATATTTTCAGGAGTAGATTATGAATTTGAGGTGCAAAGTCTCAAGAAGTGCAGGTCTCTTCCTTGTCCTTCTTGGTGTTCCTGCCCTGGCCCTGATGGAATGGGATGCTTTTTACACACACACAGGGTGTAAGAAGCTGGTGAGGACCAGCAGCTGGAGACTTAGAGTGGGCAATGATGCTCTGAATGACCCCTGCCACCCAGAGGAAATGGGGCCCTCTGAGAAGGGTAGTGAGTGGGTGTGCTCGAGAACAGGACCCTGCTGCTCAAAATGTGGTCTGAGGATCAGCAGCATCAGCATCACCAGAGTCGGTTAGAAATATAGGATCTCAGATGCCCTTCTGACTTATTGAATCAGACTTTGTGCATTACCAGGACTCCCAGGTCACGCATATCCGCATTAACATTTGAGAAGCGCTGCTCTGATGAAAGTCTTTCTCATCCTTGAAGATTGATAGTCTAGATTTTTCTAATTCTAGGGTGTAGCGTGATCCTTGATTCCAGAACTGCCACCATGAAGTATGACTTGGCACTTTTTAATCTTAGACTTTTCATCTATAAAATGTGTATGCGTATTCTGATGTTTGTGTGTGTGTTTGAGTGTATTACATGAAATATAATCCTCTTAGCATATAGTACAAACTTAATAAGTGAATATTACTTGTTGCTATTATTATTTTATCTGAGTCTTAGGGAAGAAAGTTAAAATATTCATTATGATGGGAGAATTGCTGTGCTGTCATTACTAGAATGTTGAAATTTTGGATTACCTTGATGTCTTTTGTGTGAATCAATACGTGGCCTTAAAGTATCAACAGCTTCTAAAACCTCTTCATTTTTACCTGTTTCTTTTTTTAATTTTCTACTCTTAACATTAACATAAGTGTTATAGAGCTCTAATTATGGTCACCAGCTATTTTTAAAACATGATGGAATCACTTATGTTTTCTTTTTGAGCTTTCTTTTCCACCTTTACTGATAACGGTTGAGCAGAAGTCTTCATATCCAACAGTAATAGATAGTTAAAGGAAAAGATCAGTTAAAGCAGGAAGTGAAGAAATAGTGAAGAAGTAAAATCAAACATTTTATTTAACTTTAAATGCCTAGATGTCCATTCATTTAATCTCATTATTTAGGGCCAAGACTTTTCCTTTGAGCTTGGATCTGATGTTTGGAGGTCCTTGTCTTCTTTCATATCCATACATTACTAATAATACTTCTTCTGTGATATCCAGTTTGAGTTTCTCTGAAATGGATTAGACATTTGAAGACACATGCAAAGCAATTCAAATGGAGGGTTCTTTTAGATATTCTCACCTTTCCAACTTTTATCCTTATCTCACAGTTAATATAGTGGCAAATTTTGTTTTGGAGGGGTACTTTTAATTTCACCTTCCCAAAAATTGGACTTAGTTTTTATAAAAGTCACAACTCTCTTTTCACACTCTTCATCAGTTTACATTCTGTACATTTAAAGTCATGAAAATATAACTGTGTAACAAATGAGCTTTGGGACCAAACTCTATTGATTCATGTTTGAATAAAATTCAAGAGGTGGGAACAGAAGTGTACGGATTGTCCAGAAGCACCCATGGAAATAGATGGGTGCCTTCTAGAGGGTATGAGGAGTGCTGAGTAATCCAGTGAGCCAGTTGTGTGGAGGTTGGTTAAAAAACTTCTACATTTCTACTATGTTCATGCTACTTTACAGGTACGAAAGCGGTTTCAACTGGATTATCCCATTTAATTGTCACAACATTCTTTTGAGGTAGGCAAGGCAAGGATTTAGATGTAAAAAAAATGGATGCTCATAGAAGTTGAATTGTGTGAACGTGAGTAAATAATATCATTGAGGATGACTTGGAAATAGAATTCTGAGTTTTTGGAGTTGTATGCCAGATGATCCCTGTCTATACTTGTCTTTTGCCTCTTTTCGTGAAGTTTTTGAAAGCAGTGATGAGACTTTGGCTTTATTCAGATAATTACCATTTTCTTCCAGTGTCATGCTGTAGGGCTTGTAAGTAATAGCAACATACCACACATGCAATATTAGACAATAATCACCTCTGGCAACCTAGATACAAGAAAACAGACAAAAACCCTCTGGACCAGTGCTATCCAATCAAATTATAAGTTGATCCACATATAGAATTTTAAATTTCTAGTAGCCACCTTAAAAAAGTGAAAAAAAAAACCCACATGAAATTAATTTTATAGTATAATTTCTTTAACTCGGTGTGTCTAACACATCATCATTTTAGCATGTAATCAATATAAAAATCCTTAATGAGACACATTGCATTCTTTTTGTAACAAATCTTCAAAATCAGGTGTGTATTTTTACATTCACGGCACCACTCCATTTGGACTAGCCACACCCCAGAAGCCACAGACGCGAACAGCACAGCTCTGAACTTTGAGGGAAATCACTGCGACAAATGCAGGAATGGGAGCACTTTGAGAGCAAAACCTTTAATACTTCGAGGCCATTTCATCTAGATACAGATAGTTCTATAGATTTCAGTGGCTCCGAATAATGGCCCCAAATAATTAAAAGTAAGATTAAATGTTACATTGCCTTGTAATTAAGAGAGCAAAGTAGTATGTGAAATATGTATTTTTAGAAAATGCCATCAAAAATATTTTGAAAATCGTCGTCGTCGTCGGCAGCCGTCCGTCTCGAGAGACGATGGTGTAGCTTCTTAAGAGTCTATCTGCACCGCCGAGAATGGCTGTGCAGTCCGACTCGGGAGTGACACGGTATCTGTCTCCTCCCGTGTTGAATCGACATCTTGCGATGACGCTGGAGTGTCCTCTCCAGTGAAGCTGAAGCTACAGAGCCTGGGCGGGGTGATATGGAGGGTCTGCTGTTGCCCATGCAGCAGACCCCCCCTCTCTTCGCAGCTGAAGGGTCCAAGGGAAAGACGGAGTCAATACAGCTTGGCTTCAGGTGCGCCGCAGGAGTTGCCGGTGTTGACTACAATGTCAAACCGCCTTAGGGACTCCGGCTCCGGATTTTCTGTCGGTGTTTACTCCCTTAGCCTTTCCCCTGAAGAGGTATGCCGCAAGGCAGCGGAGGTTTTTTGGAGTCAGAGTTTTCCTTCTCTGATGTGCCCTGACTGGAAGATCGAACCAGCGACACTTAGCTCGCAGGCCGACACTCAATCCACTGAGCCAAACCAGCCAGGGTTATTTTGAAAATAAGCTTCAACATAATGACCCAGCAATTATACTCCTGTACATTTGTCCTAGAGAGATGAAAACTGATGTTCACACAAATGTCTGTACTTGATTGTTCATGACAGCTTTATTTGTAATAGCCAAAAACTGGGCACAACCCAAATGTCCTTTCATGGTGAACAATTAAAGAGGGGTACATCCATGTCATGGAATACTACTTGGCCAACAGAAGAAATGAATGTCTGTTATATGCAATGACTTGGAGAGATCTCAAGGGAATTATGCTGAATGAACAAAAACTAATCTCGAAAAATTTATATTACATTCTCAAAATAACAAAATTATAGAAATGGAGAACAGATGAGTGGTTGCCAGGTGTGAGGGCCGAGGTGGGGTACTGGGAGGGACTGTGACTATGAAATGGTAGCAGCATGGGGGACCCTGTGAGGGAGCAGTTCTGTACCTGGATCATGATGGTGGTTCCAGGAATCTCCATGTGATGAAATTGCATGGACTATATATACATACACACACAAGTGAATGCAAAAATTGGTAAGATCTGAGGACGGCTTGTGGATGGGTGTACCAAGTAAATTTCCCGATTTTACTGTTGTATTATTGTTATGTAAGATGTCATCACTGGGGAAACTGGAGGGAAGGGTATATGAGATCTCTCTGTACAGCTTCCTTTGAATCTACTTAAAAAAAATTGGTTCTATTATTTGGAAAGTCTCCCGCCTACAGCTCCTAGAAGTACCCTGGAGAAGCTGAATAATGAAGATGAAGCACACAGACCTTTGTCCAGGACTGCCTTCTTATCTGTTTGGGACTGCGCTCACCTCAGTGCAGGGGGCGATGGTCATGGCCTAGCTGCACACTCCCCACGTAAGGAACCCCCTATATGATCCACCTTCAAGGGTACTTTTGTTCTGGTTGTCTCTTAAGGTCACTGCAGTGGACAAGGCTACCACTGAGTGGTGATCCTAAGGCACCGTGACCAGGTTGCTGAACTTGAATGTCCCCTGAGGTGCTATTCTGCTGTTTGACCTCAGCTGGGGAAGGCTGGAGAGACTGTCCTTTGGCAGCCTGAGAGATCTTGTCCGTCTCAGCTGAGCGCGCTCTTCACGTTTTCATATTAATGTGTCACTGGCTTTCAGCACTTGTTTTTCAGTAATGCGTTTCGTCCCTGGTGAGCATTCCATAACCAGATGAACTTTAATCTCTGAGTGCTCTGAAAGGGAGTGTTCCTCTTCCTCTTTTGAAGATCTGCTCCCCTATAAGAAAAGTTCATGATTTAATTAATGGATGAAAGAAAAGGGTCCAAACTGAGCCAGAAAGGAGTCGGCGGGATTGCCACCTGCAGACACACAATAAGATAAAAGCAGCGCCTGATCAGGGAGGGGAAGGAGTCAGTGGGGTGAGGGACAGGCTTTGCCATCGACGAAACCCAGAGTTGGGAGGCCTTTGCCACTAATGTAACCCAGAGTTGGGAAGCCTGTGCTCCAGGACCAGTTTGGTCATTGACTAAGTGTGACCTTGAAGCTCAGTTTCTGTGGCTTCATTTTTTATTCTTTTAAAATGGAATATAGATCCTTCCTACCTCCAGAAATGTATAAAGAACAGGAAGAGGAAGGGGGAAGTCCATTGCAAAGTCAGAAAGAACCCTACAGCACACTTTTGTGATTGCCATTAGTGCATTACCTAGAATGAAACCAGCAACCCAAATTAACAGAGGCAAGATGGGAAGATGCAGAACCTTGTTCGTTTCTGTGTAATGAAAAGCAAAAAAGATGACCTCTTGGTAAAGAGTAGTAGTCCGACTTGTCTTATAATGATAATAATATTATTATAGTGCTGATTGTCCATTCTTCTGTAGGGGCATTTCCCAAAATGTAAGACACTCCATTAAAACAAGTGCTCCTTGACTATAAACTTGTAAATAAGTCACACTATATGGCCCTTTGGAGATTTTTTTGGTATGTTTTATTAATTATGCTGTTACGGTGTTCCAATTTCTTTTCCCTTTGCTCCCCTCCACCTAGCACCCTCCCTCCCTCCAGCAATCTCACCCTCCTTAGTTCATGTCCATGGGTTGTGCATGTCTGTTCTTTGACTTTACCCTTTCCTATATTATTTTTAACACTCCCCAGTATATTCTGCACCCTCCTAATATGCTCCTTAATTCCTGCACCATTTCCCTCCTTCTCCCCTCTGCCCCCTCCCAGCTGACACCTCTCCACATGCTCCCCATACCTATGATTCTGTGCCCATTCTGGTTGTCTTCTTTGGTTGTTTTTCCTTTATTTTTTAGATTCTGTTGTTGATAGTTGTAATTTTGTTGTCATTTTAATGTTCATAGTTTTGATCTTCTTTTTCTTAAATAAGTCCCTTTAACATTTCATATAATAATGGCTTGGTGATGATGGACTCCTCTAGCTTTACATTGTCTGGGAAGCACTTTATCTGCCCTTCTGTTCTAAATGGTAGCTTTGCTGGATAGAGTAGTCTTGGTTGTAGATCCTTGCCTCTCATCACTTTGAATATTTCCTGCCAGTCCCTTCTTGCCTGCAAAGTTTCTTTTGAGAAATCAGCTGATAGTCTTATAGGTACCCCTTTGTAGGTAACTCTCTGCTTTCCTCTTGCTGCTTTTAAGATTCTCTCTTTATCCTTAACCTTTAGCATTTTAATTATGATGTGTCTTGGTGTGGTCCTCCCTGGGTCTAGTTTGTTGGGAACTCTGTGCTTCCTGGGCCTATATGTCTATTTCCCATTTCCTTCCCCAAATTAGGAAAGTTTTCCTTCATTATTTTTTCACATAATTTTTCAATTTCTTGCTCTTCCTCTTCCCCTTCTGGCATCCCTGTGATTTGGATGTTGGCATGTTTAAAATTATACCAGAGGCTTCTAAGCCTCTCCTACTTTTTTTCAATTATTGTTTTGTTATTCTGTATTGGTTGACTGTTTATTTCTTCCTTATGTTCCAATTCATTGATTTGAACCCTGGTTTCCTTTTCTTCACCACTAGTTTTTTGTGGGTTTTCCTTCATTTCATTTAGTATAGCCTTCATTTCTTCCCTGTCTTGCTTAATCTTTTCTATCAGGTCTGTGAGCATCGTTACTACCAGTGGTTTGAACTGTGCCTCTGTTAGGTTGGCTATCTCCTTATAGCTCAGTTTCTCCCACTAGAACCTTGATCTGCTCCTCATTTTGGGCTGTATTTCTCTGTCTCCTCATCTTGACAGCTTTCTGTGTTTGCCTCTGTGTCTTAGTTAGAGCTGTCGCTCCTGTTGCGTTGTAAGGGGCAGAGCCTTAGGTATTCATCAGTGCCTGTGACCCGTTTTACTTTGCTGTGGTGCTGTATGTGGGGGAGGGGTCTGAGAGGGAACAATGCACTTGCCCTGCGCTCGCCCCTTTTCCAGGCACTTCTCCCCCTTCTTGTACTAAACAACCTGCCTCCGATTGAGAGACCAACAGTTTCTTCCTCTGCCCCAACCCCCATTGGTTTTCAGTCAGGAGCAATGAGGCTTTATTTCCCCAGCACTGGAACCGTGAGCTATGCAGTCTGGTCTGGGGCTGGGATCGCTTCCCAGGTTTAAAATGTATGACTGTGCTTTTTGCCATGGCTACAGTCCCTGTGCCACTGTCTCTGCAGCTGTTGCCACAGAGCTGTACCTTGTTCTCTCTGTCCTGGCTCCGCCCCTCCTACCTGTCTGGCTGAATATTTCTTCTTTATTTCTTTGTTTGTTGAACTTCCATGTAGTTCGATTTTCTGGATTGTCTGGGTTTTTTAAGTTTTCAAGTGGTTGTAAATAACTTATTAGTTGTGAGGGAGATGCAGCGTGTCTACCTATAACTCCATCTTGGCCAGAAGTAATTTTTTATCCTTTTTTTTTTTTTTTTTAAGATTTTATTTATTTACTGTTTCCACCACGCACCTGTCTCGACTCCCTTTGGAGATTTATAATAAGCATATTAAAGTTTCTGCAAAACCCTGCAAATAAATCTGTTTGAATTTGTTTAGTCCAATAATTCCTCACTTTATTATTCATGGACCTCCCTCCTCATACCTGACCCTTCTCTGTACTATTTAAGTACCCAGGTTAAGTTCCCTGGAACTAGTGTATGGCTTCAGCAAAACTTTGAACTCAGTTCTTGGGAATTTTGTTGTTAGCTTGTGTCTTTCATATGGTATAAGTTTCATAGTTTTTCTCTTTTAGCTTTGACTTCAAGGAAACTCAGAGGAAATTTGTAACTCAGGGTTAGCTTGCGTTTTACAATACTGTACCCTTTCTATTTTTTGTATGATGTTTTTCCAGTTTTCTTCCTTGTCTAATTGATAGGTTTATTTGCTCTGATTTTAAAATATTTATTATATTGGTCATTGTATCATAAACCACTTAAAATTCTCTCTGGGCTGAGCTGGGCTATGAATATGGACACAAAAACAGCAAATTAACAATTATATAAATGATCTAAAAATGACCACAGCAAATCTTTACTGAGGGACTATTATTTGTCAGGTACTGTCCAGTGTCCTTTGCACAAATGATTTCTTCTTCATCTGATCAAGGTGTTCCTCACTTTATCCTAGAAAGTTTCAGATCTCAGGATTCCAATTTAGCTTGTCAGATTTTTACAACTGGGAGGGACTGTTGAGAGCATCTGACCTTAAGAAATAACCTTGAGGCAGATGAAAGTCTAAACCATCCAGGGCAGATGGTCTTCTGAAACTCTCCATGGCAACCCCTGCAGCTGATCTCTGCCCTTCTGCCACCTGTGGGAACATTGCTTCAGGGAAATGCTGTTTTAACTGAGACCATGAAATCATTAATGATGGGCAAGGTGGGGGTTTGGGTGGGTTGTGTTTGGATATGGAGATTCAATTCTTGTCTTTCTGGGGGGTGCAGAAGCTGTGTGCTGGGATTATCTAGCAAAATTTCTGCCTGATGAAAGAAGAGGGCAGTGTCTCCACCCAACTGGGTTTAGCAGGGCTCTCTTATGTGCTGAGTTGACGTCAGCATTGGCCATATCATTACCCTGCCTTTACCCAACCCAACATCTCACCTAATACCTGCTTTTCTGGCAAGAGTCAGCTGATGCCATCCTTCCTCATCCAGAGCCACCTCTGGCTGTCCCCAGCTTCAGAGGCTTTCCCTCAGTTGGCAGTGGGCTTTGCAATGCCTCACTGCATCGTCTTCCCATGCATACATTCCGTCTCATCCCCTATACTAGACTGGGCCCTCCTGAGGGCGGACGATGCTGTACCCACTGTTGTTTCCCAAGTTTCAGTTCAGTACTGGTCACATATTTGTCCTGGGGGGAATATTTACTGTTTGTCCTGATTGGCATCAACAAATATTTGCTGAACATCAATAGAGTGCAGGGCTCTGAGCTGGTCTTTGGTGATACAAAGGTGCATGGACACTTTTGAGATTGTAGTAATAACTCTGAGCTCTTTGAAGGACACACTGGGATTTCTTTCTTTCTTTCTCCAGTGCCCAGCACACTGGCATGGGGAAGTGTGGCACAGGCTGTTGCTTGTTCCTCCCAATGTCTGTTATTATTCTCCTTCTCCTCCTCCTCACTGTCCTCCTTCTCCTCCTCTTCCTCTTCCTCCTTCTATAGTAACAGGAGCTTTCACTGGGCACGTTTCCCAGTCTTCCTTACAGCTGAATATGGTCATGTTACCACGCCAAAGGGATGTGAACAGAGGTAATATGTTCAAATTGCAAGCTGTGCTCTTAGAAGGGAAGGAGTGGGCCATTTCTTTCCCTTTTTTCTCCGTGGGCTGGAATGCACACGGGCCATCTTCACCTCTGTGAATGAAGGTGCAACTGAGCAAAGGGGACTCGTTCACATGGCGCCCTGGTGGAAGACCCAACAATTAGTGTTGAGAAAAACACGTCTTTATTTACAATATTCCATCCTTGGGGGTGGGGGTCTTGGCGCACGTTAGCTTGGAGCCCTGTTCTCCCACGACACCCAGCCCTTCCCTTGTTCCTCAAAAGGCTGTAAGTCAAAACCAAGCCCAATAGTTCCCCATCTCCTTTCTGTCAGCCCTCCTTCAGCCTCAGAAAAGAGCAAGAAGAGCGTGTGCCATATTTTACTGGACCCTGGTGAAGTCCAGGAAAGGCACATGTCCTAGAGAATGTCCTTTTCATATGTCCTGAGTTCCACAAGTCCAGATAGAGTCCATGTCTGCAAGGCAAAGCCCCTGGTGGCTTCAGAGTCAGCTAGAGTAGCCACACTCAAAGCAGCAGCATGCCTACTTTCTTACCAGCCTAGGCCGCATGGCCGAATCCTGACTACAAACTGCATAGTTGCTTGTATACCGTGCCTACATCATGGCACCTACAATGCACTCCTTTCCTCAAGGCTGCCCACCCTTCTTTTAAATCCTGACCCAGAACTTCCTAGGCGACCTCATCTCTGATTCCTCCCACGATAAGCTACATTTGTGAATTTCCCCATATTGTTTACATTCTTTTGGCTGCCATTTTTAGTCAGGGCAAGAGTTCCCGTCACAGGGACTTCTGGAGAGGGCCTTCCCTTCTCCTGGCTAAGTTTAGGGTCATGATGCATTCTGCAAGTCAAGTACACCTTTTGCCCCAGGGTGGTAGCACAGCTATTATCTAGCTATCAACTTGCTGTAAATATGCAAAGTACCTTAAGCCTATCATCCACTTCCCTTACCCCCCAGACCATGGACTGTTGGGAATATCTGTACCCCATTTCACTTGTAACACTTTCAAATGGCAGAACAATGAGATGGAAGGATCCTGGCTCCTCTCACCACTGAGCTGTCATCCTAGCCCTAGACTGCATATCTGGAATTTTTATCTGGAAAAGAATGTATATATGAGAGACAAATAAACTTCTGTGTTGTTTAAGCCTTTGTGACTTTGGGTTTTTTGTTGCAGTATCCTAACATACATTCTAATTAAGTCAGTAATTAGTGTTCAGCAAATGTCTGTTGAATGTTTAGTAAATAAATGTCTGCCTTACCTTATCATCTTATTGTTTTAGCAGCAGTGAACACATTTATATTAAGCACGTAAGTATCTCAAGTGACTTTCACCTACAGTTCATTGGCCAGAACTGTTATCAGATGTGTTTCACCACCTGCAGAGAAGGCTGTGAGTTTGAGTTCATTTTCTAGTCTCTAGTTGAAAAAGGTAGAAAGGGATAGGAAAGGGGAGGAATGAGTGAGCCAGTCTTCAGTCGCTGTTAAAAAGAAAAATTACCTTTGACTTAATTGTTTAGAATTACAAGGCTTTCAATGTTTTTAAATTATAAGAATATAAGCCATCAAATTCGAGTATTGCCAAGAAGAGATGTAGTTATTAACCCAGATGAACCAGATTCTGGGAAGATAAAATGTCTTCAAAGAATACAGATAATTATCAGTAGTGACCCTGGGGCTTGATGTTGTCATCTTGTCATACAACTTGATTCATGACCACCTGGAACTGACTACAAAGGGATATTGATGCTGAGGCCACCTGTTGCATTCAGTGTCTTAAATACTTTCTTTGGGGCCATAGCTAGTTCAAGGTAAGGCATGGCTAGCCCAGAGTCTGCAGGTGAGCTGGAAAGGGTAAGAGTCCGGGTAGTCAGGAACATTCAGCAGATACTTATTAAGCACTTCTGCATACCAGCCTCATTAGGTACTGGGTATTTGGAAATAAATTCTCTGCCATCAAGAGGGAGATGGAGTCCTGGTTGGTGTGGCTCAGTGGATTGGGCACCAGCCTGCAAACTGAATGGTCGCCGGTTTGAGTCCCAGTCAGGGCACATGCCTGGGTTGCGGGCCAGGTCCCCAGTTGGGAGCATACGAGAGGCAACCATACATTGATGTTTCCCTCCCTCTCTTTCTCTCTCCTCCCCTCTCTCTCAAAAATAAATAAAATATTTAAAAATAAATAAATAAATAAATAAAAGTTTGTTGTGTGTTTAAAAAAAAAAGAGGGAGATAGAGCAGCAAACTGACGAGTACTTTACAGTGTAATGGCTGCCTTGTAGAGTGTCTATGATAAGAATTGGAAGCAAAGGGGAAAATAAGACAGAGTCTTTCAGGAAGAGCAGCAGGAGGTGCCTGAAATTGAAATCTCTGTTTTAGTGCAAAAGAGACTAGAAAACAGTGGATCTGAAATACTTGGTCTGCTTCCAAATTGTGTTTGAATTAGCATCCCATGTGTCACACTGCCGTTGTACTTGTTACTCTATGGAGAATGGAAAAGTTTTGAAGATGTTTAGATTTGAGGTACTGTCCCCTCTTCCATGTCTAGGCAAAGAACACAGAAAACCTAAATCCACTTCCAGTATGATGCCTGAGCAGGGGGACCAAGGAAGGCCAACTTTCATCAAATGAGGTTTTTTTTTCTCTTTTTGATTAAAGAAAGTTGCTATGAGTGTACCTCACTTCAGACAGTGGGTATGGAATCCTGGAAGTACTGTGTAAGAAAATTTTGGTAAACTAAAATCATCTGCTTTACCTTTCCAAAGACCCAGAGTACACTGGACATTTAACTTTTTAGATTTTGGATTTTCTTAAAGCAAGGCACATAAGAAGATCAAAGAAGGTGCCCTAAGATGCTGATAAAGAGGACACACAGAGTTCAATTCTGGGTAACTCATTTTACCAGGGGAAATTCATCAAACAAAGAAAACTCACCAGTGGTTTAACTCACCAGCTCTTGGATTCCAACGCTATAGGCAGGCTGGATGAAGGCAAGTTGCCCAGGTTCAATTGATTTTAAAGGCCAGGTGTTTCTGTAGTGGGAGGAAAAGCATTCAAAATGTATCCAGGAAAAAATGTATTCAATTAAGAAAAGAGAAACCCATTTTGAGAATTTAGTGCTTGTGTTCATTTTATGGGCGTGTTGGGAAATTATCAGCAGGTGTATGGATTTGGTCACAAAGCTTGTGGGTTGATTTGGGGGCAGAATGTTGCTTCTTGGGCAGTGGCCAGAGGAGTCGAGAGATGTTTCTGGGAACATTCTAAAGTGTTCTCTCTTCTCCTTTTTGTTGGGGCCTTCCTGCTGTCTAGCCCTGACTCTCTTAAGTGCAGTAAGAAGTCACAGAGAAATAGAAGGCATGCTTCATTTCTTTATGTAACCGTGTGTCCAGACACAGTGCTGAGTTCTGGAGATAGACACAGTTCCAGCCTTTAAAGAACTCAGAGGTGGAATGGGGAAACATATATAATCTCAGTAATGTAATGTAATGCGATAAATGGCATAAAGTGTTGTGGTTTTGGAGAACTGTTCAATTGTCCTGAGGACATCAGAGAAGGCATCACAGACAAGATGGAATTTGAGCAGTATGTTGAAGGATCTTGAAGGTGATTTCCAGGAAACAGAGGAAAAGAGGGTAGACCAGGTGGTGGGATCAGCATGTGAAAAGGCAGAGAGGTGTGACATAGATGGTACCCCTGGGAGAGTGGCTGGCAGTTCATTTAGCTGAAGCAAGGGGTTGGGAGGCCCATGGAGGGTATTTTGGGAAATAATGCCAGACTACAAATGGCTGAATAGCCTAGCCTAGGGAATTTAAACAATCATTTAGGAAATAGTTGCTCTGTCAGAAAATAACTGTAAGTGATAGAGAAATATATTATGTTTGTCAAAAACCCCAGAATTTCTGAGTGTGGACCTCTGGGGCTCACATGTAGTGTCTGGTCTCTTCTTGGTTCCAGTGGGGGTGTTAGGAATCTGAATCGTGTCAGAAAACTGATCCTAAGAGAGACAGGAAGTGTTGACTGGCTACAGAACCAACCAACTGTACAAAACTATGGGATTGAGGTTAATATATAATTTGCTTTAACTTGGGCGAATGTAGTTTAGGGAGACTGCCAAGAAGGTAAGTTCGTGCTCATCTGATTATAATTGTGTGCACTGAGCACCTTCTCCTTTAATGTGGACTGGGCATGGGAAGAAATGAACATCCCTTCACACAAGGGCAGTGCCTGAAAAACCCAGGTTAGGCGTGGCTAGGAGCTGAGCTGCCTGTGGCTGGAGACCCCCTGAATGGGCTGAAGTTCACAATCAGTGCATCTAAAACTGTCTGGTAGGCAATCAATTGTGAGAAATGGGTCCAGGTGTTCAGGTTACTTTTTGAGTTAAGATTTTGTATCTCCTCAGAGAACGAGTTGTCATAAAGCCCATTTGGCCCAGGAGAGCCTTGTGGTCTGTCCTTCATTACCAAAACCCTGCAGGCTTCTGTGAGCAGCTGCTTTTGGTAGACTTTACAGGGGAACCCCTCCCTCTGTCTTTCTTCTTTCCTTCTGGACAGGGACACTGAGGTATAGCAGGAAGGACCCTGAATTTCAGGACTGGAGGCTGAATTCTAACTCCAGCTGTTAGTTACCTCATGATTAGGGACCTAATCATTGGGGACCTCTGTCCATTTGTGAGGTGAGGGCATTGGAGACTCGTGGCTTTTTATGACTCTTGACAAGCTGAGGTTCTGCCTTCCTCAGGGCCTGTTTTGGGGTCTCTCCTCCGTGCTCATTGAGTGACATGATCTAGAAGGTACTGGGTGGCTCAGGCAGGTGATGTGAAAAGAAGAGCCGCCTTACCTTTGACTCTGCCTCCTCAGGTTTGTGGGAATCAATTCCATTAAATAAAGAAGGCTTTTGGGAAATAAAACCAGATTCTTTAAACTAGGAGCTGGCAAACTAAGGCCTCTAGGCTGAATCTGGCCTATGGCTTGTTTTTATGAATAAAGTTTTATTGGAAACTTTACACCCATACATATTCATTTACACATTGTCTATGAGGGCTTCTGTTCTACAATGCCAGAGTTGAGTAGTTGCGCCAGAGACTGCATGGCCTGCAAAGGTTAAAATATTTAATATCCGGCCCTTTATTGAAGCATTTTGCTAATTCCTATGGTAGGTGCTCAATAAGTTTTAGTTAAATGAATGAATGGGTGGATGGATGGACAGAAAAATCTGAATTTATGAAATACGTATATACCTTGACAATCAACTTTTTGTGACACATTTCAGGTCCCAATTTTCCTTTAAATAAAATAAGGACAGTAGTACTTATAAAATAGGTGGTACTTAGGATTATTTCCCATAATATAATTTCAAGTGTTTAAATGCTATTAAAATATAACTACCATCTATTAAACTTTATATGTGTCAAGCACTCTATTAAGGACTTCATTTTTATTACCTCATTTAATCCTCATGACCACTCACTGTGAGGGAGGAATTACTGACCCCAATTTATAGAAGAAGGAACTGAACCCAGAGAGGCTAAGTCAGTTGTCAAGGTCATACTGCTCAAATGTGTCTGGACCTAGCCTTTCCACTGTGCCTCTGACTCTGAATGCCGTTAAGTGATCCCCTCCCTCTGTAAGAGAAGCAGATATTGGTCTTGGGGGAATCTCAAGATACGGAACAGTAAAAGGACAAAGTAAAAGGTTGGCTTTCAAAAATTTTAACCAATTAAGTAATTTAGAAAGCTATGAGGTTATTCATCATTAAAAACACATTTTAGAAAACTCCCCTCCTTAAAATTCAGTTTGGTTATGTTTTATGGAAAAGCTAACTCGGGGACCAGGTTGTTCCCTTGGAAAGACAAATTGTAGTAAGTTTTAGGGAGTTGGAAAATTTTCATTTGTTGAGTAATATTGTGTGTAATGATAGTATGCCTTTAAAAGCTACCTTGCTCCAGAAATGTTTGTTGCCAGTTGAAGGATCTCACTGAGAACGGTGTGCCCAGCACATAGCAGACGTGAATGAATGAATGAATGAATGCCTTCTAGCACTTCCTAATAATGCCTTCCAGTATAATTGGATGTGTGTGCTCTTACCCATAATATTACAGAATAAGCACCAGTGTCCTCCCTGTATTTTTGTACTGCCTACAGAGCCTACCTACCACAGTGCTTGGCACCAACTAATTGCTTAATAAACGTTTGTGCCATTAAAGTGATGGGATTCTCTGGCCCCCAAAGCTCTATGGGCTGACTGACTGAATGACATGCCAGAAATAGTGTGAAGATAAGAGGGATTTCTCTCTGTATCAAGGGAATGATTTAATTATTGAGGATTAAAAGTTCAATAAAATCGAAGAAAAACATATTTGTTGCTTTGGCTAGAAAGCATATTTGCTTCTTTATTCTGGAAAATATATTCACAAAAGGTCATGGAGTTTGCTTTTCTTTTTCCTACTCAGTTGCCAGTTCCTGGGATTGTTTAATGCATCTACTTAACTTTTTATTGGAGCTCTCATAATATATGTGGCCCTGAATGGGGATTTTTTTCCCCACCCGCCTCTTCAGTTGCCAGTTAGTTGTTTATCTTTTTTTGTGCTTTACAAATGACCTATTATTTTTCGTTCTGTTTTGGATTGCGGCAAACATTTTAGCTTTTGGGAGTCAAGCAGCTGCTGAGGGGCCTGCTTGAGTTAGGGCAGACTCAGAAATGCTTATCTGCTTTTGTTGCCAGGCAGAAGTCGGCTGGAGCTCTGGACAGACACAGCCCCTTTCATGCCCTTTGGCAAATAGGACAATTAGGCAAAGCTGTGCATCCCAGCCTCAGCCTGGGGTGGCTCCTTGGAAGCAGGTTCCCCAGCTTTCTCATTGGGATCCGGGCAGCAGCCAGTGTCTTCTTGCAGCCTCTTGGTACTTCTGCATTTTATAGGAATGTCTGTTCCCCTTGGCTAGGAGTTTGGATCTATTCTGCCCAATTTCCCTCTCTACCAACCTTTTTCCTCTCACTTAATTTGTTTCCACCTATAGCTTTGATCTTTTTGGGAATAAAAAGTACCAGAGCACTGGAATATTATTATTGGCCTCTGTGTGTTTATTTTTGCAAATGCACTGTAATTCGTGGTTGGCCTTCTGGCCAGCCTGAGACCACCTGACCCTCAGCAGCTCTGGTTTCTCCAGGTCGCTCTATGTGAGGAAAATAGTTTTGCCCATTTCTTTCATTGCCACTGGTGAGAGTCTCTGAGTGATAAAGACTTTCTGGATATGGGGAAGGCAGCGCCAGGGGAATACCAGTAATTATGGTAATCTGAGAGCATAATATCTTCAAATATGACACATTTTTGGATAAGCAGTTCTGTTGTTTTTGAAGTTAGGTTGTCTTTTTGTTTCTTGGGTGGTGGCCTGTAATTTTGTATTAAGGAAAAATGCCTAAGTCTACTATGTTGACTTGATGTGGAAATTAGGGCAGGCTTTTATTTTTTGTTTTTCTTTTTGAGTGTTCATGAAAGGAGACAGAGAGGATGTGTGGGTCTATAATATACTCCTTTGTGTATGAAGATGAAACTAATAATAATAATACCATCTTCCATGGTGAAATGCTTTTAACTTTCAAAGCATAACTCCTACAAATTTACCTTACCCGCCAGAAAGGTGATTTCAGTTACTTTCCCTGAGTAACTGTGGGAGCTTGTCCAACTGTGTCGGTGAGTTGGAGAGACCTCATGCCAGTGGTTCTTCATCAGGGGTGAGTACAGAGTCCCTTGGGGAGCCTTGGTGAAGTACATGTGCACAGATCCTCCCCGGGACCTGCAGATATGGATAGTCTAGATGGAGGTGTGACTGTGTCCTGCTGATTAAGAACCTCCGCATAAGTCCACTCCTTCTATTGGATGCCTCCAGGTGTTATAGTCATCTGGCTGGGCAGGATGCTATGCCATTTGTGGCTGGAACCCAAGGAGGGTGATTACTGATATAGGGATTGTGTAGAACCTCTAATGGCAGTCACTCTTGGAAGGTGACTACAGGCAGAACTTTATTGACCATTTGAACAGTTGAACATTTGCCCTTTGCCCACTGACTATCCGTAGGCGGTTCTTGCACATACTATCTCATGCAGCCACATAAGCCAGTTTCCTCACCAGAGAAATGTGTTAACTTGTCCCTTGTGAGAAAATGGGCCTTCAGCTGGATTCAGAAGGTGTGATTTGAGGAGAATGATTTAATGGATATTCCCCATCATGGGTTTTTTTAACCTCAGTTTTGTCCATGGCGTGGGGCTCATGATACGCACCTCACAGGACTGGGGCAGAAGTAGGAGCAATAAAGGTTCAGGTGTGGCCTCTGTTCCATTAAACCTTACTTAACCTCCCTGAGTATCCATGTCTTCATTTGCAAGATGAAGTTAAGAATAGCTACCTTATGGGCTTGTGAGGACTATGTGTAGTCCAGTAAGAAATTCACTGTATCTGCCTGGGACAGTGCAGATGCTCAGTATGGGAGATCTCTTCCTTTCTGCTCTGTATTCCATGTCTGGGCCTGGTAGGGATGTATTTGGTACAGTTGCGGTCCTGAAGGGGCCATGTAATGTCCTGCACTCCTGGTGGTTGTGAAGCCAATGATGGCTGTGACAGTGAAAGGAGCTTCCTTTTATTGAACGCCAGGCACTGTGCTGGGTAGTGGCGATCCAATGGGGAGAAAAAGCTGAACCTCGCTGAGCTTAACAATGAGAAGGCCCTACAAAGAAGGTTTTTAAAACACCACTCTTCTCTGTGTGTATAAAGAGGAAAGCTTTAATATAATAGGATGGCTTCAAAATGTGTATTTCATAACACAGTGAGTAGAGTGCGGAACGTGTCTTCTGGGAGGAAACTGGAGTTCTGCATTTCCTGCGTGCTTGTGCTTTTGAATTTGTGGCTGTAATGCTGCCCTGCCCGAGGTTTCAGCAGTTAATATTTCCCAGGGCAGCCTGTTGGAAACGCCCTGTGGTCTCTGTGCTAGGAGGATATACCCTGGGCAGAAGGGAAAAGGACCATTTTCAAAGTCTCCCTTGAAGACTTTGTTGAGTTTTAACCTGAATTTCTCCCCATCTCCTTCCTCCAATGTTCCTACTGCTTGATATGCATAAACATGCCAATGTTTTGGAAGGCTCAGGTTTGACCACCTTAAATTGGTTCATATTTCCAGCAGGGCAGTTATTTAATTTCCTGTTGGAAGTCTACAAATGTTGGCACTGTTTGCTCTTTGGAAAAGGACCAAAACCCAGTACGGTATCATTAGCATGTTCTGGTGTATAGATTAAAGCATGATTGTCTTTAATAAGAGGCCATCCCTGTTAAGGATGGGGCTTGGGGGGCTGCAAGGGTGCAGGGAAGCACAACCGAGCTTTCTCATCAAAACCAAAGTGCAGTAACTGGGGCTCACTCAAGAGAAGGTTAGAAGCAGGGCAGAACTCTGTTTTCTTGTCTCAATTTCATTTGTTTGGGTTATTCTTCTCCAGACTCTGGGAGAGTTGTTGAGGTTGAGGCTGGCCTGATTTGTGGAATGTCCTCTTGGAGGTCTTGTGCTTCTTCCTGACTCCCCCTCTGTCCTTCACTCCCCCTGCCTCCCATCCCCCTACCCCTCTACACCCCCCCCCACCCCCCACCATTTCTGCAGTATAGCTCCTGGGAGCCACCTACCTCCAGAGGGTTCATGGAAAAAACATGGAGTATCTCCACAGAGCCCATTGTAATCACTGAAATGTGATAAAGCAGGCATTTATTGAGGCTCTGATGTGGGTGAGGCTTTTATATAGGCTCTTTCCAATCTTCACAATAACCCTGTGAGGTAGGAATTGTTACTGCTACCTTGGGGGTGAGATGGCTGAAGTACAGAGATTAAGTTCTCTGTAGTCAGTGAGTAACTGAACTGGGGCTTGAACCCAGTCCTGTCTCTGCAAGGTTCTTACTCTTTCCATGTGCTGTGTCTATACCCTAGTAGGTTTCTAGGGAAAGAAAGGGTTTCAGTTTTTGGAGGGGTGGCAAGAAGTTTGAAAGTTTGTAGAAAATGAAGCTTGGAGGATTATTTCTAGATGCTTCGTGTGACATTAGCCCTGTCTTTCGTTAGCAGGGATACTTCAGTGTTGGTTCCTTGGTAAAATGAATATAGAGATATATTTATTTTTCCCCTCCAAACATTGTATCATGAAAACACGCCAAACGTATTGAAAAGTTGATGGTGGTGAATATCATAAGTTCTAACCAATTATGATTTTCTTCTATGTGCCAGACACGATGCTAATTGCTTTGTTAATCTTATCTCATTCATCCTTTCAACATTCCCAGTTATAGAGGAGCAAACTGAGCCTTAACGAGGTGAATGTCCTAAGCTTTTCTAGCTAGTAAGTTGCACAGAGCTGGGATTTGAAACTGCGGCACGGAGATCATGGTGTGATTTCTCTACTTTCAAACTATCCTTCCCTGTATTTCTTTTTTTCCTCAATGTCTAATATATTATTTAGAAAATCAGGGTCTAGACTAGTAACCTCGAAGGTTACTAATAAGGCAAAAGTGTGAAAGCTCCAGAAATCAAAATCTCCCAGAAGCTTCCCAAGATTCTCTGGGGAAAGACCTACCATATTTTTTGCTCCATAAGACACCCCCCCCCAAAAAAAAAGTGGGGGGAAATATCTGTGTGTCTTACGGAGCAAATATTGCATCACAGACCATGATGGGTAGTACCTGACTTGGGGCTCCCAGAAAACTAGAAGTGTACTTGAACCTTAAAGTCTCTCCTCATTTGTTAATGATAGTGATGATGGTTCTTAATACCGCTGTTGACTGCTGTTCACTTTACATGGTTGAAATATTATTCTGTTATATTAAATATTTTAGTACACTGTTTGGTTCAGATTTTTTTTTCTTGTTTTCCTCCTCTAAACCTAGGTGTGTCTTATGGTCAGGTGCGTCTTACAGTGTGAAAAATACGGTACTTCCCCCAAGGCTCCTTGTCCGACTTTCTCTAGGGCAGGGGCAGAAGTTCTGCTCTTCCCAAAGTGGCACAGAAGTTTCTATAGCTTCTGGAGTTTCTTAGTACGGACTCATATCTCCCTTTCACACCTTAAAAAAATCCAAACCCATACCTTTGGGTCATCAGTCAGTTAATTTTTTCACGGTGAGACCATTTATGGCCTACTGAGATCTACAGACAGTATGTCTTTCTCATGGGGAAGAGAATGTCATTGTAGGCACTGACTCATGGGAGCAGGTACCAGATTGTCTTTTGTAAGGGACCAACCTTTAAAAATAATTGTTGCTTTTTGGCATATTTATGCTTGAACCTGCTGATTGGATTGTGACCTTGAGCAAATCATGTAAGTTTCTTAAACTCTGGGCCTCCCTGAAGCAGTAATGATTGTCAGGGGGATAGAGAAAAGATACAGAGTTCCTTCCATTAGAAAAGTTAAGCCAAAGCATCTACCCATGAAGAAAATGCTGTTAAAGACTGAGGACATGGCACACACAGGAATTGCTATAGAAAGGCAGCAATGAGAAGAGATAACTGTTGATTGAAATAGATGCGGCGCGGAGTAGAAAGTACCTGGGACTTAAAGTCCCAGTGCTGACACTCAATTGCTGTATAACCTGGGCTCTTTGGTCCTCAAGTTTTCCTTATAAAGTGGGGCTACTAATACCTGCATCAGAGTATTATTGTGAGGATTATGGTTACATACCATATGTGAGTTCCCAACGTAGTCGTTATATGAGTTGGCAATAAAGCTATCCCTTATAAGTAGGAAATGGGAAAATTGAGGTAGATCTTGAAGTCTGAGTTGGATCTGGGTATGTGAAGTGACCCAGTTCTGATAGTATCTCACAAATATCACCATAGGATATTATGCAGGCATCAAGAAGCATGGTTGAAACCCACAACTCTTCTTTTTCTTAATAAGGCAAAGGTAGTTAATCCACTAAGTCAAAAGTTCCAGTTCGTTGGGCAAAATGTCATTGGTAAGATGTCAAAATGTTAGGTGTCCTTTGGTTGAAGCTCAAGTTGGTGAGGTGGAATTGCTGAGCTGGGTGACAGACACTTTTGAAGCTGTTTGAATGTCTTAGCAATCCCCACAAGGCACCTTACGAGGTTGGTGTCTCTCCCCCCCATTCTCCTGTAATCCCTTCAATCTACTTTATTTTTCTACATACCTGTTTGGTTATTTCATGATATCTATCCCCCTATACTGCCTCAGGCACAAAGAACCAGTGTTCAGTAAGATGAACTTAGGAAGCTGAGGCTGTAATTGAGCTGTTGAAGATTTTATTTATTTATTTATTGTTTTTTGTTTGTTTGTTTTTAGTTTTTAGCCGGAAGGTCCAGGGAAGAAAAATTGCCACAGAACAATGAAATCATAATCTAGCACCTTGAGAGAGTGCTTTTTGCCTTCTTTTTCTTTCCTATCTTACAGTCATTTATACTGTGTGTGGGTTAGGTTTGATGTTTAAGTTTAGCTGGAATTAGTTTTTTTATGGCCTTGAGGAGTGTATGGATAAAAAACTTAAAACATACCAGGACAGTAAAATTCGAAGGTCAGAGGAGGTTCTCCATGAGTCACTTCCTTAGAGTGGTTGTATAGTGATAGTATTAGGACTTTATAAGCCTTTCTTTTTCATATAACTTTTATAACCATTTTTATGAGAGGTATTTTTTCAATGTGTATTAAGTCATTTGTTTATTTCTCAATAGGTATTGTTTTTATTGCTGTTGTACAGATGAGGAGATGGGAAGTTCAATAACTCGAGTGAGGTGATGCAGCTAGGAAGTAGCTTGAACTGAAATCTCTGACACCAAGCCCTTCCTTGGAATTGTAGTAGAATACACTCTCCGTTACAGACTTCTCTCCTACAGCAAGCTGTGCTAGCTAGTGTTCTGTAAGGAGCCCCTGGGAGCAGAGGAAGGGGAAAGAGGACTTCTTTGTGTTCTCTCTTCACCCACAGGCATTTTTATGCTCAAGATCATAACCAGGAGAGAAGCAGTACTCAGAGTCTTTAGCACTCATTCCACCTGTATCAGAGCAAGGTGGTTTGTATAATTTTCACATTGAACCAGGCTATCGCTATCCTTACTTTATTGATGAGCTTCAATAAAACAAATACATTGTCTCCAAGTTTACTGAGGGAGAATGTGCTGTTAAGATTTGAATGCAGGCATTGAATATATCCTCTTGCATCCATATTCAGTTTTTAATGACCTCTACCTGACAATTACTGTATGTGATAGTGTTTGTGGCTTTAATTTCAAAGACCTTTTAAATTATGGCATGGTTGATATATTTGGTATCCAATGGCAACTAATGAAACTTCTCGCTGCTACATTTGGAAAAAAAATAATAGTGAGTTGACGTGTTAGTGATTCAGGACTTCTGGGAGACTGGAAGCACCCGTGTGTACTTATTTAGAGTCAATATGTTATGAACAACTCTGGCCCAAAAGGAGAATTAGCTGTCTTCTGAAATTGAGTGCAGGTCTCTTAGTGGCTTACCTCAGCAGGGAGCCAGTTATTACATAAGCTGAATACCAGGTCCGTGGGTTTCCCTGGCCTGAAAAAGAAGCAGTGTCTGCAGTTATGAGGAAAACAGAAAGACCCATTTCTCTGTGGAGTGATACTGAACAGGCAGCTTCAGCCATGAGGATATTCTGGCCAGAGGAAAATGTAGTTTAAGAAAAGTCCCAGCTGGTTCAAGTAACTTAAGCCTAGCTATTCATGAAATATCTGACAGTTTCTCCTTCCGCAAATGGCTGGGGACTGAGTCAGAATTGCTCCAGGAACCTGTGTTCTCATTTTGGCATTATGGGTTTACTCCACTTTGTACACTAGACAGTTTTGTGAAAAGCTAAATTTAGAACAAACTTTTTTTTTTGGCTGCAGGGGGTATATAAAAGCATTTAATAAATGTACTGGGAAGCTTACTGTGATGAATCCTTTTGTTAAGATATTAACCACCATTGGCCCTGGCTAGTGCGGCTCAGTGGACTGAGTGCTGGCCTATGAACCAAAAGGTTGCCAGTTCGATTCCCAGTCAGGGCACATGCCTGGGTTGTGGGCCAGGTCCCTGGTTGGGGGCGTGTGGGTGGCAACCAATCAATGTATCTCTTGCATATTGATGTTCCTTTCCCTTTCTCCCTCCCTTCCCCTCTCTATGAAAATAAATAAATAAACTCTTAAAAAAAAAAGAAAGAAATTAACCACCTTTGGATTTCTAAATGAGAACTTTCACATGTCCAGCACTGTGCTTGCTGATGTGGCAGCCACAGAGCTGTGAGACATGTACGACATGAGAAAGGAAGCTCCATGAATGCAGGGATTCGTCTATTTTGTTTACTGATGAAACCATCATATTCGAAAGCTTCCAGCATGTAGTAGATGCTAAATAGATATTTGTTGAATGCGTGAGTATATTGTCTCTTCCCATAAGAGCTTACAACCTAGTTTGTTTGCATTACAATTAATTAATATTAATTAATAATGATTTTATTTGTTTATCCTACTTGTTGAGTATCCTGGAGCTCTCAGTTTTATTTGATCTTTAATCCCTTTTATTGTTTAATTTAAAATTAAACCAGTGATGTGCTTGTAGAAAATGAGAAAAAAGCAGATAAGTAAAAAGAAAAATAATTAAGATATAATAATTATTTTCGTTTAAGCTTGTATATTTCAAAACTTTTATGTCAATGTAAATTTTTTTTTTAAATGGGCTCATCCTCTTACAAGTTGATTTTACGACTTGCTTCCCTCTCTTACCTTATCAGTATTATTGTGAACAACTTTCTATATGAAAGTACATAGCTCTCAAATAATTTGACAATTTAGTATTAGGTGTGATTATATCACAAGTTTCTTTTTGTCTGTTGTTGGATGTTAGTTTTTTCCTCTTTCTTCCTCCTTTCTCTTTCTCTCCCTCTCTCTCTTTTTTTTCTCTCTCTCTCATAAACAATGCCATGATTGTCTCTAAACTTTTCCATATATCCATGATTATTTTCCTGGTAATAATTCCTAAAAGTCAAATTACTAGGTCAAAGGTCAAAGACTTTTGGCACATTGCCTACCATAAAGACTGGGAAAATGCATACTCCTCTTTGTATTCTATTGAAAGAAAGTGGTTTTTCCCTTTACTTATTCTGACACTATGTATTGTCATTTTTTCTTTAATACTTACTTGACTATCTTCTAGGTTAAAAAAGTGAATATTATTATTGTTGATCTTTACATCACTTTTATTTTACTGGTGATGTTAAACACCTTTTTATGTTTTTGGTCATTTGTATTTCTTCTTTTGAGAGTTACCAGATTCATAAGCACAGATTTTTACTTGCTCCTTCCCAACCCACAATGGGTCTTGCTATGGCACTTATCCCACATTCAGCCCTCAATAACTGTTGATTCCATTCATCCATCCACTCATCTACCACCCATCCATCCACCTACCTACCCACCGATCCATTATCCATCTATTCATCCATTTATTTGTTGATTTGTTCAACAAGTACAGAAGACCCACTAGAAAATACAGGAAAATACAGGCTTATAATTTATAGAAAAAAATTGTATTAATTCATATTAACATGTCTTTTATAAAAACATTAAGATTTATAGTTGACAGCAGCAATATCAAAAACTTTCAAAGCACTATTTTAATGAATTTTCTTCAGGATAATAGAACTGAGCTTATCTTTTCTGAGCACTCATCAGGGATGGGTAGCCAGAGATCAACAAACTTTTTCTGTGAATGGCCAGATAGTAAATACAGTATTCCCTCACTTATCGCAGGTATTATGTTCAAGACCCCCCTCACTCCCCCGGTGATAGGTGAAAATCTGTGAAGTAGGAACCTTGCATTTATTTTAGTATTTACATATATTTTAAGGCTTTATAAACCCTTCCCACACACTTATAAACCGTTCCCTGTTCCTTATTAACCTTTCCCACTCCCTTATTAACCTTTTCCACACTTTTATAAACACAACTTATGTTCTTAAACATATTCTACACTCTTAAACCTACGTAACTTTAACAGCATACGTATACAGTACCACAAAATCCCGCGATATAGCGAAAAATTCATGATAAATAGTTAAATATAATATTTTTAAAATCCCGTGATACAGTGAGGCCACGATAAGTGAACCGCGATATAGAGAGGGGCTGCGGTACTTCAGGCTATATAGGCCATGCAGTCTCTGTAGCAACTACTCACCTCTGCCTAATAGTGCACAAGTAGCCACAGACAAATAAGCTAACCTATATTCCAATAAAAGTTCGTTTATAGACACTGAAATTTGAATTTCATATTTTCACATGTCACAAAATGTTCTTCTTTTGATTTTTTTCAATCATTTAAATTTTTTAAAATCCTTCCTACCTTATGAGCTGTTGAGTTGGCTCCAACTCCTGGTGAATCTATGAGTGCGGTATCTCCACAATGTCCTGTCCTCAGCAGCCTTACCCAGATCCTGTGGACTCATGCTTATGACCTCTTCTGTGGAGACAGTCCATCTCATATTTGGTCTTCCTCTTTTCCTGCTGCCTTCTATTTTTCCCAGAATTATTGTCTTTTCCAAATAATCCTGCCTCCTCATGATGTGCCCAACATAGGACAACTCCGGTTTTCTCATTTTTTCCTCCAGCTATGTCTCAGGCTTAATTTTCTCTACAACCCATTTGTTCACCTTCCTGGCTGCCTACAGAGGTCTTTTCCAACACCATATTTCTTTCTTTTTAAAAAAAATAATTTATTTGTTTTTTTTGTTTATTTATTTTTAGAGAGAGGGGAAAGGAGAAAGAGAGGGAGAGAAACATCACTGTGTGGTTGCCTCTCACTTGTGCCCCTAACTGGGGACCTGACGTGCAACCTAGTCCTGTGCCCTGACTGGGAATCAAAACAGCAGCCGTTGGTTCGCAGGCCGACGCTCAATCCACTGAGCCACAGCAGCCAGGGTCTTCCTTTTTTTTTAAAAAAGACTTTTTAAAATTTATTTTTTAGAGAGAGAGGAATGGAGGAAGAAAGAGAAGGAGAGATCCATAGATGCGTGAGAGAAACATCTGTTGGTTGCCTCTCACACATTGCCAACTGGGGACCTGGCCCGCAACCCAGGCATGTGCCCTGACCAGGGAATTGCACTGGCGACCTTTGGGTTCGCAGGCTAGCGCTCACTCCACTGAGCCACACCAGCCAGGGTCATATTTCAGATGAATACATTTTTTTCTATCAGCCTTTTTTTAGTGTCCAACTTCTGCATTTGTACATAGTAACTGGGAATACAAGGATGATCTTAGCTTGTAGGTCATACAAAAACAGGCAGTGAGCTGGATTTGGCCTGGGGTTTGTAGTTCGCTGACTCCTGAGTAAAATCTCAGAAGCATGCTTTGAGACAGAGAGAAGCCAACCTGGTTTTCCAGATTTGGTACAAACAACCCCAGAGTGGATCATTCATAAAGGAATAATGAAGGTGAGTTTAGTTAAGGCTTGGATATATGACTTAATGGCTTGCAGTGTGTAGTTCTTGGTGTTTATAGTTAAGTGTAAAGAAAAAATGCTCTCATTTCCTTTGTCAAGGATAGGAGATTTTTTTTTTGGATAAATTTCTTTTTAATCTTCATAAACGTGTAGGAGTTAACATCTGTGTGAGATCACTCTATGTAAACAAATTTGAATCCTGCTTTGTTTCTCTTAATATTATGTGGTAATATTTTTTAGTGCTTTTAAATATTCTAATGTAAACTAAAACCACAATAAGGTACCACTACACAGCCACAGAATGGCTATAATTTTTATAGAATTCCAAAATTAACATATCCAAGAGAAATGAACCATGTCTATACAAAGACATGTGTGCAAATGTTCAAAGCAGCATTATTTATAATAGCCCAAAGTTGGAAACTCCCTAATGCTGGTGAATGGATGGACAAAATGTGGTATATCTACATCCTAGAGCAAAATACTGATACAAACTACAACATGGATCAACCTCAAGAACATTATGCTAAGTGAAGAAGCCTGGCATAAGAGAATATATATGATTCTGTTTATATGACACTTCTAGAAAAGACAAAAAACTAGACAGGAAGCAGGTTGATGTTTTCCTGGGTCTGGGGTGGGAGCAGGAAGTGACGACCAGCAGGTGCAGCAGAACTTTTTGGGGGGGAATGGAAATATTCTGAAACTGAAATGGTGTCATGGTTGCTCAAATGGGCATGTTTACTAGAAACCATTAGACTGTACGTGTACAGTGGGTGAATTTTGTGGTATGTATATAAATTTTATCTCAATGCAACTGTTAAAAATATTCTTTAAATACTGAATTTTTAGTAGTATTGTATTCAATTTTGTGAGAGGTCCATTTCTTTATCCTCTGTGACTTGGGAGAAATGTTTAATGTTTATTCCATTTTTAGCCCAAATACATATTCAGTAGGTTCCACTGGAGCCAGTGGACTTAAACAAAAATGATTTAGTGGAATAAATAACCCAGTAGTCAGGGACCTAGTAAACCTAGTATGGTCTCAGCTCTGCCTCCAGCTGGGTGGACCTCAGTTTCCTCATCTGTAAAATGTAGAAGAGAATTGGACACAGGGATAGAGGAATGGAATAGAAAACACCGTGGTATAATAATAATAAAAAAGGACTCATTTCCCCAGAAGAAGTGACGATTACTTACTTCTCTATCTGCACCTTCCCTCTTTCCCTTCTTTCTTGTGCTGGTAGGAAGTCAGCAGGAACTGTGTGCAGGTTTCTGAAGTGATTGTTTCCAAGGGGAAGATAAGAAATTGGAGGAGACTCAGGAGACAACGTCATGATGACAAGGATTTGAGTGGGATCTGCTCTGTAAACTGGAAGCAGTCCGCTTGGCCTTGGCTCTCGTTAGGGGGGATGAAGCACCATTTGGGTGATTTATCACCAGGAAGCTATCTAGGTTTTATGCTCCCAAGTAACAGTGGAGAGCTCATTATAGGAAGACTGAGGTTGGAAATTAGAGTCAAGAGTTTAGAAATGCTGCTATGAAAATAATAGGTCATCATGTTTGCCTTCCAAGGAAGAGTTTAAACTGGGAGAGATTGAACTGGTCTCAGATTCCTTGTGTTCTCAGTTTCCAGCCGAGTTCCAGGTTTTCCTAGAGTACAGCCAGCAGCATCTGTACCCAGAAAACACAAAATAAAAACTGTGCAAACCGAACTTGTAAACGTTTTTTTCATTAGCTCCAGGCTCCCAGCCACCAATAAACGGTATGCTTTTAAAAACACTTTATTATTTTGTGAGTTTAAAAATGTGTTTCTTCCCCTTATTCATATGCTTGGGATTTTCTGAAAATGTTATTTATCAAGCATTTATATGGTTAGTCTCTCCAAAAGGTAACAGCATTCTAAGTTTTGCTTAAAAGGGGGGGGGGAACCCCAAACCAATTAATAAACTCTGTAACGTGAGCCTGTTGGTGGTCTTGGAAGAAACCCAAATCCAGGTTTGGTTGATACTGTGTAATGTGAATGCAATTAGTAGTGGTTTTTCTAAAGTAAAAAGAAATGTAGAAAAATAATGCATAGCAAATTTAGGTCAGAGCTGGGAAGCTTATAAATCCTTATTTTTGTTTTCATTACCTTAAGTAATAGGGAAGCTTTTGTCTTTATTATGTAATTTCCCTCACAATAATACATTTTAAAACATTTGTGTGTTAATTTCATATGTTTGATCAGAAAGCCACAGTTCAGAAACCCCTATAATGTGGCCGTTGGCACTGTTTATGTACAGAAGATTCCTTGTTCATCCCTAGGAAGCCAACACTAAAATCACTAATGGGGGCAACTTTCACCACCTGTTTCTTCATTCAGTAAAAGGTCTGACAAAGCAGTTTTCAAGGGATCAGCATTGTCCTGCTAGGGTAAGGAGTAAATTGGCCTGTGTATTGATGTTGTACTTCAGAGGGTCTGTTTCGATTCTAGCATATTTAAACCAATGTGACCAGATTGTGAAGGATAATATGTAGGGACAGGAGATATGTCTTTCTAATTCAGAGTACATGCTCAGGAAATAATAGCTGTTCGTAGTCTCACCTTCCAGATGGGAGATGTAGTTCACTCCTCCCAGCTGCACCATCCTCTGTGCTTCTTGAACTTGCCAGACCTACTTCTGCTTCACTACCCTGGAAATTTTTTATTCCTTCTGCCTGGAGGCCAGATACCATCCTGCCTCACTCCCTCACCTCCTCCAGGTCTTTGTTCAGAGGATACCATACCATCTCAGTGAGGCCCTACCCTTCTCCTTCCCTTGCTTTAAAAAAAAAAATAGTATCATCACCATCTGATAAACTGACATACCATATATCTTGTTTATTTATTTGGTTTATTGTTTGTAATTCCACCACTAGAATGTGAGCTCCACAAGGGCAGGGATTTCTGTCTGATTCAGTTATTGTGGATTTGGTTAGTGCCCATAACATAATAGTTTCTACAACTTGGCTGAACGAATGAATCAATGAATGTTGCACCATTTACTAGTTATGCAGTAATGGCTAGTGCATGTGCTCTCTTGGATCTTAGGCTCATTTTTCCATTCCCATTTATTCAATAAAATAGCATATGTGGGTCACATGAGGTGTTTCATATGAAAGTTCTCTCATACTATATTATGCAAATACATTCATTGATTTCACAAGTTAGATACCATTCATACCTTCACAGACCTTAATCTTGCAGGGGAATTGAACAAATATGAGTAATTCTAGTTAAATGGGCTATTAGTGGTGACAGGGAAGGTGCAAGGAGCTACAGGAGCACCTGTGAGGAACTTGGGTCCAGATGTGGGCACAGGACCATGGAAGCTTTGCGGTGGAAGGGGCATGGAAGCTGAAATTCGGAAATGGAACAGGTATTGAACAGGTGGAGTCACGGTGGCTGATGGCGTGCTGTGAAGAGTATTCTAGGCAGGAAGAATAATGTGTACAAAGTCTGGAAGTGAGGAACCTAGAGTATATGGGCAACTAAAAGTTACTCAGTCTGCCTGGAGCAGACTTGCCATTGTGGGGTAGGCAAGAGGGCAGAGGTGTGGCTTGAGATATAGTCAGGGACAGCCTAAGCAGGCCATGCCAGGAAGCTTCGATTTGATCCTAAGGGCTGTGTGTGACTTGGTCAGACATTGATTAACAATAGTCATTGTATGGAGTAAGACAGTTTTTCTCCCTCAACAAGAAACTTGAAACAAGCTTCCCAGAAGAGAGATTGTTAAAACAGTAAAAGGAACTTCCAGAGAATGAACCTTGAAGTTCCATGAAGTGTACTGAATTCCTCTTGAATCTGATTGGTGAGTTTTTACAACAGTAAGTTTAGAGATCCTCTCCCCACCCCTCACCTGCCCCCAAACGCTTACAAAGCTTAATTATCTTTGGGTACATGGCTCATTGCTTGACTTAAGGAACCTGGTGTTGTTACAGACACACATATTCCCATTGTCCCAAACTGTGGGACAGACAAATACAGAAAGGGGTGGAGGAGGCAGAGAATCTGCTTTTAGACCCAGAAAGGGTGCGGGCACCACCTTTCTAGCACTAGTTGCCAAATGAAAAAAAAGGGTGACAAAATAAGGTATAAGGTGGTAGAGGGGACACCTGGCAGACCTGTCCTGTCTCAGCTCTGCAGCCAACTTACTGTGAATGATGTGGCTTTGGGAACCACTTACCTTCTCTGAGCCTCAGTTTCCTTTTCTGGAAAATGGAGTCAATTCTGCCTGTCTTTCAGGGTTGTTAGGATTCAGTGAGATGAAGTACAGCTGTTTCTGCTAGAACACTTGTTTTAAAAACATAAATTTGTTCCAACCTGATATATTAGGGAACAATTTGAAGATAACACAAATTTCACATTTGCTTATGATCACTGTTATCCATGAGAAACTCTAGGTGTACTCAGAAAACCGCAGTCAGCTGAAGTGAGCTGCATGGGAGTGTGCAGAACACACACACACCTCACCGATTTACCGGCCGCCACAGTTTCCTGTGCGTGTGTTAGAGCCACGCACAACCACATCAGCTGTTACAACTTGCTGTCTGATTTCCCATAACTCTCCTTCCACTCCTTCTCGGTAACCCCCACGCTGCAACCCTTCCAGCACCCACTTCTGTGAGCAAACTCCAGGTCCTTTTCAAGATAAAACAACGCACTTATTATTTCTATGTCTTAAACGTTGAGCATGTGTAGAACCGTGCTGCTGTTTTTATTAGATTCCTATCTTTCATTTTGTGTCATTAATGAAGTTTTTGAGTGGTGTGCTTCAATCCTGTTTCCTCATGAGCCCTGTGGTTTTTATTGCATGATTTTGCATAGCATAGTGATTTTTTAGGAACTTGAATTTTCTGTTATAGCAAAATGGACTGTATTTGGCAGAAAAGAGGCTCTTAGTAAAAGGTAGTTGTTTTATTATTAATATTAATTCACTTAATATGGTGTTGGATTGGGGTAGGATTGCTAGTTAAAGCAATTAATTGCTTTGAGTGTGAGCATAAGTGAAATGAACACATGAGTGGAATGGTTTTGGTGTGGCTGTCTTTTTGAGTGCGTGATGCTTGGACCACTTTTGGGGTTTTATTAGTGACAAACCAGATATGTCTAGAAAAGAGCAAACTGGGAAGAGAGAAGGCACGATAATGGTCCCTAAACCATTTAGAGGGCTGCCTTGGGGAAGAAGGATTGCTTTGTTTTGTGGGCTCCCGGGGCCTGTGAACAGAAACTACCAAGGCCCAGGGCTGTGCTCTTGGCAGAGAAGAAACTCAGAATGGTTCCCAGGGGGTCTCCACGCTCTGGCTGACTGCTCTGGGATGGGTGAGGGCAGAGAGGAGACAGGCATGGATTTGGGGGTTCTAAAGTTCAAACCCCTCTCCTCGTTTTGAAAGGTAGTGTTCTCAGACAGATAACTGCAGGGCTGGCCAGAGTAAATCTCATGCAAAAACAAACCATAGTTTTTCAGCCATGCCTGGACTTCCGCTTGCCTTTTTTTTTTTTTTTTTAAGTTGTCTAAAAGAATAGCTCACACATGTACATATTTACACACTGATTTCTTTAGTTATGCCCTTGAACACTGGAAATATAAAGACTGTGCTCTATAAATATTTATGACTTTTGGTATGCTTAGGAATTGTGAAATCACATCAGTGCTTTCCATCCAGATTTTTTTTTCTGTTGGGTTTTTTTTTTTTCAATTGTTTTTCCTTTCAGGACTTTGTGGATTTTTTTTTTTTTCTTCCCCCAACTGAGAGAGAAAGCTTAGCTGGTTGCTGATTTGACTTTAATTCCTGTCTAATATTCTGTATTGCTTTTGTTCTCTCCATCTGGCTAGGCTGTTACCCTAGCATACTGATATATAAGATTCTAGGTTTCTATTTGATGTTGCCATTAAGAATAGAAGATGTTTCAGATATTTGACTTCATTAAATCAGTTTTCCCTCTAATCATAGAAGAGGTACTACTGTTCACATACCAAATCTTAACAAAACTATAAAAAAATTTAAAATGGCATATCTATCTGGCAATTATCTTACTCCGATGCTTTAAAATAAAGGTTATTTACTTTTGGTTGTTTCTATGAAGAGCACAAGTGATTTAAGCTTGCTCTTAAATTGATTTTTCCAAAACCAAGGGTCATTATATTTCTTCAGTTGAGATCTGTTCTCCTTTCCTTCTAGCTCTCTGGAAAACATGGATGGTCTTTTCCACGTGGGAGTTCGTGAGCTGTGTGTATTGGCTGTAAGCGTGTGTGGGAGATGGACTGTTGGCTCTGAGCTGAGAGGCCAAGGCCAGTGATGGGCTGGCCTGAACTTGTAGATAATGCCGAGAAGTAATTGGGCTGGCATTGCCATTTTCCCCACTCTCTAGTCTAGATGGACTATCCTGTTTGGAACACAACTCAAATCAACATTTCTTTCCTTCTAGTCTGCTCGACTCGGTTGCAGCCGTGGCAAGCACATGGGTCAGTGACTGAAGCAGTGGCCCTGACTGGTTAGTCTCCCTCCATAAGCCTGACCCAACAGCTGATTTCACCTCCTGTCTTCCCTAAAGCCACGTAACTGCAAGTAAGGTGGCCCCATTTCTGATGGTGCTTTTCCCTGTTCCTTTGCCTTGCATAATGGAACAAGCGTGGGCTCTGGAAGCCTGGTTTTGATCCCCAGCTCTGTTATTTATTGGCTTTGTAATTTGGGGCGAGTGACTTCATCTCTCTGAGCCTTTGCTTACTTATTTTAAAAATGATGTCAATCATCTCTCACGACCAAGGCTGTTGAGAAAAACATCCTGTAAAATAGCTATTACAGTGTTAGCCACAGCAAACAAGACCTTCAGGAGCTGGAATACGCACAAATTTACCAATTTTTTTTTTTTTTTTTTTTTTTTTGAGTAGGCCAATTGTTTTACTCCCAGTTGTCATGTCTCCAGAGCAAGATTAGTTGATCCTATTTCTTCTTTGTGCCAGGCTCCATCCTAGGACCAGGGCCTTAGAGATGAGTAAGAGGAAGTCCCTGCCTGTGAAGGCACTCTCAGTTTTACTCAAATCCAGTTATTCAACAAACCTATTTTGCTACCTACATTGTACAAAAGCCCTGGGCCGGTGGGGAGTGTACTAAGATGACTCAGTCACTAATTAATTCCACATTTATAGGTCATGTGTTGTGTGCTAGGCGTTGTTATGAGCACTATATGTAGAAAGCATGTAAAACAGCCCCTCCCTTTGAGAAGCTCACAGTGCAATATAAAATACCTAAAGGTAAGAAAAGCAGATGGAAAGAGAATGTGATTTGGTTGTGAAAAGGCACCTACTTTGCTTAGGACCAGAGGCTGCATATGGCAATGCAGATTGCATTTTTCTAAGTACATATTCAGATCTTGAAACTTGGGGTTTCATTGAGGTAGCGCTCGCATTTTACAGCTGAGGAAAGAGAGCCTAGGAGGTTAACACATCACATATTTTAGATAAAAGCAAAGCTGATTCTAGCCCCATGGCACCTTTTATTTGTTTCTTCTTGATCCTGTTGTCATCATTAGCAGATCTGCTACTCGCTTGGTAAAATATCACATTCCACCCTTCCAACAGCTCCCTTGGGATCAGAATCAATGTGGGCTTTCCAAGCTTCCTCAAGGTCATACAACTTTACAAAGTCAGGATTTGAACTCTGGTTTGTCTAATTTGAGTCCGAATCTTTAGTCTCTATCTATACCTTGTCCCATAATACCCCATCCAAGAGTCACCCTCATTGTAGTATCTGAAGGCTAGTGTAAGTTTTTGAGATAGTTTGTAGAAAAGACACATATCATAAATAGTTTTTTATGAACTTCTTATCTAAGCCAGTGGGAAAGCCAATTTATGAACAATAATTGAGTCTAGATGTTAGAATGCCATGTGAGTCAATATGTAAGGGAAATAAGCTATGATCAAAAAAGTTCTACACCCAGTTTCTTAAGATTTCATAAGTAGAAGGGTAATTTGAGCAAATGAGTATAAAAGACCTCTGCAGATAGTCTGAGAGATGATACCCAAGTCCAGAGAGCACAAAAGGAAAGAGGATCAGGCATTGCCAATTTTCCCCAGCTTTGTGGTGTCTTACTGCAGACTTTCTGCACTTGGCACAGATCAAACCTGAAGTTAATTTCTTAAAAATCACTGATGCCTTATTTAAAGTGCTTAAAATTCTGCAGGTGGCAGCTCCACAGCCAAACAAAAACATCCCCTGGGTCCTCTGTGACCACTAATGCAATTGACTTTTCACCATTTAGAATGCTCCCTCCGCTTCCTCCCCTTTGTCTCTCAATTAATTTGTGTTCATTTTATAAAAAGCACATGGGCCTGTTGAGTTGATATTCCTAAAGGCTGACAACCACATCGAAGGACCTTGTACAGCAACGGACGATGTGAGCATGTTTGAATTTCTGTTAACTAGTATCCAGACACTGGAGCTCTGTCCCGGTTGAGTGACAGGGGAGCCTAGGCTTCACTTGGCCAGAGCAGCAGGGAACTAATGGAATGTTTCTGCTCCACTTAAAGAAAGGTAGTCAAGCCTCTGTACTTCCCACTGAACTCCAATTTCCATTCTGCTTTGAAATGCTGCTTGCTCTGTCAGTGAGAGCCATGTGACAAATGTTCAGTATGTCAGATTTGTTTTCCTTTTGAACTACGTATGAATTTGACCGCCTGAGTAGGGCTGCGTTAATTTCCCAAAGCTCTTCTGAGAATTGTGTTCTTAAAAAAAAAGTGCCTAGTATTATTCTTTCTTGGGTTGTGTTATGACTGGTGTTTTGAAAGTGGTTAGAGGATTACTGGTTGCATGTGGGGTAATGTGTACGTGACGCCCTTTCCCAGATGTAAATAGCCACTAAGGTTCATTGTATAGTTTGCTATACTACTTGTTTCACCAGACCCCGCTCAGTAATTTCCAGCCAGCAGGATAGGTGTATTTTCTCCAACAAAGTTAAATTTGCATAAGCTTTGCTGAAAGGCAGAATTAGTTTTATCATATTGATATTTATATTGATAATTAATTGTTTGCTGCTGCCAGGAGAAAGTATGTATCTAATTATGCATGTGCTAATTAACCTTCCGGTCATGTTTATATGGTGACTAATTCATATGTTAATCAGTTACCTGTACCATCTATTTCCGAGTGTCAAAAGTTGAATCTGTATATCTAGGATGCTTGTGATTAAGTTATCCTTATCTAAAAGCAACCTGGTTAATTAGCTGAGAGAAGAGAGGGACAGCAGATTGGATAGGGAAACTAGTTCTTGACTCTATTTCTAATAGGAGCCATTTTGGAATGTTTTTGGTAAAAGAATATTTGTCTGTATCTCTCTCTCTCTCTGTCTCTCTGTCTCTTAATATTCCAAACATTTAAGAAGTATAAGAAAGATTAATACTTTAATCAAAGAGCTCTGAAAGTGTCGTGTAGAGACAGTATTAGGTGGGCTCATTGAGCTGTTCTTCTGGTCTCCTCTATCTCTCCATCTCCCCCTCTTGTTGTTTTTAAATTAATTTACTGCAATAAAAAATGTACACACAATATATTCATCAAAGAAAATAGAGGAATAGTGAGAAAGTGAAAAAACTATTTAATCTCCTTTAGGCTCATATTACATACACAAATAATCACTTTCAACATTTTGGTGTATTTCCTTCCAGCCTCTTTTGCCCTATACAGTACATGTGTGAAAATTCCATATATATGATCATCTTGTATACTTGTGTGCTATTTTGCATCAAACTTTTTTCACTTAATATAAAACTATTATTTTTTCTGTCTTTATAAATATTGTCTTTTATGTCTGTGATATTACATGGAGTTGGGCACAGCCTATAGAGTTTATTTAGCCATCACTCAGTGGTTGGGTAGTTAGAGTATTTCACCTCCACTGTCTTTGAAAAGGAAGCAACAACAACAAAAAACCTGGTTGAAGTCCAAGATGACCCAACACAGTGGCTTATTTATCTTAGCAGTCTGTTATATTATTCACATGGAAATGGGGAGGAAAAACCCTCAGTATCTATGAGGAGTGCATATTAAACTCTAATTAAGGAAGTGTTTATGAACAGCCAACAGATCAGTAAGAAATGAGAGCTGGTAAATGGAGTTATTTAATTTTGTAAAGGTACTTCAGAGCTTTAACCCTTCGATATTGAGTTACTGTAGTTTGGATTTCATGAGTCAGTCCACTATGCACTGTGATTTTTGCCTTGCATGGTGTTCAGTATGAGACAGTAAATCTTCCTTACTCAATTTGCAGAATCTATGAAATAGGATCCTGACCAACCTAGAAAGGGCTGCTTGTCTGTTTAGATATTTATGAATAAGCTCTCAATACCAAGTAGAAACATAGTTGTAGGTTGAAGGTAAATGCTGCCAAAGATCTCATTCTTTTTCTTTAAAAATATGTCATAAAAATTACATTCTTTCTCTCCCTGAGGAGGCAATTTGGCATCAACTCTGAAGCCATACAGCCTGGGTTTGCTTCCTGCTCCATCACTTTCTGCTGGGGGGCCTGGGGCAAATTATTTGTCTTGTCTAGGGGTCAGTTTTTTCATCCGGAAAGGGGGTAGAATACTACTCATTCATAGTTTGTTGGAATGGTTTAAATAAATTAAAACACAGTAGAGACTCAGTGGTGTTAAATATTATTGTTTTCCCCAGGCTCCTAAAGTTCTGCATTTCTAGTACTTTAGACCATTTCAATGGAATTCATAATGTTCTTCAATGTCCTTCAGTGAGTGACTTTTCTCTGAGTATTTCTTCCCCCAATTGGCTTATGATAATGGTAATAATACTAGCTGTAGTCTCACCTTTTAAGGGAGAACTATATGTCTGGTACTCTACATGTGTTATCAAATGTAATTCTCATCACCATTTATGAGATACATTTTTTTATTCTCCCCTTTTCACAGGTGAGGAAATTAAAGGTTATAAAGGTCAAGTAACTTGCTTAAGGTCACAGAATTGCAAAATGTAGATCTAGGAACTGAATTCTTGTCTGGCTTAATTTCTGTCACTTTGCTTTTGTAAATTCCTTTAAGTGGGGGCCGTTTATACTTTTTAGATATCTTACAGCTTTTTAGTATAGTTCCTTGAACATAATAGGTCCTCAGTAAACTTTTTTTTTTTAAATGAACGAATGAAGAACTGTTCCCTTGAGAAAAACTTAGACCTTTTCTCCAATAAGAAAACAAATAATACTACTTTTTAGTGACCATGAAATTATGAGTTTTAGAATTGTGTTCTGCTTCTGAACAGAACATTACCCATGAGAGAATGATAGATTTGTAATCATTTACATATGAAAATGGTTGTATTTCCTGTGAAACAAATCTAGACGCTGTGTATTTGGGATCCTAATTTGAGAAAATTTAGATAAGTATTACACAGGTAAATTAAAGCAAATTTAAACAAAGGCTGTATCTGATTCCAGGTCTGGTTTTGGGCATTCGTTTCACAAGACATGTATGTAGCACATACATTGTGTCAAGCCCTCTGCTAGGCAGTAAGGGTTTAAGGATGAATATGATGGTTCCTTTGAATGTTTTGCCCTTGGTTCACTGAGAGTCCAGGAACCTTTTTATATGTTGAATAGAGGATTTTATGTCCTTTCATGGTTTCAGCTACCCCTTGATGCTAGTAACCCCTATAGCTATATTTTTACATATATATCTACACGCATGTCTCAGAGACCTCCAAACCGAATTTATCATCGATTCCCCAGGACCTCCTATGCCCAGCCTTGTACTTTTTATATGTTTTATCTCAATGGGTGGCACCACTGTCCTTTCCTTCACCACTGCGAGGGATTTGAGATTTTACTCTACTTGCAAATAAATTCGTCATCCTGCCAGTTTTGTGGATGCTGGGATATAGGCTAAGGAATTTATACTTATAGAAATAGCAGTGGCCAAAGTGTCAGCATTTTCTGGCACCAGTTCCCTTACAGTGTCATGAAGGGGCCCAGATGACACCTATACATGAAGTGCATGGTGTTACAGGAGAGGAACCCTGGGTTTAGGAAACTCAAATGCTTTCTGTCGGACATGAAGCATGCTTTCCCTTTGCTCCTGAGGAAAACCGTATCTTCCAAGGCTGTCATTATATACACATCTTTGAAAAGATAATCTGGAACTAAGGGCAGCTGGTGCTTTGCTCACAATATGTATAGAAGCTCAAGAGACTGCAGAGAATTATCTCCCAACAAATGTCTCGCAGTTATTCCCTGTGGTCCTTCCTTACATCCTTAGATCAGGCAACCTCATCACTCACCGGAATATTGCAACAGCTTCTTAACGGGTCTCCCTAACTCTTCAGATCAGTCTTTCACACCTTGCTGGAGGAGACTCCTGAGGCAGCTCTGACTGCATCACCCGCCAGCTTAAAACCCTCCACTGTTTCCTCATAGTCTATGGAAAAAACCCAAGCCCTTAGCACGGTACTCTTGGGGTTCTCAGCAGCCCCTGCTCACCCTGCTAGCCTCAGGAAGAGGCAGCCTATCAGACTGGTTACCTCCTTCACTACCCAGGTTACTTAACTTGTGTGACCTCGGTTTCCTCATTTGTGACACTAAGATGATGGAACCTATCTGATGGGGTTATTGTGAAGATTAAACCCGCCTCACACATAGTCCTCAGTCAGTGTTGCCTGTTCTCCTCATCTCTTCCCACTCTGCCTCATACTTGAAGGTCTGGCCACATGGTTTTCTATTGACTCTCTGTTGCTTTTTTACCGCAGGTAGTGCCTTTGCTCCTGCTGGATGCCATTCCCCATTGCCTGGGGGTCAGGCTGGTTAGAACATCCCCTCTTCCTTGCTCTTGGGAACACTGTGCATGTCCCAGTCATTGAGCTCGTCTCTGCTAATGAGTCAGTAATTGCTGCTAGACTAGGACGGGGCTGTCTTATTTATCTTTGTGTTGCTGGCACATAGCTCGTGTTGAAAAATGGTTGATGAATAAATACGGGAAAGAATAAAAGGGGTTTACAGCCTACTGGGGTGTTTGGAGAATGGGGATGAGGGATGGAAGGCAGTTAAGTAGCTTGATAACAGTGAGGGGAATCTGAGTAAGTGTTCGGCTGAGGTGAAAATTAGGCCCTATAAGGGGTCCAGCACAGAGAGTGTGCTCCTTCACTGTGGTTTGTGTGGTTTGGAAGTCTGTTTAAAGTTATCTATTGAATGAAGGCAAGCAGCCCCTTCTATGTGATTCTAATTATTCCCTTTCCTAAAAGAAGCTATTGCAAATGAAAGGTCATGCAATCTGCCTTCTTGTAAAATTTTCAATTCCCGAGAATACAATGGATTCTCTGTTACCTGGTCGAGTGGTTAGAATGGAACTTCTTTTTAATTAAATCGTCTCTGCAACAGAAAGTGACTTTATCCCTCTTTCTGAAGTCTCCCAGGTCTCCAAGGCCTGGCTCAAATCACCCTCCTTGAATTTACTATCCCACTGGTGCACCGTGCATTGTGGGTTATAATTTTATGTGAGCACGTCTAGTTCCCTAATGAGATCGAGGCTCTTTGGGAATATATATATTTTCCTGGAATGGTTAATGTTGTGCTTTTGAATTAAGAAAACCTTCCACATATTTTCATTGACTGATCTGGGATTCTCCGTATATGTGATAACAACTTTGGAATAATTAGAACACAGCCTTGATCTCAGAATTCCGATGAGCTCTGGGACTTCATGTACCTGACTCTAGCAACTTCTTAATGCATGTTATTAAATGTTTAATCTACAAATGTTATTACTTTTGAAATAAAAACTTATAAGAAGTTTCTATAAATATTAAAAGCGATTTGGAAAATATTGATTAACAGACAAAAACCCCTGAAATAACCTGGTATTTAAACCAAGTGAAAACTACTTTTAGTATTTAGAGTCTAAGTCTTATATCTCTCTTTACTTCATTTTATTGATTCTCTCTCTGCCTCTTTCTTTTAACGTAAATGGGGTCATAGTTTACCACTTATCTGAAATCTGTTTTTCTTCTCCTTAATGTTAATAGAGATTATTAAAAGTGATGGTGCTGAATAATTTCTTAAGCCTGCTATTTCAGTCCTTTACCCACAATTTATCTTATTTGTCACTACCCATCCTTTCTTGATTTCTGTTTGACTGTCTGGGTTGACTCACTGTTGTTTTGATCTTTGATACCTGCATACATCTTGATAATAAGTTCCAGTTTTTTTGAACTGTCTCCTGTGTCCCAAATACTTGTGTGTGTTTTACACACTTTAAAAATCTGTTTCCTGACGATCTGAAATGTCCTGAATATTTGTAATGTCCATTTTATAGATGAGAAATTGGGTCTACGGGTTTAATAACCATGAAAGGTCAGTAAGGTAGAACTTGATAGTATAGTATTTATGCCCAACTCCCTCTTCCCACCTTCCACTACTTACTTGCTTCAAACTCCCAGAATGTTGGCTTTTAGGGGCCATGTCTAATCAGCTTTTGGCTCCACGATGTTCCTGTAAGAGCATCACAATCCACAGCCCTGGACTAACATAGTAAATTTCATATGCTTTGCTTGAGTGTGTGTGTGTGTGTATGTTTGAGAAAAGCTATGGCTCTTGCTTTTTATTACTCGTGGTGCTGAGATGGACTGCCCCTCACATCTGTTTTCAACCCCCACCCTCAATACCAGAGTTATATTCTATTAACTCAATGCACCTTTTCTTTGTAATTCATGTCAGTTTTCCTTCCAGCCACCTGCACAGTCTCTGGCTCTCTCTCGGGCTTACTCTCAGGCTGTGAGTAAGTTCTTTGTGTGTTTGCTGTTTTTGATAACCTTAGCCCAAGATTTAATGTCAAGGTGAGGGCCCTATTAAAGATGCTATTAATCATCCCGTCTTTGTTTGAAGATTTCCGTGTTGGCAAGCGGGTGGATAGAAGTAGTTGTATTTTTCCCAACCAGATGTACTGGTAGCTGGGATGGGGGCATTCAGCTGAAGCACATTCCTATCATTATTTGGCAAGGAAATGACCACTGAGATTAATAGGATAATCCTTGCTTGTGATCCAGATTCATCAGCTGAAACATAGAGCCTCACTGTTGGAAAGGACCTTAAAACCATCTTTTGCAACTGTATGATTTTATATTTAATGAAACTGAGGCAATAGATAAAGGAGTAATTGAAAATTACAGTATGTCAAAGCTGTGCGGGACTTTTGACCCAACATAGCTCTTCTCTCTTATTTTATGGGGAAGAATAGTGAGGCCTCAAGAAGTGGAGTGACTCTCCTAATGCTGCACAGCTTGTTACTGCAGAGCGAGGAGTTTCCTGGATGCCTGACCTCAGGCCCGGGACAGGTGGCGTGGAGACGAGCCTGCACCCTTGGCTTCTGGGTTGGATCTGTGGGATGTGGCTGGTACAGGAATGGCCTCTCACGCTGCTTGTGCTGTGGGGCATGCTTAGTTCTGGTTGGAGAGAAGGCAGTTTTTTCAGGAGGGTATGGATGGGTGGAGTACCTTAATGTCTCCTTTAAGGTCACTTTCAAGGGTCCCTGGTCCAGTGTACTCACCTCCGACACCTCAGCTCTGCAGAAGCCTTTTCATTCCTTGACAAATGAGACTTCAAGGGAGTAGGCAAGATGTCTCTGTGGGGAAGAGGTGCTGGGTGCCTTCTTTGGGGTTCCAAGTCTTTAGAGGGTTTCAACTTTGCAGTGGAGGCAGTACTTGCAGAATCCCCTCTGGTGGGAGACAAGTGATTTCCACATCTTTAGAAAGTATTCCCCCCAAGAGCTCCTCCTAATCTTTTGTGACCTAGCTCAGTTAGACTGATCCACTCTTTGCTTGTCTTTTCAGAGTTCAAACCTATTGACTGAGTTAGGAGGAAGATGAGGTTTGTAAATAGGTCTTTCTGGTCCTTCCAGTACTAGAGCCCCTTGGACGAGGCCCAGGGAGATTCATCTCCCAGAGATTGCTGTGCTCTGGGTGGTGGTGGAGGCTTCCTGCCAGAAGGAGCTGAGGCAGGGGACGCGGATGCTGCCACAGTGGCGTCGCGTCTCTGTGTGTCTGCAGCTCAACAAAGAGCTTCTGTCTGCCCCACAAGGCTGGGGGCGGGGCACCCACTTCAACTGAAAGTCACCATAATGTAGCGACTGGATAATTAAAATTCTAATCTATGAATTAAAGAAAACATGGAGCTACATTCCTGAAATATTAAAATACAGTGTCAGTGATTCTACTGTTGTTTCTTCCTACAGATCTGCGGCTTTCCACACACCTTTTTTGTTTCAGGCCTTGATTCAGACGTAGCCACTGCAGGAAATAAGTCCCATGTGTCTCCTCATTGGTCAGACAATGTGTGTGATGATGCTTTTGTGATGGAGAGAAATAGGGGATAGTGTCTTCAAGTGATATTAGTGGTAAGTGGCATCTCATCAATATCAGAGGTAAACAAGATTCACCAAAAAAGTACTTACAAATCTCCTGTTTTGTTTACCTAGCCATTAACACCACGAAAGCCAAGTAGAAGAGAAGACTTAAGAGGCAATATTGCTCAGATGGACCATCCACTTGAACTTATGGATTGATTTATTTCCTTGCATGCTCTGAGAAAAGGCCACTTGTCGCTTTCTGTTATTAATAAAGAGGTCACTTTATCATTAGGCCTTTGAATCTGCATTTAATGGTTAAAGCAGATGGTTATAATTTCTGGCTTAGTGTGGCCACCTTATTAATAAAAAAGAACTGATGGAAAGGAAAAGGCTTCTTCATTTTTAACTCCAGCAGCACAACACAAATATTTTCCAGCCTTTCTTTGTGTGGTGAACAGACCCAGTGGCTGCAGTAAGATCCTGTTACACATCTGAAAAAAGACTTTTGCAGAGTGAAGCTAACTCCCTTTGAATCCTTCTTTTGTTAAACTTTAAAGGGACACTATAAATATATACCCAGCATCCCCTCACCCCCGCCTCTTTGTAGGGAGGGTATTTTGAAGGAAGCTCTAGGATTATATTTAAAAGTAAATTAATATTTTAATAACATAAAGAAGAAAGTATAAAAACACCTACCTGATTTCTGATAGTGGAAGTCTGTGGTCCTTTCTAAAATGATTCTCTTTGCTTACATTATTTTAAACTGCTGTTTTGGATTTAATTGCTAGGTTTGGGTGATTGTGTCATGTGTCTTATTTTGGTTCTTTTTTAAATTCACTCGAACTTTTGGTTAAAAAAAAAGACAAAAATGTATGGTAGCAAATTTCTGCTCGATTTCACCAAGTCTATACTCTCTATACTCCTGTATGATGGTAAGGAATTTGAAGCCCGGATGATTGCACTGGCAATTTTTTGTTACATTCTGAGGGGAGTTGGGGACCAATTTACATTTGTGAAGATGGAATGATTTAGAACCCTGATGCACCTGGTAAACGGGGCTTAGAGATGCTGGGAATTCTTCACGTAAGGGTCAAAAGTGTGCTTTAGTTGGCTGACTTACCTAAAATTCATCGATATTTTAGGCTATTGGCCATATCCTGGGGTCTGTTCTCCTTTAGATGAATAGGATGTGAGGAGTTTGCTGTGCCTCCCTCTGAAATAAGGAAAAAGCACTGATGTTTATAGATAGGAAAACCTTCAAATGTTACTTTGTTCACAAGTTTTCAAAGAATGTAATCCCTCCGAGGTGTGAACACTTTTTACCAAACTGGCCATTAGCACTGTTTGCTTTTTTACAACCATGTGGATATAAAAACAAGTAAATGAAATTTGTCAACTAAAAAATAACAAACAAGTTTTCAGGTTTTTTTCCTACTAATGATGCCTTTAAGAAGACCTCTCCATGGATCGATATTTAGAAATAGTTTGAATTTCAAATTATTAACAATAACGTTTTTTTTTTCATTCTTATTAGTCAAAGACATGTATAAACACTCATTTAATTCATTTGGTCATCCTTTGTTTGCTTGTCCATTTATTCACTTATTCAACATTCAGCTTGTGTTTACTTTTGACCAGGCACTGTGCTGGGGCTTGGGGACGCAAAGGGGTCGTGGTGGCCATTAGACTTGCTACAATGCCAGAAATAGCAGGTGGGTCATTGTTATTCTTACCTTTTCAGATTCCTGGGTATCCAGACCAATCCATAGCTCGGTTATCTTGTTGTTTTTCTTTTTTCAAAAATTTTCAAATATCTTAAGTATACCAAAAAAGGGAGACTAATTTCAGATATAAATATTTTGCCATATTTGCTTCAGATTTTTCTTAGAGCAATAAAATATTACAGATATAATTGAAACTCCCAATGGACCCTTTTAAAATTCTGTTTTTCTTCTCCAGAGGTAATTTCTCAGCTAAATTTAATGTTTTTAATTCCCATGCAGGCTTTTTTTCTTTTTGCTAAATATACATTGCTATGGGATAGCTTTGCTGTTTTTTAAACTGTGTATAAGCAGTCACTTACTGTACCTGACCTTCCCAGCTTGCTTTTGATAGTTAGCCATGTTAATTTAGGAACAACATGTTAACTGAGGGAGTTATTTTAGCTGCTGTCCAGTACTATTCTACAAATACACCCATTCTCCTGTTTTCATTTCCTCTGTATTATAAACAATGCTGCCATGTAAAATTTTGATCTTTTTGTAAACATATGGGAAAATTTCCCTAGGCGGTATGCCTAGAAATAGGATGGAAGCCTGCTTTGTCCTTAATTAGTTTGCTGTGTACCTATTGTACACAGACTGCATTTTTATGGACCTTTCTAAGGAAACTGAAGGTACAAAATCCAAAATCATAGGACCTATATTGGGCGTGGGTAGCAAAGGTCCCCCTAGCCTAACTTACAGTGGCTTAAGTGTAACAGACCTGGTGTCTGCTCTAGCAGAGATGGCTGCTAGCTTGTCTCTTTGGGCGTGAGCATCCTCATCTGTAAAATGAGGGGAAGCCTTACTCATTTTTTTCTTCGAGTGTTGAATTTTTTTTCAAAATTTCATGTTTCTAAATAGTTATATCCCTTGGCACTTTAAAATGCTTTGGAATCACTAGTGAGTTTGACTTGAAAACAGAGGAACTTAATGCAGCAGTCATCACTCACTGAAGAACAGTTAAAAATGCCTTTGAAAGTGCAGTCCAAATGAAAATTACGTAGAAAAAGATCACCCTCACTGACACAAAAAGAAATTAGGGAAGAAACAATGTATAGACAGTGAGTAATTATCTCTCTCATTGCCCCCTTTTCCTGTTGTTCAAACTTTCTTTAATGGTCATATACTAATATTCTTAGAATGAAATAATAAACATATGCAAACAATTATAAGCTCATTTGCTAGGAAAAAAGAATGTGATTTACCGAAAACATGTGTGGGCAAAGGGGGGGAACACCTGTACATGAAAAATGATTTGTGATAATTTCTTAGGTAATTCTTATAATCCTTTCCTGAGTTAAAGTTGGTAGATGATAAGTTTCTCTCTTTATGTGTTGCTGTTGGAAAGGTGCAGGAAAGATGGAAAACAACTAGCCCAGCACCTTACAGACAAGCAATGGTAGAACTGAGCGTAGAACAATTTGAACTTCTAGTAGGTTTTAATACTGAAGAGGAAGGCAGAAAACAGAGCTAGAGGGATTTTAACCATCTTGTTCCAGAGGCATCTGACAAACGCTTACTGTTTGTCAGAGGTAAAAAGAAGAGTGGAAATAATCGTAATGCCTATCACATATTGAGTGTTATATATTTCTGTTTTCTTTCAGTGCTGGGATAACCATAGAAGATAGGAATAACTATTATGAGTGATAGTTGAGGACTTAGTTAAGTTAAGGAACTTGCCCCATGTGAGGAGCTAATCAATGGGGCTGCCTGGATTCCCCCCTTGTCTGTTTCACTCTTCTGAGGCATGCATGTGTGTGCACCCTTGCTCGGGGAAACTCTCCTTATATAGAGCTGAAAGCTGTGTCCTCCCCACCTCCCTCCCCCGCCCCCCTACCACCACCCTGCAGCTTTTCCACACACTTGTTCTCATTCTGCCCCACCGAGAGCTGAGCATCAGCAGTCTGCTCCATCTTTCACATGACAGCCCTTCAGACCATTGAAGAAGGTTATCTTGTTCATTTTCCTACCACCCCCCTGAACCCCTCAACCCCCTACCTCAGTCTGCCATTTCTGAAAAGCTTGAATAGGTGTTTTTATTCACAGATGCCTTGGGAAATTTCATAGTTTGTAGACTCATGCTGAGTTTGTCCAGATGTGCCAATATTTGTCTTATATGATATAAATTAATTGTCCAGAAGAGGAAGAAACCTTTGTAGGCACTTACTCACTAATGCAAACCAGTTCCTTTGGGTATTGATGGAAGGGAAAAAATTCAAGTGTACCAGATCATTTTCACAGGGAGAGTGTAGTTGTTGAATTCACATCCTACTTTTAGGACAAATCTGGAGCATGACAGTTTGGTATTACCACATACTTTAACCAGGGGAAACTCAGGCTGACACTTGTAATGGAGCCCAGCTTTTATGTGATGGAGAAAGTGTGATACTCTTATATTTTATTACCACGCTCTATGGCCCAGTGTTTACAACGTAAGATGGCAAAGAAATCAGATCCTTTCAGGCTTACAAGAGTAACTATTATTATTATAAGATAAATAATTGTGACAATGTTGAGTGAGTTTTAAGTATATGGGAAAGCACAAATTTTAAAAAGGGAAATCTAGGAATAAAAATGTAATGTTGTCAGTGCCTGCCATATATGCACCTGAGTTCTCTTTGAGAGCCAGAGTAGAGAAAGATGTCCAGTGTGGATTAACCTCAAGATATTAATAATAGGACCCTGGCCAGGGAGCTCAGTTGGTTGGGCACTGCCCCATACAGCAAAAGGTTGCGGGTTCAATCCCTGGTCAGGGCACATACTTAGGTTGTGGGTTTGATCCTTGGTTGGGGTGCGTACAAGAGGCAACCGATCTATGTTTCTCTCTCACATTGATGTTTCTCTCTTCTCTCTCCCTCCCTCCCTCCCTCCCTCCCTCCCTTCCTCTCTCTCTAAAATCAGTAAACATATCCTTGGATGAGGATTAAAATAATTTTAAAAGAAGATATTAATAATAGTAACTACCCCTCTACCCCCACCATCACAGTCACCAGGGGCAGAGCAGCGATGGTTTCTAGTGTTTGGGGGGACTCCTATCATGCACCTGGCAGTGGGCTTTTGCACTCAGTTATTTCACGGGATTTTCAAAACTTAGGAAGTGGGTACTATTACGAGCTTCAATTTACAGATGAGAAACTTAGAAGTTAAGTGTTCTGTCCAAGATCATACATCTGGTGGGGCAGAGCCAGAGACCTAGGTCAGGCTTTCCTGCTGTACCTTGTTTCTTTTCTCAGCAAAATAGACTATAAATTGAACAGTAAACAGTGCACCAGGGACACATTAAGGAATCTTTCATTGTAAATGGAACATGAATGGAAATTCTCCCAGTATGAGGTTTCTTGGCGTGACATTCATTCTTAGTAAAAAGATAAAGCCAAGGCTTATTGATAAGATATCCATTTCCACATCGAGTTATACCTTTCCTATATTAGCATAATTCTCTGTTGAAATCACAGCACAAATTAGTTCACTCTAAGAAATAGATAAAGGCAACATGATTTAATGTAAAGATTGTCAACTTCATGTGGAATGACATGAATTTTAGTAAAAGTGCTGCCAAAGCGAGCACGATGACATGAATTTTAATGAGCATTGCCCCCAACCCTCCCTGTGGCCTTGGTCCAGCCCTTTCCTCCCTCAGTGTTCCCATCTATAAAATGTAAGTGTTGGACTATCATTATGAAACTTCCTTCTAGCTTTGCATAATGCATGACAACTACCAACTTCTGTAAAAATACAATGTCTTTCTTTTTTTGTGAAAATATCAGACAACCAACGTTGTGCCAATTGTTTGCTTTGAATTTTTACTCTCTGAGGCTTTATTCTAAGACTATATGACACATTAACTGTCATAGCTAAGCCATTCTCCTACAAACTCGTCAGGGATTCTCGAAATCTTTGCACCACTTAGGCGTGGCTGAGTGCTCTGCAGGAGAAGGAGGTTCCTGACATCTTTGTCACACAGATTAATGAATTAAAATCCAGTGAAAAACTGCTTGTCTTTCTGCTTCTTTCCTTGGTGAGATTTTTCCATTTATTTTTCAAGAGCTCTCTGTGACAGCCAAATCTGGAAGCAGAACAGGAGGGAGATTTTACAAATAGGTGACAGTTGTATGTCTTGTGAATTTCTTCTCTGTTTGCTTTCTTTAGCAGAGTTAGCTGCCCCTTCTCACAACACTTGAATACACATCCTGTAGAGTGTGTCTTGCAGGGTGGCTAATAGCCATTTCTCTCATTTGCTGCCTTTGGATTAAAACCCATCAGGCGTAGACAGAGAACATGCTGTGCTTAGTCAGTATCTGGCAGGTAGATGCCTCTCAATAAATGTTGAATGAATAAAGAAGAGAGAAAAATACATTTCTAAATATATACTAATGAACACTGCTTTAAGTTGTATGAAAATATCCATTTGTTCAGATGTTTCCTCTTTGACCATTCTTAACCTCATCTCTGCAGCCTGAAATAATCTTTTCCTTGTCTCTAAACAGTTATGTGTGCTTTATTTTTTTGGTTATTAATTAAATAGTGCCTCATGACATTTTTTCTGTTTTATAATATTTCCTGGTTTTTAAATATTTTGTGACCTTATTTTTAAATTATAATATCTGCCCACAGAAAGGTTATAAATTCTTTGAGGACAGGGATGAATATTAATATTTATTAATTAATAATTACATATTAATACTTTATTTTTAATTTTACTGTCTATTTTGGCTAGTTTTGATTTTTATGTTTTCAAGTTTAGTAATCTTTATCTTTTACAATATCTAACTTGATGTTAATCTAATCTGGGGTATTTTTCATCTCATACATTTTAGATTTCACCTCTGGAAGTTTGATTTGGGTCTTTTTTATATCTTCAGTATGTCCACCTACTTTTGAAGATATGGAATATAGCTATAAGAACAGTTTTAATGTCCTCCTCTGCTAATTCTAACATCTGTGTCAGTTCTGGGTCAGTTTTGACTGACTGATTTCTCTCCTCACCAGGTGTCATATTGTTCCTGCTTTTTGCATGCCTGGTAATTTTTGTTTGGATGCCAGACGTCGTAAATTTTACCTTGTCGGATGTTGGATATTTTTGTATCTCTGTAAATATCCTTTGTTCTAGGATGTAGTTAAGTTGTTAGAAGCAGTTTGATTCTTTTGGGTCTTGCTTTTAAGAGTTTTTTAGGCAGGACTGGTACAGTGCTCAGTCTAAGGCTCATTACTCTCCATGACAGAGACAAGTCCCTTCCACGTACTCTATCCAGTGCATGGGGAGTCAGGACAATTTTTCTGCAGCCTTGGGTGGTTACCTCACAAGCATGAACTGATCAGTATCCCACCAAATAGTGAGGAGGACTTCCTGTAGGTCTCTGTGCAGCTTTCTCTTCTTTGTATTCTGTCTTTTTCTTCCTTTTTTTTTTTTTTTTTAATCAATTAACACTTTTATTTAGTGGTAAAATATAAAAATCCAGGTCTGGCAAGTCTATACACTATCTCCAAATATTTGCCTCTGGTACTATGTCTGGAGAACTCTAGTTGCCTTGGTCTTCCTGGACTGTTGACCCCATTTACTCACCTCAGGACATTCACTTGAGTTCCCCCTGCTCCTACACCCCATGACCTGGACATCTCTCAGGTAGCAAGCTAGGGACCTTATAGAACTCTGTGTTTCCCTTCTCTCAGAGGTCACGGTCCATATTTGCCTCCACTCTAGGTCTTCACAACTGTCCCTGTTGCTCCATCTTAGCCAGAAGTGGAAGTGATCCATTTTATTATTTCTATCTGGAATTATCTTCCAACCCCAACTTTCAAACCTCGCTATCCCTGACCCAACGAGATGGGTGAGAAGCACTTCCTGTTTCCATCACACCTGCGCGTATCGGCACAGCACTCACCTCCCTGCATCGTTATTGCAGTTTTTACCATGCCTTTCCCCAGGAGATTTTATATCTCTAGGGCATGGAGTATCTTTTATAATTGGATTTCCAACACCTAAAATAGTCCCAAGCATTTGACAGTTGTTCAATAAGCATTTGTTGACTGAATAAATGAAGAATTGGATTCAATTTTCCAAATATCAGTTTATGAACAACATTCAGGATTTTTTTTTTTAAACAGAAAACTGTAACTTTCTATATATGTAGTTGAAGTCTCCTTTAAATTTCTAGGTAACTGTTTTTGATGGCTTGTATCTGGTTTTTATCTGTTTATTTTTTATAGTCTCTCATTTGAAGGTGGTTAATAAAAGCCACCTAACTAATGTTGGAAATAAAATGTGAAAGTAAAGGAACTACAATAGAATAATTGTAGCATAGATAAACAAAATGAAGGCTAACTTTAAGTGACTCATGTTATGATTGAGCCTCAGGTGTGGTATATCCCACGTCTGAAATTTGCTGAGGTGGTGGTCTTATCTCAAGTGTCTTTTCCATGTTGCATGTACTTGGATATCTGTTATCCAAGTAGACTGGAGCTGGTCTGCAAATAGCTGTGAGTCTGTGCATTCTTATCAATTGGAGACAATTGACGGTGGATATGTGCCATGGGGGCCATGGTCAAGTGCAAGTCCATACTATATTTGGGTCTTTTAGAGTTGGTAGAGTGAACCATATTTGGTAAGCCTCTTAAGACTATCTTGTTCTGTTTCCTCAGCAGCTCTTGGTTACCAAAGGTGCCTCTGGAGTTTCTCCCTATCTCCACTCCATCCCCATTGCAGTTGGCATGATAGAAGTGGCTTGAGGCTTGTGTTCTAGATTCAATTTTTTTTTTTCTTTTTAATTTCTATGTGGTAGGGATATTGAGATCTAACTTAACTTTGGCACACAGGAACTCTCTCCCCTTCTTCCCCAACCTAATTTAAAAGGTAGCTATCTGCCTCTGAGGTTGAACTATACTGACTGGCTACCAATATACAGACATGTGGAGTTACTGGATCTGTTATCTCTCACTTATCAGCTTTTCCTTTAAGGTTTAATGTAGGCCAAATACTTATTTCCTGAAGATGGTGTTCTCTTGACTTAAAGTACAGTCTTCTGCTTTTCATTGTTTTTACTGCTCTTGCCTGGTGATCTTGTTGTTTAAAGCTATCTTTGTCCTTCTTCCTTCTAATCCGTGGCCAAGGCAGGGGGGTGGCTTTAATTAACAGGAACACTGTGTATTAGCTAAGCGATTTCTCATTCCACCTCTCAAGTTATTGATTAAACCTCTTCCTGATGCACAAATGAAGATTGGGTATATTTTGCATAGTTTCCTAGAATGGCACAGTGATTCTGTGGGTAAAGCAAGATTAGACCTTGCTAGTTCTAAAAATCTGACTTTTTGCTTGAAAGAGTAAACTGTGTTGCCTCCAAAACTACTAGTTAAGTGTAACTTTCAAGTGTACTTTGTATTTAAATCTGATGATAGTGTTGTTTTTCCTTTTGTCTTGTTTAGACGATGATATTGAACTTTTTTCTTTGCTGGTCTGGTAAAGCTGCCCTGACTGTGACCTAGACAGCTACTTTCTGGATGCTGTCAAGAATGCTAATTAAGATATCTATTCTCTTTTGCTGCACTGTTTATGATACTTGTAATTATGTCTATTAGATGGTAAACTCTGTTAACTCCCACTATAATGAGTGTAGCACTCTCTACATAAAGAAATGTATGAATGTGTGAGTATGACTGAATAAATCAACTACATGTATTTATAGAGTTACTGGTTTAAAATTTTCCAGGTGACTGATCTAAATCAGCAATTTTCAAATGGTGTGCTGCAAGAATTTTTAAAACATGCAATACCTACCTGACTGTTTAGTCAGGGCCACTGACCTCTTTTCCCTTATATTGCCAAATAAAAAAATGACAACAGCCAATGCAATAATAGCCACCCGGTGTGAATGAATAAAAATTACACCTATTTTTTTTTTTGTCAGATTGGCAAAAAATATGTTTTTTGGTGTGTTGCAAGATTTTAGTTTTTTGGTGTGCCGCAGAATTTTAGTTTACGTGTGCCATGAGATGAATAAGGTTGAAAATGGTTGGTCTAAGAGTATTCAGTCTTGGAATAGGAAATGGGATAATTGAATGAGAAATTAGACTGCGTTTATTAGGCTAGCCAAAGGCCTTATGGTGCGTTTGCACAAATTGGAAAAGGTGCCTTACTGCTACCAGCAGCTTCATTAGCTTCTCCTGTTTTGGTGAGGTCAAAGCCGATTACCCGTCTTCATGTTTGAGGTCGCTCTTGTATTGGCCTTACTCTAGCTACCTAAACACATTTCTTTCTATTCCCCACAAGTACCCCCTGACCTGGCCTTGCTTTTCTTCTCAGACCATTGATGACAGTGGACTCAACCTCATACCTCTTGGCCATTGCCCACATGGCTCCCTTTGTGCAGATGCCCTCCACCGACTCCACAAATTCTGTAGAAGTCTTTCTGTTCTTTAAAGCTCACCTTAAGTAGCCACATTTCATTAAGGTTATGCCTGCCGTTCACTTACCCTCAGCTTCTTGAATTATTCTACAAAGCCTATTTGATTTGTTAAATTAAATGTTAAATATATAATTAATGTGGATTCTTTAGAATGGTGCCCAGTCCACAGTTCATGCTCAGTAGTCAGAGCCCTTAGCTATTAGTCATTCATTCATTCATCCATTCAACAAACAAATATTCCCCCTGCAAGTACTGCTCCAGGTCTGGGGATTCAGAGCTGTGTAAGACACAAGGAGGTCAGGGCCATTAAGGAAATGGCCTGAGTGGTAGAGTTTTGAGCTGAACCCAGGCGTGTCAAAGAGCAGAAGCCATGTTTCTCCCCATCATGCAGTATCATGCTATGTCCTGTGTCCAAACATGTTAAGATCCCTAGCACATGAGGTTAGAGTAAATGGCTATTATTATTATAATTATTATTGTTAAAAAAGTCAGGCCTTTCTTCACTACACTACCTAACACCGAGTAATATACGAGGTCTGTCCAGAAAGTATCCAGCCATGTAATATGAAAAATAGAGACATTCGTTCATTAATTTATTTTTTAACATTTAATTTATTTATTTTTGAGAGAGGGGAAGAGATAGAGAAAGAGAAGGAGAGAAACATCGATATGTGACAAACATTGATCAGTTGCCTCTTGCACACCCTCAGCTGGAAACCTGACCTGCAATTCAGACATGTGCCCTGCCTGACCCAGGAATCAAATCAGCAACCTTTTAGTTCACAGGCCAGCACTCAGTCCTCTGAGCCAGCAGAACATTTATGGAAGAAGACACAAGGTACAAGAATTGTACGTAGGACAATGACGCCTTAGTCCCCTTCATAGTAGACACCTTGTGACCTCACATAGTTCTCTTAATAGCCATCAGCTGCCTCATCATATTTTCCTGAATCTTATTGATGTCCTGAAATCTCTTTCCTTTCAAAGGTGATTTTAGTTTTGGGAAAAGCCAAATCTGGTCCATAAAGGGACTAAGTCACCTGGGTGATTTGATGTTTTGCCAAAAAACTCTGCATGAGAGGTTATGCATGAGTGGATGCGTTGTTGTGATGAAGCTGCCAATCACTAATTACCCATGCTCTGGCCTTCTGAATCATCCGAATAATATCCATGGAGGTATGTTCAAGCTTAACGTGAAATTTGATGTAGATTTGTTGCTCTACTCGCTCAAACCTTTTGAGTGTGGCTGTACACGCTCACCAAATGACTAGTACAGTGAAGCTGTCATTGTTTACACATACGCATGCCAACCCACTCTCCTAGGCTTCCAGGTTACAGCAATGTTGAGCAAACTGTTCTCGTTATATCAACAATGGCTGGACTTTTTCCGGACAGACTTTGTCCATCATAGTGGTTCAGTAAGACTTTATTGGTTTTCTTGGTTATGGATTTTGAGTGTGGCAAGGTGGGTAACTGCCATCTCTGTAGGGAAATGCTTACTAGCACAATATCTTAAAATAGGAGGAAGTTATGACAATATTAAATAGTAGCCAAAGAGGCAAGCTAGTTAATGAGATTCTGTGTCAGAAAGTTGGAAAGAAGTTAAAAAAAATTGAAGGGTACAATATAGAGGCTGGCAACATTTGAAAATATTTTGGTCAGCAGATAGTGTTTTTGAGCAAAATAAATAGAGATGACAAATACTCAGTTACATGGGGATGCCTTATAATAATAATGAACAGAGGTGTGCAGTCTTTAAAGTTTAAAGAAGAATTTGTTCTTCTACCATCTCTTCCCCTACTTTGAGCAACATCGGTCATGACCAAAGATTCTCTGTTGCCTGATGAAGTTTTGAGTGAGTTAGGGCACATTGTCTAGAAAGTGGTAGTACTAGAAGATAAAAGATTTTTTCTCTTTGGAAAGGAGCTTTGCTGAGGGGATAGGCATTGCTCTCCATGAGGAATCTGGGACTACTGAGACCAGAAACTCCCATCCTTCCTCCTTCTCCCCTCAGAGTTTCACCAGCAGAACGAGGACATTATTAAAACTTTGTGATGAAACAAAGCTTCACACTGCGAGGTGGCTGCCAGAACTTTTATCTTTAAATGTTGCATATGCAAATTGAAAGTAACATTTTCCATTTAGCTAATGATCAGTCCTTCGTTTTTCTTTTGGATTTCCTGTCTTTCACTCTGCTTTTGGGTCCATTTGCTCTGTTCCAGCCTGCATGAGTATAGAATCTTCAGGAGGGCCAGGAAGCCAGGCTTGGATGTCACATAGCCAAGAACATGCTGCAGCAATGCCAGTTATGCCACGAGATGGCTCTGAAAAAAATAACACTCTACTGCTGCCCAGCACATTGAACCCACTGTGCTCAGGAAAAAGATACCAGAAGCTCTACTTCAGCCCCCTTCACCATTAGGCTTCCTAGAAGATTGTCTTCTAGGAAGTCGTTTCTGGTTTACTTGACTCATTTTTTTCTAGTGTCTATGTTTTATAGAGGGGCTTTGATCTCCTTGCTGTAGGAAATCTGGAAGATATAGTTTGGAATTCTATTCTGTGATGATGGTCCTCAACAAAGCAGAAAAGCATCAGGATGTTGAGAGGGTGTTCAAAAGGCTTTGGGCAAATCTTGAAGGACAGATGTTGGTTCCAGTTAGCCAGGAGGCCAATCTTGGGCTTTCTGTAATATCTGTAATAATAATAATATAGGGCTTTGGGGGTAGAGTGGCTCTTCCTGACAAGTCTAGGGTTGACTTTATTTATTGGCTGAAGTTTACTAAAATAAAAATTTTAAATGGCATATTCTATAAAGTGAATATCAGGGACATTTTAATTCGGTTTAAACAATAAATAATGGTATCACATAATTTTTGTTTATTTTATTTTATTTTTGTATTTCAGGATCTTTCATGCTTAGAAATACATTTTGCTTTCTAGTAGGCAGGTTATATTTCTAGACGCTTTCTTGTCCCTCTGTCTGATCCATCCACCAAACATCTTAACTTTATATTTCCCGTAACCCATCTGATCTTCCTGTGGTGGTGGGAGAGGCTTTTTGAAAGTAGAATTTTGAGTAAAGAAAGCTGGCAGTTGGGGAGTCATGGCTAGGCTCCATGGCTTCTTGTTAATTCCAGCTTGAAGCTGTGTGCTGCCTCTTCTTGGGCCCTTGATCTGCCATTGAGCATATCTATTTTTCTCTTAGTGTGAATTCTGCCCATGACTGCAGGTGATATAAACATGGGGTCCCTTTGTGCCTCAGTGTCATCATCTGTACACTGGGCTTTATTTCCTGACCTATTTCCAGGTTACATTGAGGATTAAGTGATAATATACAAAGAAGCCTTTTGAAAATTATCAAGCAGCCCTGGCTGGTATGGCTCAGTGGATTGAGCACTGACCTGTGGACCAAAAGGTTGTTGGTTCGATTCCCAGTCAGGGCACATGCCTGGGTTGTGGGCCAGGTCCCCACTTGGTGGCACACAAGAGTCAACCACACATTGATGTTTCTCTCCCTCTCTTCCTTCCTCCCTTCTCTTCTCTCTAAAAATAAATAAATAAAATCTTTTTTTAAAAATTAAAAAAAAAGATCAAGTGTAATATAAACACAAAACAACATATAGTTAAGCATGTCCTTTATTATTTAATTCTGTTTTGTGACCTCATACAATTTGACTCCTTTTAGCTGTATTGAGGCTCTCATCTCGTCTCATTGTCTTCTTTTAGGAAACTTCAGTGCTGCCCAAAGCCACAAAGCAAGTCGGAAGTAGGACAAGAGCTCAGGTCTCCTGGCTCACAGATCAACAGAGTGCTCAGGTTTTGTGTTTGCTTTACTGTCTCATTTGTATCACCTTTTTGGTGAATGAGATAACGGTCTACTTGTTAGGATTTAAATGGTACCTTAGAAGGAACAGAGAACACTGCATAATAAAACTACTGTTCTCTGCAGTCCTGTAGTCCTTTTCTGATATGAGCATTTACTGTATGACATCATTTTCATTTTTCTTTACAAAGGACCATAGATAATAATAGCTAATAATTATTTACTTATGTACTAGGTAGGTGTCCTAAGTGCTTTCCATTTGAAGACTCATTTAATCTTTACAACGCTTTTGAAGTAGGTGTTCTTATCAGTCCCTTTCTCAGACATAAGGAAACAGAGGCACAGAGGAATAAGTAAAACTTGTTCAAGATTACACAGCTATTAAGAGATGGAAGTGGGACCGGAAACTACACTTTTCATGGGTGGACGGTTGACTAAACTCTCAGCTCATGTCTGAGAAACTGGAGAGATTTGCCTGTGAGGAGGCCACAAAATAAGAAAGCAGTTCAATCATTTCACTTGCGGTTCTCAACTCGCCAGATCCTCAAGTATAAGGGTTCTTGCTATGTGCAAGGAAGGGTCTCAGTCGGGATTCCATGTCTCAGGTGACTAACGAACCCTTGGAAATTGTGCACAAATTGTATTTATGGGTCCATGTGTGTTATTTAGGTGTGAGTGGATGTAGGTTTCTTGATGGTTTCCTGCATATCATCAGAGGGGCCTCCTCCTCTGTTATTGGCAGAATTCTAGCTGCGCAGGCGCCTGTCAGCCTAATCTGGATTACTGCTCTGGGACTGGAAGTTTGGGTATAACTACCCGGTGAACAATGCAGTGGCTGTGGCGACCTAGAAGAACCAGATTTGCCCAGTGTCCCTTCACCTCTTCGAACTTTGTGCTGAGGTACAAGTGGACAATGCCTTTTCTTTTCTTGAAGCTTTCCAAAGATTTCAATCATTTTTCCCTCTCAAAATTTTGGAACCTTGGGGTTTTGAGGTTTTGTGTTTTGTTTCATATTACCTCCTTCTTACTGGTTTTGTTCAGAAATCAGATGTTCATAAGCTTTTTATTACTCCTCCAATCCATGAGTTCACTTTCCCATTTAACTTTTGTGAATGTTTTCTTTGTTAAGATGGGTCCTTTCAAAACCTTGCAAAGAATTTTTTACCATATACTAACATAAGAACACAGTGGTAAAACTAGAAAATCCAATGGGAAACACACACACACACGCACACACACCCTATAGGCAATTTAGCTTCAGTTTACAGAAATTGAGTGTATCTGCTAGGGAAGACATTTTAAAGCTATTATTGTTTTGATAGCTGTGTTATTCTGTATCACCTATTCTGTCCTAGTCTTAGTTACAGTTGATTACTCTAGGTAGTTCTTTTTAGGGATGAAAATTGGTCACATATTATGCTGGTCTAGATATTGAAGAGATGACAAAATGCTACTGTAAAGGAGCTTTGTTATGCTTTTGGTTCAGAGGAGTGATAACAACTAGCCTGTCTCTTTTTCTTTAATCTGGAAAACTTTTCCACCTATCTCATCCTTTTGCACTATGATAAACTTCTAATATCATTTCAGTGGGATCTCCTTGAATGATATTAAGGCATTACCTCTGGGGACAGCCTTGGGTTCAGATCCCAGCTGTCATTTACAAGCCGTGTGACTTTGGGCAAGTTGATGTAATCTCTTGCGATGTTCTTTTGCTCATCTATAACAGGGAAAGGTAATAATTATATGTTGCTTAGTGGATTGTGAGGAGTGATATTAGGCATGTTTATACGTTTGCTGTAGGCTTTTTCACACAATAAGCACTTGTTTAATGATTGTTGTTGATTGATTGTTATTGTTTTTATTAGAGTAACATATTACAATATATTGTTATTGATTGTTATCATCATCCTCATCATTAAATTAATATGTGCAATATGCCTAACACCGAGTCTGACACATAATATGCACCAAATAAATATTTCATTGGATTTAACCGTACATAGTTAGCTTTTGTCTCTGAATCAGAGGTTGCCAGTGGTACCTTTTATTTATTAGATTAACAAGGACGAAATTGTTGAATGGAACAAACGATGGCCCTACTTTTAAGTCAACAGGCTTCATAGCGAGGTAATCTTGAAAGCAAACAATGAAATGTGGCAAGTCTGGTGGAGAGAAAAAAAACAACCTTGAAGCTGTTTTAAGGAGCAGCAGTTCCACCAATTGCTAAAATTTTGCTTCTCTCTCTTGGACTGAGGAGCATAGAGAGGGGCAGAAAGGTTACTGGTCGTGTTCATTAATTTTCTTTCAAGAACTGCCACATGTCACCAGATTGCCCCCCGGCACCAGTGCTGTTTGGCTGTCTTCTCTTTGCCCACGAGAAGCCAAAATGTTAAATTGGTGGAGCTTACTAGATCTGACAGAGAAATTCTTCACGTCTGGCCTAGATGTCTAAGTAAATTTGGTGTACTGGTTGTGGTCGGGGGCACATGCTGGAAGCTATTAGAATTCTGAACAAAACCCTCCATTCAAAGACTGCTCGTTTCCTGCTGGGGTAATCCAAGTATCAAACATGAAGAAATATGGGCAAGGAGGATGGGGCTGCTCCATGCATAACACATCGAGGTGTCTACGACATCTCCCCGAATGACTTAGAATGTTACTTCCACTTGATCATCTCGAATAAGTGGTTTCTTTTGAAAGTAAGCTTTCCACTTTTCCTATATCAAGTATGTATGAGAAACGGTTGAATTTCCTCATGTCAGGCAAATTTAGGACAGGGAACTTGCTCCTTTCCTTGAAGCCCTAGAGGCATCAGTTTTTGTCTTTGTTTTCTATTCCTTTCCTGATAAATTTCATTCCCAAATCAGTGCTTTTTCATTAGCTATGGAGTTGACTGTTTTAGACTGGGCCTGTTCAGTGGCTGGAAACTATTTTATTTAGAAACCTTTATGGAGCAGCTATGGTTTATCTCATGAAATATCTGAGTTTGTCATAAACTGTTTCCTTTCTGCACCGAAATTTATTTTCTGTGAAATTCCAGGTGTTCTTTTACATAGACTTTAAAGGAATAGGCTTGATAGTTCATGTATTTTTTTCCCCTAAGAATATTTTCCTGTGATGAATTAATAGAGGATGAAATCAGATAACATAGGTGAAATCACTGGGTATGAATAGTGAAAAGTATTATATCAATTAATTTTAGTTACAGTGTGCCATGCTTGCAATTATACAGCCCGGCGCTGCAGCCTGCACGCTGTTCTGCTACTGCACTCATCACACCGCACACGAACTCTTTTCTTAGACAGTCTCACTTCTGCTAGACTGTGAACCTCTAGAGAGCAGGGACAAAGCCTTATTCATCATAGTATTCCTAGTTCATAGCACCACATTCGACCCACAATTAGTCCTTTAAAAAAATCAAAGGATGAATAAAACATTTTTACAAAACTTGAATGTTAGACCAGGTGGTTTCACAAACTAAAGCACAGTTGACTGGACTTCCCTCCGTGTTTTCTACCTCTTCTTCCACTTCTGTCTGTGCTTTGGTTCCTTCTACGAGATAGCGTATGTAGGGAGTACAGTCTTTCATCATTAAGGAATTCAGCTACATTACTTAATAGTCCCGGTCATGCTTCTTCCCCCACAGACTCAGGATAGATGTGAAATATGTGAAGTGATAATGCTCTATGGGGAAAATAGACCTATTTTAATGACTTTAAAGGAGTCCTGAGTGCCCGCGATGGCCAGCAGCTCACTTGTCAGGAGCTGGCAGGCAGTCCTGTGTTGTGTCAGGGGTAACGCGGCGCGTCACTTTCAGAGAGTTTCTTTTGTATTTTCCTCCATATTATGCTGACCTCTCAGATGAAATAACCCCCTTCTAATAAAAGTCGGAGCAAATTTATGGACCTGCCCCCCTGACCACTTGTCCTGTAAGCTCTAAAAGGATAAAAGAAATCTTGATTAAGAGTCATAGGTCACTGCTGGACCATGTAAATGGTTGGCAGGGGCCAAATACTCACTTTTCTGGTTTGCCTTATCCTGTTGTGATACTAGGTGTTTGAGGGACGCGGAAGCTGGTGGAGTGAAGGTTCCTGCAGAGAACAGTGATGCAGTTAGTTCTCTTTAGAAATACAAGCTGTTGCTCTCATTGCCTGTGGTGCCTCGTGCCTTGGCACCACACAGGAGGCCTCAGGCTGGGCTGAGGTGAGGCTGCTAATGAAAAAGTAGCTGTGGCTCATCTGGATGAGTCAACCTGGGCTGAGTGCAAACGACATTCTATAATTAAAGGCCCAGGAAAATACCAGTGCTATCTTTTGTTGCCAGCACTATTACAATTGCCCTTTCTACCTGCTCCTGTGCCATTTTATCATTCATTCAACAAGTATTTATTAAGAAACTACTCTGTGTTCTATTCACTGTATACTTTAGGGATTACTTAAGGCAGCTTATAGATGAATGTGTGAGGACTCAGATGTAGATCTGGCCCTCAAGGAACTTGTCACTGAGTAAGAGGTAAATATCAGGCAGAGAGTGGCCAGTCCACGGTCTATCACTTACTAGATTTTTTAGATTTGGGCAAGTTACTCACTCTCATTCAAGTTTGGTGTCTAAATCTATAAGTTGTGAATAATACATTTCATTCCCAAAGGGTTACTTTAAGATTTGAAAAGACAGTGAAAAGGGCCTGGCGGATAGGCGCTTTTGATGAGTGGCAGATTGTATTATAATTGTTCAGCTACAGAGAAACCCCTGAATGAGTTCAAACAGGTAGTCAGCACCCACTCAATGGTGGAGACAGGAGTGAAAGTATCAGAGAGGGAACCAGCAGTTTCATGGGGACACACTTCTGAGCTGAGCTGGGGAAAATGTGTAGAATATGGGAATATGGTGATAGAACAGAGAAGAAACTATTCAAGACTTGTTAGTATTTTTTACACATTTTTTTAACAAATAGGCACTCATTTCGCATCATTTTTATTTGCAGTTTGTGAGTCAAATTTATCATGTTACCTAGACCTTAGCATAAATCCCAATGCCAAGGATGTGTTTTCTTTTGTCATCCCCACAACTGTCTATAAACAGCATCAACTGAATGACCGTAGAGGCTCATGACCAGCTCATGACATCTGCAGTAGTGGCATATCCCTCTGAAGCCATTGTACCATCACAGGCGTGTTGAAAAAGACACCCAAATGCTAAGTTCTAGTTGTTTTTCAGAACAGTGAGCATCTAGAGATATCATAGCAAGATCACAACTTCTGGGCTTGTGCATGGTGAGCCCTTGACTAGGATAGTTTAGATGGTTGTTATTATTATTGCTTATTTGGTACTTCTAATAATCCAGAATTTTAATTTGTCAGAAATGCCTCTGAATCTGAAAATGGTGGCATCCGCCCAGTGTCCTTCCATGCTGGCCAGCAGCTCATTTTGCCTGGGCTGTCTTTGGCCCTTGTGTCCAGCCTGGGTGCCTCTGTGCCAGCCTTCCAGGTCCATGAGATAAGGGGCCCCTTACGATCCTGCTTGTCAGGCCTGCTTAGAAGGGGCTTGTGTTCTACAGACAAGTATAAATAGGAGGCTCTCACCACAAACCTGACTCATACTGCTCTCTCCTCTGTGTACAATCTGGCCTGAATCTTGTTTGCCCCCCACCGCAGTCTTTTTCTCCGAGTACAGAATTTTGCTTTGTGGTGTTGGGTTGTTAGGAACCCAACTTGAATTCACTGTAGCTGTACTTTTGCTGGTCTTTCTCTGAGTAGGAAAGCAGCACTTGTGGGAGACCTCACTGTATTATTCTAGAACACTTGTTCTAGAATATATAGGTAGTGTGCTGTCCATAAGATTTGGGCCTGGAGGCACAGAGCATGATCTAAAGGAATCTTGGAACTGGTTGTAGTTCCTTCTGAGGGAGAGAGAGATATATGAGTAACCCAAGATAGGTATCCTAACTCAGAATTTTCTGAATGGTTAATGCTTGGCTGACATATTATACAGCTAATTTGTTTATACTTGTATCACATAATTATACAGTCTGTGTACAGTATGCTTTTGAAAGTATTACTTATTGCACAAATATTATAACAGAAACTGAACTCAGAACACAAGGAAAAATGTGCATGGTCTCACCATTTGTACAAAGAAACATTTTATATATTTGTTATATATTACTAGTCCCTGTGCATGTACCCATAACAGTATGGTTGAAACTATGCTGTAGATATCATTTGATATTCTGCTCTTCCTAGTTTTCCCCCTCTATACACTTCATTAGATTATTCACACATATGTCTAAAACTAATTATATCTGCATGCAGGCATTTATCTATTTTTATAGAACTTGTGCTTTAAACTCTGAGCATCTAGAGGGAGCTGCCTTTCTCACCTCACCCAGGTATTTTCTCTTTGTAGTGGGGGGAGGGATTAGGGCTGGTAGTAAGAGAGAAGTGCCCAGAGTTCATTGCCCGAGGCTGGCTTTGGTGTTTCCATCAGAAACGTTAGAGGCATTGTCTATCAGAGGGAAACCTCCTGGCCGTTCACGTTCAAAGAAGAGAATTTAGAAGGAAATATTTGAGGGACTCTGGGACATCCAGGAGATAGATCTGTACATCATTGCTTTGAGTGGAAGAAGTTAGGTGCAGGTAAATAGTGACTAAAAAAACTTGCACCTTGGTTTATTTGGGAATGCTTTTGAGCTTGGGTTTGAATACATTTGATGCTTTAGGATCTCTCTCTCTCTCTCATAAAAGAATAACCACTCACACTGTGCAGACTGAGGATGGGGGTGTTAAAGTAGTAAGATGATAACTTGAAGCTTTCCAAATGTTTCCAAAGTAGGCACAATGCATATTTTCCAAAGGGAGTGGGAAGGAATAAGAAATGCAGCCAGAGGTGAGAGGCAGGGAAACTAGAAACCAGTGGAGAAGAACAGTGGCTTTGAAGTTAGACAGCTGGAGGTTCAAATCTGCTCTGGTGCTAGTTTACTGGCCTTGGGCAAATTACTTCATATTTCTGAATCTTTCTTTGAGGAAGATAATTATAGTCCCATTTCATGAGGTTGTGGTGAGGATTAAATTGGATAATGTAAATAATGCACCCAGCACAATGCCTGGCATATATTGTAAGCACTCAATAAATGTGGAACATTATTACTATTATGGTTTTTCTTGTTTCATATTATAATCTGATTGCTTTCCATACTGGTGTCCCTGGACTAAGGTAGTAACGAGGCCTATAAACTATTTTTAGTATTTCAAATTCTAAGTAGATAGTTCTGGTCATTGTAGTAAGTACATGGCAGAGTCTTGAAACATGGTAGACATGGGGGAGAATAACAGAAGGGGTCCTTGTTGATAAAGTTGGGGCTTCAGACTCAGGAAGTTGGCAAAATATTTAATGAAAGGTTGTGGGTTTCTTGTCCTAATGGAAATAAATAGAGGATGATATGAGCAGAGGACTTGATTGATTGGTATAAGTGATCATTCCTTGAAGAACGCTGGGAGTTGATACACTCTGGAGTCCCCAGTGTCCAGTCATGTTTATTGGCTTGTTGAGCAGACTCACTGCCAAGTGTCTTCTTGGAAACGGAGAGCAGCGAAAACACTGCTAGGCAAATGGAAACCGGTTTCTCTACCCAACTTGGTAGAGCATTTTGCTCTAGGCAAGCAGACAGGCTCCAGGAGACATTTGTCTTTATGGTGTACCCCCCACCCCCTTTAGCTGTAATTTAAACTGACATCACTTGATTTTGACATTGCAACAAGGTCTCTGTGGACTTAACATTATGTTCATTTTCCCATGCACATCCTCACTGGAGATTGATGGATTTACACCAACATGGAAACTGGTTGGAATGGAAACCATCCAGAAAATGATTAGGGAGCTTGAAGCTTTCTGAAACTGGGCACAGCGTGTATTAAGTCATTGTTTTAATGAAACTTGTCTTAGCTGGGGTCTCTTAACCGCTTGTTTTCTAGTTTTAACATTAAGTCACTAATTTACACTAATGAGATGCTGTCAAGATTAAACACCAGTCTTACACTGTATTTGGCAAAGTGTACGATCTAACTTGAAATGTGGCTTTCCAAAATCCTCTGTATTAAACTTGGTGGAGAAATAGAAACAAACAAGCTGCCTGGTTTCAACAGAAACTGTCAACATACACATCTGGGAAGAAATTCATGGTAAATATGTTTTATATTATACCAGGGTGGTCTATAGTAGGTCCTATCAGTAAACAGCTAAATATCACCCTTCCCTGGTAAATTTGCATATTTATGTATTTAGTGTGAAATGCCATACACATCAGCTTTTGATGATTTTGTCTGTGGGTTATCCATTATAGAATTGTCCCCTAAAAAAGGGACCTAGCAAGGCAACGTGGGGAGCATATAGGTGTTGTAGCCACACACATCTAGGCCCAAGTCCCAGCTCTGACCTTATCCAGATGCTTGGCCTAGTAAGTTCCTTTACCTCCTTTTACTTTAATTTTTCTCACCTGAAACGTGAGGATAGTGATATTTATAGGACAATGTGGTTGAAAGGTTTAGTGAACATAGTACAGGTGGATAATGTAGTGTCTTATATATAGTTGACGCTCACTTATGCTCGCTTAAAGGTGTATTGAAAGACACACACATCACCCAATTGCATTCTTCCCAGGTTTGTCCAAGGCCACCCAGCCTTTCTTGGCCTTCTCTCCTATTGTCAGTTAATACATGTTCTTGAAGGCAATCAGATTTTTTATCATTGGTTTGGAGGGAGGAAAATAATTAGGAAGGCAAACCCTACTGCAAGAGCACTCATCTATCTTGCTGCAGGATCAAATATAAATGCTTTTTGGATTGCCCATTATTTATCTTTCACTTCTTCCCTTCATTAGTGGTGTGAATGGAGACATAGTTATCTTCTTACTTTGTTAATCATAATCTCTTGGCTTCTTCAAATCCTGCAATAGTAAAAATATGTTGTACTTTTATATCTCTTTTGGCCTCCCAAACCCCAAGAAAGCCAGTGAGAGGATAGAAGATGATGATCTGAAAGGTCACTTACATTCCCCAGATTATCAGGATATAGTTATGACTTTGTTTTTATGGAGGCAATATTCCTACAGAGAAGTATTCTCTCTCAATAGGAATTGGATATATGATAAGTGATGGGAAGGACACACTCTGAGCTGCTGTTACAAATACTGGTAGCATTTCTCTTTGCACTTATTTCTGAAGTCATTAAGACTGCATAGAGACTTTTGTCCTCCACTTATAGGTTTGCTCCTAGATTCAGGCTGGCGTTTGGATGCCTCTGAGTGATTCCAGCAACTGTTAAATGATGTTTCTGTTCCAAATAGTATTGTCAACTACAGAGTAAGATATTTGTTGTCGGGAGATCTTGTTTCTCTTCTTAGTCTATTTCCTCACTTTTGCTTCTCAAATCCATTCTTTAAAAAACAAAACAAAGCAAACAGAATGCCTGTATTAAAATTGTTTTATACTGATTCATGCAAATATCTCAGTCCTGTTGATGACACAAAAAGAAGAGCATCATTCTCTGGCCAGTGTGGCTCAGTCAGTTGGAGTGTCGTTCCATAACCAAAAGGTTGTGGGTTCGACCTCTGGTCCAGGTGTGTATGGGAGGCAACCAATTGGTGCTTCTACCTCGCATCAATGTTTCTCTTTCTCCCTTCCCCACTCTCTAAAAAAGTAATGAAAAATGTCTTCGGGTAAGGGCAAAAAATTAGAAAAGTGTCATTAAAAACTGTTAGAATTGGTTTTCTCTTCCCTGGCCTCGGTGGCTCAAGGAACCCTATTCACAGATGATGGCTATGAGTTAGGCACCGAGGATGATGAGAGGGCAGTTCTGGGGCCCATGAGGCCCCTAGGAAGCACTGCTCTAGGTTAGGAACATGTGCCCTGGGATCAAGGCTTTCTGGGAACTCCTCTTTTGGCATTTGATCAAACTGGGCAAGGATGGGCCATCCTCCTCCCCCGCAGTCAAGTTTCCTGGAGGGGCCTGTGCGGTGGGACTGATCGCTGTGGATATTGGGGCCCAGTACATCCTCAGTCAGACTATCAGCCAAGGGGCCACTCTTGGCTCCGTGTTGCCTGTGGTCATCATTGCAGTGGGAACCTTCCTCTTCCTGGTGGCCATTGTGGGTTGCTGTGGGGCGTGCAAGGAGAACCATTGTCTTATGATCACGTTTGTCATATTCCTCTCCCTTATCATGCTTGTGGAGGTGGCCGCAGCCATTGCTGGCTGTGTGTTTAGAGAAAAGGTGATGTCAGAATTTAATGAGGAATTCCGGCAGCAGATGAAGAATTACCCCAAACAGAACCAGACAATTTCGTTCTTGGGATGAGATGCAGAAAAATTTCAAGTGCTGTGGGGCTGCTAACTCCACAGATTGGGAGATGATCCCTCTTGAGCCCAAGGGCCGTGTCCCTGACTCCTGCTGCATCAATGTCACTGAGGGCTGTGGGATTAATTTCAATGTGAAGCAAATCCATCCTGAGGGCTGTGTGGAGAAGATTGGGTTCTGGCTGAGGAACAGAGTGCTGGTGGTGGCGGGGGCAGCCCTGGGCATTGCCTTTGTGGAGCTCCTGGGAATTGTCTCTGCCTGCTGCCTTGTGAAGAGCATCCAAAGTGGCTATGAAGTGATGTAGAGGGTCTGGTCTCTTCAGCCCCTCATTTCGGAGAGTGGGGTAGTATACTCCACATTTTTCAATTAAACGGATTATTTTTTCAGACAAAAAAAAAACAACAACAAAAAACTTAGAATTGGTTCAGGAAAAATATTCTCTAACTGTGGGAAAATTCATTCTATCTAGAAGAATACCTCGAAATCGCATAAGATTTTTATTGTCTTTTACTAAATAATGCGTTGTTCAAAAAAATAAAAGAAGAAAAAAACTTTAAAAACCATACTAACAGCAATACTGAAAATACATATGTATCCTCATTTTAACAAAGAACACAATAGTTCATGGGAAGTATTGTCTTAAATTTAAAATCATTGCAGTGGTTTTGATTGTTTTTTTTCACTTGGAAGTGCTCACATTCTGGAATGTGTTTATGAATGACCTCAGATACTTCTCCTGACTCAGAAATTGGAAAACATTTTGCTAGAGGGGCCAACAGTGAGTGCCTGCTGCTGCTGTAAACCGGGCCCAGGGATGACATGTTAGGAGCTGGTTCTGTGGTCCAAGGGATTCCAGGATGCTAATGCCACAGTTTCTGGCTCAGTGTAAACACATTAAAAAGAACAATAGACAAGACAGGCCCTAGGAACAAGATACTTGTTGATGCGGTATGCTAATCCATTCATTAATAAGACAAAGTTGAGGAGAAGGAAGGGGAGAAGAAAAATTGAATTTTTTCTTCATAATTACTCTCTTGTTTTAGAATGCAACTAGTCCTTTAGATTGTTTTCAAAGTGTGGAACAAGTATGTTTTACCTTTGTTCAGACTTGTTCAGTGCCCCATGTAAAGCCCACTGAAAAGGTTTTCCTTCTTTTTTGGGGGGTTGCTTCTGTTGGCCTCTTACAGATGATTAAGCATTGTAATTTGTGGGGACTGTTATGGCATTTTTTGGTAGTGGTAGTGCAGGATAAATGGAGCATAGCAGAGTCGCAGGGGTCACATGTCCATTGCTCCCCCCAGCGCAGGAATCATCTCTGCTACCTGTTCTCACCTCCAGTGGGTCTCACTGATGAGTAAGCAGATGTTCCTCTTCTGAAATGCAAGTTGTTAAACTAGGGAGCATTTCCTCCCTTTGACACATACTAGCTACTTAGTACAACTTGGTGAATGAATGAATGATGCATCTGTTAGGTCCTAGGGCTGCATCCCACATCTTCTCAGGGCGGCTGGGGTCCTCTTGACATTTTAGGTACATGTGTGCACTTGCAAGTTCCTTTCCAGACCAAACAGCCCCAGTTTCTTTATACTCTTAGGACATCGTTCCCCTATTTCCTCCTCTTCTTGCTCTTTGCTGGGCAAGTTCCAATTTGTCAATGTTTTTCTTAAAATGTTTTAAAAATACCTGAACAAAATGCCCTAGGTATAGTCAGATGAGCACAATGTATAGAGGAGTATTTCTCTTGTGGTTCTGAACTCCGTTAGTTTCCTATTATTGGAACCAGAATTCATTGGCTGTCTTGGGGTCACCATGCTTCCATGGATGGATAGTGGAGTGGCAAGGACAGCAACAGCCTGGGGCCAGCTGCCTGGGTTTGAATTCAGACTCTACTTGCTTCTGAAAGGTATGACCCTGGGCAAGTTGCTTAACCTCTCCATGCCTCAGTTTCCTCATCTGGAAACTTGGGGAGAATCAAAGGACTTACTTTATAGGTTATTATAAAGAGCAAATGACTTAATTTATGCCAAGTGCATATAACTGCGCCTAGAACAAAATCAGCGCTCTGTGTTGGCTTTTGGTGAACTTACGGTGGAAAGCCTCCAGGTCTCACTATCTGATGTGCAGTTAGCTTTCTCAGTGAGGCTTTAATTAGACAGGCAGCGTTTAAATCCTAACTCTGCCACTCTCTGCATTCTTGGGCCAGTGGCTTCCCCTTTCTAAGCTTCTGTTTCCTCACTGCACCCAGGGTGTGAAAGAATCAAAATAGTATCTTCTTTATTGGATTGTTGGGAACATTAAATGAGATCATATGCATAGTATTTGACACATTGTAAGTGCTCTGGAAATATTTGCTAATATTATTATTTGAATCCCTGAGCCCTGATTAAGATTCTGGAGGGCCGCGGCAGGGCCTTGGTTTATGTTGTTTTGATTTTTTTTTTTCCAATGCTACCTGGTATGCCATATGGATAAGCAGTGCTAAATTAAAAGAGTAAATATTTAACTTGAGATTTCCCTTTGGGTCTTACCTTAGGCAAGTGGGAAAATGAAATTCTTCTAAGCTATTTAAAACTATGTGCTCACAAGTTTATCGTGGTGTTTGGCCTGGTTGTTCTGAAGAATGTATTCGGGGTGCCACAGCTCTCTCATTTATTTGGGCGTCAGGATAAATAGGCTTGCTTGATCACTTCCCTCCTCATTAACTGCTGTCTAGAATTTCTAGGACGCATTTAGGCTGGTAACTGCACTGCCCACCAGCTGGACGCCTGTCTTCCCTTTCAAACGGTGGTAAGTAATCAGGTGAGTGACAAAGGTTAGGGCCCATTTTCTAGAAACTCTGGGATTCATTTTTCTTGTGTTTTAGAAGCTTTGAGCAAGTGACTTTTAAGGCTGTTGAGAAAGTGGGAAACTGTTTTTTAAAAAATGGTTTATAGTTATTCATGTTTTCAAATCTTGGTTGGATTTTAAAGGTGGGTTACATTGCTCAAGTGAATATAAATTAAAACCAGTTACACAGAGGAGTCCCTCGTCCATTCTGTCTTTGGTGTGCTTAGAATTCCATAAATTTTATGGGTTTCAAAATACTTGCCTTGTTTTGAAAGTTTCTAATAAGGTGGAGTGAAGTGGCTTGCACCTCATGAGATATGGAACTGTTACCCAGGAATGCTGTTTGGCGCACATATAAAGAAAGCACTGGTCTCTTGATTTATAAAAAACGTGTGGCTCATTTCCCTGGGACATGTGCATTATTTTCACAGAGGAATTTCATTTTTTACTCCCTCCTGCACTGTGCATCCCTTGCACACGTTTGCAGTTCATCAACTGTGATTTCCAAAATTTCTGCCCCTCCTCTCTCAAGCCACCTCCATTTAACTACCCAAAGAGAAAGAGATTATGTGGGGAGGAGGGAAATTTTCTTAAATGCCTCATTTTCCTGCATGTAAGGGGGATGGTGACTTTGAGAAATAGTCTTGAGTGTCAGCCCAGATGACTCAATGCAATTACGAAACAAATTGGAAACTGTTTCCATGAGAGAGAAGGGTGGGGAGGAACAGACGTGTGTTTATGGCAGCTCTTTCTTTCATTTTTCGTTCTCTCTCTTTTTCTTTCTTCCTCCTTTTTGAAGTCGCAAGGCATTATTTTAGGTTGGCTGTACAAAAATGAGGTCATGTTGCGCAGCCTCACCCTTTGAACCGAAAGGGACCAAGTGGAGGGCTGTGTAGCTCATGCAGTGAGAGTCTTGTGTACTGCACCCTTGTCAATGAGGTTGCCAGAAAATAAATAGCTGGCTTTGGCTAAGAAAGCAGTGACTTTTTTTTTTTTTGCAATGAAATAGCACTTTTTTTTTTTTTTAACCTTCTGAAAAAAAGTTTCTTTGAAAATGAGAGCATGAACAGATTAGTGTTGACTTCTCCAGTGTAGACATCCAGCTTTCGATTTTTTTCAGTGAAGCAGGATCATTTTGCTCTAGGTGCTGGTTATAGTGGAAGGAGCAATGGCCTCCACTTCTGTTCTTATTCAGCCACCATGACCCAAAGAGTAAATAAATAAGTTAGCTCAAAGTTCGCAGAAAAATTCCTCTGGGGGGGAGAGTGAAGCTCCTCTGGATAGAAAGCCACAGTGGTTAAAAATTCGACCTCTGGAACCAGATCGACGTGGATTCAAATTCTGCCCCTGCCATTTGGTATGCGAGTAGGACAGATTCCTTAATCTAAGGCTGGGTTTCCTCATCTGTAGGATGGGGATAATGATGCACACCACCTGCTCTTGTTGTCGTGATTTAGTGATAGTGTATATAAGGCAGGGGTGTAGAATCTGGTGTGTGGAAAAAGTAAATGATGTGCTAACTTGTAATTTTTATTCTTCCTTGTGTGAAATTATGCTGAGAGAACTGGCCGTGGAGGGAGTAGGGTGAGGGGCATCATGCAGAGAGGTGGATGGGAGTGTGTGGAAGACAAGAGAACTCCTATATAGCGTGGCTGGACACTGCAGGCCACAGGAGACCACTATATTTTTCTTTTCTATTTCTAGAGAAAACTTAGAGGCTATTTACCTTTAGGGACAATTTTGACTTCCAATATAAGGAGGAAAATTTATCAGCATCTATATTCAGGAGAAACAATTTATAAGAAATTTTGTGGGGGGCAGGGGTGTGGAAGTGGGACTCTTAATATGTGCTGTCAAAGTTTATAAACTGATGTATTTCATAAGAACATGTCACATAAGACAGACTCTCCTTGTTAGGATGCAGGAGGGCGGTGGACAGGTGTGGCTTTGTAGTCTGCTCTTGGGTGAACGTAAAGCCTTCCTTACCCTGGCGCCTGGATTCTCATCACAGAAACTTCCCTCCTGAGTTGTGTGCTTGCCTCCCAGGACCTCTCTGGCATCTTGCTAAATTCCATGCCATCCTTTTCTCCTTGGCATCTGCTACCTTATCCTGCTTTGGCACACAACCAGAGAGACGGTGAGCCTGCTGTGTGGCCTCGGGGATGCCTTACTACCCTTCCCTGCCAACGTGGAATGTGGAGCAGGGTGTCCATGTGGGAACCAGGGAGCAGAAGGGATCTTATAGGGCCTTATCTTTATGGGACTCATGTGGCATGCTCGCAGATGTTTGATTTCCAAACATACCTTTGCTTTCTCTAGCTTCTTATGTTCCTGCATTTCCTTTTTGCTTTGAAAGCGCCACTCTCATTCCTTGGCAATAAGGGACTGATTGGGAAAAAACCTAATTGTTATATTGTTATTTATTTAACAGTTTCAAGCCCTGCAGCTTGTAGCAGCCTCACAACTACCTCTGTACAGTTTCTTTGCCTCTTAATCTATTCTCCATATTGTAGCTGGAATGATTTTTTCCCCCCCAAAATAGGAATTTGATCATGAGCCTTTGCTGTTTAAAAGCCTTTAATGGCTGCCATTTGCTGATAGGCTAATCCTCACGGTGGCTTGGCTGATGGGACTGTGTGGGTCTGGCCTCTGCCTGCATTGCTCGTTAGCACTAGCTTTCTGCATCCATCACCCTTCACCTTTCCAGAATGCCTCATCTAAAAGTGGAGCCCTCCCCACCCCCAGTTTGCGTTCTCATTCACCTCGTCCTCTCCTCTCTATAAGCACCATTAAGCACCCCTCACAGTTGGTTAGTATTGTATTTAGTTCTTGTCAGCCTCTCCCACAAGACTGTAAACTCCATGAGGATAGAGATCATAGTCTACTTCGTCACTACTGTATGGGAAACATTTCAGATCCTCCATATGCATTTTTTCAAGAACTTCATTTATGAATTCATTCATTAATTCTCAAAAAGGGTTAACAACCTAAACTATTAAAACTTATAGAAAGGACCGTTTAATTTAAAAGGAAATAAATCATCAGAGGGAAGAATATAAACCATATGAATTTGAAGTGAGTCAGGTCTTAGAGGAGCAGGGACATAAGCTTGCCTGCTTGCATTATATATATACTTTCCTCTTGGTAATAAGAAAGGCAGAAAAGGAAACACAATCAGATTATTTAGTTCTTATTATCTGGTGAAGGGAAGCTCATCTGGAGTGGTAACTATTTCCTGGCATTAAATTTGCCCTGAGAATTATGAAATGAACACATAAAGGGGGGAAAAAAACCCCAACTCTTCCTTCCCTCATGGATAATGTGTTCTGTTGTGGTTTTGCCGTGGGGACAGTGTTAGTGAGAGGGAGTGAGAGTATGAGGTAAAAAATTAAGCCTGTGTATAATTTAGGGAGAACTTCAAATAGCTAGGGAGCTGACCTGTGGTTGGGATTAGGGCTAAGGCAACAGACATGAGGACCATGTCCGTCTCTGGCAGCATTTCTTATGTGTATTCTGTGGGACTGCAAGGTATTTTGTGGGGACAAAGAGGGTTCTCTCATCAGATCCGTTTACAGAACACAGCACATGATGCGCTGGCCTGCTCTTGACAGTGAAGGGTGCACATCAACAAATAAAGATCTAGAGAATTCTTACTGCCAATAAGTGTTTGTTGTTTAATCCACCATTTTCCAAACTTCATTTACCACAGAACTGCCCTCAAAACAGGCCTGGGAAAATGTTAAGCTAGTAGTTGTGGGGAGAAAGAATATGAGCTCAGCATATGAGATCAAGGTAGCATTATCTGCTTCGTCGAGAAGAAAGTTGAAATAGAATTTTAAAAAATTTTTATTGAAACTTTTTTGTTAACATTACTCCCTGTTATACCCTCCTTCCTTCCCACAATCACCGCACTGCTGGATTGCGGTAGTAGGGTGGGCTGGGGATGTCCGGCACTTATGGGTTAGGGGAATGAGGGTCTTCCCTTTCTGAAGATGGGGTAGACCGTGCATAGTTCATAGAGGACTCTGATCATTAGGAAGACAGTTTGCTGGGTGTGAATTCAGATTCTACCATGTCTCCTGAGTGACATAGGAAATGACCTAACCTCTCGGTGCCTAGTTTCTCCCCTGTGAAATGTGGGTAATAACAGCAATGACGACAAGGGTTCTTCGAAGAGTGGAATGCGATGGTGCTTGTATAAAGCTGAGAATTGTACCTGGTTCAAAGTTAGGCCCTAATAAATTTTGACTGTTATTAATATTTCTTTAAAAGATACCTCCCCTGTAAAAGAATTTAAATTTACTAAACTTACTTGTGACTTTATTTGAGTTCTCTTTAAGGTGTTGGCTCTCTTATTGACTATGCCAGGTTCTTTTTGGTTTCTAGGATGTGGAAGCAAGAAATGGGATGTCTGGTTTTCTAGCTACTCCATAAACAGAGTTGCACACCACCTGTCCTTCCGTCCATCTATCCATGCAATAAACACTTATTGATCACTTATCTTTAGGCAAGTATACTAACCACTTCCAATTTACAAAGCCTTTCCACAAAGCCCCAGAATGTCATTTGAATATAATACTAGAAATTCTGAAGAAGCCTCTGAATGTTATTTATGAAAAACAAGGGAATTTTGATCTGTCTTCACTCTCTTACCCTTCTCATTTACAGGACTCTGCAAGAGTAACATTGGAAATTAGATTAAGTGTAAGATCTGAGATATTCATTCTGTAGATAGATACAAAAAGAAGGGCTAATTACGAAATGATTAATAGCAGTCAGTGATGATCCTGGCCCTAATTTGACCTCTGCATAAGTATAGTCCCTAGACTTGTCCCAGGGGCTATATTTCACAATGTTGCAGTGTGATAATAAATTAGTCTCTTTAAGAATTTTTCTTTTTGGTTCAAGTGGCTGTCTCTGAACAGTGCTCCATGGGGAAGCAATCTTCATAATATAGATTTCTTGTAGATGAAACTTTGGCAGACCTGTTTTCAACCCTGGCATTCAGACCTTGTAAAATTACTATCAGCTAATGGATATTTAGGACACAAAAAGCTGAGAAGGCAATCAAATTGGTTCCAGGCCTTGTATGTGTATCAAATGAAGCCTATAAATACCAAGACCAATCAGGCCAGCCTTCTCAGGGAACTCTGTTCAGAATAAAGAAGAGAAGGTTCTTAAGTAGTGATCGGTTACTATTCTCTAATATTAATCACACTTAATCAAATGGCTATCTCTTGCCATTACCAGAAATTTTTTTTTTTTTAATGGGGCTCCTATATGTCCATGGAGAAATTCATTTTTTAAATGCTGGATCTCTAGTAAACAAAGTCATTCATTCAACAGACATTGCTGAATTGTGTTAATTCTATGCCAGATACCTTGCCAGGGCTTGCAATACAAAGGTGAACGAGGCATGGTTCCTGTCCTTAACGAAATTATAAAAAATAGTATAGGGTTTTAACTTGAGTGTCAGATCTAATCAATTAATTGGTACCTGGAGGGTTGTGTTGGGAAGAATTCTCAGGCTTTGCCTGGAATTAGTGATTGATGAGCACAATCTTTCATGAGGGTAGGAAAGGGGATCATAGCAGAGGTGCCACCGGCTTGCTGTCCCTGGTCTCCTGGGAGGCAGACTGGCAGTGACAGCTCAGTCTGTTGGGTGCTGCAGTAGAAGGTCGGAGGGGTTGCTCTGGGAACACCTAGATCTGCCCGTGCAGCAGAGAATGGCTCCACAGGCCGGTGAAACTTGGAGCCGAGACTTGAAAAGCTAGTAGGAGTCCACCAGGTGAACAAACAGGAAAAAGGCGCTCTCGGCAAAGGCGGCGAAGGTAAAGCATGGAGACAAGGCTAGTAAGTAGGATGTGGTTGGGGAAAGGCGAATTGTTCTTCGTAACGGAGGGTGAGCAGCTTTGCAAAGGCCAGATCACACTGAGTGGTTTGGGTGTTAAAGACTAGGAAGATGAGAAAGTATCAAAGAATACTCCTTCCCTGATAACTGTTAATCTAGAAAGAAGGCTCTGGTAGTGCCCTTGGGAGCCTGTTCTGCTCACCTTCTGTGTGAAGGACTTGATTAGACAAAGATGACATACACGCTGATAAAATTAGTAGAAGACACCGTGTTTGGAAGGGGTGTGAATGTGTGGCTGACTTAGTCTGAAATCAGGTGTCTCAGACAGCTTGAATGCCCCTCACCAGAGGTTACTTAACAGGGAAAAACTGTAAAATTCTGTCCTTTGATCTAAACAATCAATTGTACAAGAACACATGTTAAAAGGGTCATACTTGTGGTGCAAACTGCACCAGCCCACAATGTGGTACAGCCACACTGAGAAAATAGTAATTATGGGCATAGACTGTTCAGAAAGAAGAGGCATAATAGTCCTGTCCTCTTCTATCATGTTCACACCACAGGAGGAGTGTTTGTTTTATAAAGAATTTAAAGATACCAATCATCTGGCACGTGTCCAGAAGAAAACAACCAGGATGAGGGGCTCTTTTGTCTGATGATTTTGCTGGAAAGAGAAAACACAAAAATTGTCCTCAGAAATTTTGAAGATTATTGGTGGCATAAGGATTAAGTTTACGTTTTATGGAATGATGAAAAATGAGTAGACATAGCTGGAAAGCAAATTTCTGTTCAGTGCTAGGTGGAACATCCAGTGATAAGATCTCCAGAGTGGAAAGGGCAAATACAAGGGTGGGCCAAAGTAGGTTTACAGGTATTCGTATGAAAAATAATATGATAATTAAACTATAAGGCAAGAATAAACTCTGTGTTTCATACTCACAACTATACCCCTACTTAGGTGCACTCCTGTGGCGTGATTGCTGTTCCAGAGGTGATGGTGCAGAGAATAGGTTAACCCTTCCTGGATATACTGTAGAAGAGATTTTTGTGTTAGGTAGGCATTTGGCCTCATAGGCCCTTTCAGCTCTGAGACTTTTTTTTTTAATTCTGGAGAAAAAACATACCCCAACACTGTACTATCTTTGCTGAAGCCAGACAATGAAAATCTATACGTTTGAGCTCAGCCTGTGTTGAGTTGACTTCTTGTTGGAGCAGGTCTCTTCACCTGCTGCAATGACAGTGGAGACTTTCTACCCCTTCCCTTTGCCCTTTCCTCTTTCATTCTTAGAATCCTCATTCTCTTTAAAAAAGAAATCTCCTCCTTCCTTGGCTTGCTGGGCCACTCATGTCAGAAACACCCCATAAAATATTTGCCCAGAAAAGAGAGCACCTTCCTCTAAAACATGTCTATAGCCTGGAGGACAAGACACAAAACACCCCATGTGACAGCTCTGGGTTTTGGTTAAAATCTGTGTTGTGACCGAGTGAAATGAGCTGGCCTCAGAGCAAGGGTCACGCAGCACGAGGGAGTCCTTCTGCTGGTTGGCGCTCTCTGCTGTTTGCAACTCTGCCTAACCCATGTTGTCCCCGCCGCCAACCCTCCGTCAGATGTTGTGCCAGCTTCAGTTCTGAGTCTGATTTCTCATGCCAGGTTCATCCTGTTGCTGCTGAGTCAATGAGGTTCCCACCCTCATGATACTCCTCCCCACTCCTCTGGGAGAAATCTTTATCCAAAGAGATCACAGCATTGTGGATGGGAGGGGAGTGCGGGTATGCTGTCCCTGTGACAGATCTCAGAGAAGGGGTAGTGGGGAAGGGGGAGCCAAAAATGAGGCCGCAGTACACCCATCCAGCTTCTGCTTCCAGTTCTTCCCAAACCTGCCTGCTAATCACCTGTTTATGTTGCCAAGAATGCTTGACTGGGTAATGATACCAGGGGAAAAGCAGTGGAAGGAACATCACAGGTTTTGCTCAAGTGGAGTAATCCTTTCCTGAGTCACAGGCGTTTTGGCGGCTTTGGTGCAGACAGAATGGCTGGCCTCATTCTTTACGCAGGAATGGCCAGCGGCCCCCAGAAGGCAGCTGGACTCTGTACCCCTGGGCGGTGCCCTTTCTGGTGGTTCCCACATGGAGGATGGCGCTGCTGGGCTTGGTGCCATCTCCTGCCTCACCCCTTCCCAGTTAACATCCCTGCTTGCTGTTCCTAGGGACGATTTGTAAAGTCAGTCTGGTGGCGTCACACCTCTGGGTGTGATAGGAGGGACTCAACGAATGCCAGCTTGTCTCCAGTCTCTTCCCTGCTGGCTTGCCCCGATGCCACAATCTTAGGACGCTACAACTGAAAGGAAACTCAGGGGTCCTCGAGCCTACCTCTTGTACTTTTCAGTGAGGAAACTGAGGACCAGAGAGATGACAAAGCTGCTCAAGGTCACACAGCTATTAGTGACAGGATCTGAAACCTTGGCCTCTTTACTCACATTCCAGGGATCTTTTTTTCCTTTTTATTTTAATAAAAACTTTTCTTACTGTTTCAATTATATACATATATTATATTTTTCCAGTTTTATTGAGCTATAATTGATGCACATCACTGTATAAGTTTAAGGTGTATAGCATAATGGTTTGATTAGACAATAATTACTGCAATAAGTTTAGTTAACATTCATCGTTTTATATAGATACAATAAAAGGAAAAACCAAAAAATAATTATTTTTCTCCTTGTGATGAGAACTTTTTGGATTTGCAATCCTAACAGCTTTCTTGTATATATCACACAGCAGTGTTAGCTAAACTCATCATGTGCATATCCCAAGTATTTATTTATCTTATAACTAGAAGTCTGTACCTTTTGGCCACCTGCCTCCAATTCCCCTTCCCCTACCCCCCCCCCCCCCACCTCTGGTAATCACAAATCTAATTTCTTTTTCTATGAGTTGGGTGATTTTTTTTTTAAATGTGTTTTATTGATTATAATATTACATTTGTGCCAATTTCCCTTCCCTCTGCTCCCCTCCACCCGGTGGCCCCCCTCCCTCCAGTTGTCCCCCCCTTTTAGATCATGTCCATTAGTTGTGCATACAGTTCTTCTCAACCTCTCTCTGTCTATTCCATTCCCTCCTACCATGATCCTTAATTCCTATATCATCTCCCTCCCTCTCCCCATTCCCCCTCCCTGTTGACCTCCCCCCAATATGTTCCCCGTACCTATAGTTCTTTTTCCACTCTCGTTGCCTGTTTAGTTTGCCTTTGTTTCAATTCCCTAGCTTCTGTTGTTTCTTGTGATGCAGTTTTCATTTTAGATTTCATTGTCTTGATCCTCCTTTTTCTAAACCAGTCCCTTTAACATCTCATATAACAGTGGTTTGGATCTAATGAACTCTTTCAGTTTTATTTTGTCCTGGAAACACTTTCTCTGTCCTTCTATTCTGAATGACAATTTCGCTGGATAGAGTATTCGTGGTTGTAGGTTTTGGATTTTCATTACTTTGAATATTTCTTGCCAGTCCCTTCTTGCCTGCAGGGTCTCCCTTGAGAAGTCAGCTGATAGTCTAATTGGGACCCCTTTGTACATAATTCTTTTCTTCTCTCTTGCTGCTTTTAAGATTCTCTCTTTATCTTTAATTTTTGACATTTTGATTATAATGTGTCTTGGAGTGGTTCTCCCTGGGTCCAGTTTTTTTGGAACTCTCTGTGCTTCCTGGACCTGTAAGTCTATTCCCTTCCCCAAGTCTGGGAAGTTCTCCTTTATTATATTTTCACTCAATTTTTCAAGTTCTAGTTCATCTTCCTCGCTCTCTGGCAAACCAATGATTCTTATGTTGGGCCTTTTATAGCTGTCCCAGAGGTTTCTGATCCTCTCATTGTTGCTTCCCATTTCCTCTCTCTGCATTGGTTGACTGCTTGTTCCTTCTCCATATTCCAGTTTGTTGAAATGAACTCTGGATTTTTTTTCCTCACCATCTGTCTCGTATGTGGTTTTGTTCCTTTCGTTATGAGTGTTTTTCGCTTCTTTCTCATCTTTTTCCAGATCTTTTGTGAATTCTGTAAGCCACCTGATAACAATGGCCCAGAACTGAGCATCTGACAGGTTTCTTATCTGTTCATCTGTCAGGTTCTCCATCTGCTGCCTGGTGAGCTGTGCCACCGGGATTTCTATAGTTGTCTGCCTCATTTTGACAGATGCGTTTTGTTTTCTTGGGCCGGCTGTAGGGGGCGGTGCCTGTGTACTCGTCACGACCTAGCGACCGGCGCCGTTCGGCAGTCTTTCTTGCTGCGCCGTGGTGCTTTGTCGTCACAAGCCAGCGACTGGCGCCTGTCTGCGACCTATTTCGCAGCCCTGTGGCGCTTTCTTTGGGGGCGGGGGTCCAAGATGGATTCACACAGTTATTCCGCTAGGAGACCGGGATCCGTCCTCCCGCCCCCCTGGGCCTCACTGTTCAAGGCGATGTGGTGGCTGCTTTCCCCAGCGTTGGGGTCGTGAGCTGCCGGGGGTTCGACTGCAGCCGGGGTTGTTCTCCCCACCGCTGTCCCAGGTGCGACCGCAAACAGCACCGCCCCCTTTCGCTCCCCTTACCTGCCCAAAGGGCGCCGCTGGTTTATAACTTCATATGTTGGGCTTCCGTGTAGTTTTATTTTCTGGAATTTCTAGTTATCCTTTGTTTTGAAGTAGTTGTATTCCTCTCTAGTTGTAGAGGGAGACCTAGCGCGTCCGTCTAAGCCTCCATCTTGGCCGGAAGTCTGATTTTTTTTTTAAAAGATTCCACATGCAAGTGAGATCATACAGTATTTGTCTTTCTGTTTATGACTCATTTCACTTAACATAGTCCCCCCAAGGTCCATTTATGTTATCACAAATGGCAGGATTTCCTTTTTCAATGGCTGAATAATATTCCATTGTATGTATATGTGTGTGTATGTGCCTGTCATATTTTCTTTATTCATCCATCAGTGGGTACTTACATTTTTCTGTGTCATGGCTATTGTAAATAATGTTATTATGAACATGGAGGTGCAGATATTTTTTGAGTTAGTGTTTTAGTTTCCTTTGGATATAGTCCCAGAAGTGGAATTGCTGGATCATATGGTACTTCTATATTAATTTTCTGAGGATCCTCCATACTGTTTTCCATAGTGGCTGTATCAATTTGCATTCCCACCCACAGTGCGTGAGGGTTCCCTTTCTCTACATCCTGACCAGCCTTCATAATCTCCTGTCTTTTTGATGATGGCCATTCAGATGGCAGTGAGGGGGAGATCTCATTGTGGTTCTGATTTGCATTTCCCTAATGACGAGTGATGTTAAGCATTTTTTTTGAAATATACCTGTTGGTCATTCATATGTCTCTTCAGATCTTTTGCCCATTTTAAAACTGGATTATTTGGTTTTTTGGCTATTGAGTTGTAATTCTTTATATATTTTCCATATTTAACCTCTTACCTGATATATGGTTTGCAAAAATTTTCCCACATTTTGTAGGTTGTCTTTTTACTTTGTTGGTGGCTTCTTTTGCTCTGCAGAACCTTTTTAGTTTGATGGATTCCCACTTGTTTATTTTTTATTTTGTTGTTTGTGTTTTGGGTGTTACATCCAAAGAATCATTGCCAAGACCCATGTCAAGGAGATTTTCCCTATGTTTTCTTCTAGGAGTTTTGTGATTTCAGATCTTACATTTAAGTCTTTAATCTGTTTCGAGTTTATTTTTGTGAGTGCTGTAAGGTAGGGGTCTAGTTTCATTCTTTTACATGTGAATATCCAGTTATGCCAGCACCCTTGGTTGGAGAGATTGTTTTTTCTCCATTCAGTATTCTTGGTTCCTTGTCAAATACTCGTTGACCATTTATGCTTGGGTTTATTTCTAAACAGGATCCTGTATCCTCCCTTAGGTTAAAGCCTTGCACCTTTTGAAATGGACTTCATTCATTCATTCATTCATTCATTCAGAGATTCAGCAAATATATTTATTGGATTGTGATGGAGACGAATGAAGTCTGCTTCCTTAAAGAAGTTGTAGTGCAGGGGAAAAGACAGGCACTTACACAGTTTTGATCTGTGGAAAGTGCTGGCAAATAGAGGCAAGAACAGAACACTGTGAGAACATAGAGGAAGAAGTGCCTGATTCATTTTGTGTGTGTGTGTGGCGGAGGGAGGCAGAAGGAAAAGGCACCAAGGTAATCTGGAGAGATAACATAGCACAGTAGTGACCAAGAGGTGGCTCTGGGACTTGAATCCAAGCTGTGGCACTTAACCCACTGAGTAACCTTGGGCAAGTTGCTTAAGTCTCTTTGTGCCTCAGTTTTCTATTCTGGGAAGTGAGAAAGTTAATGGTACTCTCTTCTACAGTTATTTCAGTAGTTTAGTGAGTTAATCTCTAGAAAGAGCTATAAAAATATACCAGAATAGAGTAAAACTCATGTTTTAGTTGTTATTATTGGCAAAAGGCGGCATTCAGATAGTATGCATGTTTCAGTGGCAACCAAAGATCCAGAAATGGTAGCATTGTTGCTGATGAGAGATAGTGGTTTTAGTTGGGGCTCCTTGGAGAGGAACCAGGCACGTGAGTGGGAAGTACCAGGTACCATGTGGAGGCAGCCGATGAGAAGGGATGTGGATGAGAAGGAATTCTGAAGGCTGGCATTTCCCTTCATGACTGTTTCTAAGTTGAGGCCACAAAGGGATGAGCATCATTCAGCTGACAAACAGAGGCTATTGGCAGTGTCTGGGGCTTTGGGGTCCAGTCATGGTTCTGGGCATGGCCTTTGCATTGGAGGAGCTTCCTTACAGACAGGAGGCAAATGTGCCCACGGAAAAGGCGGAGGAAAGAGGAGCGAAAGCAATCTCTTAGGATGTTGTCATCTGGTCCCAGTTTCCACTCTTTATCTTTTTTTAGCATCTCCAGACTATTTGCTGCCCAAAAGCATTTTCTGCCCAGGAATAGATGTGTAGAGATGCCATAGATATAGAATCAATGCAACAGAACAGACATGATTCTTCCGGGTGTGTCTCCTCCTCTGTGTTAGAAAGCACATCTCTTTATGGGATTTGTTCTTCTGGAAAACAAGGTGGTTGAAGTAGATGGGTTATCACAGTCCTTTTAGCTCTGACATTCTAGTTCTTGGGCTTTGGTGTTATGGGTTTCACACACTATGTTTTCACTACTGGCCAGAGATCTGGGAAGGTCTACGACACACAGTAATCCATAATTTTGCTGAAGCAAAGGTTTGACAAGAATGAGTCACACAGCTGTTGAGTACCCAACACCTAGCTGACTACCCAGTGTCTACTCTTCAGTTCATGGCACTCATGAACCTGGGTGTGTGTGTGCGTGTGCGTGTGTGTGTGTGTCCTCTCCTGCAGGATGATGAAGGCCAGCTGCTATACCATTTTCTCTTAGATTTAGAGAAGAAAACTATTGCCCTCTTAGAGCTCAACTTTTTCTTTTCTCCAAAAGAGACTTTTTATTTTTACAATTAGGGAAAAAATGGCATGTACTTAACCACTCGCTTCCACACTGGCACAGATCCAGCCAAAACATGGGCTCCTGGGCTACCTTGGGGGCCCCACTGCATCACCACCAGGCAGGTGGGATGGGAGCTGGAGTTGAAGTTTGAGCAAATCTGAGTTATTAGTTACCTGGATATGTGATGTTTTTCTACTCTGTATAAAGAAGGATGGAAGGACCCTGGCCCTTATGTACTCCCTCCTCCTCCCGAATGAATTTCACGTTTGTTCCAGGGACCAGACTGACAGCGCAGAAGACTGAGGCCTTCTGTCTCCACCTGGGTAGGTCGGCAACTGCCCAGGTGGGTGGTTTGGAACCTGGCTCTGGAGAGTGAGCACGGACCACCTCTGAGGGAGAGAGGAGGTTGTCTGAGGGCCCCGTAAGGAGCTCACTTTCCTTTGCTTTATTGTTTCCTGTTTATTTTTTTTGGGGGGGTGGTACAGTGTGGGTGGGGTGGCAGGCTATTCCTGTCCACTCTGAGTTGCTGTCCTTTCTTCCATGAAGACTATATGCAGGAGAAAGAGGAGAATGGGGGACATGACAGCATCATGGCAGGGGACCAAAGTTCTGTTTGAATATGTAGGTCATGGCTATTTTGTTTTTGTTTTTTGTTGTTTTTATCATTTTTATTGAGGTATAATTAATATAGATGAATTTTAAATGTTTATTTCTATCTGTTTTAATAGTGTGTCCATTTGTGAGACCATTTCCTGAAGTAAGCAATAAAATAAAACATTTTCATCATTCTAGAAAGTTTCTTTGTGCCCCTTTCCAGTCAATCCTATCCCCGTCCATCTTGTCATCATCCCAACCAGAGGTGATCCCTTTCTGTCTTCTATCACCATAGATTCTATACAGGGCCATTAAAATAGCATGCATTCACTGCAACCTGTGTGAATCCAAGAAAAGTCACATTTTATTCAGGGCTGTGCTTTTAAAAATCAGAAGTCTGGAGCTTGGAGCAGATTTCCCACTTACCCTGAGCAAATCCTTTGACGTGTTGGGTCTCGATGACCTCATCTCTAAAATGAGTAAAACAATAACAATTCCTACTACATAGCAGAAAAAAAGAAAGAATAATAATACAGTTATCGATCACTTATTATGTGCCAAGTACTCTTTGAAACATTTTACTTCAGTATTTGATCCTCAAAACAACACCCTGAGATAAGTACTGTTTACCCTATTTTACATGTACAGGAGCTTGAAGAGGTGAAGGGACTTGCTTAAGGCCATAAAGCAGTCAACTGTGATTCAAAGTCAGGAGCCTTTGTGTGTCTAAGGCTTTACCCCTGAAGGACAGTCATCATTAACTCATGGTAACAGGTAAGCAGAGGTTGCTGTTATTTTAAAGGCACTATCTTTTGGTCAGGGAGTGTGGTCTTCTTTTTTCCTTCTTTCATTGCCATTTCAATCTTTACATAGAAATATTCTAGATTCAGAATGTTTGACATTAGTGAGCACCTGCAAATTAGCACTATAAGTGCAAAGATTAATGACAAGAAATGTGAAAAAAAAAGTCTGTCATTAGATCAATGGCCCCAGGGGACCCAGATGAGGGAGTTGGTTGGGTGTCATCCTGAAAAGCAAAGGGTCACTGGTTTGATTCCCGGTCAGGGTACATGCCTGGTTGGCTGGTTCGGTCCCCAGTTGGGGCATGTACAAGAAGCAACCAATTAATGTTTCTTTTCCTCTCTTTATCCTTTCCTTTCCCTCTCTCTAAAAATAAATAAATAAAATCTTAAAACCAAAAAAAAAAAAAGACATATCAATGACCATTCTACTAGTTTCTTTCCCATAGGAAAACATTGTGATTAATCTCTGATAATATATATTACTATTGTTTTATAATATATAATAACAAAACAATAATTCTTAATTGGGAATACTATTATTAATAATGCAATTTTAATTTTCACAGCTAACATTTCAGTGTCTAATATGTAACAAGTGTATGCTCAGCTTTTGACATATATTACTAATATGTAATAAACGAACCCCACAGTTTAGCAGTTTAAAAGAACAAACGTATTATCTCACACAGTTTCTAGTGATCAGGAATCTGTGAGTAGCTTAGCTTAGCGGCTTATGAAATTGCATGCAAGCTGTTGACTGAGTCTGCAGCCCTCGAAGGCTTGCCTGGGGCTGGAAGTTCTTTCAGGCTCACTCAGTGGCACCTGAACATTTCCATAGGGCTGTCCACAGTGTGGCTTCCCTGAGAGGGAGTGATGAGAGAGAGAACACCCAAAGTGGAAGCCGCTGTCTCTAATAAGCCAATTTCAGAAGTGACGTACTTCTTCAGTGTGCTGTTGGTCGTAAAGATGGACTTTGGTAAAACGGGAGGAGACTGCACAAGGGTTTGAAAACCAGGAGATGGCGAGTATTGGGCCTTCTAAGAGGCTGCCTATCATAGGCAGTATGAGCCTCATTTGACTGGCGAGAAATGGATACTTAGAGAGTTTCAGTAAATTCCCATGGTTATGTATATGGCAGATGAGTACGATGGGGTTTGCCACTGACCTGGATGACTGCCTTGCCTGTGTGCTTTCCAGAGTGCCCCGTGCAGGGCAGCCTGAAAGCGGTAGGGAGCTTTGGGTGTTCTGGCACAGTTCAGGGGTGCTGGCTTGCTCTTAGAGACCTTACCTTTCTATAGGTAGTATGTCTCTTGACGAGCTTGGCATATCCCAGGCTTGCAAAATTCAGTTTTATTCAAAACGTTCAATTTAAAAGGCATCTGTTTACACCTTTCTGTGTTATTCTGTTGGTACTTTCTAATCTGTTTTTAAATAAATATTCAGATATTGGGGGTAGACCACCAATATTCTAATTGCATCTGAATAAAACTACTCTGAGAGGAAGATTTTGCTTTTCTCTTCTAGGGTAAGTGTGGTATTAAATCCCATTTGAAAATATTTTGAGATCCACGGAGGACACTAATAAACCATGTGAAAGTCTACTCATGTTTAAAATTCTTGGGGGCTGGTGTATAGATGGTGTTTTCCGAGACCATCCCAAGCCACCCTGGCTTACCACATCCAGAAAAGAACATTTTTATAGTTGCCTTCACTGCAAGAGGACCTGACCACTGAGATAAATCTCCCTGTCATGACCTACTTAAGGAAATTTCATTTTAGGGAAAGAATTTAGGGAGATTATATGGTCTCTAGCTGGCCCATTAAAAATGTAAACATTTATCCACATTTTAATGTCCATACCAAGCAAATAATAAAAGTTACACATACTCCTCAAGCTCCTTTTTTTTTGCAGATTTTGGAATATTTTACAGAAATAGGACAGCGTCACTTTCCTTGTCCTGTTCACCAATTCCTTCTTTTTATTTTTAATTTGCCATTTTTTCCTACTTATGTTAAGGGAACTCTTTTCCTTCCGTTTATTTAACCTTTATTTTATACCTAGTCTGTGCTAGAAGTCATAGGTATGAAATTCTGTCATAGATACTGGAGATAAAAAGGTGAAAAAGATAAACTTCCTGCCCTCAGGGAACTCACAGTCTGATGGAGGAGTCGAACAGAGAGTAAAATGATTAAATCCAAGGTAATTCTTGCTTAATTTAAATCATAGGGGACAGAGTACTATATTTTGGATAGGAGGTGCTGGAAGATTGCCTAGAGGTGATAAGGAGGAGTTTGCTAAGAGAAGCAGCCAGGAAGGGAAAGTGGAGTACATATCAGCACTGTGGCAGAGGAATTGCAGGCAGAGGGACTCATTCACAAAGTGAGAGACAGTGAGGCCCTTTGGGGAACAAGTTGTTGGGGTCCTAACTGATGACTGTTGACTTTCCATAGTTTCAGCAACCAGACTGCTCCAAATACAAACGTGTCATTTGCTGCAAAAACACAGTATGTATAGTAAAGAGCTCAAAAGATGGCAGCTTTTATTATTATTCTCATCAACATGACTAGTAACATTTTAAAGGTACATTTTCTGCTTGGTGCTCATCATGATCCTTGAGGACAGACATGTTGAGGACACATCATATGGGGTCACTGCTTCCTATTCATCAAACTCAGCAAATGCTGGTTCTCTCAGCATTCCAGTTTGGTAACAAATTCTCCTGTGCTTGGTTTATAACATTAAGATTTCTACCTCTTTGCATCATGGGGACCGTGTTAAAATTAGCAAAATAAAGATCTCTCTCTCTCTCTCTCTCTCTCTCTCTCTCTCTCTCTCTCTCTCTCTCTCTCTCTCTCTCTCTCTCTCTCTCTCTCTCTTTCTCGTGGTGAGCTAGAAATACCACAGAGACTGTCAAAACTTGATATATGTAAAACTACTTTGGAAAAAGTATTACAGATCAAATGATGGGAGGGGGCTTGTGAGAAGTCATTTGTCTGAGGCATTCAGAGCTAATGGAGGTGGTGTTACCTGGAAATATATCTAGCAGGAAGACTTGCAGGTGTGAGTGGTTGCCTAGGAATTTCATTTCATGATTTACAAGTCAAAGGAAGAATGTATGGGCTCCTTTCGTTTTAGTCTGGAGTCACCTTTCATCTTAGTGGTTTTGTCCTTTTTGTTATATTGAAATAATAAATAACTTTATTTCTTATGGGTCAAGAATTGTGCTTGGTGTGAGAAAACACAAAGATGATTAAGACCTAGGTCTTTTTCTTGAGACTCTCACAGTCAAGTGGGGGAAAAGGCACAGGGACCCGTTATAGTAAAGGGCAAAGGCAGAACTGTGCAGGGGGAGCGCTGCCCCTCACGGCACCTGGGCATGCAGAGGCAGCTCTGGGGGAGGTGATAGCGAGCTGAGTCTCAAAAGGTAAGCAAGAATCCATTGACCCAGGGGCATGATGGGTCTTCAAACAAATGGAAGAAACTTGGTGTGGTTTATGAAGAATGGGTTGTACCAAGGGCCATATCACTTTATATTTCTATAAGCACTTTTACATATATTTTCAGAGTTGAGCATTAACTAAGTGAGCTGTAGCTGTACTTATCACCTATTTTACAAACAAACCGGCCTGAGAGGGCATAGGTAGGTAAAAACTATTTCTCTAAGGTCATCAATCAGTAAGAAGCACTTTTCTCTTCCTATAAATCCATGCTTGTGCATGTCCCTCTTGGGCTAATAATACCAGCGGTCCTGAGTTTGAGCCAGCGCTACCACCACTAATGAACCTTGTGAACTTGGACAAGTGGCCAAACATCTCTAAACTTTCATTTTCTCATCTGCAGAGTGGAGAGAGTAGGACTTGAAGCCCTTCTAGTGAAGCAGCCTGTGATTCCTAGAAACAGGACTGGGAAGGGCTGTGTGTGTGTGTGGGGGTGGGGGGTGGGGGGGGGGCTGCTGAGGGCAGCGAATGACAGGAGGGACCCACAACTGCAGTCACAAAGACTATGTGACAAGCCTGGCTTCCCAAAGGCACAGTCCCTCCCCGACCCTTGCCTCTCCACCCCGTAAGCTATGAAACTGGATGTGTTTGGGTTCGTCAGGTACTTTTGCCGAGGACCAACGGGGCAGAAGACAGCAAAGCGCAGCACGGCCCATTTCAAGATGGGTTTGTTTTTATGGCGTCAGCTACGGAGGGTGCAGTTAGTTACCCTCTCCCTGCCATGGCGGACGCAGCGTACAGCAGGGACAGTGTCAAGTGTCGCTGGGAGGGGCGATGGGCTGCGCTTAGGCAGTAAACATCTTCTGGGCACAGGGTCCCTGGGAGGCTTATGTATTGAGAGGGCAGTGAGGCACGGAACCTCAGACCTCCGTGGTACTTGCTGCTCCCGAAAAGACGTTCTCAGGGGCTTGCTGTTCCGAGTGCCCGGCTCTGATCCCTATTTTGCAAGCTCTTCTTCCATGGTGTAGGGAGAGGAGCAGGAGGAATGGTGAACCGAACTCCTGGAGGGGCACACAATAAAGGTGGGGCTGAGAGAGGGGAAAAGGGGATGCATTCAATTTGGCTTTGAAGGCAATTATTCACTTGTTTGCCTTTGATTGCTTACATGTCAGATAAGTAGAAAATAGGCTGACTTTTGACAGTTTTATTTCAAGTGCATCTTTATGATGTCTAGACAAAAGACTTTTTGTGGGTTTGTTTGTTTTGTTTTTTACTGACTTGAGTATGGATTTCTTTTTTTTTTTTTTTTCCCTCCTGGTCTTTTTTTGCTAGATTTATAGGCTTTAATGTTTCTAGGAAATAAGAAAAACAGCAGTCTTTTTATTCCATTAATGACATCAAAGTATTGATCATCTCTGGGTGGTACTATCTAAGTGAGTCAACAGATGTGGGGTAAAAGTTCATGATATAGGAAAAAGCAGTTTGGTGGTGGCTGAGATGCCATTGCGTTGCTCTCTGCAGTAACCCCTCTCATTCATTCATTCATTCATTCATATGCACAGAAGTTCCCACCCGCTTCACACATCACACAAAATAAACTTTTATGGACCTGATGTTTATTCCTTTCATGTTCAGAATCGGCTTCTTTTCCACATGGGAGATATTTGGGCTTGGTGGGTAAAAGAAAAAGAAGAGCAAGGAGCATCTGAATTTTTATTGTTTATACACAGAGAACACTATTCTATATATAATCTCTTCCCTCTTCCTCAGGCTAATGGACTATGAGTTGGTAGAGAGGGACAGATGAAAATGGTAGTTACAAATTCTACAAATTGTAGAATAAAAGCTGGTTTTTATATGAGTTGGCCATTTGGTTGGATTCTGAGCGACTAGAAGGTCAAAACTCTCTGGCAAGAGTGGTGCACCTTAACTGTATTTTCTTTATTTTGCCAATTTGGCTAAGGTCCTTCAAATCTTTGACGGCAGTGTGGGAAATCCTGCAGCACTTACGTCCCCTTGGTCCAGAAAACTCTTGGACATAAATTATAGGAACTTTTAGGTCACATTGTTGAGGCCAGTTTTGGAAACGTTTTATAAAACATATTTGGAGGACACATACCACTGACAAAGGCTTACAGCATGATTGTATTTTATATAAGCATGTAATTCGACCAGGGTTTGGGAAAAGTTATAAAGTGTTTTAGATAAAATCTCATAATTTTTTAAGGTAGAGATGGCAACTAACAACTTGGTTGTTGGCTGATGAAGATCCTTAGATAGAATTAACAGTGTTCTTCTCTGAATGCAGGCCTATTACTCAGATTTAGTTGTCTACATTTTTCTTCCTTGTCTCTGGTTAGGTGATAGGGTATAATCTTGGCTACATTTCTGGACTTGAAAGTTTGGATGAAGGTTAACACTCAGCACCCACTCAAGAAAATAAGCTTTGTATCTTGGTCTCATCATAAGATACTTAGAGAGACCTTAGAGAGAAGACCGTTTCTGTTTACTAAGTTGAGTTTGAAGCCGAGACAGCATGGATCAGGTTCAGATTCTGGCACATAGAATCTCCTAGACAGAAAAGGCAAAGACAAAGAATTGATATCCACTCATCTCGATTAGGCACCCAGAATACCATTAGCCTCTTCTTGAAGATACTGAATCACATGCTGCTGATAATCTGGCGGTTCTCTATTGGTCTCTTCCCGCTCTCATTTTATTGTGGGTATCCAAGGCTCAAAGAGTTGATGTCATTGGCCCTAAACCTTTAGCTATTAAGTAGATTTGTTCTTTTGAACATGGTTGGAAATTTTCAGAATTTTTTTCTTTTCATCTTGATTCTAGATACACTATGGATTTCTTTCTGTTTTATTTTACTTTTAATTTTTATTTGATGCTGGGTATGCTTTCTGCTGGGAGAGTAATATCCAGAGATATCTGGGAGATGGCATCCATGAGATAAGAGATGTGACTCCTCTGGGTCCTGGATGGCCTGTGTTCAGGAAAGCTGTTCACAGGGTCACTAGATGGACTTAGAGGTCCTGATATCCAACCCCCTACAAGGCTGTGATGCACAATTTCATCCACAGTGTCCAAGATACATTGAATCCTTTAATCTTTCACTCACAGCGCACTTCCTCTTTAACAGAGGCAGCCAATCCCATCGTTAAACAGGTTTCATATTACGTCATACTCACTCAATAATTTCTACCATATCCTTAGAAGAAATATACAAATAAGAAACACGTGCACTTTCTGGAGTTCTTTTTGATAGCAGGTGCAATTTTTAAATGACTTCTTTTGTGCCTGGATCACCAAGGCTTCGCTAAGATTGTGATGGCATTTCTGGAAATATGAGCATGAACGCTCCAGTGTTGTATAATTTTATGCTCAATAACTTGAAATCCATGCTATCTGAAACCTTCTCCAATCTATACTGAGTCCCTCCTTTACTCTGAAGGATTTCCTTAACACTTGGTAGACACTAAAAAAAAAAAAAAAAAAAAAAAAATGCTTTTCCCCTTCTTTTTAAATTGACTTGTTGAGCTTAAGTGTTCCTTCCTTCCACATCTAATCAAGGAGCTGGAGTCTGTTTTCTAATAATGTAATTGGGGTAAGATGGTGATGTTGGTGAAGTACCAGAAGGGACTGGCAGGTCATGGGAAAAACTGACTAGTTCATTGCTCCTTTATGAGATAGCCTGAAATTTCTCATAAGCAGAGGTAAGCCAGACACTGGAAATGTTGATTGGTGTGTGAACGCATTTACCCCTCTGCTCCAGGTAGGCCCCTCTCTGCGAAGTCCCTTAAGCATGGCTTGCACATTCCCACCTCACCTTGGAGCCTTACTCCAGATGCATAATGAAAAGACCACAGTTTGACTTCTGACTCTTTTTTTCTTCTTCTTTTTTAAAAAATATGTTTTATTGATTATGCTGTTACAGTTGTCCCAATTTCTTTTCTTTTTATTCCCCTCCACCCAGTGACCCCTCTCCCTCCAGTTGTCCTCCCCCTTAGTCCATGCCCATTGGTTGTGAATATAGTTCTTCTCAACATCTTCCTGTCTACTCCACTCCCTCCTACTATGCTTCTTAATTCCTGCACCATATCTCTCCCTTTCCCCTCTTCCCCCTCCCTGCTGACATCCCCCCAGTATGTTCCCCATTCCTATAATTCTTTTTCCACTCTTGTTGCCTACCTAGTTTGCCTTTGTTTCGATTCCCTAGCTTCTGTTGTTGGTTGTTGTGATACAGTTTTCATTTTAATGTTCATAGTTTTGATCCTCTTTCTCCTAAACAAGTCCCTTTAACATTTCATATAACAGTGGTTTGGATCTGATGAACTCCTTCAGTTTTACTTTGTTCTGAAAGCACGTTCTTTGCCCTTCTATTCTGAATGACAGCTTTGCTGGATAGAGTAATCGTGGTTGTAGGTTTTTGCTTTTCATTACTTTGAATATTTCTTGCCAGTCCTTTCTTGCCTGCAGAGTCTTTTTTGAGAAATCAGCTGATAGTCTTACTGGGACCCCTTTGTACATAATTCTCTTCTTCTCTCTTGCTGCTTTTAAAATTCTCTCTTTAGCCTTAATTTTTGACATTTCGATGATAATGTGTCTTGGTGTGGTTCTCCCTGGGTCCAGTTTATTTGGAACTCTTTGTGCTTCTTGGACCTGTAAGTCTATTTCCTTCCCCAAGTTAGGGAAGTTCTGCTTTATTATTTTTTCACATAATTTTTCAATTTCTAGTTGTTCTTCTTCACCTTCTGGCAACCCTATGATTTGGATGTTGGCCCGCTTATAGCTGTCCCATAGGTTTCTGAGCCTCTCCTCATTTTCCTCACTTTTTGTTTCCTCTTTCTGCACAGGTTGACTGTTTGTTCCTTCCCTATGTTCCAATTTGTTGATTTGATCCCTGGTTTTCCTTCCCTCACCACTTGTTTCGTATGTGTTTTTGTTCATTTAAGCAGGACTAGCCTTCATTCCTTCCTTGTCTTGTTTAAAATCCGTCGTTAGTTCTGTAAGCTCTCTTATAACTATAGCTCTGAACTGAGCCTCAGTAAGATTATCTGCTGGTCTGATAAATCATATATTTGCTGCCTGGGCAGCTACGTGATTGGGATCTCTATCATGATCCCTGCCATCCTGACAGTTTTTGTTTACCTTTCCTCCTTGGGCGGGGCTGTCACATCTCCTATGCTATAGGGGGTGGAGCCCTGTGCACTTGTCACTCCCGGGTGACCCTTCTCACCACGCTTAAGGCCCTTTATGTGTGGGCGGGGGTCCAAAATGGATTTCTGCTGAGAGACCGGGAGCCTCCTCCTGTGTCCCCACGCCCTCTGGGCCTCACAGTCCGAGGAAATGGGGGTCTGCCTTCCCTGGTGTTGGAATCGTGAGCTGATGGGTTTGGTGTGCAGTCAGGGTTGCTCCCCAGGCGCTTCTCACCTCCCCTTAAATACGGGTGTCTGTGCTTACTGCAGTCCCGCCGCCATCACAGCTTGACCTCTCTTTCTGCCCCGGCTTCACCCCTCCTACCCGTCTGGACAAGTACCACTTGTTTATAACTTCATACGTTGGACTTCCATGTAACTTTATTTTCTGGAACTTCTGGTTATTTCTGGTTTTGCGGTAGTTGTAGTCCTTCTTAGTTGTGGAGGGAGACAGAGTGTGTCAGTCTAGGCCTCCATCTTGGCCGGAAGTCCCGATTTCTGACTCTTTATTACTTATTAGCTGTTAAGTTTGGGTAAATCTCTTAATCTCGAGGTTAAGTATAACTACCCTAAAGAGCTATTAAATGTGTAGGAATGCTTTGTAAACTATACAAGGTAATAAAAAGGTGAGCTGTTATTATTAACAGTATTTTCTGTAGAATTTTCTTGGCTCCTTCAGCTCTCATGATTTTGCCTCTCTCTGCATTCACTACTGGTAATGCCTTTTGGCCCTTTCTGTGATGCTGGTTGACCGTTACCCTGGGTAGACCTGCTCTGTAGCAGGTCTGGAGTTTTAATATTTTTAATTAATTTTAAACTGTTTTTAAAATGTAAAATATCCTTTGATAAAATGATATGCATAATAGATATAAAAATTAAAGCATAAGAATGTATTTTATTCAACATTGATTGAGCACTGATGGAATGCTTGAATTGTGCCAGATCTTGCGGATATCAGATATAAGAGTCCCTGCCATGAGATAACTCCCTCTCTGGGGCTGAGGAGCAGACGGCAGCATTCACATTGAATAAGCCAGGGGAAGGGACAAAGAGCTTTCTACTTGATGAAATTGAAGCTACATTCTAAAAATGTTCTTAGTCTAGATTAAGTTACTCACTGTTTTAAATTATTATTTTTATTTTTTTCTGTTTTCCCACTCTCTTTTCCTAAAATGTAAGCTCAAAGGGTCTTGAAGCTTACATTCAGTAAATATTTTTGAGTGCCTCCTATAGACAGAATATTAGCTCTAGAAGGCCAGAGAACTTTGTCTCTCTTATTCACTGATGTATCCCTAGAACAGTATTTGACGTATATAGATACTTAATAAATATTTGTGAAATTAACTATCACATTTATTAGTTAAGATAATACTAGCTATCATCACTGATGCTCCTAAAAAACTTAGGGGTCTAATAAAACAAAAATGTATTTCTTGTTCATGTAGAAACCAATTTGCAATGGGTTGGGAGACCCTGCTCCACAGAGTCATTCAGGGACCTAGGCTGATGGAGGTTCTGCCATCCTCAACTAGTAGCTTCTATGGTTACTTTAATGTGCCATTCATCTCCAGCTAGCAGACAGGGGAGAGGGAGAAGGTTACAAGGATCTGCAAGATGCTACTTTCCAGCAGTAACTCTGCATCTTGAAAGGGATGCATGGCTGGCCATCTCTGCCTTGTAGACCAAATGCCATTTGTTCTTTTTGTTCACACGTGAGTGAACAGAAACCTGTGAGCACCAGAGGGACCCAGAACTTAGTCACACACAACCTGCCCCTTCCAGCACACTTCCCCTCAGGTCAGGTTGTTACGCACAGATCTGGGGTGTGGACCTGGTAGCCTCAGAGGGCCCTAGAATGCTGTGTTGATATTGCCCCTCTTGTTAGTCTCTCTTGCTTTTGGCTCATTGAGTTTCTTCACAAGATCTACATTCAGAGGTTTTGGTGGGATGCGATTGATGGCAGGTGCACACACAGGCATGGATGGCTATACTGTGCTCAGCTGCCTCCCAGTCCCCAGTCCCAAGCCCGGCACTGACCGTTGCAGCTTTGCCATACACACTCACTGGAATCGTTTGCCTTTTGTTTCCTTTTGTGCCTGTAACACATTTCTCCCTTTGTGCCTCCTAAATTTGCACATTTGCAGAGTGCAATACAGTTTACCAGGTGCTTTCACAACAGTTTCTGCAGCAGATCCGTGATGTTCATGTGCCTGTTGATGCCTGTTGTATAGATGATGGAACTGAGGCTCAGAAAGGTTCAGTGTCTGGTTCATGGTGCCTGGTCTCAGCCCACATTGTTTAGAACCTTAAACCCAGGCGTCTCTCCAACAAAGCTATGGCCCTGCTGTCAAAGATGGAGTTGGGAGTTCTGAAGGGCAGTCCTGGAGATGGGTTACATTGGCACCAGGAAACCTAGCTGCACTTGTTTGACTGGACCCAACAGTGAATTTAACACCAAGAGGAGGAAAACAAATGCTCTTTGTTCTCTGTACAGATGCCCTCTTCTGCTTACAAAATTCCTCTAATTTCTATGCAGGATTGGACAGGGCAGTGTTGGTGCTGCTGTAAAATTGCCAAAACCATAAACTGTTACTCTTAGTTTTAAATATCAAACCAGGTGAACGGGGCGAAGGAACTTCTTAATGTCAGAGAAGGGAAAAATCACTTAAGTAGCAGAATGGACACCATATGGCAGGGGTTTCCTTTTTTTGATTGTTTGTTTGTTTGTTTGTTTTTGTTTTTAAGAGAGTATGTTATTTCTTCCATCTATATTTCATTAACCGTCTGTTCCCACATAATCCATGGCTAGGAGAAGTATCTGCTGATTTAGAATGGGATTGCTGAAATTAACTATAAAATAAGTCTGCTTACGCTTTATACTAATTTCCGTGCTTACTACTGATTTTGTTTGGAGAAAGAATATTTATATGAGGCCATTCTTACCATTATGGAAAAGGAGAGTTATTGTGTGTGACTTAATTTTATTTGGCTGAGCATCTGGTCACTGTGTATCAGAGGCTGAAGCCGTGGACAATGAGAACTTCGAGGTGTCTTAGAGAGTGGGCAGTGCTGTCCCTAATCCTACAGATTAGGAACTGAGGCCTGTGTTATCAGAACTAATGAAATTGTTTTTTTTTCTCATGGTAAAAGCCATATAGAAAACTATAAAGAGAACACAATCTGTAATCCCCCATCTAAGGGGAAACCACGTTTATATTTGCATCTTCCACCAGTCTCTTTTCTTTTTATACACATTCTATATTAATTGACATTTTACTGTATATATCTATTTTGAAATATAATTAAAAAAATTTAAATACATCATGAATATTTTCTCATGGTATCATTTCTTCATTCATTCTACAAATAATGCTAATAGCCAACACTTTGCATAGCCCTTTCTGTGTGCCAGGAACTCTTCCATATACGTCACAAACAGTAGCTCACCTTATCCTCACAATGACCTTTTAAGGTAGTAGCTGTATTAGTACCCTGATTTCACAGATGAGAACACTGAGACACTGAGGGGTACACAGCCTGCTGGGTCCCACAATTAGGAAGTAGTGGAGCCACAATAGTCAGGCATCCATGTGGTTTGACCTCTTTTTCCTCTGGGACTTAGCAGAGCCACTGGCCTGCAGTAAGCTCACAGTCCTTGGTGCTGAATGCATGTAGCTGTTTAGAAGGCTGGCTTGCTGAATGAGACAAGAGGCCTCCTGGTTTTGGGAATGGCCGTGCTTCATGCTTGAGATGTGAATTATTCACTGAAGGTTCTATGCCCAGATGAGCTCAGTGCCAGCAAGGATTCTGAACCACAGCTGATGGCCTACACGTTTGCAGAGCTTGGAACACAGCAGCTTTACACTTGACCTTGAGGATTGTTGGCTGGCTCCCTTTGACCCCCAATTTGCACTGCTTTACTAAGTCAGTATTCTCTGTCGGCACCTGTACGAGAAGATGTAATACCAGTGTGCTTAAGGGCTGCAGCACTCCTTGGTAGTTTTGGGCATCTCTGGCTAGCCAAGTAGGCTCCGGGAAAATGAATCCCACTTTTCAGATTCTAATAATGTCTTTAAATATTTCAGTGAGAAGATTTTGCCTTAAGCCAATGAACAGAGTCTGATTTCAAATGTATTTTTCAATTCCAAAAAGGCCTCAACATACACTTTTCTGATTTTAAGTAAAAACTCTGCATTAATTTTTTCTGAAGTACATAAAATTAATCTTTTTTAATGATGTATTTTGCTTTTCTGAGGCCCAGAATAATCCCTTCTCAGGTTATACACACATCTTTCCATCCATTTATTAGTGAAGACAACTCTTATGAAATGGAGATTGTGCTAGATAGTGGATTTACAAGACCTAACTCCTTGTCCTCAAGGAGTCTACTGAGGAAGACAGGTAATTAACAAAGAATCGCAATGCAATGTGCTAAGCACTAAAGTACAAAGGATATAGGTGATTGTGAAGGTGGGAATAAGAAAAGACCTCTTTATGAATGGATATACTGAAATAGCCAAACCATGATATACTCAGCTTGTACTTCCAATAGTTAGAATTCAAAGGCTTTAAAAAATATGTTCAGCTTGAGTTTATAGGTACAGGAAAGGAGCTTATCCACAGCTTAATTTTTTTGTCCTTTACCTAGTTAAAAGAAGAAAGAGGAAGAGTTATCACATGCAACATTTTAGATATAATTCAAAGAGTTTCATATGCATCATTTGTAACCAGGGCAACTTCCCAATCTCAGCTTAATCAGACCTGCGTATGCAGTAGTAGAATTTTCTTTAAAAAATATAAATTGAAAGGCCGTGTCTGTGCAGTGCTAGATGTGAAACTAGAGGTAAGAGGTGTGAATTTTAAATCTGGCTGCGTCACTAGACTCAGCTGTGTCAGAATCTGCATTCATCTTTGTCACAGAGACCTGGAAAACTTGTCATCTTGTGGTCATAGGTGGCTGATCACCCTCTGCCTCGTGCTGTGCTCTTGAGGGGAAGAGGGGAAGACCAAAGTGCGGGCACCAGCTGAATCAGTTTCCCCTCTAACTTCCAGTCATCTCATTGGCCAAACCTTGTCACGTGTCCACCTCCAGCCGCAAGGGAGGTTGGAAAAAGATGTTCAGCTGAGCACATTGCTGCCCCCAAAAGGATCATGGTTCTGTTACAAAAGGGGAAAAGGGAAACAGGGAAACTGGGTATTGGGTAGAAATCTATCAACCTCCATCACATCTGTGAAATAAATGAACTAAATCAGTGGTAAGCTAAACTTTTTTTTTTTTTTTTTTTTTTTTAATGCACCCCCCGCCCCCTTCCTTTACTGTCTTCACAGGTCCGGTTACCAGATCAGGTAAAAGTGTTATTTTCTTCAATTAAGTCAGAGTTGGAATCCTAAGGTTATTTTTCCTGCCCTTTCTTCTTAATTCACTTGATTTTTAATTGGGTTCATTTCTTCAGTTTGTATTTAATTTTAGGTTTATTTTTACTTCTCCTTATTTATTTTATTTATTTACTTATGTGATTGTTTTAAAACCTTAATATGGTTTTAAAAGTCAGAGCTCTATAGAAAGGAATACTCGAAGACACGTCCCTCCTCCCCATCCTTTTCCTCAGTCCCCACCCTCCCAACATTTCCACTTCACTCACCTCACCCCCAAAGGCAATCCATCTCATTAGTTTCTGGTTGCACCAAGGTGTGGACACGTATATGTTCTCATTTCCCCTACTTACAAAAGGTGGTATACTATAGTTCTTCTTTGCACTTGAGGGTCTGTGTAGATAGTTAAAAATAAATGAAACAATGGTGAGGCTAGAGAGAAGGACAAGTGTAGAGTAAGAGAGGGCAAATGAAATACTGGAGGGAGAGACCACATCTGCTTAGGGAAAGGTTTTATGGAGGAGGCTTCCTATGAGCAGTGTCTGAAGTGTGGGGTGGCATGACAGAGAAGAGGGGGTTTTTCCTAGACATTAATAGAATTGAGGAGCGGACTAGCCAGTCAATTAGTTGGATGTCAGTGAAGGGGGACCAGGTCAGGGTGTCACTTCAGGGGAGCCCTGCAGGGGTGGGCATGAATGTCCAGCTGAAGAATGTGAATCTTTGGGGAGGAGTGTGATAGGTTTGTGATTATATAGGAAGCAAAACCTGAGTGTTGTGTGCTTTTCTGGGTCTATGGGGCTCCTAGAGAATCTGGAGATCATCTAGCAATTTGTCCAGCAAATCACTTTAAATGGACATTGTTCACATGTTATAGAGGAGGCAGTCAAGGCCCAGAAAAATATAGGCACTTACCCGAAGGCTCAGAGTGAGATAGTGGCAGAGTTGGAAGCAGTCATGCTCTTGACTAAAAATCCCATGCCCTGTGCTTCTCAGACCTGGCAGTGTCCTTTGTCGTTTTGTGTGTGAACCTTTCAGTTCACTTAATCCCAAGTCCCAACATTCAACCAGACCAACAGCCACCTTATACCAGCCTGCTAGGGGCTGAATTGTGTCCCCTCTCAAAATTCATATGTTGAAATCCTTCCTAAACCCTAGGGCCTCAGAATATGACTGTATTTAAAGCTAGGGCCTTTAAAGAGGAAATTAAGTTAAAATGAGGTGATTAGGGAGATTACAATCCAATATGAGTGGTGTCCTTATAAAAGGAGGAGATTGGGACACAGACTTGCACAGAAAACGGACTATGTAAAGACACAGTTGGGGGACAGCCATCTGTGAGACAAGGAGAAAGGCCTCATTGCAGCCAAAGCTTAATCTTGGTCATCTGACCTCCAGAATTGTGAAAACATAAATTTCTGTTGTTTGAGCCCCCCAGTCTGTGGTCCTTTGTTATAGCATCCTGAGACAACTGTGACATAAGCCACTCTTCTCGGTTGCTAGTGGGGTCACACACCCAGCCTGGTGTCCTGTCTCCTGTTTGTTGTAGCTTCTCAACCTTCTTGCTGCTCAGAGCCCTTGCTGGGCCCTATCTCTCATCACCTACTGAGCCACATTGCTCCAGAGGCAGAAGAATCTTGGAGGGGAGTCTTGTCTTTCACAGTGCAGAGAAAAGCAGAAGGCAGATCAGGAACCTGATGGGAGCCATCACTGGCCAGGAAATTCTTAACCTCCTGGGTTCCAAGGGTGTGGTTGAGCAAGGGATCTTTAAAGCCTTTTCCAACTGCTAGATACTTTAAGTGATATGGAAAGAAACTACCTGACAGACTTGAATGCATCAGGATATTAAGATTTTTAAATTAAGTGGTGAGATTATGAGTTGTTTTAATACTCTTTATGCCTTTCTGTGTTTTCAAAGTTTTCTTTAATTAATGTCCATGACTTTCATGGGCAAGGTTGGGGAAGTATGGATCACAAAGGTGGAAACATTCCAGTCCTTGTTAGAGGCAAACAATGGTGAATTAAAAAAATCTTCGTTTCAAGGAGGTCCAAAGAAGACAGCACATTTCATTTTCAAATGAATGGATAACGAGAGTAGTTGTAGGGCAGAGGAGTATAAAGCTCATGAAGTCATAGAACATTTAATATTTTTAAAGGTTCCTCTGTATGTGGAAAAATCTTATCATTCTAATGCAAATGGTAGTGAAACAGTGTATACAATTTTATAGTAACTGGCATATAGAAGTACATGTAGAAGTGCGTGTAGATCTAAAAATAATGGAGTGTGAAAACACTAGTTAAAGATGGATAAAGCTGTCACAGATGTCTCTTTATGATTTGCTATTTGAGTCATGGCAAAGCATATGTGATAATAGACTCCCACCATCATGAAGAAGTGTTGACATTGTGACTTGGCCTTGATTATACTTGGGAAGAAGAGGGTGGAGATGAGAGTATAACTTAAAATTAGAAAAAAAGAGAACTGGGTTCAGAAATTATAGACATAGCCAAATAGTCTCACGCGAAAAATGAGAACATTTTCCTAACTCCTCAAGTAATGAAACTAATTGTTAATTTCAGTCACTAATAATCAGAATAAAATAATGCACTTAAGGATATTGGGACTATGTAGATAAGAGAATATTATAATTATTACCAATTGCTAGCCAAATGTAATCAAACCTTCTCCTTTACATAATCTGGGTTTTTGTTTTCATTTCTTATAGACCATTTTCAAGCACAGGTCAAATACAACACCCTCATATTGGCAGATGGGATTGCTTTGAGGCCTTTTCGTAGGTCACTAACCAAAGCAAACTGGTGATGAAAATCTGTACCCCTCTATGCACATCTCAGGGTAAACTGTCTGTCTGGACACGTGCTCAGCCTCATCGATGCAGGTCCTGATAACCTGAGACTACTCTTTGGTATCAATTACAGGAGAGATCACTTCGCCTGTGTCCTCTCTTGTAGAGAACCAGGATCATTGTGGAAACATATGGTTTCACCTCAGGAGCACATGTGCTATCAAGATTTGTGTGTGTGTGTGTGTGTGAGTGTGTTTGTAGAAGACATTTTATGTGTGCCTTGAGCGACCTTTTCAAGAATCTCATACAGCTTGCGGATATTCAGGCCTGCTCCACAGAGTTCTCTTAAATCCAAATCCAGCTTTGTCAGTTCCCTTAACCTCTCCTGTGCCTGCTCAAGGTTAAGCCTTGCAGTCAGTGCTTTAGTAAGTGTCCAGAGGGTAATTACCCAGATGCACCTGGGGCTGAGTTTAACCCCTTGCACCCCCACCGCCTCTGCCAGAGTCATGGGGGTGGGGAGGATTCAGATGTTCGAGAAAGGCACAGTTAGTGAAATCACTTCCCTCTCCTGAGGTAACTTGATCTTGTCAAACAATGCTTTTTACAGAACATATGTGCTTTAGTTTTATTTTAAGGTTCTGAAATAACATTCTCCATTTTGCTCACTCCCGAGGCATATGCACAAAGAAGAAGACCCTTTTTTGGTTACATGTGAAACTTATTATTATTAACTTTATTATTATTATTATGTTTTTTTGTTTTGTTTTGTTTTGTTTTTTTTGTCTTTTGTCAAAAGAAAAGCCACAACATTTCCTAAATCAAAAGAAAAGCAAGTACAGCAACATCACTTCAGGCAGAGCCAAAGACTGGAGAGAAAATTTGCAAAAATTGAATTCAGAGAAGACCAGGAGGAAACCAAAATGACTTCCCAGAAAGGCATATTCAGCTATTGTTCCTTGTTTGGATTTGGGGAGAAGAAAAAGAGTTATTTCAAAAAACAAAACATTAAAGTGCTTAGTTATGAATAGCTTTCTCCATAACACCCCCAGACACTCCGGTCTCATTTATGCTGGAAACCTGGTAATGTCCCACAGAGCATTGTATGGGGGGTGGTTATTACTGCCCAGGACCATGGTATGGTAGCAGCACATTGGACAGGGACTTGGGCACGCCCCTGCAGGTGGAGTTGAACAGGTGAAGAACAGGGACTTTGGTGGCCAGCTGTAGGCTGTGTTGTACAACCTCAGGCAAGTCGCTTAAGCTTTCTCAGGCTTCATTTTCCTCTCTGAAAATGGGGCCATTGAGGCTCACTTCATAGAGTTGTTTTAAAAATGAAATGAAACCAACTTTTTCAACTCTTCAGTGCATGCCTGGCATGTTGCAAACACTCAAGCAATAGCTGTTATTTTATGATTACAAGAGAGCTCTGCCACAAATAGATATGTGACCTTGGGTAAGTCACACGTGTAGGTGGCTGAGCTTTGGATTTCTTATCTACTAAATGTGAAGTTTTAAGTTTCATTCCCTTCTTGTTCTAAAATTTGGTGAATCTTTGGAGCTCTTCTTAAATCTGGGTAAAGTCTAAGAATACTTCCTGTGCCTCACAGTGAACAGAGTTGCCAAAGTTCAGGTTTGGTTCTTGCTAGATTCCTAGAACTTAAGTCTCAGGCAGTTCTCTTCATCCTGGTACCAAGGCAGGAGAAAGACATTTGAATCTAAAAATTCTCCGATATCCAAAATTCATATTCTCCTGCATCCCAAACTTCTGATCTTCTTACTTTAAGATAATATCTGATGCATGGTAGTACATTGCTGCTTTCAGACTATTTATTTTTAAAGTTGTTTTCAATTACAGTTGACATACATTGTCATATTAGTTTCAGGTGTATACCCCAGTGATTAGACATTACATGACTTAATAAATGATTGTTCCGATACATCTCACACACATCTGACACCATACAAGTTATTAGATTATTATTGACTATATCCCCTATGGTCTACTTTACATTTTGATTTATATTAAGACACTTGCTCTTCAGAACAATGGGGCAGGTCTATTATGACTCCCAATTTACAGATGAGGAAACTGAGGTCTGGATTTGGACTTGCTGAAATCACATAGCCAAGAATTTGCAGATAATTGGTTCATACTCAGAGTTTTCACTACAAAAGCAAATGTTTCTTCTACTGAAATAGTCTTCTTTATCACGTGCTGGAGTCTTTTGTTTATAAATGAAGAGAGGCAAAGAAAAGGATGAGGTCACCACTGGAAATAGGATATAGAAATGCTGATTTCTTCATGACTCATGATCTTAGGCCTTTGAATCCCAGCATCTTTTTCTATGGGGACTAATTTTATTTTTATAAACAGAAGTTTATTTAGTATTTTATTATATAGGTGAAATACAGGTGATCAAAAAAGAGGATAAGAAAAATATTCCTACTTCAATGATAATCACTGTTAACATTTTGCTGTAATAACTTTCTAGAGCTTTTTTTCATTTTTATACATCGGTATATATATGAATATATATTCAACAAAATGTCCTTAATTTGCATATGCTGTTTAAAAACCCACCTTTAGTAACAACAACAACAAATACGATATAGGTTGCCCACAGAGAGTTGTATGAGGTCTAGATTATTCACCTCCCCAGAATGGCTCACTTGCCTGCCTCTCCAAGGAGAACTGGCTGTCATTACTACCACCTCATTCCCCAGGGCAAGCCTGCAGCTCAGCCTCCATAGCTTCTGCCACATTGGAGCCCAGCGCAGTCAGCCTTCAGGCCTGACCCAACCCGTACCATGGAATCCTTGACTTCTGTCACCATGCTAGGACTCAGATAAAACTCTATGCTAGGGTGGCACTGGCTTCCCCAGGAGCTCTGGATAGGCGCTGGCTGAGACAACCCAGAAGGGCAGAAGAGTTAAGGCCCTTGGGTGAACCTCAGTCAGGGGGAGTCCGGAGAGTGGGTAATTGTTCTGAGCCATGGTGGGTTCTCTACAGCCTTGTTCTGGTGACCCAGAAGCCAGCAGGTTCTTGGGTTCTTGTGAGGTTGTGACAGTTTGGAAACTAATGTGTCCCCTTGTATCTGATCTTTCTTCTTTCCTGCTTGTCCTTCCTTTCTCCCTCCTGCTGCCTACACTGGGAATGCGCCTTCCTACCCACTAAAGCTTTAGCACATGTTTTTCCCTCAGGTTCTTTTGTTTTTTGAACCTAGGAAACTAATCTGAGATGATGGCCATTACATTTATAATATCTCTCTATTCATAAGTGCATATGATTTTGTTAATGACAACATTATCTGTAAACACTTGAAGAGAAGTAGTATGTATCGAAGTTGTCTTCAGATACCATATGATGATAGGTGGATTAAGGACCCCTTCAAGCCACTCTGCGCCTCTCCCTGCCCCATTGTCCCCAAGGTGTGAAAGCCATGGTTGGGTTGTTTAGATGAGATACAGGTCATCACAACTCTTTTTCCTTTAACTTGACATTGCAGTGGCGAAAGACTCTCAGACGCGAACCTCAGTCCAGCCAGCATCTTTCTTCTGCTGCCTTTCAAGTGTGTGAAGTCTTGAAGTCTGTGCACATTTTCCCAGAGCGAGGCGCTGTACACATCTGGCTCAACTTTATTCCAGTTTTCTTTTCTTTTATTCTTTAGTCAACCAGTGTGAGTAACTGCTACATGAAACTGTGAAGAAAATGAAATAAATATGTTGGAAATGCTAGAAAGTGATCTGTAGTTGTTTATTCTCCTCAGTCTCACTTCCTGGGCTTATTTTTAAGCATTCAAAGGGTTTCGACAATCTTTAAAAGTACTTGTCATGCTGGGGGAAAAAAAAAAAAAGGTCTGTTCTCTAATATGAAAGAACTGTTACCCTGTGCTTCTGGTTTGAAAGTGTGTGGGACAGGGCCTCTTATGGGTTGATTCAAGTTCTCTTAATAAGACACTTGCTCTTTTACATAATTCCATGCCCTTAATCTATTAAGCAGCGTTCACTTTTTTTTCCTCGCGGGCAGGGATTCCGTCTTGTACGTCTTTGTGTTCTCCAACAGTGCTGACATCTAATTGGTACTGTCTAAACTCCTTAAATGATGAGGTGGATGATGACTTTTCAGTTGGATGAGTAAATAATGGTGAATTGCACAAGATGTCTATATTTCAAAGAGCACATGCTAGAAACACAAATTCTATATGAACAATTAGTGAACAAGACAGGGTATTTGTTTACACAATGTATTCTTTTCAGACAGAGCTCACTGCCTGTCTTCACAGAAAGGGTTCTTTGGCTCCTTTAAGAAGAAACAGAGAAGAGAGATCAGTGAAGGCAGAAATAGTGAAGGGAGGATATCCCAGGGTCTCATGGTGGTGGAGGGAGGTGAGTCAGTAGACAGTGAATTCAGAATTCTGAGTTCCAGTCTTCCCTCTTGAAATCTGGGCTAGGCCTTTGGGGCCTGTCTCCTCCATGAAGTGTTTCCTGATCCCTGAATAGGTAACTAAACACTTGTGACCTCGTAGCCCTGTGTTGGAACTTTTCTCCTGGCTCTGCTCCTGAATGGCCACTTGTGTCCTTGCCTTATACCTTCCACTAGATTATTGAATAAGGCCTGAATTCTTTCTGATTCTTCCATAGAACTCCCAGAACACCTAGCATAGTGCCTTCCACCTAGGCCATTGAGCAAATGCTTGTAGAAACAGATTTACCAATCCAGAGCTTCAGAATAATAAGGACATTTATCCTCTGCAGGGCTTTTGTAGTGTCGTGGGTTGAACAGTGACCCCTAAAAAGAGGGTCCACGTCCTGGAATATGTGAATGTGACCTTACTTAGAAAAAGGATCTTGCAAATGTGCGTTGAGTGTTTGTGCCTTTTCCCTATGGCAGTTATCCTTCCTAATGCCTAATATTAGGTTTAATGATGCTTATTTTGAATGAAATAATTAATTATACTTAGTGTCAATAGATATTATGACTGATGAAATAATTCATAATTATTAATGAAATGATTACACTAGTTAACAATATGAATTATGAATTCATAATTCATGGTAGACAATGATTTTAATCCATTAGTTTACTATTTATAAGTGGGTTGAATAGTGGCTTTCCTTGTACTAACCATCAGAACCTGTGAATTTGATCTTATTTGGAAAATGGATCTTTGAAGACATAATTAAGGGTCTCAAGATGAGATCATCTTGAATTGCCTGGGTGGGCCCCCAAACCATCGACAAGTGTCCTTATGAAAAGAAGAGGGGAACAGAAAAGGGAAGGCCATGGGAAGAGAGAGGCAGAGATTAGAGTATGGCAGCTACAATCCAAGGAATTACTGAAGGCACCCAATGCTTGAAGGAGCAAGGAAGGATTCTCCCTCTGAACCTTGGGAAGAAGGGTAGGCCAGTGGATACCTTGACTTTAGACTTCTGGCATCCAGAATTGGAAGAGAATAAATTTCTATTGTTTTAAGTCACCAAATATATGATTATTTGTTATGGCAGCCTCAGGACATGAGTACATGTAAGTCAGGTTAGAATCTTTATTATAACCCTTAACTAGCTATGAACTTTTTAAGGGCAGGGACTGTCTATCTTGTTCCCAGCGGGACCTCCAATGCCTAGTGTAGTGTCAGGCACATAGTAGGCTTGCATTCAATGTTAATTGCCCTTTCCTCCCTTCCTCCCCCATTGTTGAAGGCCATATCTCTGCTGGTAAGAGTAGAGTGGTTCCAGAACACACTTCTCCTCTTCCTTAATTTCCTATTTGTGGTAGAGGTTGTTGGTTATTTCCCAATATTTGTTCTTTTCTTCTTTTGTAATGATAGAGCACCTGATTTTTAGCTGCCCCTTTTTGCAGATGGATATGGTTATGCATCTGTGTTCTGGCCAGTGGGTTGTAAGTAGAATTGTGAGGTAGCTTCTGGGAGCTTTCTTGAAAGGCTCTTTGCACCTTCTCTTTCTTCTTTCTGTCTGCTTGGAATGCAGATGCTGCCATTTTGGACCGTGAGAGCAAGATCCCCACCTAGGGATGATGGGCAGAGAGTTGGGCAAGGCCTACTTCCCTATGTGGAGCAGAGTCATCATATCAGACCTGGGCAGCATACTTCTAGATGTCTGTGTCAGAGGGAGATAAAACCCCATGTAAACCACTGAGGCGGGCGGAGAGAGATCATTGTCTGAAATTGGGGGGCTTCAGGGGGATTATTTGCTTACTACATAGACTAGTACCTTCAGATATCTGAGGAGACAGAAATCAAATGAAAGATACTTTGAGCCTCTCTTTCACTATGATGTTTCCAAACCCATAGCCTCAATTTTTTAAACTGAGGAAGCCTGTGGCATGACCTCTGCAGTTAAACAGACCTAGTTTTGAACCTTGATTTGGTTGCTCACTCCTATGCAGTGTGCTGATCTCCCTGAGCCTCAGTTTTCTCATCTGTACAACGGAGATAATAGCAACTACCTCTTAGGATTGTTGTTGTAGGCATGAGAAGATCAAGTAGATACTCTTAGGTGTACTATTATATCTTTATTTTTTTGGACTAGTGAAATCACCAAGGCTGCTCTTCTAGGGAAAGCAGGAGACAAAAAACCAAATGAATAAAATGTTTAAGCCATAAAGCATTATAAGGAAGACTTTGAAACAAGAAACATCTCAAACAACTTAACATTACACCTCAATAAACTAGAAAAAGAAGAACAAACTGAAGCCCAAAGATAGTAAAAGGAAGGAAATAACAAAGATCACAGCAGAAATAAATGAAATAGATAGTAAGAAGACAAGAGAAAAATCAGTGAACTAAGAGCTGGTTCTCTGAAAAGATAAACAGTATTAGATAAAGTCTAACCTTTACCTAGAATCATCAAGAAAAAAAGAGGACCCAAATAAATAAAATTAGAAATAAGAGAGTTAGATGTTACAACTGATACCACCAAATTAGAAAGGATCATGAGACTACTATGAACAATTATATGCTGGCAAATTTGACAACCTAGAAATTATGAAATACATTTCCAGAAACTACCTACCAAGATTGAATCATGAAGAAATAGAAAATCTGAATAGGCCCATTCCTAGTAAGAAGATTTAATCAGTAATCAAAAACCTCTTTACAAACAAAAGTTCAGGACCAGACAGTCTCATTGGTGAATTCCACCAAACATTCAAAGGAGATTTAATACTAATTCATCTCAAACTCTTCCAAAAAAATACAACAGCCCAGAACACTTCCAAATTTATTTCACAAGGCCAGCATCAGTCTGATACCAAATACAAATAAAGACACCGCACAAAAAGAAAATTATAGGCCAATATCTCTGATGAACATAGATGCAAAAATTCTCAGCAAAATATTAGCAAACTGAATTCAACAAGACATTAAAAGGATAGTACAGCATGATCAAATGGGATTCATTCCTGGGAAGCAGGAATGGCTCAACATCCGCAAATTAATGGGATACACCCCATTAACAAAATGAGAGATAAAAAAATATGTGATCACCTCAGTAGTACAGAAAAAGCATTTGACAAAAATCTAAAATCCATCTGTTATAAAGCTCCTAACAAAGTAGGTAAAGAGGAGACATACTTCAGCATAATAAAAAACACTTTGACCTATACAAGGGATATATTGAGGGGCCTGGGTAAGGAATTCTGCTCAAGTAGTAGGTATCCAGTTTTGGCTAGGAGGATGAGACTGGATTTTTATCTCATTCAGCAAACATTTCTTGAACTCCTCCTATATACCATGTATGTGGGGTTGCTGGGGAGTGTACAGAGGTAAACTAAGACATGGTCCTGATCTCTACTCTCAGGAATTCACCATCTAGTGGAGAAGATAAATATTGTTCTCAATAGTGTTAGAACACTGCTCTAAAGGCAGTGTTCACAGAGTGCTATGGGAGCGCAGGGGTCTGTGCAAGAATTGGCGGCAGCCAGACCTGTTGCCATTTAGGCTGGGCTTTGAAGGATGAGCAAGAGTTCAGCAAAAGAGACATACAGGCTCGGAATGGTGGAGCATGTGTACAAAGGCGAAAAGATCAAAAGAGCAATGGCATTCTGTTGTTAGGGCTGGCATATTCCATTTCAAGGGGTGAGAGAGGAGGGTTAGTGGGACATGAGGCTGAAGATGTATCTTTGATGCTGCTGCCTAAGGAGTTGGATTGCCTCTTTTTAGTTTGGGGGAGGTCATAGAACTTTTTCAAGAAGGGAATGATGTGGTCAGTTTTCACGCGATGCTTATGCTTCTCTTCTCCCTGTTCTTTTCAGTTGGAAAAGAGGGCAGAGGAGGAGGAATCTCTGGCAGTCATGGGGAGAAACAGATATTCTTTATCTTAGTGGAGATTAACAAAACAAATTAACCTCAGGAATAAGGAGAAGTCCTTTAGATAAGAAATGGACAAACTCTGTTGATATTGCCAATACTAACACCAAATGGTCCTTATTTTTTATTTGACTGGGCCATTTATTTTTACTTTCCCCCATCTTTAAAAACTCTTGTATTTCTAGTAAAAAAAAGAAAGGCTTCACCTTTAGGAATGCAGTGTGGTTTTACTTCTGGTAAGAAGTGAAGAAAATTTACCTTCTGGGTTTTTCTTTGCTTGATAAAGGGCATAGTGTCTACATGCAGGTTATAAAACTGTATCTCTAACGTGATCTCATTTATAAAAGAAAAACTTTATATGTGTATATAATATAAATTGCTCTTTGGGTTGTAGGATTTTCTTCTGCATTGCCACTTTTTTTTTCCAGGAAGCAAATAAATCTTAAATATTTTACAGAAGTTCTCAGTGTAATCCCTGTACTCAACGTCAGAAACAAAAACAGATTTCTTGGGAGGAGGGCATAGAATTAGGAGTAGTCTGTGTGTTTTGGAAAGTGCTTGGCTCCTCTCTTGTTGATACCTTTTACTGGGCTGTTGGTGAAGATTTCGATGGTTCTTTCATTATTCATTCAATGTGTATTTATTGAGCAACTACTCAGCCAGCAGACAGATGCACCTTTCTGGAAGGCCTTACTTTAGACTGAAAGCCAGTCTCTGGCCTGTGTCACTGCCTGCCCCTGAGATTTTCTTAGCTGGGCTCAGTGTGGCCACAACACCCTGTGATTCTGTCATCGCCTTTCTTGCTGCAAGGGGCCGCTCCAGAGCCCTTCATAAACAAGCTGTCCAGGCTGTTTGGATAAGAGCGAGGAGAAAGACAATAATAAACGCAGGCGATGGCATGGCCAAGGTGGTTCCCTTGGACGGGTTTTAATGGCGTTTCACACACGGCGAGCTCTTCAAAACGCTGTCCTCATACGGCCACCCCGGGAACGCCAGCCTCTCCCACAGAGCCTTGGGGAACCGAGCAGCCTCAGGTTCAAGAGAAGGCTCTGTGTTTGTTTGTTTGTTTGTTTGTTTGTTTTTGAAAACAGACATAAATATCAGAAGCCCCTCTCTGCTGGAGTCAGAGGCTATAGTTTAGGTGTGCAGAAGTAATGGCTACATTTTAGAACCTATGTTAGGTGTTTTAAAAACAAGTATTTTGAAAAGGCTTTTAGATGAAAAAGAAATGGTTAGACATCCTAGCTCTCACGTTCTCCTTTTCAGCACCAGATGCACAGCCAGAATCCTGAAATGAATCAGAGTATTCAGAAAAGTGAAGCACAGGGGAAAATGTTTGATTAGAAATAGGCTTTTTAGTTGTGACAAATTATATGTGGGATTTCAGGTATAGATCCACAAGGCTGTGATGGCTTCAAGCATGTTCAGGTGTGACCAGAAGGAAAAACCTGCCCTGGTTTGTCATGTTTCACTTCCTGGGGGAGTGTGTAGGCAGGAGGAGAGGGAAAGAAGCATGTTGCGGCTTACTGCTGAGCCATCCCCTGCATTCCAGCTCATACCAGAGGTCAGAGACCTGGGCAGTGGGTGGGGAGGGGGAGGGAGAGAAAGAGAGAGAGCTGTTAGGCACAGCTGAGAACTTGTAAGTTGAGGTGGACAGACAACTCAGTCGCTTTCAGTAACTCTCAAGGCTTTTAATAGTCTAACCCTTTCTAGATTGTTCTATTAACCTGTTGAAGCACCAAATGTTTTGTGCATACTACCCCACAGACCCCTCTACTCTGCTTGGCAACCTCCAAACCCTCCTTCAAGAATGAGTTCCGAAGTAATCAGTAAAGTTTGAGCTGTTTTTAAAAATTGATTGAAATCTACCCCGTCCTTTTTCTTTGTCCCTGCTCCATCTTTCTCAAAGCAGAATCAATTGATCTTCCATGTTGCTTCCATGTGACTTGGCTTACGAACACTCTTAGAATTGACAGGGCATTGGGGAGCAGATGGGGCCTGGGACAGCCTCTGAAGGAAAGTGGCGCGGGATCACAGGGGATAATGTGCACAAGGGTTATCTGTTAACTGTGAAGCACTGTGCCGATGTGCTCATCCTGCCCCCTTATTGAATATGTCGTGCTTGGCATTTCCTTGTTAAATCTTCACAACAACCAGCTGAAGGTAGGTATCATAGTCATCTTCCTTTGAATAGTAAGGGAACTGAGTCTTGGAGAGGTGAAGAGGTGGTCTACCCAAGGACAAATAAATAGTAAATGAAAAAGTTGGGATTTAAACCTAGTTTTGACTCCATGGTCTTGAACCACTACCCCATATTGCAGGGCCTGGGGAGAACTCAGACACGAGGAGACAGGGTCTCTGCCCTCACAGCTTCCAGCTTGTGGTGGAGAAATAAGGCAGTTGCTGCCCCCAGGTGTACAGTGTAGGATGGGATGATGATTCTAGGAAGGAGCGCTCAGAAAGTGTTTGGAGGGTGGACAGGTGTCCTCTTAGCTGCCCATTGAGGGATGGGTAGGGTTTTTATAGCAGAGTTAGAGAACAGAGAATGGAAGAAACTACATGAATAAAGGCTTGAGGGAGTGGATGGTGTATGGGAGGGGGCGCATAAGAATGAGGCTTTCTTGGTCACTTCTTGTTATTATTGAGAACTTAAAGCTTTTATTTCCCACTCCCATACCCTTTCAGTCTCACGTGATAGAAAACAGTTGCTAGCTGGCGTGTAGGAACAGCGACTCTTCTAGTGGTCCTCACCCAGTGGTACCGCTTCTCTGAGCTTAGAAACATTTTTGATTGCCACAGTGATTGGCTGGGGGTGGGGTGTGCTGTTTGCGTGTGAAGGGATACGCTACTACTGGTGCTCAGCATCCCCTGAACCAAATATGCTAAATATCTTGCAATGTTTGGGTCAGTCCTGCCCAAGGAAGATTTTTGCCACCCTAAAGGCTAGTATGTCATGCTACGAAACAGGGTGGGGTCTCTTCTCTGAGAGTACACACGTGGACCATGTAGACTAGCCCCCAGGTCACTTCAGTGGACCCCTGGAACCCCGATGCTCCTGGCATCCCTTTCCTATCAGACGCTCTGGAACGGTCTAGTTGTTCTATCCTCAATCCATAACTAACCTCCCCAACCTGCTACTGATGCTGCTTCCAAAACTTATAACTGAAAATTAAAATTCCTCCCCTATTTTTCTTCCCCTGCAGTATCATCTGCAGCTGAGGGCATTTAAGACCAAGGCTGCCCCTGCAGGTTTTCATAACCTTCCTCTTAGCGTGAAAAATAACTGCAAAGTGATCCGCCTGAGCTGGTCACCATTGTGGCGAGAGAGAGGGTAAAAAGACCATTCACTGGGCCAAGCACTTCTCTGCAGGGGCTCACCAAGGGGGAAAATCCAGTGGCACACACTCGTGGAGAAAGTATGAAAGGAGTAGTGGGTAGGGGAGTGGTAGGGATTGAAGAAAAGCCTAATAACATGGTAATAGGAGATAACAGACTACAAAACCCTAGCGAAGCCGGGAATAAAAGAGCCCGGTGCCTCACAAACACAGGATTGAATGAGTTTCATGTTTAATGTAAATACACCTGCCATTTGTTCTCCGAAGCACTGGTTACAGGTTTTAAGATAAAATAGAATTTTGAACATTGCGCCGGTGTCGTTTGCCTTTGCCCGTACGCTGACAGTACACTGTTCCCAAACAGTCCTCAGACACACAGAATTGCTCTGGCCAGTGTGAGGGTCTCACCTTCGGTGGTTTCCCTCAGGCAGCTCTGCTTCCACATGGTCTTCAGCTTAGATTCCTTGGCTGTTGACAGAGCAGAAGGAAGAGAGACAATCTGCCAGGAATCTTTCCCCTTTCAATTCTTTCTCTGAACCAGCGTTCCATGTTGGAGATGCTTTCCCTGGGCCTGCCCCGACACCGGAAGAGATCAGTTCCCCTATCGTGTTTGGTCATGGAGCCCTGTACTTTTCCTCTGTGGCTCTTGTCCCAGGATGTAGTTATATATTTGTGTGATTACTTGATTGCTGTCTCCCTCTTCCACTAGACTGTGGGTTCCGTGAGGATAAATCTGCTTTGTTCTCTATAGTAATTCTGCCACCCAGTACCAGTCTGACATATGGTAGGTATTCAGTCAGTAAATTTTTCATGAATAAATATTGAATGTATTACAGAAAAGTTGGAAAGTATAACTAAAAAGGAAGAAAATTATAAAAGGCAATTATAATCCTACAGTCAAAGAAAAAACACTTTCAAGTTTTTGATGTGTAACTTTTCTGATTCTTTTCTATTCTATGAAACAATGGTATGATTTTCACACGATCATATTCTAAACAGGATTAACTATTTCTATTTACCATCATTTTATTTAACATTATTGTTAAACCCAAATTTGACTTTGTGATCTATGCTTCATGAAAACTGATGGAAAACAAAAACAAAAACAAACAAACAAAAAGCTCTATAGACTACATAGGGAGAGCCCCAGCCATGGGAAACTGCTGTGGTTGGTGGAGGGGATGGTGGTGCGGCTGTTAAAGAACTGCCACCTGCTCCTGGTGGAAGCAGCGTTGTTGTGTGGAAAGCCACGGTGCATAATGGCAGGGTCTCTGCTGGCCCAGTGAGCTGGGCAAGCAAAATGGCGGTTTGGGGAGCTTCTAGGGCTGATGGGGTAGTGACTAAGGGTGGAGTCGAGTCGAGTCGGCAGCCGTCCGTCTCGAGAGACGATGGTGTAGCTTCTTAAGAGTCTATCTGCACCGCCGAGAATGGCTGTGCAGTCCGACTCGGGAGTGACACGGTATCTGTCTCCTCCCGTGTTGAATCGACATATGGCGATGACGCTGGAGTGTCCTCTCCAGTGGAGCTGAAGCTACAGAGCCTGGGCAGGGTGATATGGAGGGTCTGCTGTTGCCCATGCAGCAGACCCCCCCCCTCTTCGCAGCTGAGAGAGCATCCCTTAATGCTGTTTTCCCAGCCTGATGCTGGGCAAAGAGGATCAGCGTGCTGGCCCCAAGGAGAGGGCGATCGATCCAAAGCCAGGAGTTACCACCTCCATCTCTCTCTGACTCTTGCTTAGTGCCCCCTTGTGAACCCTGGCTTGGGTGCCTTGGCACCTGTGGTAAGCCCAGCCAGACTCAGGTTGGATTTGAGTGGCTGGAACAGGAAGAAGTTTTAGGAATTTGTGTTAGAGATTCACCATTTTACTTTCTGCTGACGAGTCCCTTCATGAGTCAGGTTAGTGGAAGTTTGACTTCTTTTCAACAACTGCCACTATATATTGAATGCTTATTCTACGCTTTATACTACATAAATCTTGCAACAAGCCAATGAGTTAGTTACCACTGTTATCCCCAATTTGTAGACGAAGTACCGGAGACTTGGGGCGTGTCACAACCGGGGTTTGCACACAGGCCTGTCCGGCTTCAGACCGTGTGTGTGTGTGTGTGTGTGTGTGTGTGTGTGTTTACCACTATTTAAAAGACTCTCAGTAGGGTCTTAAGAACGAGGCATGCTGCTCTCTAGAACATTTGTGACCCAACAGTATGAATCGAAACAAGGCAAGCTCTGTGCTCCCATTTGGGGAAAGTTAATATTTCACATGCTCTCGAGAATTTAGGAGCTTGGTAAAAACTTACTATTAAACAGGGATTTTCTTTAATTCCTTTTGTTTAAAGATTTTCATGTGAAACACTCTATGTACTGTGCCTCCCTCTGAGACGTCAGTGGTGCCAGAGACCGTTAGGGAATTTGTGTAAATAGAGAGCGGGCCAAATGCTGCCCACACAAGTAGTGAGGCTCGAAGCTGAGTGTGTGGAACGGTTTGACAGTTAGCCCTGGGCTCCGTGGTGTGTCCTGAAGCGCATCCTGGTCTGCAGGTCTGTGAACAAGGAGTGGCATCGGAGGCCGGGCTGGCTTTGTTCTCTAGGTGCCTCGGACCCATCCATCCCAGAGATGAAGACCAGTGTGAGGAAGTATCTTGAACCATTCACGTTTAAACAGATGCGTTTGCCAAGGAAATAAAACCAGTCGGTCTTGAAAAGTCAGTATTAACTAATGCATATCTTGATGATTTTTTTTTTTAAACTGACACTTTCTACAAAAGGCAGAAGTATCTAGAGAGGACAAAAATGCTTTGAAACATTTTTGAAATGATGGTTCAATGCACAGGGTCAGAGGGTAGAACTGCTTCTCTTCAAGCATTTTTTTTTTTTTTTTGAATGCCTCAGTTTTATTTAACATTGTTTTGGGAAGGACTGCATTCTATTGACACATTGAGAAAAAATTACTTTTTGTTTTTCTAAAACTAATAGGAGCTTAGGCATTATGATTAAGGAGCAAAAAGAGCCAATGCCGATGAATGCCCCCTTTCTTCAGCTGTAAAATTTAATAGCTGCCACAGAGTTTTTTCTTTTAATCAGCAAAAAATTTATTTTGTCCTTGACATTTTGTGCCAAAAATCAGCCTGGAGAGTGTGTTTTATAGTCTGAGTTGAATTGCCATACAGGTAGAGTTTTCCTGTGAGCAGTGTTTATTGAATTGGCTTTTTTTTTTTTTTCACATTTGATAAAATGCCGATATCAGTTTATTACATAATCTTATCAGTGTTTCTGAAAGATAAAGGAAACTTAAGTGGCGGTTGAAGTACATTATGGGTAAGTACCTAGGTTCCTATGGGAGACAAGCTGTGGGTTCCAGTGGCCCCATGAGTCCCTAGCTCCGTAACCTTGAGTAAATCACCCTCCCAGAGTCTGTTTCTTCTTTCTGTTGAGGAATATAGTAGTACCAACATCATCATGTGCTTGTGCTGATCAGTGCACCTAAAACGTTTCACACAGCTTTGGCACTTACTGAGTGTTCACCAAATATTAGTGATGCACAGCTATGTGTAACTTAAAGTTTTGCCTTGGAGAGGGGCTTCTTAGGATCCGAGGATAATAGGAATAGCAGAAAATAAGATGGTTCAACTATCTAGGAAAGTACCCAACATAAGTTTAAGGCAGAGGCAAAATAAATGTAGCTTAAACTATGGGAGGCTTATTTTGTTTCTTAAATGTTATAGATATGCAGTCATTTTATTATAAGTGATAGGAAATCCTCCTGAAATCTCTTATCTTTTATCTGGAACAACAGTTTAAAAAGGCAAAACAAAAACAGAAACAACAAACCAGCTGAGTTGATCCATAAATATTGGTTACCTACCTGTTCAGTGCCAGGGACAATGTTAGCCATCGTGGAAGAACTCAGAGAAATGTGAGGTACAGTCCTCCCCTGGTGGAATTTTTTGTAACTTGGAGAGTTAAAAAAAAAAAACAACAACCAAAAAACTAAATAGAGGGGAGGCGATGGAGGGATGCATTTGTGCTGATTTTTAAAGGCTGAAAAGTAGAAGTAGGAAAGCCTCTTATAGGTAAGGGTTAATGGCAAGAGCAAAGTCAGTATAGAGGGAAAGAACATGGTATGAGGGAGGAGACCTGGTTAGCAAGTGAGGCTCATTAGCATTCAAGGCTACATTTGAACCAGAAGCATGTCTCTGACTGGATTGAGTAGTCCTGTCCATCCAGCCGTTCTCCACCACCATGATTCATTGCACTCGGGGTTTCTTATCTTCACATCTACAGTAAGACAAGAGGCGACTAGAGATATGAGGAAGTACTTTGCCTTTCACTACTATGCCAAACATAGTTTAAATACCAACACTGATAATCTGTCAGCCTACCTCTCCTGGACACTTAATCATTTCCCTGGAATCCACTGGAATAATTTTTGTCTGCATTACAAAGTATGCTTCAGAGTGTCTGTTTCTTAAGATAAGGTTGTATTCCTTGAAGTGGCATTCCCACAAATCTCCAAGGTGGCCCTGTTACACATTTCCTCCTCAAAGCCAAATTGGCCAGGTATGAATGCTGCTACCTCATGGCCGGTTAATAATAATGTGTGACCCTGTTGGGCACTTCCTGGGTGCCAGGCACTGTTCTAAGTTCTTCATGTGCTCTAATTCATTTAATTTTACGGAATTGAGGAGCAGTGGAAGAAAAGGAAGATGGGCAGACATTCCATATAGACTGATTTAATAGTCATCAATTAGCTCAAAAATTTTTTAAAAAATATTTTTAAAATTTATTTTTAGAGAGGGGAAGGGAGGGAGAAAGAAAAGCAGAGAAACATAGACGTGTGAAAGAAACATAGATCAGTTGCCTCTCTCATGCCCCTAACTGGGGACCTGGCCCACAACCCAGGTGTGCACCTCAAACAGTGACCCCTCTGTCTGTGGGACAATGCCCAGCCCACTGAACCACACCAGTCAAAGGTTGGCAGACATTTCTTTAGTGCCTATTATGTTTCAGACACCATGATTAAATGCTGGTAAAGTTAATAAGTAGACAATTGAAGGCTGAAGCAACTCAGTAAGCACCTCCTAATGGTTAGTATACGGGTATTTTATCAGCTTACCACATTCTGTACTGACTGTTTTTTGAACATATTTTGAGCTTTTGAGAGCAGTGCTTTTAAACTCTGATGTGCATATGAATCATCCGGACACCGGGTTAAAATGCACATTTGGACTTGGAAGCTCTGTCTTGGAACCTGGTAGTCTGCATTTCTAACAAGCTCCCGGGGGATAGTGATGCTGCCCATCCCAGTGTCCTCTTTAGGTAGCAAGATTTTAGAGAACCAAGCAAATGACAGAGGAAACACAAGTAAAGGCAGGAACACGTTGTCACTTTTATACCAGAAGAGGCAGCAGGCCTGGATTTGGCTACAGACCCCAGCAGAGCACTTAGCATGATTATATCGTTGTTGTTATCACCACGCGCACCTGCAGGAATCTAAGAGATTGGACCCTCAAGGCCCAATGACTCGGTTTATAACTCCTCACACACATTAAAGTTAAAGGAGCAATGCAATCTGTCCTTCTCAGGGACATGATTTATAAGGTGTGGCAGAGAAGGTCGTGGAATGGAAGCCAGGAAACCTGTGTTTCCCTCAGAGCTCCTTTACAGACTTACTCTGTAACCCTGGTTCAATCACTTAACCTTTCTGGGTCACCTGTAAAATAGACTAATAACACCTGCCCTGCCCACCCCAGTGGTGTGGACATTAGTAGGTGGGACAGGATGTACACAAGCTCATGGAGAAACAAAAGGAGCACTACAAATATTCATTTTTATAGTTAAGACTTGCAGGATCCTCAGCAGTAGGCAGGAAGGAGAGGGTGTCTTATGAGCGCCTACTTTGGTTTATAGCTCTCTGTTTTTCTGTTTTTTTGTTTTTAATGACTGTTAGTCTGTTCCGTGTTCATGAGATATGTAGACATTCTGATTCAAGAACAGGCCCTCTCAGCCTTTCCTTGACCGCTAGAAACCTCCAGACTATCGCTGCTTGTCCTTCCCTACACTGACCTGGGGATGGGGGCAAGCTGATGCGAGGTGACATTTATGGAACATGTTATGTGAGTATTTTCCTTGATCTTCACAACACTCCTAGGAGAAAGGTACTGTTACAGTTTCACAGATGACACACCTAAAACTCAGATGGACTCATTTGCCTGGGGTCTTCTTATGTTCCTCATAGTAAAAGAGAAGCCTTTTCAACTTTGTAGCTGTAAAGATGTGACTACTGCACTTTCACAAGACTGTAAAGTTAGCAAGTGTGGTATCTGCCTAACAGTTTACCTTGTTATTCCGGAGGTGGATATCATGAGTTTAGGATGAAGCCAAGAATTCCGTGCTTAATGCCCATCTCTTTGCAACAAATTGGAGGTGTTGCAGAACTCTCCGAATCGTATATTTTTCAGACTTTCATGAATAGTTCAACGACTCACCTCTCCTAGGAAGAGAGGAAGGTTGCAACTGAACACAATAGCTTATTTTTTGTATTTGAGGATGACAATGATGATGATGATGATGATGATGATGGTAATGATGGGCTGTTACTGGGTAGTTTGCACATGCTCTGCAGTAGAAATCATCCACTAATCCTTTATGTAGCCCAGTGAAGTTGTTTTGTTACCCATGTTTTAGAAAAGAAATAAACTGGAAACTTAGAGGGTTACACTTTTGCAAGACCTAGCACCTCCCAAGTGGGTCAGCCTGGACCTTAGTCCTGGTCTTTCAGGCTCCAACACTCATGATTTTTTCCCCATATATCACCACATCCAATGGATTAACCACTGTTGTTAGTCATCTGGGTTTAGAATTGGCAGTGGCTCTCAGTGGAAAAGAACGATGGTACTTGAAACATAACAACAAAACAAACAAAACTGCCAGCTTGCTCTGCTGCTGATAGGGTCTCCTCAGTTGGCCCTGTCACAGCCCATCATGTCACAGGGCATGTGAGATCACAGGGCTGAAATAAGCATGGGCGACTGATGTGAAACAGATTGCACGTGAAACCTGCCCTTGGATTTCCCAGCGTGGTGCTTCAGCCCTGCTCCATTCACGGAGTGCTCCATTTGCCAGTTGAGTGCTTGGATCCCCGACAGGACTTCCTGCAGCTTCTGCTGGGACAGGACCCCAGACCCTGTGGAATCTTGAAAGGCACAAATCATTGGAGGAGGCACAAAGTCTTATTAGTTTGGGCTAGTTACTTCCTCTCTCTGAATCTTAATTTTTCCATCTTTTAAGTGGGGGTAATGATAGTATTCCCCTCTCAAAGTTCTGAGGGTTCATTGAGCCAATGGTGCCGGATCCATGATAGGTACACAGTCAAAGAGCACAGTGTGGCTTCCTTTCTTCTGGATTACATCAGTTTTGATTTTTCTCTTTTCTCCTCCTCTCACAGCCGTCAGCACATTCTGTCACTTTATCTTTAAATTATGCCTTGAGCCTGTTTTTCATGCCCAGCTATCACCTTAGTTCAAACTGGCCTTCGCTCTAGCCCACATTACTAGAATAGCCCTCTACCCACTTGCATGCCTGTTTGAAAACCCAGAGTAATTTTAGTAAAATAGAAACAGCACCATTTATCCACTTTCCTTAAAACCCTCAGTGGTTACCCATTGCATGTAGAATCAGTCTCTACCCCCTTACCCTTCAACTTGTTACCTAATATGGTCCCTGCCCACTGCCCCCCTTCTCCATATGCCCCTCGTCCCCTGGCAAACTGTGCTACAGTCACAGTGATCGAACTTTTGTTGCACAAATGCATCAAGCCCAGTGGCCCATGGACCTTTGCACTTGGGGTTTATACCTTGTGCCTGGAATGCTGTTCCCCAAGATCTTTGCATGGCTGGAAATGTCTTGCCGTTTGGAAAGGCCTCCCATCTTCTCAACAGAAAGTCACAGTACCCCCTCCCCCCAGTTACTGCCTAACACATTACTCTTTTACTTTTCTTCATTACTCTACTACCTGAAATTTTCTTGTCTAGTTGCTTAATTGTTTATAGTTTATTTCCCCCAACTAGAAGGTTAAGTCGATGACCTTGCTCATGATTTCATGTCTAGTTCCTAGACAAGTGCCTGGCATATACGAAACACTCAGTCAACATATATTGATTGAATGAATGAATGTTACCTTTATTTCTATAAATTAAAATAGATATAAACAAGTTAAAAAATAAGAGGAAATCTTTCGATGTTGGTTGTCAACCCAAGGCTTAGGATTCAGTGGTAGGATAGGCCTAATGGGAGGAAGTGAATGAAGAAATCAGCCCATCAGAGCAGTAGGGGCATGGTAAGAGGCCATCTGTCTTAGTCCACTACCTCCAAATGCTTTCACGTGTTCATTAAGTTCATTAAGTTATTCTGCAAGAGTTTGCTGTGTGCTGGCCTGTGTGTTGACATGTGGGCTTACAGCAGTTAACATGAGAGACCGAGGGTCTGCTTTCACCAAGCTTATACTCTAACAGGGAAAACAGGCATGGTATGCACACATTTTCAGATGAAACCAGTATTTAAGGAGAACTGTGCAGGGGGCCCAGGGAGCATTTTGTAGGAGGGCCTGTCCTGGAGGATGAGGGAGGCTTGCCAAGGGAGTAATGTTTAAATCACATGTGAAGGATGCCTAACTTTGCCCACATTTTCTCGTGAATTTCTTATAATCAATTGTTGAGGAGGGTGCAAATAGCACAGGTTGGGCCAGCAGAGGAGTGCTTTTTTGGAATCCCTCCACCGAGAGGACATGTTTTTCTCTTTTCTGTATAAAGTAGCTGATATGTACTAGCAGTAGCCTTGGAGGGAGGCAGATATCCTCATTGTAGACAAGGAAACTAAGCCCTAGTGAAAGAGGGTCATTTGGCCAGTTCTTGCCCCTAGTAAGTGGATTAGGCCCATGTCTTCATGACTTCCAAGCTCCATACTCCTTTAGGCAACTTGAGGTATACCTTTCCTTTGTGATCATGAGGAATTTCAGGTTCAGGACATTCCATCTTGTTGATTTTGTTTCCTCAACCACTTGGCCTGCTCTGGATTTTTAGGAGTTAAAAAGTTGGCTGGTGTCCCTTTCAGTCCTAACAATATGTCTCAATATCCACAGTCCTTTGAGATCTCCTGGCAAGTGAGAAACCAAAATGCAAATAGGTCATTTTCTTGCCAGCCAGCCTAATGATTTGGCACACTGGAGCTGAGTGGTTTTGAACCTTGAGGCTGCCTCTGAGAACCTGCATCTCTACTCTCGTGCAAGTCACCTAAACTCTGTGAAATGGCCAATACAATCTTATAGACCCAGTTGGGGAAATGCTCATGAAATTGATCTTTTGAAGTACTTGGCAATTGCAAGCTTCATAAGAATCTCTGGTAAGAATAATTAACTTACTTTGGAGGATGGATTTACTTAGAAAAGCTCCATCTGCAGTGAGGGTGGGCCCCTCTTTCCTGTTGCTCCTGGCACGTGCTCTTCTCCAAGTAACATTTGCAGCAGTCTGGGTGGTTTGTCTGCTTAGAGCCATCCAGAAAAGTTGGTGGGAAAAATCCAACAGACCATTGGCACTTAGAGACTGGTGTTGGCACCGGTCACAGTCAGAGGTATTGCTTTTATTAGCAACTTAGACGTTTTGCAGCAGGCGAGGCAGAAATGCCTCATATGCAAACTCAAGATGCTAATGCAGTTCTTAGAGGAAGAGGAACAGATATACCCAGTGTCCCACAAAAGTCCCAAATTATAGACATGGTACACCTTTCGCTAATGTGGTGATAAGACTTTATTTATATGCTTGCTTCTAGGAAGAGTTGGCTGCTGTCTCTCCTAGGTCTTACTGTGTGGTGACTGAATCCTAGCTGTGCCACTTACCAGCTATGTGACTTTGTGGTCATATGGCTAACCTCTGCTCTCATCTATAACACAGGGAGTTTAATGGCATCCTCCTCATAGAGTTGTTTTAAGGAACCAACAGGTTAATACAAGTCGTCGTCGGCAGCCGTCCGTCTCGAGAGACGATGGTGTAGCTTCTTAAGAGTCTATCTGCACCGCCGAGAATGGCTGTGCAGTCCGACTCGGGAGTGACATGGTATCTGTCTCCTCCCGTGTTGAATCGACATCATGCGATGACGCTGAAGCTACAGAGCCTGGGCAGGGTGATATGGAGGGTCTGCTGTTGCCCATGCAGCAGACCCCGCCTCTCTTCGCAGCTGAAGGGTCCAAGGGAAAGACGGAGTCAATACAGCTTGGCTTCAGGTGCGCCGCAGGAGTTGCCGGTGTTGACTACAACGTCAAACCGCCTTAGGGACTCCGGCTCCGGATTTTCTGTCGGGGTTTACTCCCTTAGCCTTTCCCCTGAAGAGGTATGCCGCAAGGCAGCGGAGGTTTTTTGGAGTCAGAGTTTTCCTTCTCTGATGTACCCTGACTGGAAGATCGAACCAGCGACACTTAGCTCGCAGGCCGACGCTCAATGCACTGAGCCAAACCAGCCAGGGTTGTTAATACAAGTAAAGCACTTAGAATAGTGTCTGGCACTTAGTAAGCGCTCAGTGAGGATTGGCATTGTTATTAAGCCACAGCTGGGTCTCCATATTGCTCCTCCCTTTTGCTCCTCAGATCCTCAGAGGCCTCCTTGGGATGACCCTGAAAAGAGGCTGGAATCCGAGCTGTGCGGCCCACTACTCGAACAGGACACCGTGTGCCTGAGGTTGGTCTGTTGGAGACCGAAGCTCATAAAAGTCAGAGGGAAGGGTTTGGAAATTTAACACAGCTGTGACGTCCCAGATGAAAAGGATACATTTTAAAAAACCCATCATAGTTTATACCAGCAAACACACAAATAGGCGGATTGACACTTCCTGCCTCAGGAATATGGGGTTTCCACCCTTTCCAGCCACTCCCCCCAACCCCCATGACCCGCCATATGTTCTTTCTTTCTCTTTCTTGTTTAATATAATGTGTGCTTCCTGAATCTGTCAGTAAGTAGTAAATATTGGGCATCTATTCTGTGGAGAATTGGGATGCTGGTGTGATAAGAGTCGTGGTTCCTAACATGGGGAAATTTTGCAATGTCAAAAGCAAGCTGAGAAATATATACTTGTGAGCACATTTACCCTGGTCAGATCCCATTCATTTCTTAAAACCTACCTCAAATAACACCTCTTCTAGGAAGCCTTTCCGGAATTCTCCTTGCAGAGTTAGTGGTTTTCTTTGTTGTTTTTTTGGGGGGGCGGGGGGAGGGTGTTGTGTTCACAAAACCTCATTAGGATTGTGATTGTCTGCTTGTTTGACTCACACATAAGACTGGGAGTCCCTTCAAGGAACAGACGACAGGAAGCAGTCTAGGGGGATATTGTGTAGTTTTTATTTATCTCCATATCCCTTGGTACTTGGGCAATTAGTATATCCTTGTTGAATGAAGTGGTAAATAAATGTAAATGGTAAATACTAGCTAACACTTATTGAATACCTTTTGAAAAGCAGTCCATAGTTCCCCTACTGTAATGGTAACTAACATTTACTGAGGGCTTCCTTTAGTTTTGTGTGCTTTTCCTTCAGTAGCTTATTTGATCACCCTAACTGCCTTATGAGGAAGTGTAATTAGTGTTGCCCTTTTGTAGGTGAAGAGACAAGAGGCACATACAAGTCTGGGAACTTATGCTGGAATTCAAAGAGAGCAATCTGACCCAAACCCTGGCCCCTTAACAGCTGCATTAAAGTACCTCTCACTGTAAGACTTTAGAGAGACTTAGACTTTTTCATGGGCCTTTCTTTCTCTCACCTTGAAGGCAGGGATTCTGGCTTATTGGACTCTGTTGCAAACTGACTTAAGAAAACATAACTGTTCAACAGGAGTTAGGTTCGTTTTGTCTGATTGGGGAACTGTGTCTTCTCCCTAGCAAACCAAGTTACAATGAAAAGAAGTCTTCGGCTAAATTGTCCACAAGTATAAGCATTTATTAGCTAGCACACATAAAGATCATCATAAATCTCTTTCCTTTAGGCCTCATGAAATCCCTTCTATCTTTCCTGGAGGCCTACTGACCATTCTTACGTAAAAAGTTGAGGCTGAGACAAGCATAATAATATTCTAATGCCCAAGTTGGCCAGTAGTCCAGCTACACTGGTTATAAACTTTTGTATTGGGGACACAGGACCTTATGGAGTTCTGGACCATGGTGCTACCCACAAGTTCTTCATGCTAGAGTAGAGATGTTCACATAGTGCAGTAAGCCAATACTATTTCTTGACATTGCTCATTTTACTAATGACACATTCTTTCTGATGCTCCTTATTAATTAATAAATTAATATTCGTTAATGACTCCTGTGCAGATTTAGGCAATATTTGAAGTGCTTGCTTACAGTTGCATCCTTTATATTCTAACCACCCATCAGTATGAATTCTTAATAAGGGTTCTTGAGATGTTAATAAATGACCACCACCTCTAGAATATCGATCTCTGTTTAGGCTATGTAGAGGTTATCATCCATCCCTCAGAGGTAGATTAAATTTAATTTAGAAACATATGTGTACATCTTATGCTATAAATATGGAGACTTTTAAAGTAAATCATAGACAATATTATAACTTTGCTCAGAGGTTGAACAGAATAGTGGAAAGAGGTGGCCTTTGGGGTCAGGCAGGGTTTGAACCTGTCCTGTGCATGGGTATTTCTCAGCTCCCTTGAGGGAGTCTGGCCTTCTGCTGGGTAGTTAGTCCATCGATTTTTACCTGAAGACTGAACACTGGACCTGGGTGGTAGAAGGGCAGATATGGAGCCAGAAAGAGCTTGTGGAGTGGGTGGTGACAGTTCTGAGCCTTCCTTGCCCACCTGCTCTAAAGCCCTTTATCTCTGCATCTTTGCTGTAACTGCCAGCAGTCCCAAAAGATGTCTTTTCCCTGCCAGTGGCAAGACGTGATATTGAGGCCAGGGATTGTCCCAGACTTAATTGACTTGTGTTGAAAGTTACAAGAACTGATTCTCCCTTTAATTTTCCCTAAATTAAACACTGTGGAAGGATGAGAAGATGGGAAATGACCCAAAGTTCTGAGAAGAGTGTCATCGTAATGGTGACTTGTGAGTTGTGGTCCTTTCAGAGTGAGTCTCATTTCCTTATATGTAAAACAGGGTTACTAACATTGGTCTTAAGTGATTGTGAGGGTAAATGCAGTTCTCTGTTTAAGTGCCTAGCTCTAGGTAGGAGCTTAATCAGTGTTTCTTTACATTCCCAGAAATGAGCCTTGTTAGCCTAGTATGGGTTTCAAACCCTCATTCAAATGTCTGACACATAATCGGTGCTTAGTAAGTATTTGAATGAACATGGTTGCTTTGTTCTCTTTCAGGATTTTTCAGCTAGATCATGGAAGGGTTAAGAGGTCATTGAAAGATCTTGCCTTTTAATGGGCAAAGATTCTAGTCTTTAGTGAACACCAGCTACCAGCAAGTGCTTTACATGTTATTTAATTACAACAATCTTAAAGAAACTTTATTGTACCTACTTTAAATGAAGAAATTAGGGCTCTGAGAAGTTTATTAAGAAAGCCATGTTCACTGACCTAAGCAGTGGGGTTGAAATCTGTATCCAGAGTTGATTCCAAATAGTATGTTTCTACCTGCCATGCAGATGAGGGTTTTGAGCCCCCAATATCTCAGATGAGACATGCCATCTGCCTGAATTGAACATATGAGTAGGGATCCCCCAAGACTGGAATTCTCTTCTGGAGAGTGAGTCCCTTGTACTACAGGCTTCCTCCACTAGGTGTGTTCTAGGAACCCATCTGTATCAATATACCATCTGGCGTTGTTGTGAGAGGCTATGTTTGGCTTCAGTGCATTTTTTTTGAAGACTCTCGACGCGTTTGCCCATTTCATAATGGCTGATATATGTATGAGTGCATCTGCCCTCACCATGCTGAGTATTCAGCAGTTTATCACCGAAAAGGGCATGAGCCCGATGCCTACATTCCCTGTTCACCTGCTCTTGACCTGAGCAACTTTTTTTTTGTTTCCTGGGATGAAAAAAGTCCTCAAAAAGAAACGTTTTGCCAGTGTGGAAGAGGTGAAACAAAAAAACAGCAGAAGCACTAAAAGGCATCAAAATCAATGAGTTCAAAAACTGTTCTGAGCAGTGGAAAAAAGTCTCGGTAGGTGTATGGCATCCAACGGAGAGGACTTTGAGGGTGACTGAAATTAAAACATGTAAGAATAAAATTGCAATTTTGTGTAAATAAATTCCGGGTTTTTCGGTGTTCCCCTTCGAATATGACCCAGAACAAGTTCCACATCTTAACATGTGGATATGGGAGGTGTACGACTTCCTGTGGTGAGTGATGAAATGGAGAGAAGCAGGGTGAGGGCTGTTTGGAATCCCAGTGCTTGGGAGCTGGGCTTTGTCTCACCTTTGACCTCCATTTAGCTGCCAATTTTTAGGTGTAGGATTTGGTTTGGGCTCAGGGAGAGCAAGAGGCAGTGATGGCAAACATAAGAGATTTAGTTAGAAAGACGCGTTCAATAGCCCGTGGGTGACTGACTGTACAGTTGTATGGAATTGGGGCTGCTCAAGGAACAAGGGACCTTGGAGCTTGGCAGTGAGGTCCTGGCTCTGAGCTACACCCTCCTGATATGTGCCCAGCCCTGCCACTCATTGCGTGAGCTTGGACAAGGCCCAGTTTGCTCATCTGTATAATGGGCATGATGCTGATGATACCACCCTCATGTCCTTGTTGTATGGAGTCTAAGTGATATCAGGCCTGTACAATTTTAACACAGTATCTGGCTCTAGTCAGCATACAAACAAACAAAGGTTAGGTGTTATTATTGACCAAAAGGCCACATTCTATCCTGAACTGTACTTATTTCCTGAATGGATCTTGTGGGATGATTATGGCAGATAAAGCTGTTTACTTAATTCTTACCCTATGACTTGGATTTAGAAGAACGGCTGGGCAGAATCCAATTTAACACATATTTAAATTTCACAGAAAGAAAACATTTGGGTTGGCTTAGGCAGGGTTTCCTTTTAAAAAATGTTTACTTAAGAATTTTTGCTTTTGCGATGTCAGGGTCTTGAGTGATGGACAGCCTGTGTCTAATGTCTGGGGCTGAGAAAATCTAGTGAGAGTCAGGCCCATGGGGTCAAATTGGCCTTTCAGACAGAGCCTGCCACAGATTTTCTGAGGACTTAGACGGTGGAAAGGGGAGTCAGCTCATCCAACATTGTAAATTATTTTTTCAAAGGAAAAACAAGGGAGGCAAGAAACAATTTGTCATGATTCTTTTACATTTTGACTTGGCAAGAATTTAGCAGTCTGCCATCCATCTCCAGCTCTGTGTGATTTGGGAAAATTTTTATAAACCAAATGTCTAGAAGTAACCTGTTTTTTTTTTTGTTTTGTTTTTTTTGTTTTTGTTGTTAAAATGTAAAATATCATTCAATGATCCACCCCCCACCCTCAAGAGAAACAAAAACCATTGTCCGTACTCCTGGACAGCAAGAATTGATTCGAAGCCTTTGGTTAGGGAAACAGAATGGAGGGTACCTCATGCTTCTAACTCAGCTTTGCCACCAGATGGGTAAGGTACAGGCGTGTCCAGGCCCTGCTGACTAGTAGTAAAACCGTAGTTGTCTTCAAAATCCAGCACAAAAACTTGAGTCCCTGTATTCTCAGAGTTCTAGGAGATGAAAGTAAATGAGGAATAAATGGCACTGTTCCCAATGGGGCCTCAGAACTTAATAATGATGATTGTGATGGAGCAGCAGCAGCAGCAGCAACTGATTATGCAGCACCCGTGACAGTCACTTTCTGCATCTTTTCTCATTTAATCATCTCCTAACAGCAAATGCCTGCTTGAAGTGGGTATTTTTAGCCTCCTTTAACAGATATGGTATGAAATAACTTGCCCAGACTCCAAAGATAACAGGTCGATCAGCTCAGAGTCTGCCTTTTCAAAGACTGCATTTGGATTGAGGATTCTATGTGGTGCAGGTGTGTAGAGAAGTCCCTAGAATATAGTATGGTGTGTGTTTTAGCAGAGGTGTCCCAGGTGCTCTGGGGCCACAGATAAGAGAGGCTCACCTTTGACGGGGATATAGGGCGTGGTCTCACAGAGGGGGCTCCCCAGTGAGTGAGCCGGAGTTCCCACCGGGGAGGAAAGGGAGTGCAGCTTTGCCAGCAGAAGGCCCAGCTGATGAGAAATCGTGGCACACTGGGGGCACAGCAAAGAGGTCAGGTTAATTGTAGAGGACATCACAGATCAGGCTTAGGTGTACAGACAGAACTAGAGGAAATCAAGTTTCTCTAACTGAAACCCTCAAAGTGGTTGAAACACTCTAATCATTGGCCATGTGTTTTTTTCATTGTACGGTTAGGTTACCAAAAGGGCCTCTTCTCAGGATTATATATAATGTTCACATACTTGATTACTGGGAAAGGAAGCCAAGACCATATTTAATCACACACTGTACAGTGTCAGAAAAGGTCCTGGTACCCTGTCTTGTCATTGCCCTGAGTGGCAGTAATTTACAGCTTGAAATAGCAGCTGGAGCAGGAGGGAGCCTTTCAAGCAGTCAGATTTGTGGGTTAACTTTGATGAACCTAGAGGTCAAAAGCAGTTTCTGTCTAGCACATTAGATAACTTTTGAAACGTTTGAGATGTTGCAGGTAGCATTACAGGAACATCCGCACTTGTGATAAAAGGAGTTATTTATGAGGTAGCTGATGTTTCAAATGTAAAAGAAAAAAAAGTCCTGTAAATTATGAAGACTTTGGTAACAAACTCCAGTTGCATGTTGCCGGCCTTTCTGAGAGGGTGAAAGGGAGATCACCCAGGAACAAAATAGGAAAGTCCATTTAAGTACTAACTAGAATTCCAGTGGCATTACCTGCTGATTGAAAGTGACAATTCGATGTAAGTGACCATCACAGAAAAAGGATTAATGCCTTCAGCCTTCCGACTAGATGTCTTTTGTGTTATGAGTTGCTACGGAAAACTCTACCGGTGTTTTCAAGCTGATCTAGTCTAGAAATAAGTGGAAAAGATCGATTGGTTTCAAAGACATTATCACAAAGCATTTATAATCTATTAGTTCCCTGCCTTGGCTTATCACGGCTGAGAAAGAAAGAGGCTACTCTAAAGTGAAAAAGTAGACACCACAGATTCAACTGCCTTCTGAAATTTCTCCCTCTTAAAGAGCAATCGTTGTATTTAACAAGAGTACATGCTTAGGGAGAATGATGATTACTTAAAAAAAAAATTCCTCATCCAAGGATATGATTATTGTTTTGAGAGAGAGAGAGCGAGGATGAGAGAGGGAGGAACATCAATGTGAGAGTAAAACAGATCAGTTGCCTCCCATACGCACCCCGACTGGGGATCAAACCCACAACCATTTTTGGGGATCGAACTCACAACCATTTTTGGTGTACCAGATGACATTCCAACCAACTGAGCTACCCGGCCAGGGCATGATTACTTTTGTAAGTACCCTTACCTCAAATGCTGGAAGGTTAGCATTCTCTAGGATACATGAATGAGTATGTCATGAATTGTTGGAGAAGTAGAAATTAATTAGGAAGACACTGTACTCGGCACTGTTTGGATTCTTCCCTTTTTTAAATGTTTGCTAGTGTGCATTCAAGTCCCACTCAATGGCATTTAGTGACCTGAGAACTGAGAACTGGCCTTGGATTGCCACATCAGTGCCATTTCCAGCTGGAGATCTGGGGCAAGTGCTGTAATCCTTCTGAACCTCAGAGACTGATTAGCCATTACTAAGGTTGTTATCAGAATCAAATGAACTTCTCTATATAAGAGTTCTCTAAATATTTGTAAAGTACCGAGCAGATGCACAGTGATGAAAGTAAACTCTCTGAGGGCAGGGGTTGTTCCTGACTTAGGCCCCTTTCTATCCTCATCACCAAGCACAGTGCTACTTTTTTTAAATAAATAAGGCAATCGTCCATTAGACAACTTTATCTCATCAATGGCCCAGTTCTTATTACATGTCCAGTGGGTTCCCTGTCTGAACATTTTGGTGGATAATTTTTAGAGCTAGGAGGAAATGATGTGGTTTCTCAATTAGGAGATGCTTCATAACTGGTTAAGAAAATAGGCGAAGATGTTACTAATTTTCTTCTTCCTTTACTTGCTCCTGGAGGGTGAGGATCACATCTTGTTTATCTTTCTATCTCTTAGCCACTGAGGCTTAGCACAGTGTTTTGCATTTGTCAGTGAGAAGAAATAGTTACTGGATGGAATTTTTGATGGCCCTGGGCCATCCCTGTTCTGCCATCCCAGACCTGTTCCCACTTCCTGTTTGGGATTGGGATTTGAAGCTAATGCAGAACTGTGGCAGGCTTGCGGGCTTACCCTTCTTCCACTATAGGAATAGTCTGCCAGGTGCCAACACTGTTCTGGGTGGACCCATCCAATTCTGCAACCCGTTTATTACATAACCTCTAAGTGCTAACTTGGGAGCCCAGACACTCTTCTAACTTCCGCAGATGTTGTCAAAGATGTTTTAAAAATCACTTACACGTGTGTAGGGACCACTTCTCGCCTTCTGTTGCAGGCTGCTTCAGACAGCCCTCTTGGCTTGGCTGGCTCAGAGAAGCGAGTGATCCTCATCCTGAATAGGGAAAGGGAGAAGCCACATTAGTAGCACAGTTGTGATCCAGAGTCCTATGGTGCTTTTGGAAAGTTGGGGTTACCTGGGCCTAGAGGCAAGAAATATGACAGAGGAAAAGTTAGAATTCTTGAGGCGTGTTTTTAAAGTTTATAGGACACAGATTACACTGGAGGAACTGGTTAAGTGTATGACTGTTGACTAGTTGTTTCTTCCGGTGAGTAGGGAGTTCCTGTTACCTTGAAGCCCGTTTTACACAGGCATGGCGCTGCCCAAACAGGTTGTCCGATGGGCTCCCGCAGCACTCTGCTTAAATACTAACCACCAGCAACATCTGCTCATCTCTCCTCCCATATCACAATTCCCTCTTCTCTTCCCAGGCTCCGCTGGGATTTTACCTTCTCAGGGAAGCCTTCCATGATATTCCCCAGGGCATATACCTGGCTTAGCACTTCCCCTTAGTGGCTTTCCCCAGCGCTGACCACCACTGATGATATTCATTTGAGGCCCCAGGTGTGTGACCTGGAAACAGGGAACATTACACCTCTGTGAGCTGCATATGCAAAAATAGGGCTGAGAATACTTGGTGTGGAGGAGAGCTGTAAAGATTAGAAATAGTGTCCTTTCTGGGAGGGTCTAGTTCTAATTCTTGGCTCCCTTTCCCGTTCCCTTTCCTGTATGTTTTGGGTTGGTGGATTCAGCTTGCTTTCCCTAAACCTTTCATCAGTAATAAGCCTGCAAAGGTCCCTGAGGTTGAGAGAGAGTCACTTCCCCCAGTGCTTTCTGAATTACCAAGGTGATCCAATGGGTTTCTGCACTCATTTGATTGTAAAAGGAGAAAGCATGAGTGGGAGGGGAAGAGGTGAGGAGTTGGTCTTGAATGCCCTGCACACATGAGTGGGTTAAAGGCTCTCTTCTGATAGATCCATTTTTCAGAAAGAGTCAGTTGATGATTTTCTTGCTCTGCAGTGATTCATGAGCCCTAAGGGAAGGCTGATTTTCATTCATTTAGTCATTCATTCAATGACTACATGCCAAACTGAGAATAGAAGTGTCAGGTTATAACATTCTCCACTATGAAGAATGAAGGTTCCTTGAGAAACAAGACTGATTTCATTGCTGGGGCAGGAAAGGTAGAGTAAGCCTGGAACACTTTGTTTTGCCAAAAAGTAAGCAAACGTGATCAGTGATATCAAGAAGATATAAAAACCAGCTTGAAAGGACTGTCGCTGGCCAAATCTGGGACAATTTGAGTGTTAATATAAATGAGGACAGTAGTGGATTATAACCCAGGGAATAATGGGAGTTTATGAGTCTGCTTTGTAATACATAGCTTGGTACATGGGGGAAAAGGAAGGGCTCTTCTTTGTCGTGCAATGCTACCTGATCAATAAGGAGGAAGTGGTGGATCTGGAAGGCCACCGTTTTGAAACCCTACAATTATTTGGGTAAGAATTATCAATGGATGTTAAATCTGGTTGGATGAGGGAGGTTTAATAAGGAACAGGATATTTGTGTGGTCTTAAATTGTCTCCCCACATATTAGCGGGAAAATGGTAACTGTATATTCTGTGGAGGAAGTGGACAACATCTCGGCCAGGTGATCAGGCTCACAGCACCAGTGAGAAGCAGACAGATATCATGAAGCATCCCGTCCTGATCCAGGCACGTGAGCACACTGAGGGGGGCACAGTGTCACTTCTGTTGCGTTCTGGCCGGGAGTGCATAACCTGAATACGAGTATGAGGAACTAGCGGACAAGCCCAAGCAAGGAACAGTCTATAAAATAACTGCCCTGTTTTCTTCACAGGCCAATGTTATGAAAGGCAGAGGCTGAGGAATTGTCCACCTTAAAGGTAACTAAAGAAACGATGACTAAATGCAACAAGTGATCCTGGACTGGGTTTTATGCCAGAGGAGGGAAAAAAACGCTATGCAGGACATTATTGAGACATCTGTCAAACTGGAATATGGCCTCTGGATTAGATGAAAGTATCTAACAATATTAAATTTCCTGAACTTGGTCATTTATTTTGGAATATCCTTACTTTTTAATTGAGGTGTAATTGACATATAACATTGTATAAGTTTAAGGTGTACAAGATGTTAGTTTGATACATTTATATATGGCAACTTGGTTACCACCATAGTGTTAGGTGCTACCTCTATTATGTCACATAATTATCATTTCTTTGTCGTGGTGAAAACATTTAAGATGTAGTCTCTTAGCAGCTTTGAAGTATATAATCCACTATTGTTGATCATAATCACTATGCTTTACGTTACATCTCCAGAACTTATTCATCTTCTAGGTTGCAGGTTATTTTTATTCTTAAAAAAATACATACTGAAACATTAAGGAGTGAAGGGGCATGATATATGCAAATACTCTTTAGTAGTTCCGAAAAAAAATACAGAATGATATGGCAAGCTGGGGTGAAATGTTGGAAATTGGCAAATTGGGTAAAAAAGGGGTATGTAGGAGTTCTCTAGATTCCTCTTGAAACTGTTTTGTAAATTTGAAATAATTTTGAAATAAAACTTTTTAAAAAATTAAAAGGTATTGCGATACAGCAAATAAGTAGAGCCCAGCAATCTGCCCCTGCTGAGCTGTCTGAGGTTGGCCGAGTCATTTAGCATCTCTAAACCTTGGTTTCCTTGCTTTTCAAACTGGGAAAATTCTTCTTGCGTTAAGGTTGTGTGTGTGAAAGGCTTTCTGACTGCAAAGAGCACTGGACACATTTAGTGACATTTTAATCTAAACATTTCCTCACTTCCAGGGCCTTGTGTTCGTTTTGAGGCTTTGGCCCCTTTTACTTGATGTGCCAGTTACTTGGGTTTATAACATACCCCACCCCCACCCCACTAAACTGTGCGATAATGATACTACCTCCACGCTAATAGTGATAATAATAATAATAATATCTACCACTTGCATGGTACTCTCTAACTTGTATGGTGCTTTCTGTGTACCTGGCACCATTCTGACTACTTTCTATGAATTATTTCCTTTAATCCCCATCCCAACCCTATTAGGTAGGTACCATTCTCTTCATTTTACAAAAGTGGAAACTGAGGCAAGAAGAAGCGGCAGAGCTAGGATTCCAACCCAGAGATGCGGCTGGCCAAAGGGAATGTCTTTTTCTAAATGTCACCACTGTGATATGGGCTAGCAGTGGCCTCAGGATTGAAACCCAGGCAATCCTCTCAGTGTATGTCCTCAACCAGGCCCCGGACTGCATCTCAAACCTGCATCTCCTGTGCTCAATGGACCTTCCTGCCACAGCCTGGCACAGACCTGATAAATGTGGGAATGGAGTGCTTTAGGAAGTGCCAGGACTCTGGAAGTAGATGGACCTGACAGGATCTTCTCTCTGCCTTTACTAGCTACGATCAGATTCTCTGAGCCTTAGTTCCCACGTTTGATAAGAGCAATCTGAGCCCAGGGGAGGTATGCAATAAATGGTCCAATTCTCTTCCCCTTTCTTCTTTGCCTCTTTCTCCTTCTTTTTCTTTCTGAACATTTCACTGTAGACAGCATTATTGATGCTTTTAAACAGGCGTTCTTTCTGTTTTGCTTCTGTTATGATTTTTATATCCTATTTTTTTAGTATTTCTGATGCCTTATTGCAGTTACCTGCTTTCTGTCTCCACTTAGATTGATTTTCTTGAGGACAAAGAGTCATGCTGTTTCCCTCTTTGTACCTTCATTGCCAGCATGATGCGTGGCCTTGGGAGCAGGGCTGTTGCTAGGCAGTATCACACTTCTTTGAAGTTTAGAAAAGGTACTGTACTTCTGGCCACAGGCAGCTCTGCAGGCATAGGGCTTGATCAGCTGACATCTTCCTAGGAAGAAAAGGCGCTGTGCCTTGGAGGGCCACAGCTTGGCAAGTGGTGCTGCGTTTCCCCTGTCTCTCTTCCCTGCAGCAGCCCACAAAGTGAATGACTGACTGTATGTAACTGCGGTGCATATGGGCCACTCGGGAAGTGCTGGTTGAGTGAAGGAGTGAATGGTCAGGTAAACAGGTGACACATTCCTTCCTGGATTCCTTTCCTGTTTCAGCCATGACTGGGCCAGAGAAATGGTCCCTTGGCTGCTTATATGCAGCTCCAGGGCCCAACCATTATCTTCTTTTTTTCACCCTTAATGATGCTGCTGCAGGATTTCCGCCTTCCTGAAACTTCTTGAGTCTAACTCTGAGGATGGCTGCGCCTCAGTAACAACAGGAGCCCAATAGAGGCCCAAACCTGGGTCAGGGCGCCAGCATCCAACCCCAAATTGCCCTTCCCAGGTCAGGTAGATGGTGTTTGCAAGCATGGGGTGCAGGGAAGGCAACTGGGCTCCAAAGCCTTGGTCTTTAAGAGGTGCCCAGAGGAACTGGTTTCCCCGACTCCTCCCCAGTATGGTCTCTAAGTGCCTCCTGCCTCCCTCCTCCGCACCCCTCCCTGTTCTGGGCAGGAAGGAGCAAACTTTCATTTCAGTAATGGCCAGCATTGGCAGTGCAGATGCCCACGTGAGAACTCTGCCTCTTCTGTCTGGAATTGGAGCCCTGTGGATAACTGGCCTTCAGCTGACCTGGTCACATTTGCAGAGAACCTCGACCTTGTCATTTGAATACAGATAGAGTCATTCATTTCTACTTTTCACTTGTGATTTATGATGATTATTTTTCAGTTAAAATAATTTTCTTTTAAGTTTGCAAAGTGCTAAAGTATTTGTTACAAAAAAGCTGTGATAATACAAACAAAAGGAAATAAAGAATATTCATAATCCCACTCAGCTATAATCACTGAAAGTGCCCGAGTTAACTCTCAATTTCTTGTTCTCTCTTTCTGTCCCCAGACACACACACACACACACACACACACACACCATGTAGCCTCAATTCCAATTATTCATTGCATTTTGGAACAGGTTGGAGGTTCAGAGATTATTCTGATTTGTAAAAGCAATGAGTGATCTACAAATTACTAATATTATTATGTTGGGAATGGAGGTGAGATTATACTTTAAGTTCCACAGATACATGTTTGCAGTCTATTATGCCTAAAATAAACTTGTTGGAATGTGAGTTTTTCTTTTATGCCAAGCATGTAAGACACAAAGAACCTACTTCCCATGAGATCGGCTAAACCAGGCACATTGTGTTTCATCTTAATGTTGAAATACAGATTTCCCATTAAAAAGAAATCTCTTCCTTTCAGAAGGTTGAAAAAGATGATACTTACAAAAAAGGGAGGGAGAAAAAAAGAATCCCAGCTGGTTAAATTTAGGGCGCTGAAAGAGATCCAATTGGCAGATAATCCCTGGCCATGGGCCCACAACATTTTCATTTGATTGTGCATTGGATACATTTTCATTCATTTTAAGCCCTTGCCTTTCAGTATTTTGTTCCTTGGAGGCAGGCAAACTAGCATCAATAGCTCTCTTGGCCTCCGTCAAATGCCTTGATTTACTTAAGTGGTCCATTTTGTTATTCCAGTCAGGAGGGGCTTGTACTTGTTGACGCATTTCCGAGAACGATTGTGCAAAGAAGTTCTGAGAGTCTAACTTTTTGTCTGTCTTCTCATTGGTAGATTGGTTTTAAACTGAAAGATGTTGGATGAAGTGGTGAGTGTGGGACGCTGGGAAGGAGGATATTTTGGACCCTGATTCAGGAGACTTGGCTTCTCACCCAGCTCTGATACTGACATATGGATACGGCCTTGGCTAAATATCCTAATTGCATTGGACCTGAATTTCTTTCCTCATAAAGAGGGATAATCGTCTCTTCTTTGCTTTCCCCTTGGGCATGATACAAGGATAAAAATGACTGAATCCAGTGGTTCTCAACCTCAGTTAAACATTAGAATAACCTGGAGAGGTTGTAAAAAATACCATTCGCTAGGCACCCCTGTGCGAACTGATTAGAACAGAATCCATGGACCCTGGGCATTGGTAATTTTTATATCCCAGGAGATTCTTCATGCAATCAGGGATGAAAATCAAGAAGATAATATATTGCAGGGCCTGATAATGTAAGTCGTGAAGACAGATTAAAACCATCCACATTTGTATGATGCCATACAATTTTCAAATAGTGTCACATGGAGACTTATTCAGAGCCCATAAAACAGTGGATTTCTAACGTTTTTGACTGTAACCCACACCCCCAATAACATCCCAGTATACACATCCAGTAACACATAAATATACTCAGTTGTATGGATAGTAGCCCTTTATTCGATGGGGATATGCTCCAAGACCCCCAGGAGATACCTGAAATGACAGATAGTACAGAACCCTATATAAACCATTTTTTCCTGTAGGTGCATGCCTATGATAAATTTTAATTTATAACTTAGCCACAGTAAGAAAGTAATAACAACTAATAAAGTAGAACAATTATAACAATACACTGTAATAAAATTCTGTGAATATGGTCTATAGCTGTCTCATAATATCTTAGTGTACTGTACTCACCTTCTTGTGATGATGTGAGATGATACTATGTCTACGTGATGAGATGATGTGAGGTGAATGACGTAGGCATTGTGACACAGTGCTAGGTTGCTATTGACCTTCTGACAGTGTAGCAGAAGGAGGATCGGTGGTCTGCTCTGGGTGATCCTGCATCACCATGCCATGACTGTGTTGATGGTTCGGGAAAATTTAATATCTTCGGACCTCGGTTGCTAAGGATTATTGAAACCAGGGAAGTGAAACTGCCGTAAGGAGGATGATTGGAACCACAACTTTCACAGAACAATGCTTTCCCTTTCTATGTGTGACTCCATCTAAGATTTTTTTTTTTTTTTCCTTTGGTTGCAGTTGAGACTCCTCCATTTCATTTTTTTTTTTTTTTTTTAATGTTGGCAGAGAGCCACAGAATTGATTTAATGATCTGCTAATGAGTGCTGACTTGAAGTTTGAAAACCAGAGATAAAGAGATGGCATATTTCAGGGAGGCAGGCTCATCTGCTCTTTGATGTTTATTGCCTGTAGTTCCAGATCGAATCTACTGGTGCTCAGATCCACCTCCCCACTCCCCCACCCCCCTACACCTTTACTTGCTGCATCAAACATACCCACCGGGGCGGTGCTGGTTCTGAATGTATTTGGCCCTTAATTGGGTGACTTGAAGCCCTGTTTTCTCTTCCCCATTCTAATCCCAGAAATGGTAGACCTTATAATGATACATTATACTTCATACAGAATTTATGAAACAAACTCAACCCACATTGTCAATTGAATTGTATATGGTTTACTAAAAAGGTTCCTTAGCATAAATAGACGAAATTACAGTTAATAGATAGTTCTGGCTACAACATGGTGCTGGTGATAATTTTCTTTCTACTCTGGAGAACTGGAGGGGGGGGCACCCTCTGTCAGATGTGGTGCACAAAGTGGTTTCCCTCTTGTTCCGCCCAGATCCTCTTGTCCCCACGCTTTCTACTGCTCCTCTGTGTATTGTTCTGCTCTAAGGAGGTTTGCTTCTGGTACCCAGAATTCTCCGCTTCTCTCTCTGCAGTCAATAAGAGTTTGGCCATCGCAGCCCAGACTTATCCTCTATCACATCTTTAGATCTGGCTTGCTGTTGCTTCTGTTTGCCAGTGTATTGTTGTGGGGGTGCAGAGTTCTCTCTGAGGACTGTTCTCTAATGTGCAGCCTAGTCAAATACCTTCTGCTTTCTTCTCTCTGCTTTATGGCCATGGGGCTAGAAGGCTTAGGGGAGATTTGGGCAGGAAGAAAACATCTCCCCAGTAGAAATGTTTCTAAAATTTTCTCCCAGTTTTTTCCTCAGTGTGTGTTTAACCACTTTTTTGTCTGCTTAATTTACACTATATTGCCTCTAACTTTGTCTGACAGTGGCACAAAATCAAATGTATTCAAACTTCAACATAACATAATTGAGCATACTGACTCCTGTTGAGAGAGAATTTCCTCTCTATGCAGGGGATAACAGGCTTAGAGGGGAGAGGTGACTTATGAGTACATGGCTAGTAAGTGTCAGAGGTGGAATTCAAACCCAGTTCTTTAGATTCCTAAGTCATGGCCCCTTTCTTTCTTCCATATCAGGGCTCTGAATACCTGTGACAGGCATGTTTGACTCAAGACAGAAGGACTGGGGGGAAAAGATGTTCCAATGCCAGGCATGAGTTTGGCAAGGGTGAGGTGGTGGGTACCACCATATGCCTCGTTCCCAAAGGAGGCAGTTAGGAGCTTCACCAGAACTGTTACCCTTTTGAAGCCTTACTTTTGGGGGTCAAGCTTGCCTAAGGCTACCGTCATTGACCGACCTACCAAATCTTTCCTGGCCGTGGGGGCTGCGTTAGGCTGGGAAAGAAATCTTGGGGAAAAAATAGATCCACCTTGTCCCACCCGTGCTCTGCAGGGGATGCAGGCAGTCTTCTCTCAGACGGCTGTCTGGGTTCCACGGTGATAGGCATCCTGAATAAATACTCTGATAGACTAAACACACATTGCCCACATTGGCCCGGGGAGCAGAAGTCCCGGGAGTGCTCCCAGCAGTCCCGTGTGGCAGCCCAACTTGTTAATCATACTGGCGGGCTGGCCAGGATGAAGATATTTAGCTTGGGGCTTGTGTGTTACCCTGTATGCTAATGTGAGCATTCTTAGAACTGTAATTTCCGTTCCGACCTCCATGGACAGTCCTTATAGAGAACACAGACATAAAACAATTCCTGAAATATTCAGGAAGAAATTGCATCTAATGGGGGGTACCTCTGCCAAGGAAAACATACTTCAGTTTTAAAGCATTCCCATCCAAACAGGGAAATTTGAAAACTACTCTTGAATTTGCATTGGGGCCTCAGCTCTCTTCTATGTCCTTTAATACGGGGTAATGCATGTACCAGCTAGCTCCACTGCAGGCTCCCCCCATGGACCAATGTGCTGTCTGGAAAGGAGATGGGGAAGCGGGGGCGGGCGGGGGTGACAGCCGAGACCTGTTTGAACTGCCATCAGCCAGAAGACCTTCCTGGGGGTCAAAACAAGAAGTTTTACAATGGGAACAAAAATACTATAACCATAATGTCTTACCTTCATCTGTTTCAGTGGAGAATATGATCCCCAGGTGGATCTTGAACCCTTGACCCTCGCGATACCTGATGCCAACGGCTAAGAAGCATGCCCTACATCCTGTAGAGTTCTGTATTAGAAGACGCACTATCTGTCCTCCAAAATCAGGCTTGTGCACAGATACCCCTTAAAAATAATGATAATAATATATTGACAAAACTTGTTATCATTGTGAGTTTATAATATGCCAGAAATGAGTCCCGTACCTAAATTATCTCATTTTAACCCTCTCATAACACTGCAAGATAGGTATTGCTGTTATCTCCATGTTATAGGGAAAACTGAAGTGCAGAATGGTTAGGAAGCTTGCCCAAGATCACACAGGCAGTAAATGGCTGAGCTGGAGCTTGGAAATCATGTTTAGACCTGTTTCAGATGAGCCACTGGAATAACAAAAAGAAAAAAAAGGAAGTATTAGAACTTATTTTTCTCTCATCCTTTACACATTTCTGTGGTATGTATATGTTTTATGAAATGCAGCATAGTAGTACAGAACTGCATGTGTGTGTGTTCCAAATAAATAAATATGCATATAATGGAGGGTCATGGTCAATATTTCTTTACTTATGAATCACACAGATTTGGAGATTACTGCATTTAACCACTAAGTCCCATGGAAAGAAGAGCGTTTCTTCTCCTGATAAGTAGCAGGTATTGATAATGTCATGGGAAATCTGAGACTTCAGAGGGTATCAGCTTTGTGAAGGCAGATACGTTTGTCTGGTTTTCTCACCACCATATTCCTACTAGACCTAATGTCTAGCGGGTATGAAGTCAGGAAGCACAGGTGATCATACACGAGGACCAGGCTGTTGCTATCCTGTGATAATATGTGGCATATTCGGCGACACGGCTCAGTATGAGTCATGAATTATCCTTCACTAACAATGCAGAATGACAAGGAAAGTCCTATAATTTCATGAATCCCCGTACAAGCATGAACCTTTGTACAGAATGAAGGTAGGAGTGAGACCTTCAGTAGAGAAAGGGATTAAGACAAGTCAGGAGCATGGAGAAGGGGCAGGGGAAAGTGAGAATAAATGGAATCAGATAGAAATTCAGTTTCATGAGGTGTTTTTCACCTATGGTTCTGTACCTGCTCACAGATGAACTGCTTTCCTTTTGCCCACCCCACCCCCACAGATAAGAGGAGGTTTTAGCCTGAGCTGAGATAGTAGGGGAGGCTCCTGTGAGAGGGAAGGTAAGATTTGGGGCTGACTTTGTCTAGGTGAGGAGAAAAATAGTCACATTTGACTATTTTTGTGCAAATCTGGGCTTGTTTTATTCTGTGAGGTAGTCTGGTTTCCCATCCATTTTATACATGGAGAAACTGTGGCTTGAGGTGGTGAAGCCGCTTGCCCAAGCTCACAAAGCAGGTTTTCTGATCACGCTGTTCTTCATTCTCTTTCTGCCGCACTCCACCGCGGGCCAGACTGCATTCTCAGGATGCACCTGGAATCTTAGCTACCGCTAGAATTCTGGGTGCCCAGGGCTTAGTGATTCACTCCTTCAGGGGCGTGTCTGGGTCTCTCACAACTGGAAAGATTTCACATCATTTCCAGAAGTGCCTACATTTCTCAAAGGGGATAACCTGGGAAGTTAAGGACTTTAGTAATTTTCTCCTTCTTGAATGTCTCAGTCTTAGCTGGTGCCCTAACTTGTACTAATCAAGAAAAAATTGTTTGCGTGTTGGGGTGCTGGTGTTGGTGGATGTTTTCATTAGACAGCACTTGTAAACCTACTTATTTTTCCTGAGTTGCTCCAGGTTTTTTACCTTTGTCCTATAAATATCTCAAAGCTCTTGATGCTTTCTTTATTATCTGTATCTGTTGGAATGCTCCTAGCAGTTTCCAAACTGGGCTGCCTATCAGAATTATCTGAGGTGCTTGGTAAATACACAAAATGTTCTTCCAGCCTCTGGAGATTCTGATGAAGCAGATTTGGGGCTAGGCTCCCAAATGTATGGTAGTGGCAACCCTGCCAGGTGAGTTTGAGCATGGCTACATTTGGAAACCAGTGGGCTACTTTCAGAGGAAATAATGAGGGATGCCCTGTGGGAGTGGAACTATTCTGAAATCAGGCTGCAGGAAGCAGAAAATGGCACTGAAATTTCATCACAGCTGTGAACTTAGTTGGGAGAGATCATTACTCATCATGGGGAAAGATGATAAAAATACAACCAAAAGCCTTAATCAAACAAACAATAAACTTCATTAACTTGACTAGAGATTCCCAGCATCTCCATAGATAGCATGCAAAATGAAGCCCCAAACTTTGCATCCCTTCTGAGAAAGAACTTCTCTTTGAGTATCCTGCCAAACTTTTGAATTAGAAATAGAAGGAACCCAGTAAGAGCCAACAAGTGGTTGTCTTTGTTATTAGCAATCCAATGGTCACAAGGAGCTATGGTAAAGGGGGCAGTTAACTACCAGATTTCTTTCCCCTGATCCTACCTGTCATTTGGGTTTCAGAGAATGTGGGAGGTGGCTGTCAGGCTCATGTCTTTATTCAGCAAATCTTTTTAGAGCTCCTCTATGTAGCAATCATTGCTCCAGGCACCACGCACTGCTGAACTTGACAGAGTCTCTCAGGAGCTGACATTCTTGTGGTAAAGACAGGCAATAAACAAATAGATGAAATATTAAGAAAGATCATGTAAAAAAGGAAAGATCATATCAGTGAATGATAAGGGACATGAAGAAAATACAACAGGGTGATGGAGGGGACTGGGGGGAGTTCTCAGAGTGGAGGATGTGGGGGACGGAAACGATGAATGGAGACTCGGCAGGCAAGGCAAGTCCCTTTGAAGAACTGAGAGAGTGGCCCAGGTGAAGGGACTGTGTGGAAGAGGATTTCTCAAGAAGCTACTGAAGGTAATGCTCTTCACTGCCTCACACAGCCTCTCCAAGGCCGTGGGAGGGGCCTTAGCTATTTTGCATTTGCAATTTTCCTTAAAGACACACCCCATCCACCTACCCCACCCCTGGTTGTGTAAGCTTCAGGCCCCACAAAACCTACATCTGCCCTTGGGAATGTGAAGTATAAAAGTGCAGAAAACAGATTAAACTAGGAGGAAACAAAAGAAAATTGGTGTGGAGAGAGCTATGCTCAAGGCTCTGCTCCTGTGGGGTTAGATTTATCAATTCATTCATTTATTCATTCATTCAACATTAATTCACTGAGTAAAAGGTACTGACAACCAGAAAGACAAATTAAATCCCTGTCCTAATGGAGTTTCCATTCTAGTGGAAAGTAACATAAAATAAAGAATTACATACATAATGTGCCAGGTGACAATGGCGAGTGTGTTTGAGGGGAGGGAAGTGGGGAGGTTTGCTGTTTCATAAGGGGTGGGCAAGGAAGGCCTCTCTCAAAGTTCCCATTTGAACTGAGATCTAGAGGAGGTAAGGGAATGAGCCATACAGGGGAAGACCGTTCCCTCGGTGAAACAGCAAATACAAAGTCCCCAAAGTCCTTTGAAGGAGGTCCTAGATACAGCAGAAAGCAGGGCTAGGTTATGGAGGGACTAGGTAAGGAATTTGGATTTCGTTTTAAGAGCAGTTGACAGCCTTTGGATGACAAGTACCTTAGAAGTCTAGGAAAGGAGAGAACACTGGGTATCCGAGGCCTCAGAGCTGACTTTACATTGGCCCTGCAAGGATCCATTAGGGTAGGCAGGGCTCAGCATAAAGAGAGAGTCAAGCAGGAGCCACAGCTGTGAAAAGGAGGCCTGTCTGGGGGCCAGGTGACAGGTGAGCACTAATTGGAGCTGGCGTTCCATGTGGGAGAGCTCTGGGGGTGAGGCTGCAAGGGAAAGTTTGGCCCGTTTCATGGAGGTCCTTGAAGCCAGCCAGGGAATTTTGTATTTATAATATGGAATGTTAGGTGCCACAAGTAGAACAGGTGTGGCTCCAAAATTTCTGTCTGCAAACATCCTGGGGATAACTCTGGTTGGGGGTAGGGGTGACAGAAAGGGGAAGAGGGTTTGTCTTAGAGCTGGCAAGCAAAAGTTTTTACCTAGATTGAATGTTTACTTGCGGATGGATTTGTAGGAGGGGAGGTGGTGATGATTTGAGGTCTTTCTGTAAAGCTACATTGCATAACAACCACACTGTTTTTACTTGGATGACTTCCTACCTGGGATTTCTAAGGGGCTGGGTGGCAATGTAGTCATTCATTCATTCATTCATTCATTCATCCATTCATTCAGCGGTTGTTTACTGAATGCTTCTATGTACCAAGTGGAAGAATGGAACTTGGGTATTCCTGGGTTCAAACCCCATTTCTACCCTTACTAGCTGCATGACCTTGGACAGGTTTTATTTTATCTCCTAGAACTTCAGTTTCTTTACCTGTAAAATAACAATGGCAGTACCTGCCTTAGTGGTTGTTGTGATTAGGGATAGTGTGTATACTCTGCCCAACCCAGGGCTTGGCACATACTGGGAACTCAATAAATGGTGGCTCCTACTGTGTTGCAGTAAATGGGGGACATTAGAGGCAGGAAGTGGTTACTATGTTAGCACAGATTTGACACAACTAGGGCCTTCATTAGGGTGAGAGTGGGGACTATAGAGCAGGAGATAATGTTGAAAGGCTTCAAGAACACCTTAAATATTACTTGGACCTGAAAGAGAGGGTAGATTCAAAGACAACATGACAACCCCGGCAGGGTAGCTCAGTTGGTTAGAGGACTGTCCTAATAAGCCAGGGTTGCAGGTTCTATCTGTGGTCAGGGCACATGCAAGAATCAACCAATGAATGCATAAGTAAGTGGAACACCAAGTCAATGTTTCTCTGTCTCTTTCTCTCAAAATCAATAAATAAAAATTTTAAAAAAGGTAACATGTAAGATTTTCAGCACAGAGAACATGGAACTATTTGGGAAGAAAAAAAGAGGTAACTGGGAAGAAAGTGGACTGGGGAAGGAGTCACTTTTTAGGTTGAATCTGAGGTAGTAGCTAAGTGGGGACAGTCTCTAAATTTTGGGAGAAACAGTGGGTCTCAGGAGTGCAACATGAGCTAAGCAAATGGGTTTAGTATAATCATCACTGTGACAGAGTACTAGTCACGATGTAAATTTGGATGCTGAAACAAAGACCCAAAATAACAATGGCTTATACAAGAGAGAAGTCAGAGCTTGAGCCATATAGGGTTTTTCAGTTTTTTATCTTGTAGCTCCACCTTTATTAATTTGTAGTCCTCATTCCCATGGACCAAGATAGCTTTTACGGCAGCATGCCTGTATTATATGCAGAGGAATGGGAAAATGAGGGAAAAGTGAGGGCATACCCACTTCTCACATTCTATTGGCCAAACTTAGTCATAGGGTCACACCTAGCTGCAAGGGAGGCTGAGAAATGTAGTCTTTCTTCTGGGAAGCCATATTCCCCACTACAATTCTATTATTTTGAAAGAGGTGTTTGGTTCATCTAGCAGTCTCTGCCACAGGCAGTATTTAAAGACCCGAGGATGAGTGAGATCATGGAGGGACCTAAGACATTAATGAAAAACATGGAGGATAGACCCGCAGGCAAAGCAGGCTGGTGTAATTTGTGGGATGGAACAGTGGACATCTGTGTCAGATCCTGCACAGTCCAAGGGAATTGAACTGGTTATTAGTAAGTCACTGGGGAATGCTTTCAATGGTGGGGGGTGACGGCAGGCAAAGGCTGGACTGCAAGAGGATAAGTCTTAGAGAAGTGGAGGCAGTGGGTGTGGATCACACTGGAGAGGTTTGGCAGTCAGAGGACCTCGGGAGAGGGTGGAACTCCAGGGGCCAGCCAGGTTAAGTGAAATCGAGTTCACGCTTCCGAAGGGGTTTGCAGATATTAATTTTACTTTATTTTTTTAATTGGGAAAAGGCTTTTAAAGAAAAAAAAATCCTCTTAACTGAAAGGAACTAATCCTTTTAGGGAGTTTGCTAATGTAGTCATAAATTTTTTTCTTTGGCAGTTTTTTTCTCCCATCTCCCTCAGATAATCTTATCTTAATTTTGAATCAGAAATCTTATTTATAGCTTTTCTAAAGAGAATTATTTCAAGGGGGGCAGATTCTTTGCCCTTTGGACTTATTTTCTTTTAAGAACAGATAAGTTATCCCTCCTTTTTCTTGGGAGAGACAGTTAAAATATTAATTTAAAAACAGTGATTATGACCTGAAAAGGGGGTGTAAATCAAAATAGGAGAAATAAATTCAGCCAGCTTCCTGTTTTTGTGTTTCTTTCTTTTTCTCCTTTTGGAGGGAAACTAAAAATGCCAAAATTCCATCTTTCCCTCAGGACTAGTAGAGAATTTAACATGGCTTACATCCTTTACTGACCTGGAATAAAGTGGGGAATTGTGTGGTCATCTCACGCTCTTTCCTCCACCCACTACCTCCCCTTCCCTCTGCCATATCTGATTTAGACAAACAGCTTGTCATTCAAGGCTCTGAGACAAGCAGGACATAAGTTTAATAGCTATAGCAATTGTACTTACTACTGTCTGCATGCCTATATGCGCACCACATTGTATTGTGACAACCTTCCTCACAGCAGCCTCACTTCTTATTATTATTCCAATTTCAACCATAGGGAAACTGAAGCTCACCAGCCCTTTCAGGTAGAAAGGCAGCTGGGCCTCATTTTGAAGGTCATCTGGGTCCTAGGTCTGTGAGCTTTACCTGTAGTCATCACTACGAAGATTTGCTCATTGTATACTTACTTGGGAAGAGAAGGAGAAGGGCAGGTCCAGCACCCCCTGCTCCCTTGGCATACGCTCTGCTGGCCTTTGCCTATGAGCACCATGGCTCCTGTTGGAGGTGGTCGTACCGGTGCTACCGGCTCTGCTAGGGCATGTGCGGTGTTGAGCTTAGATGATGATGTCTGAACCCTTTCCACACTTTAGCACACACTGGACCTTAGGAAAAGGGACTGTAACTGATGTTCTGAAGGCATGGAGAAAGCATCTAAAATGAGGCCCATAATGAACCCCTGTCTCTGGATAAAATGCCTCCTGCATCACTCTGGCAGAATGGCTGGTCCTCCTTGGCTTGCTCACTGCCAGCATCAGATAGGCAAAGCTCATTCCTAAAGAAGCCAGGGAGTCACTGAGCAATAGAGTTCAGCTCTCAGGAAGCTGAAGAAGAAAGTAGATGTATTCTGGGGCCTCAAGAACAACTAGTCCCAGATTTTTACCCAGAGCCCAGAATCTAAGCTCTCAGGAAGCTGAAGAAGAAAGTAGATGTATTCTGGGGCCTCAAGAACAACTAGTCCCAGATTTTTACCCAGAGCCCAGAATCTAATTCATAAGCGTTGCTGAGGAATAGGTGAGTTAACACAAATAAAATGCTCAGTATGGTGCCTCACACATAGTACGCATTCAATAAACATTGGCTACTATTTAATATCAGATGGGCTTAAGGCAGTGGCCCAAATTTCACCTTAAGTCCCTTAACTCACACTAATTTAGTCTATCTGAGGGGTCCTGTGTCACTGTCATTTACTTACTGTGTGACTTGCTCATAAACATCCTGATAATTGTGGTTAAAAGCATGTGAAACTGACTTTGTCGCGAAATAATTTTTAAAACTCATTTCAAACTTTTAAAAAGCAATAGAAGGCCACGGTGAAAGAATTCAAAGCTGTCTGAAGGAGATAAAGTAAAAAGTCACTCTTCCTCCCCGTCTTCCCCTAATTCCATCCCATTACTTAAAGGTCAAAATAATTACCATTTTCTTGGATAGCTTTCCAGAACTGTAAAAAATGTATATGCAAATGTAATGAAATGGGGAAATACTACGTCTGAGATGTGCCAAGAAAATGTAATGCTTTTTTAAATTAAGGAGCAAGTCTTCCCAGGTCTGCCTCCCTCATAGTTGGTTGGGGTGGGGCAGTGAAGGCAGGAAATAGGCTTGGATTCAAGCCTGCCCTCTGGCTTCTCAGAGGTCCCTGCTTCAGGCTTGGCTGGGCCAGTCTTGGGCTGGTGTCTGTTGAAAAAGTCTGTGGCTGGTGAACTTGGTGAGCTAGGTAGTTCTCTGGGTGGAAACCTCATCTCGAATACATATAGGGTGGGACAAGAGTAGGTGTACAGTTGTAAGTATGCAAAATGTATAATGACACATGTGGCAAACTGTCTGCTTTCACCACGGGCTCCTGCTATGTTTTCCTGAGCAGCAAGGATGGCTTCAGACTGCCCTCCTGCAGCCTGAATGTACCAGTGTTACTGTGTTGTTGCGATTTCATGTCACTACCGGGCCTCTGGGTGTGGAGGTCCCCCTACCCTCAGAGCTCCTGGCAGGAAGTGTAATGCGTGCTCTGAGTGGCTTTTACTTCCCTCTCAACATGTACAACTCCGTCCCTCTTTGCCTTTCTGGAATTATAGCCAACAAGCGTCATACTTCTTCTTGACTTTCCCAGAGGCAGAAGGGCCTCGTCTCCTCCTGCCCTACTCCTCGCACCTCTGAGGTTGTGGTAGTGAAGTGGCTGCTAGGAGGGAAATGGAAAGCACATTGGTTGCGTATCTTCAAAATATTATATCCACTGTGTGAGTCACTTTTTTGTACAAAGTGCTCGTAACCTGCTTTTTCACTGATCAGTGTCCTGTGATGACCTTTGCAGCATGTAGAAGAGTACCACATCCCTTAGGACAGCTGTTTAGCATTGTGTTTCATGGCCATATTACAATTTATTTACTCATTTTCTTATTCATTGACATAGATTATTTATGGTTATGCAAGTATGTCTGAAAAACACTTCATGCTCTCTGCCCATATTTTCTTTCCTCTTCTTTTGTAAGTTCCTTCACTTGTCCCCCAGTGCCCAAGCAACAATATGCATGTTTAGGGCTTCTCTTTCCTAGTGAGCCCCCAGCTGCAGCCATTCCTCCCACACTTGTAATCCTTTGCTTGACAATTTTGACAACAGAAACATGGGGCTGTGGTTTCAGGGGAAGGAGCAGCAGCAATAGTATATGAGTATTCAAATCCCTAGGTGGATTATTATTTCTTAAGTGCATGTTCTGAGCTCCAAGTAAGAGAAGCCCATTTTCAGACAGGATCAGTGTTTCTTCTTCTTTGCCCAAAGGAAAGGAGGAGAGTAGGAGTATATGGCTGATCAATTAGGATCAGTCTGGATACAGTAGCTTTCACAATCTGAAGTTTTATTCTTTTCCACAAAAGAGGTCTGGAAGTAGGTTGTAGTCCAAGACTCATGCAGTGGCTCCGTGACGGGATCAGGCTCCTCTTATCTTTCTGCTCCGTCTCTATACATGCTACATCAATACCACGTTCTTCCCATCCTCAGAATCATAAGATGTCTGCTGGAACTTTGTCTACCACATCACATTCCAGGCAGGGAAAAGTAGGAGGGTAAAGGACAAATGAAGACTGTGGCCACTCACCCCTTTTTTAGAAGCTTTTATGACATCCCAGGTAACATCTGTGTTTCTATCTCATTGGCCAACACTTGGTCACATGGCCACACCTTGCTGCACTGGGGTTCTGTTAGTAAGGACTAAGGGAAGAGTTGATACAGGATAGGCAGCTAGCAGTGTCTGCCTCCTGTGATTTGAGCCATGACTTGGATTCCTCATTTCACCAAGTGTTGAGACGTATGAAATAGTAGCTGATTCTCAGAGCAGAGATGTGCGGTGGCTGGTGGCTTAAGTTTATCTTTTGCCCTCTCCTATCACCTGGGTTTTTGCCTCCTTCCTGCTCAGGATTTTGTCATAAACTCTTGCTCTCTGAATGATAGGGAGCTCCCATGTAGCACTTGGCCATAAGGTGGAAGCTGCCACATGTTCAGAGTTTCTTTCCCCAACTTCTTCTTCTGAACTTACATGTTCCGTGCGCCCTCTTTGCTGGGCACAGTTAGGCAGTGAGTTTGCCAACTGAATCAATATGAACTAAGGAGCTAGGAATGAATAAGTTAACCATTCCAACTGCAGCTCTCCTTGCCCTCCCTTACTCTTCCAAATTCTCACCTTTTAACCATGCTCTGTCCTTTCTTGGATTCATTGCTTCATTTAATAAGTTGGACATTTCTGCCTGAAGTGTCCTCTTCATCCCCTCACCTCTTGTCCAGCCCCATCCCCAGCATGCTCTGCTCATTTAAAATGACCCAGCTCAAACATCACTCCTGTGAGATGCCATTTCTGATTCCTTAGCATTCATATCCTCCCTTGAGTGCTCCGCTGTCACAGTTTATCACGCTGCATCCTCAGGGTTAATGCATGAGCCTGTCACCCCCCACCAGACACGGAGGTCCTTGAGAGTAGGGTAGTGAATTTACCACTCAGACTCTTAGTCAAATGAATAAATGTCAATGTTCAGTACTTTGACCCAGAGAGATACTAGGAATTTCCCTGATGGAGCGATCTTTTGGTTATGGGAGACCTTCACACAGCCACACCATGGTGAGGGTGTCTTCCTACTGCATCAAAGCCTAAAGCTTTTTATGTAATTGCTGCTATATTAAACTTTCTAATAGAAACTCTGTGATCAAGGCCGTCAAGGGATGAGATCTTAGTTTGTGCAGCTGAAGGGATTCATGAGACCCCATCGGCCACTTGAATAAAATACTGGGCTTTCTATAATGGTTTATTTTTGAATGGGAACAGTTCTGTGGCACTAATCCTGTTTGAATCCTGGAGCTCTGTTTAGCAGAAAGATGAGCCAGAGACCTCAAGTTACATTTGTTGTTAAAGTTTGACCAGACACTTGGTGTAAGTGTGTGTGTCATGCGTGACTTTGCTTAAGTAATTAACATTCCTGTCAAGGCTTCTTAAAAGGGTCCTGTGTTATAGAGCCCCTCAAAACGCAGGTTTAAACCTTTGAACTCCCAGCCTTCCTATTTATTGCCAATTACTGATATGCTTAAGTTTCATTTTTCTAAAAAATACAAAAAGGATTAGATCTTCTAGGAGAAATGTTTATCATTAGGAGACTCAAGCTTGGAAAGTGAGGCAATCTCTAAATGAAGAGGTAAGCGTAGAAGTGGTATTAGAGAATGTGTTGGAGGGAAAAGTCTGAAAATAATTTTTAAGTTAAGAAAAGGGAAACAATATGAATATGACAGCAGCTTTCAAATATTTTTGGGACTTTCAGGAGGCTAAGCTATTTGATGTACCAGAGGGCTGAGTTAGCATTTAATTACCTTCTTCTTTTCTTCTAATTTCTTTCTCCCTCTATCCATTTCCTTCTTGTCTTTATTTCTTTTTTTTTCTTTTTTCTTTTAACTCCTGTTAAGTGCCTTTAAGATGACAAGGTCTGTGGAGTAGGAAATGGATCTAACTTGTTAATAGAGGTTCTCTTGAATGAATGAATGAATGAATGAATGAAGAAATGGATGTTTACAACATGCTAAATGCTAAGAATATCAAATGCAAGACACAGTCTGGAACGGAAAAGTAACAGTTCACCGCAATGTGGAGACATCGGTTCATGGAAGTGTGTATTATACATGGGGGCAGTAAAGGAAGCAGAAGAAGAGGGTGACATCCACTCCTAGCTACAGAAAGAAGAAGGGGCCAGGGATTGGGGGGCAGAAAAGACTTCCTAGAGCTGGAGATGCTTTAACTGTGTCTCAGATAATGCAGGTATCTCTCAGACAGGTGCAGGAAAAGAGTGCCTCAGTTGGGACCACACATGGGCCAAAGCCTGGAGGTGCAAGCCTCATGGCATAGGCTGTCATCCCAAACTATCCCTGTGCTACCTGTGAGACAGTCCAGGCCAGGGGTGCTGGGAGGTGTTTCTAGGAGAGGCCAGGGGGGCCATATACAATGTATAGCATGTGAAAGAATGCAGATTCTTGTCTAAACGTGATGGGACACATGAAGGATTTTTATGCAGGAAGCTCTAAGGGTGCCTTTGAGGAGAAAAAGAAAACTCAGAAGCTGTGCATTAGACCAGACGAGATTGTTCGATAAAAGCAGATGAAGACCACAACTTGGGTGTGGTAGAGGGTGGAGAGAGGGCATGGATCTGAGAAATATTAGGACTTGATGCTTGACCACCTTGGTTGACTGAGTAATCGATGGTGCTATGTATACTACACAATGAGTTTCTCAGTAATAGATGTAATTTTTATCTTTATACCCTTCATGCCTAGATCAGTATCTGGTACCTAGTAAAGTTTTAAAATTAATAATTTTATTGAATTAGTGCTTTAATTAATTAATGATCTAATTATACTAACCTACATACCATATGTAGAGTGTTCATTGCTTCCCAAAATCCATTTCCCTTTTGGAAAAAAACCTCAAATTTGTAGTTGGGTACATTGCCTCCCAGCTCAAAAACTAAATTTCCCAGTCATTTTTAAAGCTAGGTGTAGTCATGTGATTAAATTTTAGCCAATGAGAGCCAAGGAGAAATGCTATTTGAAATTCAAAAAAGTCTTGTAGAAAAGGAGGAAGCACCCTCAGCCCCTTCCCTTCCACTCTCTTTTCTTCCCTTCCTCTTGTCTAGAATGCAGATACCAGTGCCTGCGGTGACAGCGTCCAACTTTCTACAGACAGTGGAGCAGTAAGAGAGATGGACTCCAGGTCCCTTCTGTAAAAACTGATGCAGCACTCTGAATTCAATTTATTCATTCCACTCATTCTTCTCCAAATATTTATGAAAGCCTTATTGTATATCTAGTGCTGTGCCAGGAGCAGGGGAATCAAAAATACGTAAATCGCATTCCTTGTCCCACAAGGAACTTATTCTGAAGGAAGAATTTTCTTCCCTTCTTAATTCTGAAGTGATGTAGATCAATTTGTGAATTTCATTACTTTGTTGAGTTATTCAAAGAAAGCCTGTGCCCTCAGCAGTGAGCATCCATTTTGATTGTTCATCTATGTGGTGTCATTAATATACAAGGGTCTAATTGTGGTTGCGATTCTTGGGTTCTGGATGTGGGCGGATACACTTCACTTGCTGTGTCTGAGCACCTGGCTGTGTGTGCTGGAGACATGACCTGAAGAAGTGGCACTTGGAGGATGAGTTTCTCAACTGGGCAGGAGGAGGCTCACAGTTGAAAACCTAGGGAAGGAGTTGGTTAACATTTCGCTTAGATGTTAACTTTGTGTTCAGATTTCTCCTTGTTGTTATTTCCCAGATGGTACAAGGCAATAGGAAGGTATCTGGTTTTAATTGCTATTTTTTATTGAGCACTTTATAATATGCTATGTACTTTTCACAGTATCAGTTATTTCATCCTAACAACTCCATCAACTAGTACTACTTATATTTTACAGATAAAGAAACTGAGGGTAGGAGAAGTTAACAAATCCTAGGTCTTCATGATACCAAAAGCTCCCCACTGAATCTTCTGCTTCCTGTGGTGACTTTAGATTTACATAGACACTTATAATCTATGTCTCATGAGGCTGGACAAGAGCCTTCTTAGCACTCGTTCATGGCAAGAGTGGCCAGTGCTGGCCGGTTATTATCATAAATAGTGTTCTCATTGAAAACTTTAATAACAGTGTTCCTACAGTCAACATTTTCCCAGACCTTACATTTGTTTAGGAAAACACCCAACTTGTTAAACCTAAATGAGCAACTTAACCACAGTTTGTAACATTTTCTTTAAAAGAAGAAAAACCAAACCCTGAGTTTCCGAAAGCTCATAAAGGCTATATGAGGGCTCGTTCCCCCAGGGGCTTCTCATTGCGCGTCACAGCCTCTGGGAATCAGAAGTGTTTAGAGAGATTATTTTATATTGTTGTGCTGTCACGGCCTCATTTGGTATAATCCCAGTGTCGTAGTCTGTTCAGGCTGCTGTAACAAAATAAACTGGGTGGCTTATAAACAACAGAAATTTATTTCTAACAGTTATAGGGGACTGGAAGTCCAAGGTTCAGGCACTGGCAGGTTCGGAGTCTGGGGAGGAACTGCCTCCTGGTTCATAAATGACTTCATTCACTGTAGCCTCACATTTTGAAAGGGGCTAGTTAGCTGTCTGGGGTACCCTTTTTAAGGACCCTAATCCTAATACCCCCAGAGGCCTCACCTACTAATACCATCACATGTGGTGTTAGGTGTTAACATTTGAATCTTGGGGTTACATAGGATTCAGTCCATAGCTCCAGACTTCTACTTCCTGTGTCTAGGGACTCAGTTTTGATGAGATCATTTGCATATTAAAGAAGACAGTCCCTTTTTGGAGACTTTGGTTTTCAAAGTAGTTGACAAAATAACAAATTAAGCTTGAACTCTTGAACTAAACACAGGAGGCAGTGGTTGAAGCAGTGAATACCACAAAGGCTTTGGAGTTAAACAGACCTGGATTCTAATTCCATCTTTACTATGGTACTGACCAACGATGTGACCTTGGGCGAGTCTAACCTCTCAGCTTCAGTTTATTCCTTTTTAAAGTGGGGGTATGACAATTCATGGTAGTAACCCCTCGTAAGAGTGCTATGATACTAAACCCTATATTTTAGGTAGAGCTTGAGTGCAGTGTCTGACAAAGAGTGAATGCTGAATACCTGTCACCCATGATCAGTTGTCATTATGATCTTCTTGCTCTATCATGTAAGGCCTCGGGTGTGGTTAAAAACAGCTCCTTTGGAAGTTGCCAAACAAGTAGACAGATGTAAAATGCTGAGCATTTGGAGACACCACTCTGTTGGTTCAGTTACCCAGAGCTGTTGAAACGACAGCCAGAATCCCCTTCACTGAACGTCAGCTGTGCATGTCAAGATCTGCCTCCTGGGCCTCCTGTGTGTAGCTTCATCCTGGACTGCAGGACACACCCGAGCTTAGTGTGTTGACAGAGTCAGTACCATGGCTTTTCAAGAGAACAATCTGATCTACCCTGAAGTCTCTGAGTTTTGCACAGAGATAAACAGATGTTTGGGTTGGTAATATTTCCTGCTGAGTAATCTGGTATGGAGGTATGATCTATCTGAAGCCTTCAAAGTCTTACCTACTCTGAGGGAAGATTTTAGATAGAAGAAGCTAAGGAGAGGCTGAATGAGTCTCTCTCTGTTGGTGTCACGCCCAGATCATACCCTCAACTCGAACCCTCACCTCGAAATGACACTTTGGCCCATCTCAACTAAGCACTCCTAGTTTAGAGCCTTTATTAAAAATTAGTTACTTTGTCTCTGAAAACCTCTGTTTGAGAAATAAACTAGTATTGTTTTAGGTTAGTCATATTTTAGTTTCCTTTTCAGCCGAGAGAATTGGCATGAACAACTGGTTGGAAAGGCTCTCATCAGATCAATATCCTGTGCCAGAAGATATTCCAGGAGGCTTTCAATGACCTTTATTTGTCCCATTTACATGGTTACATTCTATGGTGATCAGGTGCTGCATCACCAGCCTAGATTTTCTGAGTTATATGAGATTTAGTTATTTGACCTCATCAGGTTTAGGATTTTTCTCAAATTAGTTCCTTAGGGGACTTGCTATGATTAAGTAGAGGCTCAACCTAAATGAGTTACTACAAGTGAAAGGCTTAGAATTGTTCTTGCCACATAGTAACCACTCAGTAAATGTTAGCAATTGTGATGGTTGTTGTTATTAGTCTATTATTTTATGAAACTTGGTGGATGGAATGATTTACATCCTGTATCCAGTTTTGGAAATAAGTGTAAGAGGGTTTCATGTTTGCTTAAGAAATAATATCAGTAGAACCCAAGGTTGAGAAAAAAAAATTCCTGTATAAGATAGAAAGGGACAGAGGAAAGGGACTGTCCTACAGAGGAAGATAAACACAGTTCTCTTTAACAGCTCCTCCTTGAGTCTCCCCCTGCCGATCCTCTACCACCATCATCAGCCCTGTTGTTTCACCTCTGCATTTCCAGCACTTAATGCAGTGCCTGGCGTGTGCAAGATGTTCAGCAAGCATTGACCTGACCTCATGTGACCTGCCCTCATCCTAATTCTGCAGTTCCTATTTGTGACTTTATCATTAACGTGGGTGATAGAGTCAGTTTTTCTTTCTGGGCCTCAGCTTCTTCATTCATACAGTGGGAGGGGGCAGTTTGGACTAGAGGATGTCCGGAGTCCCTCCTGGTTGGACACTTTATGATCCGCTGTGGCATTGGGTTTATATGGCCTCTGGTGTGCTGTTACATGTAATGAGTGACCAGTCGTGTGAAGACGAGGCAGAAATCTGTTTAGGAATTTCCTCTTACAACAGGTGCATAAATTCCTTATTATATTTTGTACCCTTTAGGCCTTTAGAAATTGATAGGGGTATATGTGTGTATGATTGTGTGTGTGTTATGTCTATGTGTACTTCTGCATCTGTTTATAATTTACATGTAGATGTTAAGAATTTTTTCTGTCAGATCAAAGAAGTTAGATAAAGATTAAATTGTATTTGACCTAGTAATTCACTTTTAGGAATATGATCTAGAAAAATGGCCTAGAACATAGATAATGTGTAGTCAAAGAATTTACTAGCAATCTTACAGTACTGAAAAACTAGATACACAATATGTGCTCAGCAATAGAGGAATGATTATATGTAAATTTTTATTGTATATTTATAAATTAGAATATTGCAAGAAGGAATGTACAAAGGTATTTTGTTAAATCTTAGCTATTAAAACAGTGTGTAAAAAGGAGAGGGAATAACTCCAAATGATGATAACAATTATTTCTGAATAGTGGAATTATGCAATATTTTTATTCTTTCATAAATACTTCTCTAAGTTTTTTTTAAACAGTGAGTTATTTTTCTTATGAGAAATCTAAAATACAGAAATCTTATCTAAATATATAACCATATATAAATTTTATATATATTAAGTATTTAAATATTTAGATAAAACTTCATCTACAATATAGATATTCCTATAATGGACACAAAGTATTGGTGCCCATTTATTTGCTGCATGGGAAATGCCATGTCAGGAAGAGTGACATGAATTGAACCATCCCATCCCCAAATTTATTATGCACACCCACTAGTTTCTTGCTTAGCAGCAGGACCTTCTGAAAAGTCTGAACTACTGTCTGGCTGGGATTCATGACCATTGCTCTGCAGTTAAGAGGCAGAAAGAGGACACCCTGTAAACTGTTCTGCCGGTGACCACAGAAGCGTAGCCCCTGGAGTATATCTAAGTCTGCAGGAGTTCACGCAACACAGAGTTCAGTGTTTACAGAAGGTGGTACAGACCCAGGAAATAGTAAAATGAATGAATAATTTCTTATTGTTTTGTGATGAGGAATTGTTAAAGAGGAGCTTCCTTGGCATCCTAGAGTTATGTAGCTATCAGAGAACCTTCCATATCACTGTACTCTAAGTCCTGGATTCTCTCAGCCTACAGGGAGAGAAATCCTGATTGGACTCATCCAGACTACGGTGGCTATGCCACTTGCTGGTTGTGTGACCTTAGACAATTTACTCATTCATTCGAGAAATATTTACTGAGTTGCTGCTTTGTGCCAGGCTCCATGCCAGGTGCTGGGAATAAAAGAGTGAAGAAGATCAAACACCTGTGCTCAAGTTTAATGCCCTCGAGGGCAGAGGGAGATAGGACAAGTTATTTCAGTTCTTTGCCAACAGCTGCTTTCTTCACCTTTCCATTAGATCATGCTGTGCCTTGCAGTTTGGTCTTCTCTCACATTCCACAATCTCACTGGAGAGTTTCACCCCTTCTATCACTACAGGTACTACCTATTGAGTGCTGGTTTTCCATTTCTATGTCCAGTCTAGGCTGCTCTTCTGAGCTACAGACTCATAGAGCCAACTCTTAGGTCCATTTGGGAGTCTAAGAAGCATCTAAAACTCAGCTTACCTGAAACTGAGTGGTGTCATCTTATTCCCCCTGCCCCACTCAGACTGGCTTCTCTGTGTTTCGTGCCTCTGTGAAGAGCCCTGTTGTCCATCCAGTGTCCGAGCCAGAAATCTCTACCCCTTCATTTTCTTTCTCGTCATCTACATCTGATGTCCTGGCCAGTTGTTGGATCCCCTTCCTGCGGAGATATTGTTCGGCTCAGTTACCCTCACTCTTGCTTCTTTTCTTCGAATCTCCCTGCCCTCAGTCATTTCTTCACATTCCAGACAATCTCTCTTGATTACATCTTTATTCTTCATAGCACCCCCTTCTTGGCTCCCCACTGCCCTCAGCATAAAATCTAGCCTCTTGAGCAAGGCCTTGCTGACTTCTTCAGTCACATTGCTTGTTCCGTATTTTCTTAAAGCTTTGGCCACCCCTTCCCTCACTTATCTGGACCACTCCATTTCATTCCTTACACAGATTTTGGGTGGGTTGAAATTCCCTCCAGGAGATGTTCCCCAGGTTCCAGTCTGTTACCATAGTCCCCCAGCCAGCTCTCTCCTTCATTGCTGTTTGGACCCTGCTTGCTGTGTCCCAGAAGATCATGGGCTCAGTGAGGGCAGAAGCCATCGTGTTTTATATTTCTAGTCCAACAATAGGTAATGGTAGGTACATAATATTGACTTAAAATAATTTTATTTCTTCATATCACACTAACTTGGACATAAAGATAAGGTTTTGTTCTCTTTGTCCTCTCTTGGCCCAAACTGTGGATGTACCTTTTCTTTTTTTTTTTAATCCTCACCTGAGGATATGTTTATATCTTTTTGGGTGGGAGGGATGGGGGTGGGGAGAGAGAGAGGGAGCAAGTGAGAGAGAGACATCAATGTCAGAGAGAAACATCGGTTGGTTTCTTTCCATACGTGTTGCAACTGGGGATCGAACCCACAACTTAGGAATGTTCCCTGACCAAGAATTGAATCTGCAACATTTTTTGGTGTATGGGATGACGCTCCAGCCAACTGATTCAACCTATCAGGGGACTGGGCATAACTTTTTCTTCCTTTAGGAGGTGCTCCAGTCTCTCTGGCAAACGGACTTTGGGTCGTCCACCGATCTCATGGGCTCGGCCTGGATGTAACTGAACCCAAAAATGAACCACTCTTAAAACTGGAATAAAACTAACCATATGTGGAGCAGCTGTGTAAGATTCTGATCAGAAAAAGGGGACTGCTGAAATAATAATAGCTTGCATTTGTTGAGAGCTTCTTACATGCAAGTCACCATTCTAACTGCTTTATATGAATTATTTTGATCCAACAACTCTATGAGGTAAGTACTAGGATTATTCCCATTGTACAGAGGAGAAAACTGAGGTTCCGAGAAGTTAAGTGACCTGCCTCAGGGCACAGAGCAGAGTTGTGGGAAAAACTTTGACAGTCTGATTCCAAGGCTCACACTCTTAGCTACTACACTTATTGCCTCCCTAAGGGGAGCTCCAGAGAACCTTTAGCTCTGACCTATATTTCTCTGGTTCTCAAAAGCAGAAGTTGTTTCTGGGCAATAAGGCATTCACTGTTGTGGGTCTTTCCTTTCCTCAAACACTATCCCTGGTTGCCCTTAGATCCAGCCCATCCAGTTGCGGTTAATCCTTCTCTGAAAGCCCTCTGTGGCCCCATCCTTGCTTCTTGCATATGTGTTCACATTCTTCATAAGAGACAGAATAGCATAGTGGTTAAAAATTAGACTCTGAATTCAGACTCCGTAGGCTCAAACAATGGCTGTGTCACTTATTAGGTATATGACCTTGGGCAAATTATTTAACCCTCCTATGCCTCACTTTCTTCATCTATAAAATGAAGATAATAATATTATGTAATCTATAGGCCGTTGAACAATTAAGGGAGTTAATATAAGTAACACACTTCTAACAGGGCTTGGCCCATCATAGTAAACATTAAATTTACATTAGTATTTTCATAATTTAAAATAATCTGCTTAATATTTACTCTTAACTGTTACAGTAGTCCCTTTCTATATCACGGTTCACTTATCGTGGCCTCACTGTATTGCAGGATTTTTAAAAATATTATATTTAATTATTTATTGTGGATTTTTCTCTATATCACAGGATTTTGTGGTACTGTATTACGTATGTTGTTAAAGTTACGTAGGTTTAAGAGTATAGAATAAATGTAAGGTTCCTACTTAGCGGGGGGTCTGGAACGTAATACCCGTAATAAGTGAGGGAATACTGTATTAGGTGCTTTGATTATTAGTACCAGGGTGGCTCTACTGCTGTTTGAGATGTAGAAATCTACCTGTTCTTTCATCTCATTACGGGCTTTAAAAAAAAAAAAAAAAAAAAAAAAATATATATATATATATATATATATATATATATATCACCCAGGAAGATAAAATAAATATCTGCAAAACCCCACATGAAAGGTTTTCATAAATCTTGTAAAAATTGGGCCAAGTTTAAAGATCATTACCTAGATTCGTTTAAAGCCCTTCACCGTGAACATTGTAGTGGGTGTGCTTATAAAGGGAGGATCAGGAATGACCTGGCTAGTGATGTGTGTGGTCACTGGAATCATGGCCTTTTGGTGTAAGAGGAGTTAGCTCAGGCTCAAGCACAGCAGGCAGATGATAAAACTCTTGTCTTTAGTTCTGCTGTGTGCCAGCAGTTGGAGGGCAGTACTCTGTGACATCGGGTTTTTGGGTCTTAGTCTGGCATTTGTGGGCCACATCCCATGTCCTATTCAAAAGAACCTTGTACTCTGTACTCTTCCCTTCTCACCCTTTCCTCTGCCTAGAATTTTGTCACTTATAGCTCAGTAAGACCTGATCCTGTATGCATGTCAAGGTTCAGGTTAAAACCCATTTCCTGAAGCTTGTCTGAGCCCTTCAGCCTGCTGTACTCTCTTCCCTTTTTGTACTGTGCCTACCTCTCTTATGCATATTTTTACTTCCCAACTTCCGTGTGCTTATAGGGAATTTCCCTCTAGCCTGGGCTCTCAAATACTTTCTTTCATTTAATCCTTAAAAACCATTGTGAGGTATTATCATTTTCCTAAAGACACATAGTCCAGTCGGACTCCAACTCCAGTGTTCTTTTCTCTGCCTCAGGCTCCTTCCTTGAAGTCATGTGCATGCCTTGCTCATTTTATATCCCCCAGAAATTCCTAGCACAGTTTTAGGCTCAATAAATTTCCTTATTCATTCAGTTCAGGTTTATTAAACCTGTGATATGTTAGGGCTTGGACCCTGGCATTTAACAAATATAGATGCTTATGGAAGGAAAGAAGATAATGTGGTAATGGCATTTGTATTTTACTTAGTAAAGTGGGTTTCGCAGGGTTCACAAACTCAAATGCCAACAGAGCAGGCAGGTGGTTAAGGTTGGATGTAATTCACTGAAGAGTGGCATAAACTCTTGCTAACTGGGCATCAATCAGTACTCTGTCTAATGGAGTGACCACTACTAACTCCAGCTGATTGTTGCCACATTGAAACATGGGCTAGATGGTAAGAGATTTTCAGTTTCTTCAGAAAAGCTGGAAATCAAGACTGACTTGTACAACTTCCTTATATTCTGTATTGGCAGCTAATTTAATTTTTCAAAAAGACTGAAGAGCTGAACAGCGCATGGCTGGTGGTGACCACTTAACACCTTGCAATGCTGAGGCCTGAGCTAACCACGCAGCCCACAGTGCCCATATGTCAGAGGCAGGGAGCCAGGGCTGAGGAAGGCCAGGCGCCTCTCTTCTCCTTCCTCCTCCTCCTCATTATCTCGAATGCAGGCCTTGCTCACCTGCAGGCCTGCCTGGCTTTGCAGCAATCACTCCTCCTCCTTGCTCCCTGCCCTTTTGGCCCATTGGGGGGTGATGACTGTCCTGTCTCGTCCTCAGAGATCCACACTGGAGCTTGCTTTCTAATTTAGCTCCTTGTCCTTATGATGAATGAGGCTGAGCAGATGACAAGCAGAGATCACTAGGCAGAAGATCAAACGTTCCCCTAAGCTGCTCCGAGCATATTTATGATTTTGCCATGTTGGGAAGTTCCAGCCATGATAATATGGTGCCTGTGGAGAGTGAACTTCTACCCCCAAATATCTTAGTCCCAACTTAGTCCCAGCTGGGAAAAGAGTGATTTGCACAGTGGCTACCAAAGGATGACCTCTGAAAGCAGAATCAGTGACCAACTGGAGCACTTCATAGGAAAGAGTCCAAATTAGTGACCTGTGGAGTCCTTTCAGCTTTGTCATTTGGTGACTACAAAGTAGTATCAATACTTATTTAAAGTATTAATGGAGGTAGTTATGCTAAGGGATTCCTGCTCTGGTAAATTATAAAGTCCCCAATATTGTAGCACAGGGTTTCTTGAAATGTGATTTGAGGAGTATCAGCAACAGACATGCTTGTTAATGTCAATTCCTGGACCTCATCCCAGATCTATGAATGGGGCCTGGAAATATGCATTTTACCAAGTATCTCAGGAGATTCTCATGTGTGCAAAGATTAGGAAGCTTTGACTGATGATAATAACAATAATGGTGAACACAGAGCCATAAGTATTTTAAGGCTATATATTTATTCCTTGCAACATGGCTATGAGGTACCTCTTTCTCAAATTGTGAAATAGACATCATTGTTTGTGACTGAAATTTTGGATGCCAGATAGATGAATATTTAAAAAGTTTTTCAAAGTTTTATGTGTAACGTATATATAAAACTTGGGTTTAATTGACCTGGTAATAGCATAATTTCACTGACAATATAATATAGATTATATTTAGTGAAGACTAAACTTATTTCACTAAAAACAATGAATCAATTTAAAGGGAAATATTAAATAAATAATAGTTTCTGTAACAAAAACTGCAAGGGTAGAATGTGAATAATTGAAGTTTGTGAAGCATTAAGAGGAGGACAGAGCTCTGGACTGAGCCAGAGATCTCGGATTTAAATGCAGAATGAAATCTTTACTAGCTTTGTGCCCCTGAGCAAATCTCTCTAAGCCTTATTAGCATCATTCTCAGCAAAATGAAAATATGAAATCCAGTTTGACTGGGCTGTGCTAAAAAGTATATGAGAAAATATAAATAAAATAGCATATAATAGGTGGTCAAAATTATTGACTATGAATACTTGAATCTTCCTAAAATATTAATTGAATTAATGTGGACATTACTTGAATCTTCCTAAGAATATATTAGAAATATAAGCTCGTATTTTCTTTTGTCTTTTTCCGAGCTATAGCTTCACCCCAATTACTAAATAGTTGGAGGGGAGAGCTGAAGATTTGGGCTCTAGGTCCAGCTCTGCCTCTGGCTATCAGTGTGAACTCCAACTGTTTTGTCTTACTGTACCTCAGTTTTATAATATAAAATGGGTTTGCAGTAGCAGACTTCTACAGTTTCTCCCAATCTCAACATTCTTTTTATCAGAGCTATTTTTTTTTTTTTGTTCTCTGTAGCAAGATAATAAATTAAATATAATTTTATCCCAGTAGGTGATTTTCTGGTACTGCTCTACAGTGGCCTGACTTCCCGGTATTATTTTCTCTAGTTCCTTTGGCATTGCTAATGAGCAGTAAAACCAAAAGGCTGGTAGAAGGAAGTGGGAAAAAAAGAAGACACTGGAGCAAGGAATCTGGATTCCCCACAAGTAGAAATGTCTCCCAAATGAAAAAGTTAATTATGTGTTTATAGTATCCTAGTTTGACAATATTGTATATCTTGTTAATGGAATCATGCTAGCATTGGACTAGAGAATGATCTACAAAGTTGTTTCTCTTTTTTTTCCTGCCTTAAAAATAGCAATAACATCTGGATTTTTAAGGTAGAAGATCTTCAGCCTTTAAAAACTGAATTAATAACTAAGATGGCATAATTAGCTGCCTGGGTAAGTGTTCTGAAATGAACTTTTTGGGGGGTCAGCTGTCTATGAGTTAGGCAATTACACAGAATTCTTTCAATTTATTGCCCGGAAGTATAAAACAGAAAAATCATGGGATGCTGAAATTGCTGAACACACACGAAGTGGTGCCACAGTGTCCCCACCCTGTGCCAAAGCAAATTTCTGTGCATTATGGAATTCCTCCCTGGCTTTGAGATGCTCCGACCCTGCCTGAGGTTAACGGTGTATAATCTGCTGGGGCAGTGTTCCCTCAGGCATTTTCTTGGTGGGTGAAACCTTGTCACTATGAGGGAATGAACTGCGAATGGGATTGCTAAAGAGACTTCCATCATTTCAGCCCACATCCAGCATTTTGCCATCTTCCAGAATTCGCACTGAAAATTGCTGAAACAGATAGTGTTTGATTGGCTGAAGCGTAAATCACGACTTGCAAGGATACATTTATTCATTTGGAAACTATTTTTGGTTATCCACTGAGCTAGTAATGCTGTAGAGTTTGAAAAAACAATGTATATATATGGCTTCCAAAACAAAATATACAGTAGAGCTTTTGCCCTCAAGGAATTAACAGTCCTTTAGATATCCAAGACATGTAGTCGTAAGTTAGATAACAACACATAAGGAATACATGACCTTGCAGTACACTACTGGTGGGGCTGACAAAAGGGAATGTCATGGAGTATGAGTCCTAGTGGGAGACCTTGTCTAATCGTCTCATGTTCCCCATGAGGAAACCTAAGTGCAGAGAAGTCAAACAGCTGGGCCCAAGGAAATAGCCACGAAAGCATTGGATTGTGGATGCACATCTCTTAATGGCCTTTGTTTCTGTTTTCTGCTATCTAACATTAAGCACAAAATTAATGATTTCAGAAAGCTGTAGATGCTCAGAAAAAAAGTGGCCTTTTAAAATCAAAATTCCAATATTGCTTCAAGAAATGCATAGAGATAGGCACAATTTGACTTAAACACAATACACACATCTCTCTGATCCAATGGCAACATCATGCCATTAACTAGATATTTACTATTGTCAGTCTAAGCTGCTATAAAATCATCATTGACTGTTGACCATTGGGAGAAATTTGTAGCATGAGGAGAATCTAGATCCCTGGTTTCTTAATGTCTTCCTCTTTCCTCTTCCTTTGGTTTTAATTTTCATTAGCACAGTCACTGGAGTGTAAGAAAATGAAATTAGTAAGTCAGCTGCCATTGTGCAGCTTTGGAAAATTGCCTGTCTTTACTGACCTTTCTCATCAGTAAAATGGATATGATCATAGCAATGACTATGTAGAATTATCCTAAGAATCAAATGAGTGCATGCAACTTAGAACAGTGCCAAGCACATGGCCAGCACTATGGCATTTTTCACTGTTTTCATCATCTTCACCATCATCAGCTGCCATGTGGTCCTTCTTTACTCTGACAGACACTGCCTTCGGGCTACACAGTTGCAGTATGCACACTCTATCAAAATTTTCACTTTTTTTTTTGTAGAAGGAAACTATTTATAATCTTCCTTTCCATGTCTCAGACATTAATAAGAGTGCTTAAGTTCAGCCTCCTGAGAAACTGCCAGTGTTGTTGCTACTGATTGCCCTGAACAGATTTCCCTACGAGTTCGCATTGGGATCATCAACCATCACCCCCTTGGGTATAGATGAGAACACTGTACATGCAGCCTGGAGTCATCTATGGTGCATGTACACCAGAGGTTATGGTTAATTATGGTTAGCCCAGCTAAGATTAGAACTCAAAAATCTTGACTTTAATTCCATACCACCTCTTTTATTTCTGCATTTAGGGAGGGGAAGAGAAAACACAAGATATTTTTCACTAAGATAGTCAATGCTGGCTTCCTGAAAGTGCCACCATACTAATCTGCTGAAAGGGCAAAGTGTGTTGTGATCAGGGAGAACACAACCTTGACATTAATACGTTCTTTGAATGCAGGGACTTGATCAGATCGTGTCAGGATCCAGATAAATTGTTTAGAGTTAGGAAGTACAACTATATGTGAGAATGATGCTGTCTGTGGACAAGCTGGTCAGTTGGATGTTTATTGAATGTTCTTCAGAAGTTATTTGCAACCTTTATCTTCCTGGCCAAGAATTTTCTGGAATAGTGAAGTCATGTTGATGAAGGTAGTGGAATAGTAAAAGATATTAATGTCTATAGTAAGCTGTATGGTGTAGATAATTTTGGTCTCAACAATAATGACACATTTCTTAGGCACCAACTGTGTGCCAGATCATTTATATACCTTTTTTGCTGAAAGTTCAGTATGGGCAGGAATCATATTTATTTTGTAGATTATTCTATCTCTAGTTCCCACATATATTGGGTGGCATATGGTAAATACTCCTCAACTAATTCTAAAGTGTTTTAATTTTGTTATGGTATTATACTTTACAACATTATACCGTTGGTATTTTTCTATGACTTAGAAATTTCACTTCTGGAACCAAAGAAATTCTCATACCATTTCATAAGGAAACATGAAAAAAATGTTCATTATAGCGTTATTGGTGGTAGCTGGCAATTGGAAGCAATCTGGGTGCCCATTTGTATCAGTCAGGGCTCTCAAAAAAAAAAAAAAAAAAAAAAAAAAGACAACACAGAACCAATAAGGGAGAGAGAGAGAGAAAGAGAGAGAGAGAGAGAGAGTCTGTGTCTGTGTGTATGTCTGTTGTGTGTAGAAAGAGATTAAATTTAAGGAATTGACTCATGTGATATGGAAGCTCACCAGTCAAAAATCTGCAGAGTTGATTGGCAGAATTCCCTGTTCCTCAGGGCAGAGGTCAGCCCTTTGGGCTAGCCAGACCTTCAACTGATTGGATGAGGCCCACCTACGTTATGGAAGGCAATCTTTACTCCAAGTCCACTAATTTAAATGTTAATCTCATCCCAAAACACCCTCATCTGGGCATTGTGACCATCTAACTTGACAAAAAATTCACCACACGATTCTTGCAAGATTAGATAGGTCAGATTTAATGCATGCAGACCCCAGGGTACTGTCCCAATAAATGTCCCCACATGAAATAGATGGTGTGCTCAAACGTCAGCAAAAGACAAACCCCATATGATTTCACTCATATGTGGAATCTAGTGAACAAACTGAACTAAGAAGCAAAATAGAGACAGATTCTCTATGAAGACAGAGAGCAGTATGACAGCCTGTGCGGGTGAGGTTAGGGGATGAAGGAATCAAGCAAAGAGGAAAAAGGACTCATGGGCATGGACAACAGTGTGGTGATTGCAACGGGGAGGGTGGCATAAGTGGATTAAATGGTAATGGAAAAATATAATCAAAAATATATTTAAAAAAATGTGATTGAAGATAATTTAATGAAGGTACTACTTACAATGGTGGACAAAGTAAGGGATCCTCAGTGGACAGGAAGTCACCCAGGAACTGTCATGTAGGAGAAACCCTTATCATCCCTAGGGCCAAATGATAAGGGGAAAGAGAATGGTGTAATTAGGGCCCAGTGAGACTGGAGCTATAGCAGGGAGACACCCCAGCTATGGTCTTAAAGGAATGGACCTACTGCCCAATTCTCAGGAAGTCAGGGAGAGAATGGATGGTGGGAGCAGGGAGGGTGGCAGACTATAAACTTGACCTCTTTCTTCCTGCCGTCAGTCTTCTGTTGGTTTCTGCCATTGGTCATACACAACCAGAAGCTAGTGGGCCTGGGCCTCTGGGTGTTGTGTGTGTAGAGATCAACCTTGGGGGCACAGAGCTAGGCAAAGAATAACTGAATAGTCCAGAAAGAGCAAAGGACAAAAGACCAGCATAAATAGTATGCAGCAATTAGGAGTAATGAAGCTCATAACAACCTGGATGAATCTGAAAGTATAATCCTGGGTAAAAAGGGTAAGAAACAGAAAAAGATCTAAAACACAATTCCAGTTACAAAAATTAACATGCACACACACACACAACAACAGTGCATATTTGCAGGAGTATTTGGTAACAAAAGCATGCCCATAAAACATTTTGGGATGGCTGGTATGGTAGGAGAGAGGAATGTAGATGGAAGGGAATAAACAGGAAAATGAATAAGAGAGGGGTCTTTCATGGACCGGTGTTGATAATGTGCCATGAATGAAGAGAGAGATTAACCCAACCCCCTCCATCAAAGGCCCCACAGTTTTACAAAAAGAAAAAATGTAGTTGGTATTAATTTTCCTGTTTTAATGATGAGGCAGCTAAGACCTGAGGGATTTGAGAAACCAGCCCAAGGTTCTGGAGGTAGTGGGAGATCCCTCAAGGAAATGAGAGGCCAGGGACATACTTGGCACAGACCCTTCTGTTCACTTACACAGCCATGACCCCAGCTCTGTGAGACACTTGATCCGTACAATACAACGATTTAAGACCTGTGTAAACTCACATCCTGCTGTTCATTTTTGTGCTCTTGAATGGTGACCAGTGATGAACTTCTCTAAATATTGTTTTGGCCAAAAAGTCTGGTTAGTTTTTTCCCTAAAATAAAAGACACATTTTTCATTTTCACCAATAACTTTATTGATTTGGATATTTGAGTATGTCAGCTATCTCCTGAGTGGTATAATATTATTCTTAATATCTCAAATTGATCACTATCAACTTCAACTGGTCTACCTGACTGTAGAGCATTGTCTAGTGAGAAATCTCCAGCATGAAACTTCACCAGCCACTTTTGACACATTCAATCCATCACAGCACCTTCTCCACAGACTGCACAAATCTTTTTATGCATTTCAGTTGCATTTTTTAAAATTAATTAATCAATTCGTTTATTTTATTTTTAGAGAGAGGGGAAAGGAGAAAGAGAGGGAGAGAAACATCACTGTGTGGTTGCCTCTCACTTGCGCCCCCAACTGGGGACCTGACGTGCAACCTAGTAATGTGCCCTGAATGGGAATCGAACCAGAAACACTTGGCTCACAGGCCGATGCTCAATCCACTGAGCCACAGCAGCCAGGGCTTCAGTTGCATTTTTACCTTTCTTTAAATAATAAAGCACAATGTGCTGAAAATGTTGTGTATTTTCTTCCATCTTCAATATTACAATGGTTGCAAAAACTTCACCAATTTTGATAAGTTTTTCTTTAAATGCATGCTGGTATGATAGTTGTCACAATACAATCTAACAAAATTGTTTCAAATAAAGTTAAAGACAACTGAGCACTATTAGAGCCATCATATGGAAAAAACTAAACAAACCTAATGTTAACATCCCACTTTCAGAATATAAGGACCTGCTTTAGAAGAGTACCATCATTGGCCCTATACCTATTATTAGCTTCTGTAAATGGCACCATTTTGGGGGCAAGGTAATTGTCAAGTTGTGCCTGGGCAGACCCAGACCTCAGCTCTTATCTGCAAGGTCACGTTCATCTCTTGCCTTTTTCCATCTGTCAACAGTCATCTCATTTGGTTTATCCTGAGCTTAGAAAATGGGATTAGAGTTTAGCCAGAAGAGATGGATGGCCTCAGCCTCCTGGCTCTGGGAGGGAAGGGAGTGAGGATGGCCGTGCCACTCTAGGGCTCTGAGTAAGGGGCCAAGGAGCACTTGCCCCTCAAACGGTGCTTGTCTCTGGGGTCAGAGTGATTGATGTCTGCCTACAAACATCAGGAGCTCCCTGGTCTGTTTTCAGGAGAGGGCAGTTACAGACATGGCCCCACAAAAGTAGTGATCGTGTTAGCAGACTGTGAGAGGTGGTCAGACAAGGCTTTTCATTCTTAGAATATTAGAAGAAAAAAATACACACTTTTCTGGATCACTCATGCTTCCAGATCAGGGAAATGTGAATCAGTTTAGTGTAATTAATAACAATAATAGTAGCACAGTGTTATAAAATCTACCAGCATCATTTATTCTCCTAGTCTATAGAAGGCATGGTGCCAGTGGCTGACATCCATGGTCTCGTTTCATCTTCATGACAATCTTTTACTGGAGGGGAGAGCATTTCACTGATGGGGAGACCGAAGTCAGACAAGTTAGGGCACTTGCTGAGCCAAGTGGAGCCAGAAGATGACTCAGGTCCCCATCCTCTGCTGGCCTCTGCCCCTTCCTCAGCCTCAGTCGTCTAGTCTTATCCGGGGAAGTGGGTGGTGCTGGGAGCCCAGGTGGGGCTAAGGAAAGCCTCCCTGAGACTGGGTTTGATGCTTGTCTTAAAGGCAGGGCTTTCTCATTGGGGTTGTTTGCTTCCCTGCTTGCCTGGAGAGTGGTCAAGTGTTGTCTTCTGTAAGGACACTCAAAGAAGGGAGTTCATCCAGGTAGACAATCAAATGCAGATCCTGCCAGACGTGGCTGAGGCAGGGCTCTCTCGGATGTTTTGAGCCAGGTGTCCTGGCATCCTCTGGCTGGGCTGAGAGGCTCAGCCTGGTCCCTGCCAGCGGAAAGATGGGTGGAAGGCAGGGGAGGGGCGCCTGACCTAGGGTTCCACGTTTGCTATTAGAAAGCAGAGGTCCCTAGCATGGAAGCAAGGACTCCTGGGCTGTCAGAGGAAGTTCATGTTCATTTCCTTTCAAGCATGGCCCTCCCAGTTGGAATCACGCATTCCCTTCCTGGGCAACCAGTGCCTGAGAGGGAATAAAGCTCACTTTGCCCAATTTGTTTTCAGCACTTCGCTCTCACTGCCTCCCTTTCGGTTTTCTCTTTTTAATGACGTTTTGTTCTAATAGCACACAACACTAAAAATAAAAATAGATAACTAAATCATTAATAATAATAAAATAATAAGTGACAGGCACTCATTATTGGACCCTCTGCATAACCTTGGAAATTATTCCCAATTGGCAGATGAAGAAACTGAAGCTTGGAAAGGTTGGGTAACTAGTTCAAGGTTACACAGCTAGAATATCGAGAAGCATGGAACAGAACCCTATTCTGTTTTCCTTCAAAGCCTGGGATCCTTTTTGCTTGACCGCATTGCCTATAAAATGGGGATGGTAATAACAGTTGCCCTGCCTGCTTTGCAAGCCTGTGGTGAGGATCAAATGAGACAGTAATTGAGAAAGCACTTTGAAAATTGCAAAGCACTATATAAATATATGGTATTATTCTAATGTATCACTGGCCTACAAAAACACTGCTCAAACATTTCATTTAGGAGAAGACACACCAGATCATTATTCAATAAGATAACACCACATGTGATCCTTTTATCATTTGAAGAATGTTTACGAAGTCCACAAAACCAAAGCCATTAGGAAGGTTTTGTTTTTTGCGTAGGCTCAGTAAACTTGGAGCAGACTCAAGAAGTCTTTAAATAGTCAGGAAGTTAAACTGAAGAGACTACATTAAGTGTCAGAGAATTAAATATCCCTTCACAGACTCTGGGAATTTAAAATACATGCTCTTGATAAATTTAGAATATTCCTTGGAGGTGCTTAGAAGGAGTTGAATCTGAATCCTGTTGGTACTAAAGGGAGTTGTAATACATAATTGTACAAAATAATAACAGTAATTACAAGCAGTGGAGTAGTGTGAAGCTCACTGGCTATTGAACCAGACTCCCTGGGTACCTAGTTATGTAACCTGGGCAAATTATTTAATCTGTGCCTTATTTAGTGTTCTTTAAAAAAAAATAAAATTTATATTTATTATAATTAAATAATATTACATAAGTTTCAAATGTATGATTCTCTAATTAATCATCTGTATATTGCATTGTGTGCTCACCACCCAGAGTCTACTACCCTCCTTCCATCATTATATATTTGACCCCCTTTGCACTCTTCATTCTCCTCCACCTCCTTCCTTTCTGGTAACCACCCTTCTGTTGTCTGTGTCTGTGAGTTTGTTTGTTTTGTTGTTTATTTGCCAATTTCTGTTTGTATCTCTTAACATGATACTCTCAAGATCCCTCCATGGTGTCACAAATGGCAGTATTTCATCTTTTCTCATGGCTGAGTAGTATTTCATTGTACGTATATACGTACCACATTTTCTTTATCCAATCATCCATAGAAGGACTCTTAGGTTTTGCCCAAGTTATCTTACTGGTAAAATGGGAATAATAATGGTGCCTACCTTGTTGTGATGATTAAATAAGTAATTTGAGCAGTGCGTGGGTCATTATAAGCATTCAATAAAAGTTACCTTCTGCTATTTATATGATTTATTAAGCACATAAAATATTTATGGACAATGCAAAAAGAGAATGTTAAAGATACTTAAGATATTCATCTGTTAGGATTAAGAGTCTCTGATGTGACAGGTATTATGCCCCATATGTTACATACATTATCTCTTTACTCATCATAACAAAATCAGAAGGAGACTTTAACACACCCCCATTTTACAGATAAGGAAACTGAAGTCCAGACAACACTATATAATAATCTGAATTGCTCTCTAAAAGCTTTTTATTCTTTATTGCTTTCCCACACTACCAAAGCCTGGCAACTGGTAGCATGTGCTCTGCCCCTGGATCTAGTTGATTGATATTGAGGGTGGGGGGAGGGCCTGTCTGGTGTCCTAAGCTCTGCCCACACTGCTGAGAGACGGAAACCAGGGGCAGAAAGACTCAATGGCTTAAAAAGTTGAGGTCAGCCTTTGCACACCTTTTCAGGGTTCTGAAGCTAATCTGTGATCACATGCTTCACTAATGTTTTAGAAATATTCAATAGAGTAGGAGTATAGGGTACTTAGCAGTGAATCCATCAAGATTTCCAACTGGGTTGATTTAGGATGGTATCACATCAGACCACCACTTTGAAACTTCCTCTAGCTCTCGATTCTCCTACAGGAAAATGTCCTGATTTTTTAACATGATGGTAGAGTGGCATAAGTTAGGCCTTCAAGGTCCACAGACTCAGGTCTGAACCCTGGCTCTGTCATCAACCAGCTGCAAGATTTTAAGCAAAGATTAATTTCTTTTCTTCTTTTAATTTTACTTATTTATATTCAGAGAGAGGAGAAGAGAGTGAGAAAGAGAGGGAGAATGTGTGGTTGCCTCTCGTGTGCCCCCAACTGGGGACCTGGCCTCCAACCCAGGCATGTGCCCTGACTGGGAATAGAAACAGCAACCCTTTGGTTCTCAAGTCGGCACTCAGTCCACTGAGCCACACCAGCCAGGGCACAAAGGTTAATTTCTTAAAGCCACAATTTAGCTCACCTGCAATATAATGCTTCCCTGCTGGGTTATTGTAAAGATCAAATAAGATACAAAGGGATGCACAGTACGCCACCCCATGTGGCTCACTGTAGGAGATTACTAAACATTAGTTCCCTCCTTTTCCATTAGCAAGGCATACATCTATTTATTAATAAACTCTATGTGCCTATATAGTTCATGATGACCAAATTGAAACACGCTGTTCCCAAATGTGCCATAGAAATGAGCTAATTTATGTGGATTTGCCTAGCTTAATGCATGGGACAAAATGAGCTCTAAATAAGGTGGAATGAATGAAGTGGCCAGCTGGTCAGAGAGGGGGGTATTGGGAATGTTTTCTGTCTTGGGATCCCAGGGAAGCCTGTAAGGGGCGAGGTGGGGCACGGAGGAAGGCATCTGGTCAATGAGACATGTCCGGTGCCTGCACACTGCTGCCCCCGCTCCGTCTAGATCCTATTGACCTCCTCTTCCACCCCCAAGCTAGACCTTTAAAGCTTGCTATTTGTCTATTCTTGAAAGGGTGTCACATAGAATAGGATTAAATTTAGTGCATAGTGATTGCTTTGTGGCTCAGACAGAATTGTTTCTGGCTAATTCTGCATTGGCTCCTAGTCCTGTAAATGTCATTAGGGTATTGGAGCTAGCCACTTCTGCTGACTTCGTGTTGACTTTCTTTGTATCAGACATAAGATCCCCAAAGAGTTCCTGTGCAGATGACCATTTAAGGGCCCATGCAATCTTCATAAATTGATTTGGGGTTACATGGGAACGCAGCCTCTCCTGGAATTGCATTTAGGACCCAGACTTAAAGTGTATTTTTCTGCTGATGTTTTTTTTGGTCCCTTTCCATGTGCTGGATAGCTGGAAATGGACAGATACACAATAGGAAACCTCTTTGGTTTCTATAGGAACACATCTTATACTTGGTCATTGTCAGCTCATTAACTGTTCTACCTAAGAGAATTTTCCAACTATTAGAAGCATTCCTCATTAAATTCCAAATGGCTTGCTGTTTAACGGAAATCTTCCTTAATGGATTGCTCACACACCTCTGTCTTCCTAAAGAGGGCTATCTTTTCACAGTAATCCATGGGCATCATTGTGAGTTATGAGATGGTGTTGCCATAGAGTATATACCTTGGTCTGGTGAACTCTGGACTAATTGCCCCAAGCTATTAACATTTTTTGAGTCCATGGGTCTCCTGTCTTTCTTTTTTTTTTTCCACAGTACTTTCTAGTTATCTGCCTCCATCTCCTTTCCTGCTCTCAATTTGTTGTGTCTAGTCAATTCTGGACTGGAAATCTGATAACTAAGCTTGTGAAAAGTGCATATAAATAGCTTCTGAGTGAGGACCATTTTAGCTTTCATAAGGAGTAAGAGCTTCAGTACATAAATCTAGGCTGGCTCACCGAAACAAAGAGAGTCCTTACTTGGACCATATTGTGTCAGATATTTGTTTACCTAGTCTATCAAACTTGAGTCACAGGAATCCAATCCAAATGTTGACTGGGACCTCCAAGTTTCTGCTACTTAAATGATTCCTTAAAGGGGGTTTTATAAGACCTTCAAAAATTTATTTAAGCATTTCTTGTTCACTGCCAGGCACTGAGCTAAGTATTGGCTGTCCAGACTGACACAGTCCCTACCCTTGGAGTGCTGAGCATCTTAGATGGGAAAACATACAGAAATGGATAAAAATGAAAAACAGAAGTAAGGGGTGTATTAAAGTTCTGAATAGCTCAGAGGAGGGATGATGTCTATTTGGAAGGATGAAAGGCAAGAGAAAACACTTTGTTCCCTCTCTGTCTCCCTCCCTTATTTCATTTACGTCTTTTTGTATTTCTCTCGTTCCTACATTCAGTAAACCTTTATTCTGAACCAACTATATTCCTTTCAGCAGTGAATGGAGAGGAGGGGCAGAGGGACGGAAATGAGCGTCCCAGTACAAAGAGTCAGGGACTGAAAGGGCCGAGTGTGTTTGGAATGGTGAGCCGTAATTTAGCATGGCTGAAATAATGGGAGACAAGATTACAAAAGACTTTGTGTGCTCTGCTGAGGTCTTTATCTCCTGTGCAGTGATAGATGCCCAGTGAAGGTTCTAACCAGGGGGTTCTGAGAAAAGTGTGGCCATATGGTGGGTGGATTATGGCATGGAAGATGGACAGCAGCAAAGAAGCACCAAACCCACACCATCTCATAAATTACATGTAATTTTCAACTTCACCTTTAGACCTTAAATTCTGGGTTTTCTGCCTCCATTACCCAGAATCCATCAGTGGTTTTTTGTGTTTGTTTCTGTCTTTGCTCTTTTTCCGCCTTGATTCTGTTACACAAATCCAAGCAATCAGAACCTATTGGAGGTACAAAAGACTGCCTGAGTCTCGAAAGGCTCATCGGTGAGTCAGCCATGATTTTGCTGTGGAATGATATCAGCGGAATTTGTTAATGACTGAATTGTGTCCCGTGTTGTACTGGTTCTTAACCCATATCATGAGGATTAAATGAGATAATGAGTGTGAAATTCTTATGTCTGACCCATAGACACTAAAACAACAGCAGTTGTTTCTAATGATGTTTATTCCACTTTGTCATGCTGCCTGCCAATGGCACACACTTTGACTTTTTAAGGTATGTGGGCTCTCAGCTGATCCCCACTGTTTTGTTAGCTCCTCAACTGCAGGGATGGAGAATGTTAATCTTTGTATCATACTGACTTTAACTGCGATATTTAAGGTATCACATCCTCATCAGTGATGCAGAGACCCACACATGTTTTCAGAGAGCAGCAGAAATTCAGTTTTAATTTATCATTACATTTAAACAGGAAGAAAACCTGAGTGTAGTGTTCCTGGAGGTTTTAACCAGAACAACATTCTCTTTGCATTATCAATGTTCCTCAGTCCCCACTTGGCTGGAGCAACTACCTCTGGCTTCAGTTAGCTATTTACATTCCTCTATTTTTATATAAATTGTGCTATATTAGCATATATTTCACACTGTGACCTAGTGTTTCCCAGATCTTTTAAGCCAGGCTATTTGTACATTAGTCAACGTCAACGGAAGTAAAATCGCAAATTGAGTACAGACTATAGCCCTGCTACATTGCCCCCTCTGTCACGCTGAAATGGATCCCTTGTTCTAAGAAGATTTGCCGTGAAATACAGTCTATTTACATTAAGGAGACCTCTGTATATTTAAGGCGTAATTGTTTCAGGGCCTTCATTAATTCTTGAGCTGCAAGAACTAGGTTTTCTTTTCTTGTATCTTTTCTACAACAATGGAAGTCAGGGGTTTCAAAAAAAAAATAACAAATTGGTCCTCATTAAAATGGAGCTGGAAATAGTTTTCTGGTAATATACTTTACAAACAATGAGAGATTCTGATTGTAAATCAACTCCAGGACCCAGCTGTCTCAGGGAGCAGGCTGGGAAGCTCCAGGATAAAAGGTAGTCTGTATTTTTATGGAAAAATAAAACAATTTTTATTTTACTTCTGTAATTGATGAAGTGCTTATCTTGTCAAGAATTTTAGAGTTGGAAGGTATCTCAGAGTTCATCGAACCTAGCCCCTTCCTGGAATAGTAATCCCTTCCTCAGCATCTCTGACAGGTGGCCATCTTACGCTCTTCTTGAACACTTCTAGCCAAGGACACCTCATGCCTTAAAAAAATATTGTGATTAAATATATGTAAGATAAAGTGAGCCATTTTAATCATTTTTACGGGTACAGTTCAGTGGCATTAAGTTCAGTCACACTGTATTGTAACCATCATCATCTATTTCCAGAACTTTTTCTTTTTCATTTTTCCAAACTAAAACTCTATGTATTAAATAATAACATCCCATTCCTTTCTCCCTTCAGCCTCTGACCACTGCCATTCTACTTTGTCTCCATGAACGGGACTGCTCTGGGTACCCATATAAGTGGATTCATGTTGTTATTTTTTCCTTTTGTGACTGGTTTACTTAGCATTCTGTCTTCACAGTTTATCCTTGTTGTAGCATGTGTCAGGATTCTCTCTCTCTCTCTCTCTCTCTCTCTCTCTCTCTCTCTTTCTTTCTTTCTTTTTGTTTTTCCTATATTCCATTTGTATGTATATACCATATGTTGTTTATCCATTCATCTGAAAATGGGCACTTGGGTTGCTTCCACTTTTTGTCCATTATGACTAATGCTGCTGTGATCATGATGTATATACAAATACATGTTTTGGTCTATCCAGAAGTAAAATTCCTGGATCATATGGTAATCCTAAATTTAATTTTTTCAGGAACTGCCATATCATTTTCCACAGTGGCTGTATCATTTTACATTCCCAGAAGCAATAAACAAGCTTTCCAAATTTTCTACATCCTCACCTGCACTTGTTATTTCTTTATTTCCTTTTTAAACTTTATTATATAATTCTAAGAGTATGGACTTTGGCTTTGAAACCTGGTTCAGCCATATATTGGTTGTATGAGTTTGGACAAATTATTTAATCTCTATGTGCTTCAGTTTATTTTATTTTATTTTTGTAAAATGTGATTTAAAAAGGAGATGATGGTTATAAAATTATGAGGATGAAATCAGACCATCCATTCAAAACTACTTAGTTCAGTGTCTGAAAATAGTAGGCTACCACTGAATGTTTGCTTTTGGGTTTTTGATCATTGATTACTCAATTCTATTTTGGCCCCACTATCATTGTTAGATTGCCTTCTTTATTTTCACTTAAAACCAGCTTTGGCATAATTTATGTAACTTGAATAAAAGTTGTAACAGCATTCATCAGTCCTGGTTCTGCTCTTTATAACCTCACAGAAAAAAAATCATATCTTCCCTCCATGTATCTATCACCTCTCTGATATTTGAAAATAGCTATCATTCACTGGTCTTCTCTTACTTTGGCTAAAACTTCTGGGTTCCTTCAACTGTTCTTAAGTAATGTGGTGTTTAGATCTCTCATCATGTTTCTCAACCAGTTCTGGACTGCAGTTTATCTGGTAGAATAGTGGTTGGAAATTTCACTCTCTCCCTCATTCTTTTGGTTTTACTCCCTAACAGTGATGATTATATGGAAGACAGTGGACATGTGGATATTGATGAATGAGTTCAACAGACTAAGCTACCCCTCATTTGTCCCCAGTGTTTCTTCCTCATTTCTCAGAATGCCTGATGTCTATAGCACTTGCTTTTTAAAATTTTCTCCATTTGTTTTCTCTCTCTTTGCTGTTAGCTCCTTAAGAGGGAGCAGGTAGCTCCTGCTCCTATATACTTTCTTCATAGTCCCACCAGCAACCAGAGCACAAGGGCTATACTTTTGAAATAAAATTGAGTTGCACTCTTAGATTTAGACCTGTGTCTACTGACATAGACACTGTGTCATTGGATTCATTGAGGGCATTGGCTAGAGTCTAGGCCTTGTCTATTTTGAACACCTAAAGGTTTGCCCAGGAAGAGAAGGCTGGGGCAGGAGGGTATTTTGGCTGTAACACCAAGGAGCACTTTGAACTTGGATCTACAGACATGAAAGTCTAGGGAGGGCTTGCTTCACCCTTCCCCACCCAGTGTAACTCATTAACTCTCCAATGCCAACCTACACTGCAAGTTTCCAAATCTGCCCCAAGGAGGATGAATGGAGTGCCCTGGAAATGCTGGCGCTTTTTTGAAAGTTCCTAAGTAGTTGGAAGTATTGCATATTTCTGATTTAGATGCCTAACTCATCTTAATGTCTTTCTTTAGGAGCTCTTTGACATCCAAGAAGGCTTTCGGTTTTATTATAAACGTTTTTACCCTTCCAGACAAAATCCCAAACCTCTTTTCCAGAGAAGGGAAGATGTATTTTTGTCAAGGATAAAATACTTGAATGGTCTCCCAGCAACTCAAATGTGTGTCTGAAAACCTAGTTTCTCATGTATCATCCTCCCAAGCACGTCATATGTTTACATAAAATAAAAAGGTAAAAGCCAGATTCTCTTCCTTTCTTTAAAAAAAAGAAACGAAAAAAAAAAAAAAAAAAAAAAAAAAGAAGAAGTGAAGGGGAAGGGGGATATAACTCATTTTCTTGGCATTTTAATAGAATCCCCAGAATCCTTCTAACATAAGGCACTGTTATAGTTGAAAGGTGTGTTATAACTATGTGTAAACTAAAAACTTTATCTTTAGTAAAGAACTGGTAGATTCACTTACAATTGACATACATGAACTTTATGGCTTGAATTTTGTGACTTCTATTTGAACTACTCAGAACATTGGAAAATATTCATCTATAGTTCACAGCCACTTTTCAAATATTTGAGATGGTCAGATTGCTACATGCAGCTAAATAAGGTTTTATTTTGCAAAGTCAAGGCAATGTGGTCACTTCTTAGTTTGCCTGCTTGCCATATATGCATGTGGAATGATGCCATCCATGCCTGGTGATGGGCATCTCAGCATAGGCCTTCTACCCCTCTTGGGGGAGAAAACCAGCCAATCCCAGTACATGTCAGCCAGGGGGCTGCTCTCCCTCAGCCCTGTGGTCTCCCAGGTCTAATTTAGGTTGTGCTTGGTTTACCCATCGAGCAGATTTCAGTTTTGTAACATTTTGTGTGATTTAGTTGCTATTTCCATTGAGCTCTGCTACCTGGGGAAGTTTGCAGAGGTCAGGAGTTAATGCTTTTCAGTTTGTCTAAGGTAAACAAAGGGAGGCGGAGGAGTGTCTTTGCACAAAGAGGGGACGTTCTAAAGGGGATTATTGGGATCTGTTGACCTCTAAGTGAATTAGGGAGGCCATTCTACCGTCACCAACATGGTTGTCATGAAATGTGATGACCCTTCTGTCCCCTGTGTCACTTTTCTTGCTTGACTAACTCTACCTCTCGCTTTTCACATTTCATCATGGAGAACATGATGTGACAATAGGAAAGGAGAATTGTAGATAGTGACGCCTGCTCAGTGTGACCAAAATATCCTGACCTTAGATTTTAACATTATAACTTTTGGGGATAATTTCTTTGGATACATTTTTTTGGTTCTGTGAATTGTTGAAAAAACACAACCCTTGTAGATGTCAAACAGAGTTTATACTGTAAGTACTATATAATACATTAAAAGCCAAAGAATGAAACAAACATCTCCATAACAGGTCAGTTATATCATGCAGACTTCTACTTAGGTTATTTGTGTTTAAAGAAATGGGATATATACACACATCCTAGTAAAAAGATTAATTAGTGATGGTTTAAATAGAGGCCATTGTGGAGTAGGGGGACAGAACCATGGGTTCAGGTCTTACCTAACCCCTTTTTAGCAATGACTTTTGGCATATCACTCTTCAGTCCTTGATTTTGTCACAACTAAAATGGGGATAATGACACTTCAATAATTGTTTGTGAAAACATGTATAAATGTGCTTTACAAACTATCACTGATATTTGAAATGTTACTACACTGCTTCTTCCTCTTGCTCACTGCCATCACAGCTACCCCTTGTTAATGCGTGAGTCATCTGGGCAGCTCCTGCATCCTTTGACCCATGTTGCCCATTGCCTGCCAGTCAGTGGGATTCATCAAATATTAGGTACCTAATAAATGTCTGGCAATGGAGGATATTAAAAAAAAAAAGCAAAACTGAATGTGCAGCAATATGTAATGAACTGTTTGTAGTTCCCAAATTTGCTCAGCTCTCTGCAAGAGAAGAGCCTTTTTTCTGTCTACCCAGTGTCTGTTTATCCATGAAGATTCAACTCAAGGTCAACATCCCTTGACAGCCTCTGATGATTGTTTCTGTTAGTCTTCTACCCACTCTCATGAGGCTCTCTGGGATCCCATAAAACACTGGGCATACCTTGAGAGAAACACTCATTGTATGAAGGAGGAATCATTGAGTACTCTTTAAAAAGAGAAAACTCTCCTTTTTTGCACATGGTATATCCTAGTACAAAAGGATATACGAGATCTGTCCTTAAAAAGTACAGCCATTATTAATATAACGAGAATGGTTTGCACAACGTCGATGTAATTTGGCAGCTGAGGAAAGTGGATTGGAATGCACATCTGTGAACAGTGATGACTTCACTGTACTAGTCAGTGGGGACAGTAGACACTGTTGAGTGGCTGTCACATTCAAAATGACTGAGCGAGTAGAGCAATGAATCTGCATCAAATTCTGCATTAAGCTTGAACATTCCTCTGGGGAAATTATTTAGGTGATTCAGAAGATTCTCAGATAGGATTCAATGAATGCAGTACAAATAAAAGCATGGCGCAGATGTTTCGAAGATGGTCAAGAATCTGTTGAAAGTGATCCATGTTCTGGAAGGCCTGCAACAAGCAGAACACCTGAGAATGTTGAAAAGGTATGGGCTGTAATCAACAAAGATCGGAGAACTGTGTGAGGTTCCAGGGTACCTACTTTGAAGGGGTCCTATGTACAATGTTTCCTGTATCTTCTTCAACAAATGCCTTTTTCATGGTACATGGCTGGATACTTTTTGGACAGACCTTGCATAGTAAAAAGTAAGTCTCCTTCTCACCCTTAACCTGCAGCCCCCTCTGCAGTTTCCCTCCTTAGATGTCAGCACATCAGTTTTTTTGTGTATTCCTTTTATAGCTATATGTGTGGGTGTGTGTGCATGCATACGCGCGTGTGTGCATGTATGAATTAATATTTATATAGTCTTGCAACTCATAACAAAGTTTGGTCAACAATGAGCCACATATATGATGATGGTGGTCTCATGAGATTATAACTGAGCTGAAAGATTCCTATCAGCTAGTGGCATTGTAATGACACTGGTATAAACAAGCCTCCTACATTGCCAGTTGTTTAAAAATATAGCTCATACAGTTATATGCAGAACAAAATACACACTAATGATAATCAATGACTATGTTACTGGTTTATGCATTTATTACACTATACTTTTTATTGGTATTTTAGGGAGTACTCTTTCTACTTATTAAAAAATAAAAACTGTTTGCTCTAACACAGTATGCTATGTTATGCCAGCAACAGCCTCATGTATCTTATACAGGCTTCTAGCCTAGGAGCAATAGGCTGTACCATATAGGCTAGGTGCGTAATAAGCTGTGCCATGTAGGCATGTGAAAATGTATTCTCTGATCTTTGCACAATGATGAAGTCACCTAACGAGGCATTTCTCAAACATCCCTGTCATTAAGAAGCACATGACTATACATATAAGACTATATGCACACAATAATGTATGCATATACAGATATGTGTCATTATATTATTATATCTATCCACAAATATAAGAACACATAAGGATTTTCTTTCTTTTTACACAAATTATGTTTTTCTATATATACTAGCTGTACTTTGCTTATTTTTATCTTACGGATATATTTTGGTGACTTCTTTTCCAGATTAGTACGTACAGAGCTTCTTTATTCTTTTTAGTAATTGCATTATGTTCCATTGTAAATTTTAGATAGGCCTTTATTTCTTTAAACAGTCTCCCTTTTGGTGAACAAGTAGGTTGTTGCCAATCTTTTTCTGTTACAAACAATGCTGCATTAAAAATCTTATATAAATATAACTTCATACATGTTTGAGGACACCTGTAAGATAAATTACTAGAAGTACAATTGCTGGTCACAGAATATTTACATTTAAAATTTTCATAGATAATTTTTACCAAGTTTTACCAATTTATACTCCTGCCAATATGAAGGTCCCTATTTACTCATATCTTTGTCAATATAGAGAGTTATCAAGCTCTTTTTAAATTTTATCAATAAGCTTAGCATGTTTTTATGCATTTAAAAACCACATATATTTTCTTGTCTATAAATTGCTCATTTTCTTTGCTCTCTTATCTATTATATTCTTGAACTTTTTCTTCTCGCTTATTTGTAGGAGCTTTTGCTTACTATATTATGGCAGCTAGCCCTTTGCTTTTTGAGTTTCGATAATTATTTTCTTCCCAGTTTCTCATGTATCTTTTGATATTATTTTTGCTTTTTTCCTTATAGAATAATTTTAGCACAGTCAAATTTGTCTTTCTTTTTATGGCTCTTAGGTTTTGTGTCAAACTTTGAAAATGCTTTCCCACTTTAAGGTTGATAAATAAATTTATCCCCCATGCTGAGGATACACTTGCTTAATGGGGAACTTGAGGCAGCAGGTCCAGAAAAATGAGGACAGTAGAGAAGACTTGTGGGGAAGACCGTCTAATGCACAGTGTCACAGTATAGCACCTGGACTGTCCATTCAAGGGAAAAGCAGTGAAACAGAACCAGTTGCATTGCTTCCGTCTCCCAAGTGGTTCCACCAGTTGCAACAAATTTCCGCAAATACCTTGGTCATCCCTGACTGAAAATAGATGACCACATTCCATGTGGAGAAGGTATACACCTTCTCTTAGCAAAGCAGCTATTAAGAACATTCTCTTATCAGCCGGAGATCAAGTAGTCCATCTTGGTAGGTGACACACATGAGTGAACAGGCCGCCCCATTCATCATGTGCACAGTAGCATCAGCCGTTCCTGTTCACTGCCATTGACTAGCAAGGCCTCCGGAAACACTGCTGTTTGACAGCTCTGGGAGGAGGAAGAGCCCTCACTTTTCACATACAAGGACCTCTTTATCAAATCCAAACCATGGTCTTGCATTGTTGTGAAAAGTTCCCATGCCTGCAGCCACAAATACCAAGGCTGCTTAAAGGCTGCAGGTAGAACTACAAATCAGACACCTGGAAACCAACTCAAACTGTGTCTTGGCAGATTGATGTTGGAAAAGGACAGTCACACAATTATTTTTCTCTCATCATAAGACAATGAATAAAAAGTATATAGCAGGAGGTAATGACCAAATTTCCAACTCTGAGTAGCAGCTGCTATTACTTGAGCTCTGTGCTTATGGACGCAGGATCATCATTTCTTCCACATCATTGCTGGAAAGAGATCCTGTACTTGTGCATCTCTTAAATCTGATCAAATGAGCTACCAATATTGGACCCTGTCCCACTAGAGTGGTTCACTGTAGTAGGTGATTCTTCATTGTGCTTCACAGCAATGTAAGGAAGCTCCTCCCCACTTGTCTCTCTCCCTTAGTGTCTCAAACTTATTTCCGAATGCACAGAATAGTTTAAATTTGGTCAGCTTACGTAGTGGAAGGACTGTGGGTTTTGGGTTCAGAAAGACTAGATTCAAGTCCTGGTTTTTTCACTCTATAGCTTTAGGATTGTTTCTGATCTCATTGACCTGTAGTGTTCTTGTCTGTAAATGGCTATCTGTTACCCACAAATAATGCTGTATAACAAACCACTCCAACCCTAATGACCAAAAACACCAAGCATTTATTTATCTCATGAGTCAGTGTGTTGGCTGGGTATTTCTTTTGTCTGGACTGGGCAAAGCTGATCTTGGCACATTCTGTTAGCCAAAACAAGACACAAGGTCGGCTCAGATTCAGGTTGGGAAGTAGACTTCATCTATTCTGAGAAGAGCTGCAAAAAGTTGTGGGTACAGGGAGGAATGCTTTGTGGCCATTTCGCAATCTACCTCAATAGCTCATATGAATACATGTGATACTATATGGGGACTACAGCTATTATATCACATATGCATTCAGAAAACATTGGTTGAGTGCCTTCTCTGTATACAATGCAACAGTTGATGCTGTGAGCAATGTAGTCCTTAGCCTCAAGACCCATACAATCTTAGTAAAGAAGTACACTGAGGCAATTGCAGGTCACCTTGCCAAGTGTCAAGTGTCTTATGGGAGAAATAGATAAAACATCATGGAATCAGAAGAGGGAGAGATTAAACTAAGGGGCCCTGGGAAGCAATTCTGGTCCCAACTTATGCTCTGCTCAATGTTTCCCTCTATTTAATTCTAATTATTGATCTCCCCAGGCTATCAATAATGACACGGTCCTGGAAACCAGTCCAGACGAGCAAAGCATGTTAAACTGAAGCAATTTGAGGCAAATTAAGTATTTGAAAATTGCCAGCCATCTAGATCCTACACACCCAGCCTCATATGGCTGGAGCAAAAGCACCTCACTATCTTGCAGGATAATAGTAATCCTCCACAATTTACCTCTCTGGTTAAAATAATTTCCACTGATCCAGGAGTCTCGCAATCCCATTAACTTAAATGCTTGGTTTCCAGGGACAGCCAGAAGGTACAAATTATATTTTCAATAGATTTTTTCTTCTTCTTAGAATAGTTAAAAAAATTTTTTTCTTTTACTTTTTATTTTTTGGAACTTTGAAATAATTGAATTAAGAGCATGCTAGAGGGGCATTAGGAAAAAAAAAAAAAAAAAAAACCTTAAAATTGCGAAAGAGGCTTTGCCAGCAATAAAATAGAGGGCCTGCTCGGAACCAAGTTTGAGCCAGGAAGTTCATGGTTGTGTTCTGTCAGTTGATGACATGCCAGCGGACCTTAGGCAAGTTCCCTGGATGAGTCTGGGTTTCTTCAACTCCAACCAGGGTATGATTATCTCGAGCCTTGATCCTTCGCATGTGGAGTCATGAGCTAATATCTGGTCTGTGTACAGACTTTCTTGAAAGGAAAAGTGCTACCTAAATACAAGGTACTTGTATTATTGTAAGGTGCTTGGAATCTTAATAGCTTTTTCAACTGCATCCAAAGTGGGCTTCTCTTTGTAAATGTTATAAATGGCTGAGAATCAAAGCTAAAAAGGGTTTTGTTTTTCTCTCCTTCGATGCCTAGAGCAGGATGACTGCACAGTTGTGGAGTGTGCCCAGTTTGCCCATTCAGTGGGGAGCTCCTCAAACTTAAAATTCCCAGCCACTGAGGTCCTCTGCACTTAGGTACTGGTTGAGACAGTGCTGCCCTGCTCTTCACAGGAGGATGATTTCCCTCCTAAAAGTCTTAATTGGCTAAATCGTTAGCCAGCCAATTAAGAGAACTTTTAAGCTAAACATAAATACTTGGTTTTGAAAACCATTCAAGAGGTACCAGATTTGTTTCTGGTTAATATACACTGGGCTGTTTCAGTGTCGAGGTTGCCGGCGCCTTTGGAATTTTATGACAAAAACAAGAGTTTTACTCTGCCAACCCCCTTTCCCCTAGATTCTTAAATGACATTACACTTCTCAGTTCATTTAAACTGTTTCTGCCTGTCTTTCTTTCTTCCTTTCTTTCTTTCTCCCTCCTTCGCTCCCTCCCTCCCTCCCTCTTCCCTTCCCTACTCTTTCCCCTTCCCCTTTCCCTTTCCCTTTCCCTTTTCCTTTTCCTTTCCCTTCCTTCTCTTCCTTCCTTCCTTCCTTCCTTCCTTCCTTCCTTCCTTCCTTCCTTCCTTCCTTCCTGGGCATATCATTATTTGAGTTTCCCTAAATTGCTGGTTTATAGAGGAACAGTATGGTTATGTAAGACTCACCTAGAGAATTTAATAGTTTTGGGATAAGAGTCCAAGAATATATATTTGTTTAACGTGCTCCCAGCTGGGAGCATTGAATAGTCTTCAAACTGTATCTATAGTAAAAAAAAGAAAAGAAAAAAAAAAAAAAAGAAAATCTTTATCGGATGGTGATCTACTTTGATGAAGGTTACCATTGACTGGGCGCTGAACTAATCTCCAAATATTTTCTTAGTTAATCCTCATCACAGTCCTGCAAGGGCATTACTATTAAACCCACTTTATGAATGAGGAACTGGGGTTTCAACTGTGAAGTAATTTGCCTAAGGTCATAAGCTACTATGTGACAGAGCCGTGATTTGAACATGACTGACTCTAAAGTCAACACAACACCTTTAATCTCTCTGCTATGCTACCTCCCATCTAGCCTGTTCCACGATCATGTAGAAGCCAGGTAAGGACACTAAGGAAGAATGAGACATGATCCTTACCCTCATAGAAAGTTTACTGTCTAATCACAATGAAGAACACTTACTCATTGATGGCTGAAGGACACATGGACCATAGAATTAAGTGCAAATCAGAATAATACCAGGTTCTGTGTCTTTTCAATAGAAAACTGAGTTAGCAGATTTATTTTATTTTCCTATTGAATTACACATTGTTTTGCTGTGGTTTAAACATAGTTTCAAACAGAAGTATTCTATTTGAGGTTCAAACACAAGAAATATTTTATTGATGTCAGCATTATACTATTTCAAAGAGATGAAATTTGTGCATCAAATATTTTGTTTTATATATCTTACTTCCTCCTTGATCTGGCTGGGGCAGAATCATTTAACCTGTGCACAGTGCCATGTTGAACAGACAGTCTGGAGCCAAGTGTAAATTAGAAAGGTAAAAGGAACTGGAAATTTAGACCCTCTTAGGTTAAAATAACCCTCCAGTCCTAGCATATATTTATGTTGCTAGGGAGATAAAAGTGCAAAAGACCCCGTCGCAGTTGAAGAATTGATTTAGGAAGCTTATAGGGCTAAAACCTATTCACTAAGCCTGAGAGAGGCATTCCCTGTTTCCAGAGCAGACTCCATTTAGTAGCTAAGTTCTGTCAGGCAAGGCAGTCATGTGAGTATGACAGGTGAAGACATACTTACTGTAGGGTTCTCAGTTCTTTATTCACTTTTTTTCAGGAAAAACCCTGTTTTATTTACATTAGGAAATTAGATAATCCAGGCTCCTCGTGTCCATCTAAATGCCTGGCTCTTCAGAAACCACGTAAGTTTTATCACCAAAGTCTTTGATCAGGGCAGGAGCCTTCAAAACTGCCCAGTCTCTTCATCCTGCACCCCTACCTCCACCTCGCACACAGCATTTATCATACTGTATTTTAATTCTTCGTTTACTTTTCTGTGTTCCTACCACACAGTGAGCTCTGTAGAGTCTTGATTGTTTTCACCATTACGTTCCAGCACCTAGCTAGCATTTAGCTAGTTTAGAAGACAATAGGTGCTCAATAAATATTTGTTGAATGAATGAATGACTACATGGATGGATGGATGAATCAATGAGCAAACTAATGAACATAAGCACATTAAACTCCTGTTGAAAGTAAGGAGTTTTAAAAGAAATCCTTTCTGGCCATCTAGTTTTCCATAGTTCCATGCTAATGTGCCATGGCTTTAGAAAACACCCTGCACAACTTAACTTTGTTCCCATTTGTATATAGAACTTAACCAAGACTTTATTTGTTTTGCAAGAGTCAAGAATGAAATCTCAGGCTGTCATGGAATTGCAGCTAGGAAAGCATCTTTCTTGGGTCTCTTGTTTCTTTTGAGTGGCAGGTGACTTTGAATTGGCCAGAGACAATTAGAGTAATGGGCTTTTACTACAATTGGATTATAGACTATAAAATGAAAGCGTGCGTGGACCATACAAAGGGGGAAATTAAATGGCAAACCCCGGAAGACAAAGACAGGTGCCACAGCAGGATGAGTCGGAAGGAAACATTGCCAGAAGGCACTTCTGAGGAAAAAAGCACATAAGGAAGAGCAACCAAGTAGAAATCAGAAGAAAAGAGTGAAGTTTGTTGATGTCATTGGAAATCTAAGGTGTCTGCAGCACCTGAAAGGGAAGGAAATGAAACCTCTGGCGGAGATAAGACCAGTTTCTGAGCTAAGCATTTTTCAGCGTGCCTCCTTTTTTTTTTTTTACTCTGTCTTTGCCAACTTTTTCTGAAGCCAGAGGTAAACTAATTCTTTTGTTGCGCTAAGCCTCCATGGAGCAGCACCATTGGTGAATGCTGGAGTGCTAACTTTGGGTCTGTTCATTTGGATTTCTTCCTGGGGAATGTCTAGCTTTGAGCAATTTTGAAATTTCTGTGAGGACTTTGCACTGGCCCTAAGTAGACCCTGTCTCCCCAGTGACTATTGGGGATGTTTCCTTTTTGTCTTTAAGAAACACATGCATAAACACACACACACACACACAAAATTAGAAGCCTCTGGAATTTTGAGATTATTGTTTGTTGCCTTTGCTGGTGTGGCTCAATTGGTTGGAGCATCATCCCCTACACCAAAATGTTGGGGATTCAATTCCCCATCAGGGCACATACCTAAGTTGTGGGTTCAGTTCCTGCTCAAGGCACATATGGGAGGCAATCAGTCCATGTCTCTCTCTCTCTCTCTCTCTCTCTCTCTCTCTCTCCCTCTCTCTCCCTCTTTACCCCTCTCTCCCCCTCTCTCTCCATCCCACATTCCTCCCTCCTTTCTTCCTTCCCTCCCTTTCTCTTTCTCAAATCCATAAACATATTTTTTTTAATTACTGTTTATTTATCTATTGGAAGAAGTGGCTGCTGTATAACTGAGCATGGCCATTATTGAGTTGTTTGCATTTCCTCTGGTGTGCCATAGTATTTCTAATACACGGGCCTCTTCTCAGACTGAAACAATCTTTCCCTCACCCTGATCCTTTGGGGTTCCCCCACCCTAGTGTAAATCACCAGGATATACTATTTCTCAGTGCTGCCATACAACTCTTTTTACCTCTCTTGTACCTCATCACATATTTAGTTTAAAGTCAAGGCTTATTTAACATTTTCAATGTATTTTCCAATTTATTTGCTTATTAATGCTTCCTGTATACAACTCCTAGGTTTGACTTTCCGCTTAGTGAAATAAAGAATTTAGCACAAAAGGCCGTGAGCACATTCATGACAGTTTTACTCTTAATAGACAGAGAATGGAAACAACCAAATGTCTGAAGTAAATGGTTAAACAAAGTGTGGTCCATCAATACTATGGAATATCACTCAGCCATAAAAAGAACAAACCATTGATACCTGCAATAAGTTGGGTGGATATGAAGGGCATTGTATGAGTTTGTTTCTATAACATTCTTGAAACAACAAAAGTATAGAGATTCAGAACAGATTGGTGGTTGCCAGGGGTTCTGTGTGGCTGGGAGGAGGGGGTGACTATGACAAAGTAGCATGGGGAGGTCTTTGGTGATGACATAGTTCTTTGTCTCAGTTACAGTGCAGGTTTCATCATGTCCTCACATGTGATGAAAGGACAGAACTTTCCACACATTGTAACAATGCCGAATTCCTGGTTTTTAAACTGTACCATGATTATGTAAGTTGTAACCATGAGGAGAAACTGGGCAAGGGGTACCTTGGACCTCTCTGGTCTTTACACACCCTTTTGATTTCTTGTGTAGACATTTCCCCCTACCCTACCCAAGTTCTGGATGAACTATAAGGGTCCTAGCAACTTCTCTGGGCCATTGGGGGACCTGTCTCTAGCCCCTCCCCACAGGTGGGAGGACTCTCCCAGGCTCTAGTGAAGGCTTTAGGTGGGAATCCAGATCTCCACTGGCCACATCTTTGGTTTTCAAATGAGCACCGAAACCACAGCCCCCAGCCCAGAGGCACCTTCTGCATCAGCTTCTATTTGCTGTTCTCTCCCTCCCCACCCCCGAGAATGTTCCTTTCTTCCAATGTCAGCTATGCATTATGCTTTTTCTTGTGATTGTTCAGTAGTCTGGGTGTCTTTAGTCTGGTTGGTATGATCCCTAGAGTTGCATGGAAGAGACCCCAAGTATGGTAGTTTTAAGATCGTTTTCCAGACTATTTGTATTCACTTTATAAATGTGGGTCATCACGGTGCTTTGTGTAGCATAACTCCTTTCAGGACAAGAACTAACTGCATGTGTTCTGAAATATGAAATTAGCAGATTTAAAGAAAGAAATAGTCTTTCCAAAGGGGAAAAGGGGCATTTAAGTGTGATCAGGAAGTATTCCCTCTCCTCTCTTCGTGTTGCCCACCATCCTCTTTAGGTTTTAGAATTAGGGAAACAAGCACTGAGAGGGGAGTGAGGTCTCTGGTACCGGTTCTCATCCTGAGTTCTGCAGAGCTTAGAGTGCACAGGCGTCCTCTGGGGCTGAGGGGGGCTGACATGGGGGAGCAACACAGCACGCCTTTTAGCTTCCTCCCTGCCCCCATCTGGGCAGTTTGAGACACTCTGGCTCTGCCTTCAGGCTGCCTGGGTTTGGTCACAACCCCCATCCCCACCTCAGCAAGTTAAGTATGTGTCTGCCTCAGGTTCTCCAATGGAGAAATGCAGGTAGGAACAGACCTACCTTATACAAGTGTTGAGAAGATCTCTGAGTGCAAGAAAAGCCTCCTAGGCACTGAGAAAATCTGGACAACTGTTTTTGTTGTGTTTTGTTTTGTTTTTCTTCAATTTCTTTTTTGTAAAAAGATGAATAATACCACAAATTGTGTTACATTTGAGTATTTTTTCTTTGACAAATTCGCGGCTTTGCCACATTTACAAGAAAGACCCTGGGAGAGGCACTTGTTCCCTCCAGCTTTACTTGGTGACCCCTGGGTTGGACACTGGTCCCAGAAGAATGCTGGTCTGTACCAGGGTAAACTCGCATATCACGGGGTCAGGATGCAGGACGCGGCACGGCTGGGCGCTTTTGGGAACAGCTGCTGCATCCTGTGAACGTTGGGTCTCTATCTGCCAACTGCTGAGATGAACCAGTAACCCTTTTGGAAAGCACAGGCTTTTATCAATGAGGAGGATTCAAGGCTCATTTTTTTTCCCTTCCCTCCAAATAACACTCCCACTGTTCAGACTTAAATACCAAAACCTTATGGTTTGCGGAATCAGTGCCAGAAAGTCAATCACCAGTGAATCTGCAAAGATAATAGCTCCTATTGATCAAATCGGGAGAAGAATGCTTTGCCCTCCTACAGAGGTCAGGAAAGATAAGAGCTGGACTTGTCTAAAACATGCTCCATTTGCTTAAATTGGATCAAACCACATAAAACACTTATGTTCTTAGAGAATTGGTGACCAATTCAGGAAAACCTCACAAAATGAAAAGATTGGCTTGGATTACGAAGGTATGCGAAATGGAATCTTTCTAAAAGTATGGCCTGTGCGTTGTTTCAGACCTAGACAATGACGTAGCGGCTAACTGGAGGGTGTCCACGGAGAGGATGGCTGGCTGCTAGCGGCCTCGCTAGACATGAGGGGAAGACATAAAAGATCCCTGAGTGTCCATGCTGTGCTGGGCAGTGCACGGGACCCTTTTGGTCCATTATCTAATTTAATCCTACTGCTTAAATCCCATCTAACTGAGTCTTGTGACACGGCTTTCTTGTTCTCATCTCACAGAAAGCAACTTTCTCATGAACACAACATTTGGAAATGGCAGAAATTAGTATTTTAATCAAGGTGTCTATTTCCATTCAATATTACAGTGTCCTAATTGAACACATACTGATTTGTCGTTACCACAATATAATTTTGCACAAAGAGAGCTGCTTGTTTGGTATTAAATATCTCATCCTTTTGCCACAGTGAGGAGAATAGGAGAGGAGTTGAATCCATCAGTGGAAATCCTACAGGGTCAAGAGTGGTTGGTCACGTCTCTCTCATACGCTGCTGCTGTCCCTGGGATTGATGGAGGTCAAGTTGAGATGTGCTCAATTTTTTTTACTAAGTTCAGCCTTCCTTTGGGCAACAAGGAAGCTTATTAAACATTACTAATACTAAACTTTTCACATAAAATAATAAGCCTTTTAAAACATGTGGCATCAAGATAATATTTTTCAGAGGGATTATTCATATTGTAAAATATTGTATCTGTCTTTATTGTCATTTTACTTGAGAAGCTGAACATGTGATTATCTAAAGGAATGAATCTTGAGGCTGAGAACAAAATTCCTTAGAATCATCACAATCCCTTAATGAGCTTGTGAATTGAAATTATCTTTGCTGTAGCCCAAGAACCAAGCGGTGATTATTGTCCAGGGACACCTGGGGGCAATTTCACTGTTAGCAGTGCCAAGAATCTATTCATCAATCCTAAATTATGTTCAATCAGCAATTCAAACTCAGGTTAGAAAAACCAAGTAACATACAATAAACTTCCTATGAAATTCGTAAAATGAAACCTATGTTGCTAGCAATTTAAACTGTGAGCAGCAGTAAGATGAAGCTATGAAAATATTGAATGTAAATGTTGTCAAGACCTATCTTAATCCCCCCACTTCCCCACCCTAGCTTCTGTGCCTGCAGTGCCACCGGGGCTGCCGTGCCCTGTTCCTGAGCCCCCTGAAGTCTGGGTGTCGGAGCGCTTCAAGAGCCCTGTTCTAAGACGGACCACAGTGACCTGCGCTACCACAAACAAGGGGCTATTATTCAAGAATCCAAAGTGGGTGGTAGCAGGATGGGGTCAGAGGGGAGCTGCGGTTAGAATCATACTCTGAGGGCCCTAAAATGTAGGCAATTAGCGCTTCCTGGTGAAATCACCTGCATGAAATAACCAGGCTAGGACAAGTGGTTGATAACAGAAGCATTCCCTTCTGTAGTTTTGCATTGGCTATTTTTCTTACTGGGTAAATTTTTCTTTCTGGTTTCATATTTTGGAATTTTATGTGCTTAAGATCCTTGTGATACTGCCTACTTGACTTCAGATTCCTTGAAAGAATCTATTCTTTTTCTTCCCTGCCCACTCTCCCTCCCCCCTGCCCCAGGATCTAGGAGGCAAGAGGGGCTATTTGAGAGGGAGTGGGTACGTGTGGTTTGTCTACTTTCTTTTCCACTTGCTTTCTTTCCCACCTAGACAGGGAGAGAGGCAAGCCGAGGAGGTATGTACAGACCAATAACCCTTTTGTCCCTGCCGTGCATGGCAGGTTGATCGAAGACCCAGTAGGCAAACTACAAGCGGGCCTCTGCAAGGTCTCCGTGGGTAAACATCCTGTCCTTGGGAAAGCTCGCTGACGGTGGCGTGTGGCTTCTATGGCCAGGTGGCAGACAGTCTCCATCAGTAAATAAGGAAATGTGGAAAGCGTGCTTATCTAGGTGAAAAGGTGGAGAGAGAGAGTGGTAAGGTGAAACAACTCAGGTTTCACAGGCTTGAGTACTAGGCAGCGTGGGCTGCTGGGAGTTGTGTGAGTGGTAGTCAGACATTCCTGGATTTGAATCCCAATTCTTCTACTTACCCAAGTTCACCTCATGTTCCAACTCAGATCCCTTTTTAGTGGCTGCCTAGAGTATTGTGTTGAAAAGGCTCTAAAGCAGGTGTACTAGACAAAAAGGGCCATAACCGATTAATATCTGCGCCAGATTGAAGGAGGGGCACTTACAGCATGGGTAACATATATCGAATGACCTAGGCCCTGAGGTCTCTGAGATACTACACAGCACTACAGTTTAGTAAAATTGTGTGCGTGCATGCGTGTGTGCGTGTGTTTCACTTATTTTTCTTGGGAAGACTGTGTCTAAGACTAGTCGTCTATCAAAAAATGAAAGAGTTTATGTTTGATAATGGTCGATCTTTTCTACAGGTTTGGTTTGTCATTAGTGAAATATTTGTATTTTTAATTTTTAAGCCTGTGTTTCAAAGAAAACAATATTCAGACCTGGCCTACAGCTTGTCCATCTGGATAGCATCTACAATGCAGGCACCACTGCCTGGCAAGGAGAGCAACTGTTCCAGTTTAATAAGCTGTGGAATGGCAGTGGTCTCCCTCCGAAGGCAGGGCCTTTGGAAATCTCCTGTAATGCTTCTAACAGCCCATAAGTTACTGTGGTTAATATTGCCCTTGTCTTTCTCCCCTCCCTTCTTTTTCTTTTCAGAAACAGAGTTGTCAGTCACTGCTGAGTTAGTGCCTACCTCATCATGGAACATTTCAAGTGAGCTCGACAAAGGTATACAGTGGGGACACACGGGGGAGGCGGGGGAGGGGACACGTGAAACTCCATTTTGAACCCTGGCACAGCCTACTTCGAAATCAACTGCTTTTTAGATCACTAGAAGGAGGCTGGGGCCAAAATAAATTCCCTGCTTACTTTGTGACCATTGAACATTTAATGACTTGGAATTCCCTTATTTCTGGAGAGGTTTCTTTTCTTTTTTCTCTCTCTTTCTCTTTCCTTTCCCTTCTTCCTCTAAAATGTTCCACATGGTGAAAGTGCTTCAAGATGTGAAATAGGGTTGTTTCTGACCTTCCTGACACTGCATCTAGTGGATCTTATTTAGGGGATTTGATTCCGCCTGAGCCCAGATTGATCAGAGCTGCTTGCTGGGTGACCTTTCATGGCGAGTATTTGATATACTTGCAGGGTTCAGGGCAGAGCATTTGGAATGTTTGTAATTGCCTTTGCATACAGATGGCAGCTTCCTCTCTGCACGTGGGGAGCAGGTTCCTACTATGGGATTGCTTTAGTATTAATTAAGCCTCGCCATATGCTAAGTACTGACTTCTCTATAGAGATCCTATGTCCTGGATTGATAAATCTGGACACATTTAAAGCCCCTGCAATTGGCTCATATTACCTTCCAGCTTCATTTCTGTTTAGTTCCTTTTCTGTCTCTTTATGCATTTCCAGCCATATTTGTATTTCTTTCTATATAGCCTGTACTTTTCTGCCCCTCTGCTTTTATCTAAGCCGTTCTTTCCATCTGAATTGCCCTTTCTTCCTTGCCAATACCCATTCTCTCCCTTCTACAGTGTGGTACGTAAATTACTGCTTCTTCAGGTTTGAGCATAAAGTCTATATTAGCCATAGTTTTACCTAGTCCCTGAGCAGGAAGTGGCCTGTCCTGTGGAACTCCAATAACCCTTGTTTCTGTTCTTCTCTTTGCATTTTTATGTTATATCATGGTGATTTACACATCTAGACATTTTGCTCTTAAACCTGGAAATTCCTTGTATCAATCTTTTTCTTTTCTTTTTTTTTTTTCTGTCTTTTTCTCCATCACAAAAGCTCACACAGACTGCTGTTCATAGGAAATCCTCAATAAATACATTGTGGAATGATGAGTCACACCATATCTAGGGACACAGAGATTGGTGGGCCACATTCACATCTATGTGTGCAGATACATTCAACAAACTTATTGGGTTTCTAATTTAGTTAAAGCATGACTCCAGGTTCTGGGACTATAATGGTAACAGGAACTCAAAGGCATTGTCAAAAATTGCCCCTTATGATCAGTTTTATTATATCTGTTCATATATTCACTCAGAGTTGTATTTCCTCTGTGAGGTGAGAGAATTTTACAAAACAGTAATACAGGCAAAGTTATGTTGCTGGTTATACTTCTTAGGTATTTTAGGATGGTGAGATGAGGTGAGGTGTCTTTTCACCTTCAATCAAAGGATATTTAGGATAAGTTATTTCTAAATTTGATCTGGACATTCTTTTTTTAATTAAGGATTTAAAAAGGGACTTTATGGTATTTTTCTCCATCTCCAGCACAATACACCATGCCTAGGAGGCAGTAGATTTCCAACAGATATTTATAAACTGTTTTTAATGTAAAACAAGAAATAAAGCACACTAAACATTAACTCATGCCTACTCTGTATCAAGCACTCTGCCAGTTGCTCTCAAGAATGTGAACTTAATTGACCAGCTCCTATGATATTATTTAACACTACATGTTATTGATCAGGTTTCAGTTACGACTATTAAAGGACATCAGTATATGCTGAAAGGCAGCAGAGCCGCCAGTGAAGAACGAGCCTGCCTGACTTCATATTTCTGTTAGACCAGCACTGTAATTAGCAGTGATTGCCCTTCAAGAAAGCAGTAGAGTCGGCAGTAATGAACCTACTGGCCAAAGGGCTGACCTAAGGCAGGCTTTGAATATTTGTTTGTTCAGCATGGCCTTCCAGAGAGCATGGGTGGCTTTTCAGGGATTCTTGGTGTCTTCTTTCTCTAGAAAATAAGTAGTGTATGGTCTTTAATGACAAGTTAGAATAAAGGAGAAAGATATTAATTTATTCATTCATGGATCAAATCTTCTTATTTTTTATTCTGGTCAGGGCACTATCTGAAGAATTAGAATTGAAAGATGAATCAAAGGTGTCTGTCCTCCATGAGGTAGAGACTGATATCTAAATGCTTAATCATAACCTTTTGGTCAATTTTCTAGACTAGAGTGTCAAGGGATATTTTCCCTAATCACTAAGAGATGCTGTTTGAAAAATACGATGGAAACAAAAAATCCATTTCCAGGCTGGTAGGCAAAAAGAACTCCCCAGGTGCCAGAAACAAAGAGCAAACTCTGTACTGGAGCAGTGATCAGTGAGAAGGAATTAAACAAAAGGGCCTATGAAAATATGGGAAGTATGTATGGTTCCTAGGGGTTGGAGTTTCAGTACCCCATGGGGATGAGAGCTGAGGCTATAGCAAACAAAGTCCCTGCCTGCACAGCTCACCATCAGTGATGAATGACTAACCTGAGCATGAAATGAGGAAGACTCTGCTGAGGTTCTGGTATGCAAGTCTATCAACCACCCTGAGTCATTGGGCTCACCCATGAGAAATCCAAACCAAACCTACACTAAATGTGGCTGTGGGGTTGGGGTTCTCCTCATGTAGTGCACAAGCCGCAAACCAAGAAGACAATGTAAAAACTTGGTCTGTAATTAATCAAACTATGAGGTACTACAGGAGACAACCTAAAAGCAGGACATAAAAATGTCTCAACATCCCAGTGCATGTGAGTCTCCTACGAAAAACAAACAATTTTAAATCAAAGTCAGAAAACAACAACAAACTCCTGCTGATATTACGCTTACTTTGAAATATTATAGTACTTGCAAGAGAGGAACAATGCCACCATTAGTGAGAGTCAACAGAGAAAACACATGGAGAAGTTCACATCTTAGACACTAAAGATAAATTTGAGAGTAGGTATGCTAGAAAATGTTTCATGGTGGAAGAAGATATAGAAACCACAGGGGAAGTGGATAATATGAAAAAAAGTAGACATTTTAAAAGAACTAAATAGAAATTCTAGATTAAAAAAAGAATTACAGAAAATAAAATTTCATCAAATAGGTGAAACAGCTGATGCATTCAACTGAAGAGAGAAATGGTGAACTAGAAGGTAGATTTGAAATAGTATGGTGGTTAGGAGAATGGACTCTTGGGCCAAGCTGACTTAAGTTTGCATCCTGACTCTGCTACCTGCATACTGTGTGACTTTGGGTGAGCCACTAAACCTATCTGTGCTTTGGTCTTCTCACCTGTAAGATGAGATAATAGAAGTAACTGCCTCGTATGGTTGTTGCGAAAATTGATCTCACTAGCAAATCTGATAAACTAATTGGAAAATAAGAAGTAACAGCTGTTTTGGGTTAATGTGGTTATTCCTTTGGGCATGATAGTAAAAAAATCATAGGTACTTTGGCAGGCTCATAAGGAAAGCATATTCTAGGCTTGGAGTAGGAATTTCAGGTCCTGTTAAATCAGCCCATGTGAGCAGCTGCCCACTCTGGCCTTATAAACATGAATGTTCCCCCACACAAGTGCCATACTTCTTGAAGCTTGATAAACAAGATTTCCCATGGACTTACCCCTGTCAACTCCTCTCACCTCACCCCTGTACTTCATACCTTGTCCTCTGTTTGTTTCAACAACCTACTTCTTAATTCCCTAAATGTATCCTTGGGGATATGCCTTTGTTCATGCAGTTTCTTCTGACCTGATATCTTTAACCCTGTTCTATACTTGGCTAACTCTTTCTTTACGTAAGCGTCACCTTAAATATTTGCTCACCTTCTTTTCCCTACAGTGCTGAATGAAACAGGCAGTAGTCCTGCTTTGTTGGACCTTACATTCTAGAGGAGAGAAAGACAATTAATGAATTCTTTTATCAACCTCATTGACTATGTTGTCCATATGCCCCCAAATATTTCATATGTGGGGCACCATATCACTATGTCTGTCTTGATTAGAATCTTTACCATGTTGTAATGAAATGATCTATTTTGTACTGCTGCTTTAAAGTCAGGGGCTCTCCCATCTATTGGCATGCTCTTATTGCACAGTCTTGTGTGTAATAGAAAACATCATGTTAAATTTGTGGGTTCAAATACCATCTGTGCCAGTTCATTGCTACTGCATGTGAATACCTAATAGGTATAATGCACTCGCTAAGCATGTTGTACATATATTTGAATTCACACCTACCCTGGGCAGTAGAACAGATAGGCAACCGAGGCTCCTGCAGGTCAAAGGACGAGGCTGTGGGGCACAGCTGGTGAGTGGCAGTGCCAAGATTCCCACCAAGGTTTCAGGCTAGATTCAGTACAGCAGCTGATTATACTGTCTACCTCGCACCTATATCCGCTCCTCCTGTGGGGCAATTCCTCTCACATGGAGGAGCAGTGAAAATAAAATCCATCACGTGACATTCTTTAATACCTTTCTCTTCACTTGGCTATTCTGTTCCACCCATCAGCCTTACGCTGGCTCCCCAGCCTCACTCAGGTCCTGGTTTTCTCTTTGCCCAGTCCAGTCAGTGGCACTAAAACAGTTACCTTTCCAACGGGAAATGAAATTTAAAAGAGACAAGACCACCCGGGGAAGAGCTGTTGAAAGCTACTGTTGATGGGGCATGGAGGTAATTTCTGAAACAAATGCTTCAGAACCAAGTGTTTCCTAAAGTAAATGGATCTAGAGGGGCCCAACCTCAGCTTCCCCATGGGCATTTTGGGGTGGGGTGTGATGAGGGCCTCTTTTCCCTTCTTCCATTTTCAGTCACCTGAAGTCTCAGAGGTTCTCTATAGAAAGCCAAATGTTGCTTTTGGAGAAAGGACTGGAAATTGTACCACTTGGTAGCAGAAAGGGAGGGAGCCTATTATAAAAAAATACTGAGGCCTGCTTCCAAGAGCAAATCGTTCTCTGTGCTGACGGACTAGATTTGGGTGTATTTTTGTCCTGGTTTGCTTTTCTTAAATGGAGAACTGGCTTTATCCATGATCTTGGCATTTGACATATGGCTAGAAAGCGTACAGCATGGTCTGCATGAGCGTGGGCCCTGAAGTTACTATGACTCTGGCTTCCTTTCACTCACCTGTGGAGTGGAGGCATTGGTATCTATCACCTAAGATTGTTTTCCTGGCCAGGAAACACATCTATGGGTTGCACTTGTGTCAGACAGATACATGCTGGTCTCAGCCCTGTAGCCCACCTCTTCTCTAAGAACTTCACCACCAAGGGGCTGTGACCAGGTTCTCTAGGTCCGGGGTGGTAGCCTCCTCTTGTTCCCGCTCTCTGTTAACTTGATTTGTCTGTGGCACATAAAGAGTCTGTTTAAATGGAATTGACTGGCCTATAGCTTGCGGCTTGGTTCACAGCTGGTCTGAATGGGGTAGCTGAATCCTTTCCTCATGCAACTAATTATGTGTATGTGTATGGTAGTGGGCAAAGAGGCAAGACAGGGTGGACTAGAGCCTCGATACTTGGCAAGCTAAAGAACAGGCCTTCTGGGACGGAGTCTCTGACAGCACATCCATCTTTCGTTTCATTTTCAAAACTGGCAGCTGGTTGCAGGACTTGCTGGTGGAATTGCTGGAGTAGCCGTGTGGTGTTTAATACCACCCAGTTTCAGCAGGTTTTGGCATTCATCATATCTTCCTAATTTTGGTAGCCTCATTTTCTTTAAAGGACTGACATTGTCCTGCCACTATTAACAACAAAAGCACTTGGATCCCTGTAACCTCATATGGAAATGGGGAAGTGATATTGACTCTAAAGAGTTGTCAAAAATGTTGAATAAAATGTGAAGTCCATCAGTGTCTAGCATAGATAGGTGCTCACTGCAGTGACTTCTCGTGCCCCAGCCCCCTCTTATTCTCAGGGGAGGGTAATATAATCTGGGGAAAGAGCAGTTAAGAAGGAGCTTATATTCTAGCTCCCACTCAACTCCACGACCACTGTGAAGCTCCAGTGCTTCGTGGTCCAATACAGTAGCCACTTGCCCCCATGGTTGGTCAGAATGAGATTAGTGTAAGTGTGCAGCAAAAACTGGATTTCAAAGGCTTAATATGAAAAAAATGACTTAAAATAACATAATTTTTCATTGATTACATGTTGAAATGATCACTTTTCACATATTGAATTATGTGAAATGCATTATTAAAATTAATTTAACATGTTATTAAAATTAATCATATATTATTAAAATTAATCTCCTAACCTATGTTTCTTCCTTGCAACATGAGGAGTTCTCATATCTATCCCAACCTTAAAATTCTAGGAAATACATTTTATAAAAAGAAATTTTTCTAAACTGATTGTATGTATGTAGAATGCTTAAAAATATATAAAGTACTTTATGTGTAATGAATTATCATTACTGATTATAATCTGATAATTAACTCTGAGAGAAAGGCAATATTTCAAGTAATCTCCCTTCTGTGGAGAAAAATTGTGTAGGTTACAAGTCCAAAGCACAGAGGGATTGTCCCTGGATAATGGTTACATGCGACAGCAAGGGAACCACAGGACAGATCAGGAAATCCTAGGCCCCAGCATTGTCTGTCTCTCAGACTTCACCTTGCCTGTTCTCCCGTGCAGGCTGTGCACCAGCCACCATAGCTTCCCTCCGGCAGTCCAGGCTCTTTCCTGACCAAGGGCGTTTCCACCAGCTATTCCTTCCACCCAGAATCCTCTTATCTTGCTTTTCTCCTCCTCAGGCCTGCGCGTAATTGTCATCTTCTCAGACAAGCTTTTCCTGATCATCCAAGGTTAGTTTCCTTTTCCATTATAGCAATTAAAAATAAAAATCTGGTCTAGGCCTGAAAGTAGTGAAAAGAACACCTTCTTGATAGGAAAGCAGAGGAGGTTCTGGCCAGTTCGACTTATGTCCGCTTTCCCTTGATAACTGGCAAGGTCTTAGGCCCTTTGCCCGGAACTCAGCATAGAAGCACCTGCCATGGAAATCAGTTCCCCTTCAGCCAAGCTGCCCTCTCAGGAATTTTGTTAATCCTGTTTACTTGACCAGTCTGTCCACTTTAGGGAAAGGAACTTGCAAGATTAGGGCTATTGAATTTTGCCAAAAAGAGAAGGAAAGTGATTTTTTTATAGTTAATCTTGATTCCTCAAAGCCTGCTCAAAGGGGAGGAGTTTCCCATGTGGCACCACGAAGGGGCAGAGAGAGTCAACCTGTCATTTCAGCTCCAGCTCCAGCTCGTGGCATCAGTCCTCACAGCAGCCCTCCTGTCCCCTCTCCTACGTGCCTCTGTTGGTGGAGCAGTCAGCTTAGGGGCACAGAGGCCCTGGGGTGTTCTGCAAATGGCTAACTTGGCTGTGTGAGGAGCACAGAGCTCCCTATTCCCAGCTACCAATACCTGGTTGAGACGGAGGAGCAATCGAACAAGTTTGGATATGCTTTTGCTCCTGTTTTTACCATTTAGAATCGGGATACATAGAGATTTATTTACCTCCTACCGTGGGTCTAGATTCCTTACACCCTTGTTAGCATTTTTGGTAATTCTTGGCAAGCACAAGGCACAATTTTGGATTCATAGGTAATCAGGAAGCAGCAGAGAAAACATTTCTTGATTTTTCCCAGCCCATCTTTTTCCTTGCCTTGCATGTCTTTTGGTTTGGATGTAAGCCTGCGTACTGAGGGAACCTCTCTGTGCATCCATTTCAGAGATGGCTTTAGAGTTGGCCTTTAGGTGCTTCTAGAAGCTTGGGGACCGGGGTCCCGCTCACAGGGATAGTAGGTCTTTGTAGTCCTGGGCCTGTGGCTTTAGCCAACTCTTAGGCAAAGACTGTTGGGACTTTTAGACTTAGAGGCCTCCTGGCTAAGGGAGGGAGAAGAGACCAGTCACAGTGCTGTGCCATTTGGCTCCCGCCTCACCTTCCGCTGCACCCCCCTCCACTCTTGTTTGCTGTGCTCTGGAGCCAAACTGCTCATTGTTACAGCCTCGGTGCAAACTTCGTTATTTGTTATAATAAGAGCATCCTCCCCAACATTTTGTCACCCTTAAAGACCCAGTTCAGACCTCACCACTCTGAAGAAACCTTTTCTGGTGCCTCCTTTCCCGGTAGGTAATCACACCTCTCCTTTCCCCATAGGTAATCACACCTTACTCAGTGGGGAAGTGAGAAAGTTCTCTTGCCTCACCACATGGCTGGGTGATGCTTATTCTCATGTGTGTTCTTCCTCTCCCTCCCCTTCCGTTTCCCTCATGCATGAACTATTCATTAAGCATCTTTTTCGTTTCAAGCATAACCCTCATGGAGTTCCCATTCTAGCGGGAACATCAGCTGGGAACAGTAGTGTGGAAAGTTCTCTGAGAGCAGCAAGAGCAGCTTGCCAGGCTGTGAACTTCTTGAGATCAGGAATTCTGTCTTATTTATATGCATCCCCCTAACTCCAACTCTAGCACAGGAGTTTGAACAAATACCTAAATGAGTGAGTGGTGAAAATCAGAACACCAGACTGAAAGGTACTTTAGAGTGGTTGTCCTCAACCTTTCGTGGTTATCAGAATCATCTGGAGAGACCCAAGCTCATTGAAGCAGAATAGACCCTAAGCCTCTGTAATTTTACCAACTTCCCTGGTGATTCTGACAGTAGCTTTTAACCTCAGCCATGATTGGAATCACCTGGGGAGTTTTGACAGTTATTAGTGCCTGAGCCTTTTCTCCACACCCATTCTGGTTCCATTAGTCTTCTATATAGTTTGTGATTTGAGGGGCTTAGAAGATCTTCAGGAGAGTCTAATGTGCAACTAAGTTTGAGAACCACTTTTTAGTCTTCTTCTAGCCATATCTGCCATGTAGTCAACTCTTTCCATCGGATTCTAGTAAGTGATTTACCAGGTACGGATGCTTGGAACTTTCTCCATTTCTGTCTTTAACTTTCTGAGGTAATACAGAAAACAACGAGGCTTGGGGTGAGAAGTCTTTGGTTTATATTTAAACTCTGTGGCTAACTCAGGCATATTGAAAATTGAATTTTAGTTTAGTTTTTTTTTTTTTTGTCTGTGTTTTCCTTCTGTAAAATAGGGGATAATATGGTTATTCTGAGTACTGAATGTAATAACATAGGTAAGAGGACTGAGTTCAAATCTTCACCCTGAGTAAATAAATACAGACATAGATGGATATTGATATTGACTTTTTAGACTGAATGAGTTGGCTTAACTCCATCACCTTTTCTACATGGCCATCTGGAGTAAGCTTCTGTGCCTTATGAAATAATACCGGTTATTAATAGCTAACATATATTGAAATTTCTAATGTGCTATGAACCACGTTAAGTGATTTATATGCATTATAACACTTAATCCTCACAGTTATGATAAGAGATAATGTATCCATTTTACAGATGAAAAAAAAGGAGCCTTAGAGAAATGTAATGAGCTGAATGGTGGCCCCCCAAAGGGATGTCCATGTCCTAATCCCCAGAACCTAGGAGCTTTACCTTATTTGGGAAAAGAGTGTTTTCAGGTGTAATTAAATGAAGGATCATGAGATAAATCATCCTGCTTACCCAGATGAGCCCTAAATGCCTGCAGGTGTCCTTATAGGGTAGTGGTGAAGGGAGATTCACACAGACACAGAGTGGAAGGTGATGTGGATGTGAGGGCAGAGAGTGGAGTGGTGCAGCCACAAGCCCCCAGAAACTGGAAGAGGCAAGGAATGGACTCTCCCCTAGCGCCCCCAGAGACAACATGACCCTGCCTGACTTTGCACTTCCAGCCTCCAGAATTGTGAGAGTATATATTTCTATTTTTTAAGCCACCAAGTTTGTAGTAATGGGTTACATACAGCAACATTAGGAAAATAACAAAAGCAATTGCAGCAATTTTCCCAGTCACGCAGCAGTGAAGCTGGAATATAAACTCATGTCCTTGATGAATATATTATATTGCCTCCCAACTGAATTAAAATTTGTAATAAAATGCCTTAGATTTATTTAATCAACAAATGTTTATGGAGTGTCCACCATGGACAAGGCCTGTGCTGGGGTCTGAAGATGCAGTAATGAACAAGACAGAAACAGTCCTGCCATCAGGTACTCTACAAGTTAGTGGACAAGAGAGACTTTAATAATGAATTACACACATACATATATACTAAAACTCATTTAATTGCAGCAGTGATTGGTGCTCTAAAGAAGTATGTTTGAAAACATACTCTTACCCTGGAACAAAGGATTCTCCCATCTCCCCTGGCTGGGCCCAGCTAATAGCCATCTGAGGTAGCAGTCAGCCCTTCATCTTCTCCGGCCTGTTTCCCAGGAGCTTCCGTGCCTACAACTCCAATTTAGCCCTCCTGAGCTTGCAGAGAAGTTAGTCTCAAACAGGCCAAGTCTCTTCTTTGGGATAAGGACTCACAATAGGAGAAGGCAGTAAGGCCTTCAGCAGGCGGTGAGCTCTGCAACCCATTACTGACATCATTAGGAGGCAGCGGAGTGTGGGGAAACTGCTCTTAGACAAGGTTGGAGATTTTTGCATTCCTGTGCCAGGCAAGATTTCCTGCAGGGCCATGAGAAACTCACTAATCATCTCTTTAGTTCCAAACGATATTACTCCAGGGCAGATCCTGTCAAGGCCCCCTGCTTAAATATCTCTTTGCCTGGGTTTATTCCATCAAATGCTTCATTTGCTTTAAAAAATGCTCCAGGCTTTAGCTGGTCCAGCCACTTAGGAAGTTCAGCTCCCCACGTGCTTCACAAAGCTCCTAGCTCTGTCCCCACTTGCTGCACCTAAGACTAACTCATTTTCTGCAAATGATTTTATTGTTCGGTGGGCCTTAATCAGACCTGATCGACTCCACCCATTTGGTATATGGTTGCGTAGAATTCACATTGACTTGTAAGGATTTCCTATCCATGGCCTTTGTCTTTTGAACTCAGAAGGCTATATTTTCCTGGAGATACTTCCCAGGTCTTTAATTTCAGTTCTTTTCCCAACACTTATATTCACTCATTTATTCAGAAGGTATTTATTGAGTGACAACTGTGTACCAGGCATTATACTAAAGGTCCAGTGGTGAAAACACAAGATTCTTCTTTCATGGACCTCATTTTTTGGTGAAGTCCACAAATCCCTGTGTAGGAAGTACTATTAGAGATAATACTTCCTGAATGTTTTTTCTGTCCCAGCTGCTACTAGACACTTTGCTCACAATACTATCACATTTAATGTGCCATAAAATGCTGTCAGTATGTCCATTTTATATCCATGAAAACAGGCTTAGAGAGTTAAAGCGATTCAATTACTAAATGTCAGAGCCAGGATTCAAATCTGGGTTTCAATTGAGTCAGAGGAAGAAACTTCTAGAGCCCCAAGCAGTTCTTGTTAAAGAACCCACACACAGATTGATCTACTCAGACTCACTCCCGCTGAGCTCCAGCATCAGGGTGGCAGTTTAAATGGCACCAGTGGCATACTGGAAGAGACCGAAGTGTCTGGTACCAAGGTGAGCAGAGGCCATTGTCCCTTTTCTAACCCCTCCCCCGACAGACCCACAAAGCTGCCAAGCTGGTGCCATAACTGAGACTCCACCAACTTGGCTAACACTGTTTGACTTGCCTTGGAGATCCCCAGAGACTCCATCCCACCCAAATTACAGGCCATCCCAAGCTGCTTTTCCATATGAGTGGCTGGTCTTGGCTCATGCTGCACAACTTCCTAAATCCTCTCAAACAAGCAACAGCTGGCCTCAGTGAGCTCCAGGCCTGGCACTAACAGCAGCCAGTCAAGATTCACAGCTTGGCGTTGCCTGGGAATCTCCAAGCCCAGCACAAGTGGCAGCCATCACAGATTGCTTTATAGCTCAGGCAGGGTAGCCCCAGGCAAAACACAGGTTGGGGCTGATCTTGGCCTGTACCACCCGGGAACATGGACATGTCTTAGAACCAGATAGAAGTGGTGGTTGCATACCACTGTGAATGTACTACATGCCACTGAATTATTTATTCACTTTGAAATGGTTCATTTCATGTTATGTGAATTTTGCCTGAATAAAAATAAGACACTGTAACTCAAAATAAATAAAATAGACACATTGATAAGCCTTTATCATGTTATTGTGTTGTACTGCTACTGCTGTGAGGGTTACAAAGGTGGGTTTGTTTTGGATGCATTAACACACTGGAGTAAGAGCCCTGGTCCAGCCACTAGTGATAAAGTGCCCTGGGCCCAATCATTTAACCTCTCTGAACGTCAATGCTCTCAGCTGTCATGCAGGAGTAAAATTAAGTCCACTAGGTCATTATCAGAGCCTAACATAATGTTGTGCTCTGCGAACTGTAAAGTGACTTGCATATGCTTTTATAGCCTTTATTGTTACATCAAGAACTACTATGTGATTAGAAATCATCTCCAACTGCTTACTAGGCATGTGTGTTAAAAGAGCTCTAAAAGCAGGCTATGAAATCTTGGTAATGTGTGTGTTTAGAGACTGTGCCTTTTGTTGTTGTTAGTGTTTTGTTTTTTTGTTTTTCTTTTAATTGTGGGTGTTTTGTTTTTGTTTCTTTATAGTAAAGTTTATTCAGGTGAATAGGAATGTTTGGGCTAGGGGGTTGGAGGTGAGGTAACGGAAAATTTTAATAGTGCAGCCACATGGAAGAGCTCAGAGAAAGCCTGCCTTCTTGGTGATAAGCATCTCTCGGCTAATCGTTCTTAGTGGGATTCATGCCAATTGTGACAGTCTAATCAAACCTTGGGCCCAGATAATAGGTAAATCCTGGGGACACCTGGAGATGATGGCCTTGAAGTGAGTGCCACTTTGGTGCTTAATAGTGGAGTGTCCTTCATGGAGTTGGAGTTGCCCAGTGATGCCCGTCCCTCCAGTGCCACAGAAACCAGCTAGGCAGTGCCTTCTCAGTTCTTATCAGCCCTCATCCTGCCCAGGATTTGGGAATGGCCTGGGGAAATCCTGAAAGACCACTTCACAATCCAGATAAATGCTTTGGGTCCTTTTCCCTTGGAGCAGTTGAAACAGCCTCATTTACTCTTTTTTCTTTTTCTTTTTTTTTAAGTTTTGTGGTTTTTCTATTACAGTTGTCCCCATTTTTCATCGTTTACACTCCTCTGCCCATCCCACTCCCCACTCTCCCAAACAATCCCCACCCTGTTGTCCATGTCCATGGGTCATTCATACATGTTCCTTGACTAGTTCCTTCCCCTTCTTTCCACCCTTATCCCCCTCCGCTCATTTACTCTCGTTTCAAGAAAGCTATGGTCTCCAGGAGACTTCTATTAGGAAGCTGGGTCTTGGCTGTTCAGCTCTTTTGAGAGGAGGTGGGCCTGGAGGGTCTCTTGTATCTCTGAGCTGAATGATTCTTACAGGTCATACAACCCAACTTTCTAGCTGACATGTGACTCCCTTCTACCAAAAGCTTTATAAGTGGTTCTGTATGAATGCTCTCTTTCTAATGAGTAAAATTGTACATTAACACTTTTTTTAGTAACATGACACAAGGCTAACCTAGTATTGTCTTTGAGAAGATCTAAGGTTAGGTTGGTCTTTCTTTTGCTGAGCCAATTGGTCTTCATTCTCATTCTTTCTGCCATGTCTACTTCTCAAAAAGAGGAGGAAGGTGGTGACTTGTACTTTGTAGTCATCTTGGTCCAGGTTTCTGCTCTAGGGCGCAGTAGTTATATGGCCTGGGGTGAGTTACTTCTTTGAGCTCTACTTTAATCATTTATAAAATGGGAATTCAAGAATTCCTATTAGGCATATACTATAAGAAAGACAAAGTTAAATGCTGGAACAAAAGGACATTGACTCTACTTAGTGGTGTATGTGGTCATTTTAGACTTGATTATGACTCAAGTTTTTCTTTAGTTTTAAGCTTCTAAGGCATGTTATGTAGTGTTTGAAACAGTGACCTATAGCCTTATTTATGATGAACAAAAAAGCCAGAATACATCTGTAGAGAAATTTGTAAGTAATTAGAAAGAAGCAAAAGTCAAAATTAATGTCATAAGATTAATTCAAGCAATCTGTTATGAAACTTAATAGTGCATAGATATATTCTTATGAATTCTAGTGTTGCTTTGAACTTTGGAATAAAATGACAAATGGTCTCTGGGGGACTTTTCTGGTCTGAGGCAGAGGACCTGGTACATGGACACCCAGATCTTATGAGGTTCTTTAAGGACTGGGGAGATCACGCGTGACTGTGGTAGTGCCTTATCATTACATTAGTGCCCAAAGAATCTTCTTTTTCTCTGGTTAAACAGTTACCATTATTTTCATTCTTTCTCCTCCTGACTCATTTTCCATTTCCTTCCCCGACAAACAGGGGCCGCCTAGAGTACACACCATCCTCCAGTTGAACACAGACTGTATAGGATGCAGCAGGGCTACTGCCTTCATTTTGCACTTTTATTTCTGCAGCCAGCTGGATAGCATCATCTTATTATTGAGTTATGATGAGCTTACAGTTAACAAAATTTCTTGTGAGGGTCTCCCAATTTTTGCCATTTACCTGCATCTCTCCTTTCTCATACCTTTCTAATCAGTATTTTATGTCTTGGTCCTCACTATTCCTATCATAGCTATTCTTATCATATTTCAACATGTTTGATTTATCATATTATTGGATACTATCATTTAGCATACTCATAACCTGCTAACATTGTGTTTCATATTAATCTGGCCCTCATCTAGGGCACAACTCTTGGCTGGAAAAGGATACAGACAGAGCCCCCATTGTGATTATATCTTGTCTTGTTGCCAGTGTGGAGAACTGACTCTCTTACAAGTGTATATAATTCAGATCATGTTTTTTAAGAGTCTACAGACCTATCTTAGCCTCTTTCTGTTTCCCTGAACTTTTTCAAGTTAGCATTCCTATTTTGTCTCAGTAATTCATTTGAAACACATTTGTAGGTGCTGAGTACAGAAACAAATTACATGTGTCTATATGCTCACAGTCTAGAGTGAGAAACAGACTAACAGACTAAAAAAAGTAGTTATATAACTGAAAGAGTGTACTCTAAATACAGTCCAGTTGGGGGTCAGGGCTTCAACACATGAATTTTGGGAGGACACATTTTATAGCATCCACCTTAAAACATTTCATACATCTTCACTTAGCCATGCTTCTGTTTATGCTGTTCCCCCAGCATAAACTTTCAACTTTTCAAAATTCTTCCAGTGCTTTAATACCCAACTCAGTCGTCACTTCCCATGAAGCCGTCTCTGGTTTTTCAATCAAATTTACTTACTCTTTCTCCAACACAATGATGATACTTTGATTGTATTTTGATTTAGCCCCAAGTTTACCCAGGCTGCATTATACGTTTTGGCTCCTTGAAAGCAGGGATCATGCCTTAATATGCTCTCAATTTGTCTGCTCCCAACTTCTGTTGGTACTCCCGGAAGGTAGGACCTGAGTTATTCATTAGTTCTAAGGAATGGCGGAGACAATTTGCTGGGTTTAGGCTGGAGAAGAAGAGGCTTCAGGAAGCCTCATGACTCTCTCCAAGTGTTGGAAGTGATGCCTTACAGAAGAAAGAAAAATGGTTCCATGTTCCCTGAGGCATTTGAATTGAGGTCACTAGGTAAAAATTACAAAGAAGCAGATTTCAGCCCAATATACGGAAGACCTTTTTAATTTAAAAAAAAAAAAAACTGAAAGGGGAAGAAAACTAACACTCACTAATAACTAAGAGCTAAACACTGCTGATCTACAGACATTATTACTACTCCCACATAACATAGTTCCCCTTTTCATAGATGAGAAAACCAAAATTCCAAAAGGCCAAAGACCCTCTTCCCTCCTGATGGCACAATCTCCCTCTGGAGACTGACTGCCTGACCTTTTCTCAGGAATGTGCTGTGAGTGTTGCTGTAGCTAATATTTCAGTTTTTTTTCCATCTCTAAAACCCTTAGTCCCTGACAACAGTTTAATGGAAATAGACCTGTACAACCTATCTTCTGTCATTGTTTTGTGGAATATCATAAAACTCTTATTAAGATTATTACAGATTATTATAGTATTTCATGTGTTGTTGGTTTCATTAGTTCATATTTATGAAAGTGTTTGGAAGACACAGTTTTGGAAATATCCATACTAATAATACTGACTTTATCCTAGCCAGTAGGGGCTGTATTTTTCAAATAAGAGCTACTCTATCTGCATAAGTTGTCACCAGACTCTAGAAATCAGATGGACTGGATAGTTAGCCTTGCTGTTCTAGTTACAATCCTTTCTGAAGGTGGGTCACTGTAGTCTGGGCTCCTACCACCCCCGGGGCTAGGCAGCCAGTATTCTGAAGCAGTTGCCATTTTCTTCGGTAATTCATGTGTGAAAGTGCCTCTTCTGTAAGAATTTGGGTCATCTTGTTCTTCCTAGAGCCAGGCTTTTATCAGACCAGAAATGTCTACACATATAAGATGCATCTAAGTTGGGAGGTTTATTGATGATAAGGATAGTTGCTCATTCCAAATACATAACTCTTTTGGTCTGTGGCATCTTATATTTGAGCTATACTGCTTTTTGTTCTCAACAGGGCCTTAGAATCTTAGAGCTGGTGTACATGTTGGCGTAACTTAGAGATCATGAAAAATGGTCATGTATCTCTACTTTCTTAATTCATGTTTTATTTAACTCAGTATCTCTCTTTCCTGTTGTGCAGTAACCATCTTGAACTTGAGCAAAGCCTTTGTTCTTGGGTATGTGTGTGTCTGAAATGACATTTCTGCATGTGCTATGAAACTCCTCTCTACTTGGTTTTCCCCTCCCCCGGTCAGAGGAGAGATCAATCACCAAATGACCTACGAGGGATATCTAAAACCAGTTCAGCTTGTTTGTTTTGTGACTTTCTCTTTGCTCCTGCTTTGTTTCCCCAGAAATTATATCACAAGTATCGTCCTCTTCTTCCATTTTTATTGTACAAAATGTGTAGTTCTTAGATGAATATGGGATGAGGGAGACAATGATATCTGTGAGTATCTTGCAAGGTAGAAATGCCATCAAAACATGAAGTTGACACTGCTGTGGCATCATTGAACATAGTTGACCTCAAGTTCATCTGACATGACTCAGAAAGGAGAAGTCAAACAGTGCTTTAGCAGTAGAGGTGGAACCAAACCATTCCTTGGTCCTCACTGCATAGCCTTAAGATATCACAGCTTCCAAGAAGCCTTCCAGAATTGCAGTGGAGACCAGGCTGAAGAATCAGTCCCATCAGGGCTTGGTGGATGCTATCAGGGCAGTGTGTCTGTTCCTTGCTCACAGTCCTGTCACAAACCTCAAGGATCTGGAACCCACAAAATGAAATCCTCAATTATCTGCCATTGTTTTCTGCACTCAACTTTTAAAGACAAAGGAACAGTAAGAAAATACATAAGGGATTTATTGGAAAAGCAGTCTTCTATAGGATTCCACTTACATGAGGTGCCTCGAGTAGTCGAATGGATAGAAACAGAAAGTAGAATGGAAGTTGGAGAGGGTGGGGATGAAGGGAGAATGGGCAGTTGTTGAATGGATACTAAACCTTAGTTTGGGAAGATGAAAAAAGGTCTGTGGATTGATGGTGGTGATGGTTGCATTGTTAATGTACTTAATGTCACTGAACTATACATTTAAAAATGGTTAAAAGTGGTAAATTTTATGTTATGTATATTTTACCGCAATAAAAAATGCAACATCTTTGGTACAGTCTGGAATTTCTATAACCTTTGGTGTACACATCCCTAGAAACAGGCTATGATGTCCTAATGAACAGTAATAACATAGTTGCACTGTCTTTGATTTGCCTTGCATTTTTTGTTTTTAAAGTAATTTTACATACATGGTTGTGTTTGATGCTTACCAGAAAACTCTCATAAGAAGGGAATGGCAGGTATCCTTATCCTTCTTTTGGAGATGAGTAAACTGAGGTCCAACGCAACACAGCTGACAAATAATAGTTTGTACTAGAACCCAGGGCTTCTAATTTGCATTCTTGGAGCCAACCAAGATCCACTTTTGTAAAAATTTATGAATTGATACAATACTTAATAGTCTTATGAGTCTTGGAAAGTAGACTAATATATTTTAGAAGAATTTTTAATAACTCTGAACACTGAAGTGGTTTGGAGGAGGTTTTTTACCATGAAAATAAATTGACTTAGCCACCCCATTGTCTGAGGTTTCACTGTACAGTGATAATATTGACAAACACTTATATAGGACTTTACTATGTACCAGGTGCTGTTCTAAGTGCCTTAACTCTACTAACTCATTTAACAAAGTGTATTATTTATAATTTATTGAGACTAGCATGTGCTTCCTACCCCTCCTAGGGCTTTATATACCTTCTCTCATTTAATCAACATAACAATCTGACTCAGCAGGTATTACTAAAGCTTGGAGATGTTAAGTAATTTGCTTGAGGACACTTGATTGGAAGTGACATAGCCAGGACTCACATCCAGTTCTGCCTACCACTTTATTGCTACTCAAACAGATGGCATAACGTGCATCTTTCTAATCACTGTCATCTCTAAATATTAATTATGTCATTCAGGGGCTGGGGCGGTGTCCAAGTGTGGATGCTGGTTGGCTCGTAGTTTGCTTCTTGAGGGACTTCTAAGTTTCACCCTGAAATTCTGGCTGGAAATTTGATTCAGTTGCTGAAAGCGGAAGAAATACAGCTTTCATGTTCATGCGCAATTTGCTTTTTCATTTTCTTTTATTATCCTGAGACTTACTGTAAATCATACTTTCATACTTTCCCATCAGTCCTGGGGGTTCTGATTATGTTCATGGGGTCCAGCTAAGAGCAAGGGCAGTAAATTACTGCCACTTTATTTGAAAATTTTTTTAGCTACAGTACATTAGCTGCTTTTGTTTGCTTTTCCACTGGTGGTGTGCACATTTTTATTTAAGAATTGGTGTTTCTTGAATGTCTCATTTGTGAATAATGTAGCTTGCAAAATGGAATGATTGGAGAAAAAGTATGCAAGACGGTGTCCTGTTGGCATCTGTAAGATTTTAAAGCATTTACAGCCAAAATGAGTTATCCAGTTCTCTTTTTCTTTTATTTACTTACACACACACACACACACACACACACGATCCTCTGCATTTTCTTGTTCTCTCCATTCTACTTCAGTTTCCAAAAAGCAATTGCAAGGTGACAATGAATACAGCAACTAATATCAGGTAGCTACCAAGACATGCCTTCTTCTAGATTTCTCTAACTATTTTTGTTTATTTGAAAGATTGATAGATCAGAGAGGGTCAGAGTGTGTGTTTTATTGTAAGTTTCTGTTCCAAATTTCCTGACATTTCTAGTAAGGAAGGAAGGGAGGGAAGGAGGAAGGATGGAAAGAAGGAAGGAAGGAAGGAGGGAAGGAAAGGAGGAAGGAAACCTTTTAAAAGGCAAAAATGAAGCTATTAAGAACCAGACCCTAAAATGATTGTCAAAATGTCAAAAATGACTGCTTTTCCTTTATTCAACAGCATTGATCTTGAGGCATTTTTGTAGAATCTCCCTAATGCCTCAACTTGATTCTCTTGCTGGGCCATCCATAAATAGAGTTGCTTCTAAAGTGATACCCAAATCCTCCATAGCTTTCAGTCACTGGTGTGGGAGTTCAGTGGAAACATTTGTTTATGTTCTTCAAATCACATCTTTGGATAAAGTGGCTGGAAAGGAGGCTCCTCCCGAGCCACATTGTCATAATGTTCACAGCACTATCCTAAAGGTTCTCAAAAACAATGAGAATCGGAAAGTATGAAAATTCACTTTCCCCCCCCTGAAATATGTTAGTTTCTAGAGTGGCTTTGGAAAGGATTTTGGTGCACATGAAAATGGAGCTTAAATTCGAGAATTTTCATTCTTATCAATAATCTATGCAGCCTTGACCTGTGTGGCTCAGTTGGTTGGGCGTCATCCAGCAAACTGAAAGGTCGACAGTTTGATTCCTGGTCAGGGCACATGACTGGGTTGCAGGGTCAGTCTCTAGTTAGGGTGTGCACGGGAGGCAACTGATCAATATTTCTCTCTCACACTGATGTTTCTCTCCCTCTGTTTCCCTTTTCCTTCCTCTCTCTAAAAATCAATTAGTTAATTAAAAATAATCTATGTAATAGTTGTTTCATTTTCTTGGACTTTGTAACACACACCTTTCAGGGAGGCTGCCTACTTTACAATAACCCCCTATTGTGTAGTAACTGTTAAGTATTCTGTAGGAATAGATAAAAGATTTACATTTGGGTCCTGCTAAAAAAGAGTGAAAGGCATTCTAGAAGTAACTTAAGGAAATAGAGCAAGAGGGGGAAAAATTTAAACATAAAAGTACATGGAAGCATTTTTTTTTTTTTTTTTTAGGAATTAAGAAATAGGAGGAAGAGCTAAATATTCAGCTTTTGTAGAAATCCTTTGATTGTGATCTCTGATGGGAATTCATCCTCAGAGATCTGTCCCTGCGGTTCCCTGGGTTTCTGAGGTCACCTGTAATTGGGGATGAAGAGATAGGTGTACCAAATCGGAACCCCACCCGACCTTCCTCCCCATCACAGTTCCTCCTCCGCAATGTCCTCCCTGTCCTGCTGGATCAGCTCACACTTCCTTCAGGTTTCCTGATTCAGCATTGTGTGAAAACTGCCTATCGCTGGCTAGATAAGGTGCAGAATCCGCAGTTACTGCTTGAAGTCTTTCCTCAGTCTCAGCCCAGCATATCTTTCCAGGCTTCCTGCCTACTACCTGTTCCTTTATGACCTTTCTCAAAAGCAAACAGGGATGATTTATTCCATGTTGCTCTCACCATGCCTTTGAGCCTTTGTTCAAGCTCTTACTTTCCCCATGGAATGCTGTCTCCTCACCTCCGCATCCTGAAAGCAGAACCCCCACAAGCCACCCCCCGCCTTTAAGATAATCGAGAGAGGTGCAAGAGGAGGGACTGGGAGCTTCTCATGAACACATTCTCAAAAAGTGGTCTCTTTTAAACAGACTTTAGAGGTACAGTAGTCCCTCTCTATATTGCGGTTCACTTATCATGGCCTCACTGTATCGCGGGATTTTAAAAACTATTAGATTCAATTATTTATCGTGGATTTTTTGCTATATCGTGGGATTTTGTGGTACTATATACATACATTGTTAAAGTTACCTAGTTTAAGATTGTAGAATATGTTTAAGAACATAAGTAGTGTTTATAAAAGTGTGGAAAAGGTTAATAAGAGGGTGGGAAAGGTTAATAAAGGACTGGCAATGGTTTATAAGTGTGCGGGAAGGGTTTATAAAGCCTTAAAATATATATAAATACTAAAATAAATGTAAGGTTCCTACTTCGCGGATTTTCATCTATTGCGGGGGGTAGGGTGTCTAGAATGTAATACCCGCGATAAGTGAGGGAATGCTGTATTATGCTAACATGGTGGTTATTAAGACCACAACGAAAAGGTGCCTGAGGGCTCCTCAATGTGGTTGGATGTGTGTGGTGCTGTTTCTCGTTGTCACATTGATTAGGGGACACAGTTGACATTTATTAGGCAGGGGGCTAGGGTGTGAAACACTTGACCATGTTCAGGGCAATCCTGCAGGATGAAGAGCTTTATTGCCTCCAGTGTCAGTCATGTCCCCACTGAGGAACACAGTGAATCGAAGAAGCTGCGGGAACTTCTTGTGGTTGGCAGATGCACATGGGACATGTTAGGAGGTTCATCAAAGTGGCATCTTTCCCCATTTTCTCTATCAACTGCATGGCTCCTGCTCTCTACCCATTTCCGCTCCCCTGGCCTTCCTCCCCCTCTCAGTCTTGCTCTCTCTGATGTTAGAACCCGGCTGTCAGCCTCTGCTCTCCACCACGGCCCAGCTCAAGCAGGACCCCTCCTCTCTCACACCTTCCCTAGTTTCTGCAGCTGGACAATGCTCACCCCCTTCTGAGCAGAAAACAGCACCCCCCCCCCCACATTTTCCCTTGTTCTGATTATTTTTATCAGGTTTTTTTTTTTTTTTTTTTTTCCCATCAGTGTTCTGTGAGGTCCAGGAGAGATGCAACAGGTACCTTCCCAGTGCCTGTACTGTGTATTTTCTTATTTTTCTGGTTTCCCACTCCTCTCTATTCCTTCCCTCCCCCCAAATGCCTGTGCATTCCAGCAACAGGACAGGAAGTCTGGGGTTTCTCTCCCTCCCCATTCTGCTCTGGGTCTTGCCCACTCTGCCTGATAAAAGGCAGAGGACCGCCCAGCCTCTCTTTGCCAGCGCCACCCAGTAACCCTGGCCTGCGCATTTGATCCCTCTCCCCAGCGCCTTCAACACTCAACCTCTTGACCGCACACTTAGCTTTTACTCTCACCCTGGCTTGTACTTTCAAATTAGATTCTGCAATGTCTCTTCTTTTCTTCAAGATCTTGTGGGGCTCCTGAGGGATAGAGACTGCATCTCCTCCTTTTCAAAGATCCCACCGATTGCTAAGTGTCATCTCCTTCGGAAGTGTTTCTCTGATACCCCAGGCTCAGGAGTAGATTGCGTTTACCTCATCTCAGGTCCTCTGTCAACCTGAATACACTCCGTTCACACTTTGTTCCTTTACATGTTTGATTCCATGGCCAGCATGAGCGATCTTTGAGCTCATGCTCGTGAGTCCATTTGTTCTTGTATTCATTAAACATTTTATGCATCTATCCACGGCAAACCTGTGCTAGGTGTAAGGTGCTATAATAATGAAAAAGGCATCATCAGATCCCCATTGTTTATGGTCTTGAGTGTTTGATTGTTGCCTCTTGCCACAAAGAAAATAGTTATCCACTTCAGTTTTCATCTTCTGGTTGCTTCATACTTTTCTGTTTTCTTGAAAAAGCGGTAAAGCAGATAATGTCTAATTTGGGGGGAATTTGGTTCAAAATTTGAAGACAAACCACCCCATTCATAGCAGAGAAGATTCAAATGACAAGGGCCTTTCCCATGCGCTGCCCTGCTAAAAGGAGATCTGAGGTTTGGCCCATGCAGCAGGTTCCTTCAAATTTTGAAATGCAAATCTTGCATAATAATGGAGGTGAGAGGAAAGAATGGTTTGTGTGCTGTTTTATGTTCCCTGAAGTTTATATTCCGAGAAAATCTGGAACTGGAATATTGGTCTTGGTGGAATTGAGTTGGACTGCTGATTGACACACAAAGGGATTTGGTTCCTGTTCAATCAAGATGCGACTGTAGAAAACTGAGATGGTATAACTGTGTGGTTCCTATAGGAATAGACACTCCATGGCCAGAATGACACTTTTATTTTGAAAGCCACTTAGAAGCCATCAGACCGTTGAGAATTTATTATGACTGGACAAAGCGCTGCCTCACAGTGTCAGGCCAGGGTAGTGAAAATACAGTGACTTCTTCTTTGAAGGTCCCAAATGTAGCTTGGTTCTTCCTCTCGAGGACTCCCTAGCAGGGCTGAAAGTACAATGGTTAGGTTTGCATGAGGCAGAAGCATCCACAGCTTTCCTGGTGAGAATCACGCATTATGCTGATATTGAGGCATCTCCTATCCACAGTACTGAAATCGCAGTGATGACTTATGATGTGTTCTGTTTGCATTGGCCCACAGCCCAAACCAGAAATGTATCTCAGGCTTGGCCTTCTAGATATTATCTCCAGTCATTTGAAAGTTCATCATGTGAACCCACTCATCCTGTCCTGCTATAGTTAAAGTCTGTTAGCATTTTACAAAGGTTTATAACTCAACCATAAAGGGGGCGAATGCAGTTTTCAGGTTGCGGTGTGGCATGCAGGCCCTGAGCCCAAGAATCCAAAGCTTTACTTTTCTGTTGTTTTTAAGTTAGACCTTTGCTAAGTTATAGTGAACCAAAGTACTGGCTGGTAGTTTTGCTGATATTATTTGATTTTTCAGGGCTGGTAAATGACTCCTTTGAATGTAGATATACCTTCTATGTGAAGAATTCATAGGTCAATGGATTTACTTATAATCCTAGCATTCAGCTGAAGATGGGGAGTTAGTGAAAAAAAATTATCATTATAAAGTTAGGATGGGAAGATCAAGGGAGTCAAGAACAAGATTGGAAACATTTCTCTAAGATGCAGGGACCAATTTTCAAGCCAATATGTATCCTTTTGAATTTCATTTGCAAGAGTTTGTTTATGTCAAAATCAAGTTTTTATTCTTATGGACGTGTTTCTGCTCATAATTTCTAAATACAGTAATCCCCCTTCCCCCTTATCCATAGAGGATATGTTCCAATACGTGGATGCCTGAAACTGAAGATAGTACTGGACCCTATATATACTATGCTTTTTCCTGCACCTTCATACCTTTTCATTTAAAGGAAGCATGTTATGGTTTTTCTTTAACATGTACAAATGGCCAGCATCACTACTCTTGTGCTTTGGACCACTATAAAGGAAAATAAGGGTTACTTGAGCATGAGCCCTGCAATACTGCAATAGTCTATCTGATAACCAAGAGGGCGACTAAGTGATTCACAGGGTGGGTTAGCATGTACATCATGGGTACACTGGGTGGGACAGAGAGGGATGGCATGACATTTCGTCATGCTATTCAGAATGGTGCACAATTTAAAATTTATGATTTGTTTATTTCTGTAATTTTTCATTTAATTTTTTTCAGACCACAATTGACTGTGAATAATAGAAACTGTAGAAAGAAAAACCATGGATAAGAGGGGGCTGCTGTATTCTTAGTATTACTGAATTTAAATGAACCATGCACACTTTATGAACATGAAGTAACAAAATCATATCTCTAAATAATAAAAATGGTTGGAAAAGTATTAAAATAAGTTGGATACTTAAATAAACCATAGGAGTCCACAGGAGTTTATAACTAGAAAAAAAGTCCCTGAGTAATCTTGTTGGCAATTGCCGGTGATCCAAATATAATAAATAACCTGCTCGTGAGTAAGACTAAGGGCTGATAAAGATCATCTGGGTAGATTCAGGTGAGTTGGTAGTGGAAGAAGTTCTTAATAACAGCAGGGTATAAAATAGTAGGTTGAGAAGGGACAAGTTGGGAGTGAGTGTCAGAGAGAACTGGGTTCTGATCCCAGCCATGATGAGCCTAGCTATGCTAAAACTTCTATAAGTTTGGGTGTTATCCTTAAGACGGGGAAGATGGGGTTAGAAATACCTACATACATCACAGAGTTCCTTGAAAGGATAAAATGCAGTAATATATGTAAAGTGACTGATGGAATCAGTGTTCAACATCTTTGTTCCCTCTTCTCCTACCTTTATTACTTTATTAATTATAGGTAGGACTTAAAGCAATCTAAGTGTTGGAGGTCAGCCACTCTCATTCTCTGTGGGTCTTAACTACTTAAGAGGAAAAAGTAGTTTCTCTGAGCTTGTAAGAGGCCATTTACATAGAATTGGCCTACTGTGAAAATGACCTATACATTAAAACAAGATTCATTCATACACGTTCCTTGACTAGACCCTTCCCTTACTTATCCCCCTTCTCTCCCTCCCCCCTCCCCCCTACTGATTACTATTCTAGTCTTTGCCTATTTAGTTCGTTTGTTTGTGTTGCTCTTTAGTTTCCTGTATTAGGTGATATCATATGGTATTTTGCTTTCTTTGCCTGGGAGAAAGGATGGGCTGGGAGGAGGGAGCAATGGGGGAAAAATGGGACAACTGTAATTGAATAACCAAAAAATAAAATTAAAAAAAAAATTAAAAAAAAAACAAGATTCTAGGTAGCGAAGTTTTCTTAAACTCCTTTGAGTTGCTGTGTGTACTTACTGCGCTTCCTAAGGAAAGACTTATAAAGGCAGCTCTCTTTGCCCATTAGTCCAGATTTACAGGGGGGGGGGTTTGCTCTAAGTGCACATTTGCACACACATTGGCTGATGTATGTGCGTTTCCTCCCCCAGAAGGAGCTGCCTTATTGACTATTTGTTGTCTTTGGTCCCGTGGACACTCTTTAAACTCACTCTTGTTACTCAGAGGTCATCAGCCCGAGCTCAGCTTGTCTCATTAGTATCTGAGCTCTCAAGAAAATGCGAGTGTTAGGCCAGGACCCAGCCCAGCACAGCACTTCTTTTCCTTTGACGTTTATACGATGCCCGTGGACTACAGCAGCTCTCTCCAGATAGAAAATGTTTATCTTTAGTGAGCCAGCTCTCTACCTGATTAGGGATATAGGTTTGAAACTGGGGAGTTTAAGGCAGAAGTTTGGGTTGGAGATGTGGTTCCAACTCTTTATCGCTAATATGACCTTAGCAACATGCTTAACGTCTCAGTCTTGGCTTTTTCTTCTGAATGATGGGGATTATAGTGGAGAATCCTCCTAGAGATTTTTGAGCAGTAAAAGCTGGGCTCAACAGGAAGCCAGTCAAGAATCGGGAGTCAGGAAATGCTAGCTATGATGACTGTAGCCAAGTGTTCTTCTGTTGACTGCTCAGGAGAATCATTTGAAGACCATGTTTAAAAAAATGTTTGTACCTGGACCACACCCAGGATGAATTAAATTAGAATCTGTAGGGTCAAGACCCCATATCAATGTTTTGTTTTGTTTTTTATTCCCCAGGTGATAGTGATATCCAGTGAGGGTTGAGACTCTCTTGGTCTAGTTTATTACAGCTCCCTGTAGTGAATGCTTTTGAAGTTCCAGAGATGGACTATCTTATTTAACCTCCGCAACAACGCTACTGGGTACTTACAGTGATTAGCCCCATTTTGCAGTTGTGGAAACTGAGACTTGGAGATGTTAAATAACAGCAAGTTAGTGATGGTTCTCAGATATGAAGCCAAGCAGTTCAACTCCAGAACTATGTTCTTAGTGACCATATTGCATCCACTGTCACGAACAGTGTGCCCTGTGGGAACTAAGGTCCAGTAAGTGGGGTCATCCAATGGCCTAAGGCTCTCTCCATACCTTCAGCTTACTGACCTGCTCCCCATGTGTTTGGAACTTCCCAGCAGCCCCACGTCAGATAACGAACTGTGGTTATTCAGAAGTCCCCTGCTATTTCCACTGATTTTTATTAAATGCAGCTTGTGGCTCAGATTCAAGAATGCGCAAGCCGATTTAGATTACGTTTTGCATTGAGTTTATTAAGATAAAAAATATTTCCCGAGATAGTGAGTCAGAAGTATTTATGGTGAAGTGTGCTGAAAGTGAATGCAGGTTGATAGCGTGAACAGAATGTTCTCTCAGAGTCAAATGTGATGACCTAACTGTGTTTGGCAGCCTTCCTTTATGTTTAGCTAAGCATTTTATTTCATGTCAGGAACCTCCTCCCTCTTCTGAAAAGGATCAGTCCTGCAGGAGACTAGGATTTTGGCATGTTCCTCTTTGATACCGAGACCCAGGCCCTGAGCCTAATTGTGACTGGCTCCCTGGCTGCCTGGTTGGGTTACCATGGCAAAGGACTGTTAAACTCTTTATATTTCAGTTTCTCTCACCTGTCAAAATGGGACTATAACTCTTGGCCCCGCCTTTCTCCCTGAGGAGAGTAGGAGGGCACTTTGAAAATTAAGTAATAAATGTTGGGAGGGATTTGTGGATGTGACATCTTGTCAAATGGGTAAGTAATAAATGGGGTGTCACCGAAGCTCATTTGCCCAAAATACACTTGAGCCTTCCATTTACTTAATCAACCAGCATTTATTAAATGCCTATGAAGTTCACAATAACACATGGAGTGCTGAGGGAAATACAAAAAGGAAAAAGAGAAGGAAATAGAGTCTCAATTCCCAGAGAGCTCATAAACTTCTTTTTTCTTGCAGTTCACTTTTTAGGTTGATTAAGCGTCAGTATAAACGCTGCCTGTGCTGTATTGAAAAAGCTCATTCTTGATGATGACTTCCAGTTACGTCATATGTAACTAGTAGTGATTTAGTTGTTCTCAGTACCAGTGTGTACTGTCACGTGCTGGAAGGACTCATAAAAAGAGCAAGAATATTCTGTAGTCCTGGTTAGAGGTGGTGGGGGGCAATGAAAGACTACAGTCTGGGTTTCTTGGTTATGGTGCATCGGCTAACAGTATGGTCCTTTGTGTCCAAGGGCTTGCTTGGGTCTGGGTCCTGGCTCTACGGCTTTCCAGCTGCATGGCTTTAGGCAATTACTTAACCTCTCTGTGTCTCATTTCCTTATCTCGAAAAGGGTATTAATGATAGTGTCTAACTCATAGGGTTGTTTTTAAGATTAAATAAGTTAATGTGTACAGGGTGCTTAGAATGGTGCCTGGCACCTCATACATGCTCAAAAAATGTTAGCTGTGATCATCACTTTCTGTAGGAAATGGAGAAGATGGTGGCATTAAAAGAATGCTGTTACTGCATTTTCCTACATTATAAAAATATCAAATAATTTTTTGAGTTCCAAAATTTTGCCCATATCTACCACAATCACTTAGGATTACTCCCCAATCTCAAGCTGCTTACTCGAAATAGAAAACAGGCCATGCACTCCTCTCTCTGGCTTCTGATGTTTAATTCTGAGAGCCTCACACTAGACCAGGACCCAGAGGGGTGGAGAAGGTGCTTTGTTTTTGTTTTGTGGGAGGCAGCAAAAGTTATGCTCAGAATGAGTTGCCTTTGCTTGCCATTTATTTAGCACAGGTTCACTGTGAGAATTATAATAATTTTACAAGCCAATAGCATACGGGATAATATCGTTAATGAGCAAAATAAATAACATACTCCAAACAAGTACAGACGAATTATACTATTGTTCTAGGCAAAGGGAGAGAAAGGAATAAACTCCAAATTTAATAGGAGGTGCACATTTTTATAGGAGATGGCATTGGGCAGAAGAGGCAACCAGCCAAAGAGCAGATTTCCCCCCTTGCCAGCGCAATAGTAAAAGTCCCTGTTGCTAGAGCACGTTGCTAGGGAACAAAGACACCCGTGTTGGTAGGCGTCTGATCCCTTTCCCCCAGCCTTTGCAGGGTTTATCACCACTGTCTGCATGTAGTGCCTTGCCAAGACAGGAGCCAATGCCCCAAGTGTCTGCAGAGAGCTTTTAGGTTTCGCCCAAACTGAAACTCTCAAGTAGTCCTCACAAACTCTCAGTATTTATAGTCTGAATGTCCTCTTGCCATAGTTGCTTCTCCACATGTTCTCATCCGTACACCCCCGGAGGGCCCTTCCACTGCTTCGCTGCTGATTGCTTATCAAGGACAACAGATGTAGAATGATGACATCCTGGTATGACTTACTTCATTCTTATATCAAAGCAATGTGGAATGATGATATACTGACACAGCTTACTTCATACTTACATCAAAGCTACTTTTTTCTTTGTCATAAACACGTTGGATGAAGACAACTTCACTTAGGTCATAAACAAGTGGATTTGAAATTGAACCTATTACACAACAGGATGATGGAAAGAGCACTGAGTTTGGAGTCCAGATCCTGGCTTTGCCTTCTGTTAGCAGGGATGGGTCTGGCATATGCCTTCAAGTCCCCTGAATCACAGTTTGCCCATCCTGTTGTGCAAAAGCAATGGTAGGTAAAACTGCTGGGGGCTTAGTGCAAATCAATATTGCGTTAAAAACTAACAAATTGTGCTAGAACTCATATTCTCCACCACCATGCACTTGCAGTTTTTTAAGCCAATTTGCATGTAAGACTGTCTTTAATGATGTAGTAAAAGTTACTAACTTAGTTAAACCTTGACGTGTTTTTAATATGTCCTATATTGAGATGGAAAGTATAAATAAGCACCGCTGCTAACTGTTGAAGTACTATGGTTGTCAAAAAGAAAAACATTTGAGTTGTGAGCTGAACTAGACACCTTTCTACTTGAAAGAATGACTGACAGTCAAACTATGGTTAGTTATTCTGGAATATTTTTGAAATGAACAAAATGAGCCTGCCATATTAAGTAAACAGGAAATGATATTAATTGCCTATAATAAAATTTAAGCTTCTAAGAAAAAACTAAAATTTGGGGAAATATTTGGCCATTACCATGAGCTTGATAGCTTCCCAATTTTTACTGATGAGCTTGGTGGTGATATTACTGAATTTGATTTTTTAATATTACATAACCAGATGTGTCTACACTTGGAAGCTGCACATAACTCATTGAGCCAATGTTTAGTAAATGGGCACTGCAAAATCATATGTGGGTAAAAGATCTTTAAAGGGCAGGATAAACCAATTCATTTAAATGTAACAGATTATGAAAAGTTCTTTGATATGCCTTGAGATTTCACATAGCAACTAACCTTTAAAAACTATCACTTGTCGAATTTTGTTGTAGTATCAAAGAATAATATCCTTAATTATCTGAAAGGCTATTCAAATACCCCTCCCCAGTTCCAACTGTGTGGGGCCAGAATTCTTTTATATATTTCAATCAAATGACATATCTCAACAGATTGAATGCAGAAAGAAGAGACTCCAGCTGTCTGCTTTTAGGCCAAATAACAGATTTAGGACAATATAAAACAATGTCACTCTTCTTGCTATTTGTATTTTTCATTAAAATGTATTTATGTTAACAAGTAATGAGTTTATTTTTAACTATTCAATGCATTAATAAACAAATATTTTTAAATGATCTCTTTGAAGGACTCAATCTTTTAAAGAGTATATAGGGACCCTAAAACTAAAAAGTTTGAGAACTTCTGTCATAGAACATGGAATCTGGAGTCAAAATAATTTTTTAAAAATACCTTTTTTGAATAGTTTTAGGTTCACAGCAAAATTGAGAGCAAGATACAGAGATTTTTTATAAACTCCTTGCTCCCACACATAAAGAGCTTCCTCCATTATCAATGTCCTCCACCCAAATGGAATCTGTTAAAATTGATGGATCTACATTGACACATCATAATCACCCAGATACCTTAGTTTCCACTACTGTTCACTCTTGTGTTGCCTTTTTCAGAGTGTCATATAGTTAAAATAATAGAGTATGTAGTCTTTTCACATTGGCTTCTTTCACTTAGGGATATGCATTTAAGTTTCCTTCATGTCTTTCCATGGCTTAATAACTCATTTCCTTTTAATGCTAAATAATATTCTATTTGCGTGGATGTACTACAGCTTGTCCTTTCACCTACTGAGGGGCTTCTTGGCTGCATCCAAGTTTTGGCAGTTAAGTGAATAGAGCTACGAACATCTGTGTGCAGGGTTTTGCGTGAACATAGTTTTCCACTCCTTTGGGTAAATGCCAAGGGGAAAGATTGCTGGATCAAATGGTATGAGTATGTTCAATTTTGGAAGAAATTGTCAAACTGTTTTTTCAAAGTGACTATACCATTTTGCATTCGCACCAGGAATGAGCGAGAGTTTCTGTTGCTCCATGATTTTGTCAGGATTTGATTAAACTGAGGTACCCAGAGTTTAAGTAACTTGCTCAAGGTCACACAGATAGGTTGAGGTAGATCTGGATTCAAACCCAGTCAATCAAATTCCGGAACCCGCCTAATAGATTATTAACCACTATGCTTATATTAGCATTACTATATGATTGCTATTTTTTCTTTCTTTCCTACCAAGGGTGCATAGTTAACCATTTGCTAGATATAAGAAGAGACTTGAAAGTCATAAAAACAGCTCCATAAAGCCACTTGTTAATTACTCTCTTTATTCTCTAGGAACACCTGAAACCTCTTAGGAGCACATGTGCTTATAATCTATGAGCAAATGCATTCATGGATTGACTACATATACTTATGTAGGCTATAGAAACGTCCAAAGGCAGAGATCAGAATATAAATGTAAAGAAGCAAGGCAGTGGTCAAATAATTTATGGGCTTATGATTGTATTGTGAAGTATGATCATTCCTTGACTTCTGTGAGATGAGAAGTGTCACAGTAACACATGGGTGATGGCCATGCGTAATCTGTTTCCTACCACACACACCTGAGAAGTGCATGCACACTTGTCGTACGCTCCTTTGGGGCTGCCCAGATTTAGATAGCATCTCTCCCCAATATTTTTCAAGGAAAATTAAAGCAATTAATGAATCACTTATTTTTGGCATTTGTGAAAGCATTTCATGGATATTTAGGTGGTTAAAGTTAGCCATTTAGCTCTTTCAAAAAATAGGTTACATTTCAAAACAAATTACATCAAATTCACCAGATTTGCTATGCTTTGCCCGTGCTGTCCAGTGCAGTAGCTGCTTGCCACGCATGTCTATTGAAGCTTACAATTCAGTTGCTGGCCACTGCAGTCATATTCTATGTGCTCAGTGGCTCATCCCGGGACCATCATTATAGAATGTTTGATTGGACAATGCTGCTAGACAGTAGGTAAAGGTGCAGTGGTGACCAAAACTTTCTAGATTATAGTCTTGCAGAGAAGACAACCACTTAAAAAGCCATCCTAGGTTGGGGGTGGGAAAGGGATGGAGGACAACAGGAAGGTATAGAAGGGGGGTATCTACCCAAGGATGGTTGGTCAGGAAAATGAAGACAAAGGAGGCTCTATGTACATGAATAATGGACCAATTAAAAAAAAAACACTAAACTTAATTTTAAAAAATAAGTTATTTTTTCAGCAATTAATATCAGATGATGTTTAAAATATTAATTACTGAAGAATAAGTTTAAATAAAATTTACCTTATTATTAAAACATGTAATGTGATAAGTCTCAAAAGAAGCCAATGCAAAATGTACATGCAATATGATTTCATTTATTTGAAGTTCTAGAACAGGCAAAATTAGTCTTTGATAATAGAAATCAGAGCTGTTGTTGCCTCGAATGGGGGCAGGAGAGTGGGTGGGGGCAGGGATTGATTGCAGAGCATCTTGGGGCTATCTTCTGTTATGTTGATGATGTTCTATATCTTAACAGGTGCATTGGTTACCTGAGTATATGCATCTATCAGTACTCATGGAACCGGATAACTTAAGAGCGGTACATTTCCTGGACTGTAAATCATTTCTCAAAAATTGAATGCCTAGCCCTTGCTGGTGGCTCATTTGGTTGGAGGGTCATGCCATACACCAAAAGGCTGTGGGTTTGATTCCTTGTCAGGCCACATACCTAGGCTGCAGGTTCAATCCCCAGTGGGTCAGCGACCTGGCTTATATGATCACTGGCAGGAAGATTTCTGACATCTTTTCTGATTTCGTGCCATTGGGCTAGGTCCTCAAATAACATCATTTCATTCAACATGGTTTCATTATGATGTTGATAAGGTGCGTTAGGAACTTAAGTCTTGTTTATATCAATTAGCTATGGGAAAATTGGTTTAGTTATATGTTGTTTCCCTTAAAGTTGCAGAACCTATGGATGGCATTAAGTAACTTACTGTAAATAATATTGCTTCTGCTTTTCTAGTTTTCTATGCTTTCTTTCTTATCAAAAGTGGACAAGCTAGAAGGATCTTTGCCAGAATGTTAAGAATGGTGTTTTGGGGGGGAGGGTAGATATCAGGTGAATTTTACTTCTTTTTCTTCTTCATTGTATTGCTTGAGTCTGTAAGAAGGACCATGTATTTTTTTTTAATACCTTGAAACACAGCATCTCGTTTTGTCTTACCCTGAACAGTACACTTCTTCATGGGTATTATACAGTCATTTGAAAACTGGGTTTTATACCATGGTTAGTAACATATTTCCTTCCAAGCAGCAGGCTCTGTGGATGATTGCTTGATAGTCAGGGAGTCTTGGTGAATGAATAATTTTGTGCCTTGTCTGTCTCCACCATTGTGTTTCTGTTCAGTCTCTCTGTGGTCTTGGGGCGCCGTAGAGTAGATTTGGGGTGCTTGGAAGTGCTCTACAGCTGTCCACACGTCTCACCTGCCTCCTTCACCCTGTGCTCATAGATTCTTACCTGACCCTCGATGAACCCATGAATAACATCACCACATCCCTGGGGCAGACGGCTGAACTACACTGCAAAGTCTCTGGGAATCCGCCTCCTACCATCCGCTGGTTCAAAAATGATGCGCCTGTGGTCCAGGAGCCCCGGAGGATCTCCTTTCGGGCAACCAATTATGGCTCTCGGCTACGGATTAGAAATCTGGACACCACAGACACCGGCTACTTCCAGTGCGTGGCAACCAATGGCAAGAAGGTGGTTTCTACCACTGGAGTTTTGTTTGTCAAGTTTGGTAAGCAGCCTCCTACTGGGAATGGCCTTTGGCCCTCAGCTTCCATGGGGGTGGGGAGAGAAGGGGGGAGCCCGTACTGAGAATGTGCTACATATCCAGCAACCCTAAGGCTGGCACAGCTGTACACATTTTACAACTAAGTAAACCAAGGCCGAGTAGTTACCTACCATGCTCAGGGTTGCCCAGCCAAGCAACCAAAAGAGCAGGAGTGGAGCCCAGACCTGTGATCCCCCAGCCCCTCCTCTAAACCACCATGCCAGTGAGAGAAAAGCTGGAAAGATTGACAGCACACATGCCCCATTTTTGTCCTGCTGCCATCCAAGACCCCACGCTGTTGCAATCAGTGGCCAGGTGCAATCACTCAGCCTCCCATTGGAAACTCCCTGTATCCCTTGAGGACACCCACTCTCCTGACTCATTTTTAGCACTTGAATTAGCATTTTTTTTCAGGCCCTGAACTATGGGATACAGACAGGTTCTCACTGGTATGCTTTTTTGTAGCGGTGGTAGGTGGAGAATTGGAGCAAAATAATACATCCCAGAAAAATAACACCTCAGGGAGGTCGAGAACTTTAATGGGTAGTGGTTTGACTGTACCCATGCTCGCCATCCAATAATCCAGACTGACTGTTGCCTTTGTTTTTCTTTCATTCCTTCAGGCCCCCCTCCCACCGCAAGCCCAGGATCCTCGTAAGTACTTCACTCTTCTTTCTTGTCATTTCTGAGTGTTTCTCCAGAGAGTTTTAGGGCAAAGGCAGTGTTCACTGTTTGGACCAAAACACAGTGTTTCCAGACTGCACTCCACTTTGCCTGCCCTCATTCCACGTTGCTTTTTCCTGATATGAGGTTCACAGGAGACCAGCATTGGCAGTCATCTCAAGTGTGGTGATGTTGATTCTAGACGATCAAAGCAAAAATCTCTTACATTTACTATTTGAAAATGAATCTAGCATGATTTACAATAATAAGTGTGGTAAAATCAATAAAATGATACAGTGCTGTCTTAAGAACTGGTACTCTGGCCTTTCGCTTAAAGAGGTCTGTTCTATTTCTGCAAGCTTGTCTGTTGCTTTTGTCATTGAATAGGTCAACAGTTAGGTGATCACTTCATTTTTATTCCCTTTAAGAACTCAGAGGCAGAACTTCTGACTCACATAGAGGAAGAAAGCCCTGTGACTGGGTTGAGAGTTACATAAAGTTTGATTCCTTTTGAGTCCCTTGTAAATGGAGTCTAAAGATCCAATTTCTTTCACTAACATTGTTGTTGATGCATTTGTCTTTTTTTTTTTTTTCTAGCTAAGGGATTATCTTCTTTTGCTCCATGAGTATCCACTTGAGGCATTTTTTATGTGTATTTTTATTTTAGTGAGCAAGACCCATTTATTAAAACTCTTGGTCTGCAAGAAAATATATTTTATATTTTGTAGACTTCTGAAATAAAATTCACTGGGCTCTGCCATGAGAACATCAAAATATCTGACTTAGACTGTACCTGTGGCAAACATAACACCCACTTTATTTGCTCTAATCCCCTCTGTGCCACTAATTACAATGTGGGATATTTTAATATATTTGTGTGTGTCTGGAGGCCTAGTGGCCCATAATCTCATTAATAAAATAGGTAGTGGGTAAAAATAAACATTGGCCATCAGCCACACTGTTCTATTTCATCAGCTGGTTAAATGCGACTGTAAGAGAAATCTCTAAAATTACCCAGGTGCTAATTGCATCCTACTTGCCCAGGTAGAAAATGTTGATTGATCTAAAACAGGTCAGAAGTTTGGTCACTCTGCCTTGCATTTCTTGAAGTTACTCTCCCTCTCTCTCTTTTTTAAATTTCACAATTGGTTGATACGTGGAATCCTTTTGAAGCCTTATTTAAACAAAGATTACAACTTTTGTTACTTGCTGTAAAAATGCTTCCCACCCTGGTACCTTATTTGTTCCTGTTAATCTGTGTTTCAAATGAGGTTGGTAATCTGTATCCCGGGTTGATTAATGTGGTTCACTAATCTGCCTTTATTACTCATTAAGCACTGAGCTGTTGACTTTCTGCCTGTTGTATTTGCATCAGAAAGTTCCTTTCTTGTTATCAAATTGTTTTAAAACACTTGTGTCCTTTGTTTCTGAAGTTTTTTTTTTTTTCCCTGCCACCTTTCTGATGAACCAATTCTGTCTCATGTGGTTTTTAATTTTATACAAAGATAGTACAGTAGTTCACTCTTATCCTTGCAGGGCACATTCCAAGACCCCCACAGATTGCCTGAAACCACAGATAGGACTGAACCCTTTATATCAACGGTTCTCAACCTGTGGGTCGCGACCCCTTTGGGGGTCGAACGACCCTTTCACAGGGGTCACCTAAGACCATCGGAAAACACATATACAATTACATACTGTTTTTGTGATTAATCACTATGCTTTAATTATGTTCAATTTGTAACAAGGAAAATACATCCTGCCTATCAGATACTTACATTACGATTCATAACAGTAGCAAAATTACAGTTAGGAAGTAGCAGCAAAAATAATTTTATGGTTGGGGGGTCACCACAACATGAGGAACTGTATTAAAGGGTCACGGCATTAGGAAGATTGAGAACCACTGCTTTATATGATGTTTTTCCCTGAACATACATGCACCTTACAGCTTCTCTTTGGCATATCCAAATTGTCAGCTTCACTGCTCTTGCTCTCTGGGGCCATTATTGCGTAAAATAAGGATTACTTGAACACAAACACTGCGATAACAGGATAATTGATCTGATAACTGAGATGACTACTAACTGACTAAAGAGCAGATAGCATAGAAAGCATGGATACAGTGAACAAAGGGATGATTCAAGTGCTGGGCAGGATGAGGAGGAATCAACTTATGCACTATTTATTTCTGGAATTTTCCACTTAATGTTTTTGGATCAAGGTTGACTTGAGTGAAACTGAAACCATGGAAAGCAAAATTGCAGATAAGGGGTTGCTGACTTCTGTTTACCACTTTCTTGGGCTGATGTCTACAGAGAGGGTATTGAAGTTCTTAAAAGATGTTCAACCATAGCTAAACATATCTTTTGATGTTAGGCACCTCTGTTTTATCTTAATGCCAATTATCCAACATGTTACTCAGCAAGAGAATGGAATGTATATATGCCATTTTTGCTTAGAGGGAGCCACAGTATATGCAATAGAAATTGTAAGTCCCAAGAAGCTTCTGGAAGTTTAATCTTCATCCTAGTTGTGGCATTTTCTGTTGATGCCCTGCTTTCTCTTTCCCCCAGAAACCAACAACGTATCCCACTTTTTTTTTTCTTAGCTGCCACTACTTAACCCTGTCTCTAAGAGTTCCTCTCCTAAGACTAACTCCCAAATAGAATGCTCATTCCCTTCCCTGTCCTCAGAGCCTCCACCAAGCAGCCAAACCTCACTACTGTGGGACATTAGAACATAACAGAATGATAGCCGTGGAGAGTATCACATTTAGGACTGCTCCAAAAGTCTTATGTCAAACTGCACAGTACTTCTTCCAAGATAGGAGTGAAGAGGTTATAAAACTGCTCTGGCACAGCAGAGTCATGGCAAGGAGATCAAATGCAAGTCCATGCACAACTCTTAATGCTGGAACAGTGAAATTTACATGTGTGAAACATGGTGAGAGCTAAGTGCCATCTGCGGCCACAGGGCTGGTTCTACAAGCCCCAGCTGGGAAGGGCTTGTCCCTTAGGACTGTGGCCCAGGAAGACAAAGCATATGAGGTACTTGTCACTCCCTCTAGGGGCTGCATTAGGTTTTCACATGAAGCTTATAGGATGGCATTTTAGTTTGTAGTAGGAGCCAGTCTGAGACATTAGTAGTTTGGCTTCTGTTCATAGCTCCAGGCTTTATTTCCTTCTGTCATTGCTGGGTTCTGGCCTGCCTCTAACAATTCCAGGGCCTGGGGCATAAGCACAAGTGGAGGCCTACATACCACACATCTAAATATTTAAGAGTTATAAATCAAGCTAGCGAACTGTTAGATGAAATATGTTCTATCCTCCCACGTTGACAAATATACTTTCATCATGACAAAATAAAAAATACACTCAGAGTTATGGTTTTATCTGACTGAAAGCCAGGAACTATAAAAAATGACTACTTTAATTATTATTATGCATGTCTTGGTGTTCTGTTAACAGTCCAGAGATATTATATATAATTCATAGATTGTTAAATATTAGTTTTGTTAAAATTTTTATGGTCTTCATTTCAGCAAAATGAATACCCATGTTGTTTCACACAAGATTTTTACATAATGTGTATTTTTTGGACAACAATGCCAAACGAGACAAACGTTCTTGACTCACTGTAATTCTTACTTTTTAAAACTAATTTTAATTTGGAGAATCTATGCTTCCCTGAGAGAGTAGCAGCTATAATTCTCAATGAAATTCCTAAAGCACTACTTAAATTTGCTAAGAATTTTAGCAAATGAACTAAGAACTTTGCATATCATGTTCAAATGTAGTAATGGGGCTATATGATAAATAACCAGTATTACAGAATATATTACAAAGTATAATTTCATCATAAAATCAGTATCATGTTTTACACATTATCCTATATGTGTACATGTTTAAGAGTAATATGAATTTTTTAATGTATTAATTTTCTAGGGCTGCCGTAATAAACTCCCAAAGCTGAAGGGCTAAAACAAAAATTTGTCTCCCTGTTCTGGAGGCTAGAAGTGCAAGGTCAAGATGTAGGCAGTGTTGGTGCCTTCTGAGGGCTGTGAGGAAGACTTTCTTCTGGTGATTTGCCAACATTCTTTGGCTTGTAGAAACATCACTGCAATTTCTGCCTTGATACTCACATGCATTCTCCCTATGTGTCTTTCTTTGGACTTCCTCTTTTTGTGAAAACACCAATCATATTGTCTTAGGACTCACCCCAATAACCTCGTTTTAACTTGATTACCTCTGTAAAGACCCTATTTCTAAGTAAGATCACATTCTGAGGTACGGGGTATTAGGATTTCAGCATATGGATTTGGAGGTGACACAATTCCATCCATAACACTTAATATTGCAAAATTTTCCCCACCCATGTGAAACTTGCAAATATTACTCTAATTTCTAAGAACTTAAAAAAGCACTGATTGCAGTATAAAGAAAAACAGGAAAATAGATGCTTGGTAATATTGGGAATGATAGTTTGCTATGTAAGGATCTATTGCAGCTCTGGCCAGGTAGCTCAGTTGGTTGGAGCATTCCCCGTACACCAAAAGGTTATGGGTTTCATCCCAGGTCAGGGCACATACCTAGGTTGCAGGTTCTATCCCTGGTCAGGGTGCGTACAGGAGGCAACCAATCGATGTTTCCCTCTCACATTGATTTCTCTCTCTCTCTGTCTCTCTTCCCCCCCCACCCCCTCCTTCTCTCCCGACCTCTCCCTTCTTTGTCTAAAATTAATAAACATAGCCTCAGGTGAGGATTTTTTTTTGACTGTTGCATTCAAACTAGGAAGAAGAATTTGAAAATTGATTAATTTCCTTTTTCTCTGGCTGAAGTACCTTTGCCAGTGCTATTCTTCCTGCGCCCCAAATAGCATCTGTCTCCTCACTGGCAGTGGCACAGTACACAGACCTTCACAGTGTATCTTCTCAGTTGCCTCGTTACATGGACGTAGGGCAGGAGGTGTAGAGAAGTGACCCCCTGGGCCAGAACAGCGCCAGTCACAGGAGTGGGTGTTAAAAGTTTTGCGTATACTGTGCCAGCACTGAGTGCCAGGTCCCAAGAGGCAGAGGGTCCCTTGTGTACTCTTTACTCTTAGTAAATAATTTTCTGTGTACTTTTTGTATGTGGGCTCAGGGCAAGAATTCAAATTCTTTTTCTTTCTCCTCCTACTCCTTTTTCTTCCTTCTTCTCCTCCTCTTCCTCCCTCTTCTGCCCTTCCTTCTCCTCTTCCTCTTCTTCTTCTGCAGTTTTACTGAGATGTAGTTCATTTAGCACAAAATTCTCCATTTAAAGTATAAAACTCAATGTTTTTTAGTATATTCAGAGTTGCATTACTATCTTATTTTTTAAATTTTATCTTTATTGTATTTGTTTCCATTACCATTTAGTCCCTTTATACCACACTGCTGTTCATGTCCATGAGTCCTTTTTGCTCAATCCCTCCCCGCCTCACCTGCCCTCCAGCTGATAACTTATTTTAGAACATTTTAATCATCTCAAAAAAAGACTCTTCTCAGCCCCTGATAGCCTTTAGTCTACTTCCTGTCTACAGATTTGCCTATTCTAGATATGTCATATAACTAAAATCATACAATATTTGTTATTTTTGTATCTAGCTATTTTTAATTATTATAATGATTTTGGGATTCATTTACATTATAGCATGCATTGGTACTTAATCCTTTTAATGGCTGAGTAATATTCATTGTATGGCTATACCACATTGTCCATTTTTCTGTTGATGGATATTTGGGTACCTTCCATGTTTTGCCTATTCTGAATAATGTTGCAGTGATCATCCCTGTACAGGTAGGTGTTTTTGAGGAGGTGTTTTCAATTTGGGGAGTCATATACCTAGGCATGGAATTCCTGAGGCATTTGGTAATTCTGTTTAACTTTTTCAGGAACTGCTAAACTGTTTTCCAAAGGGACTGCTCCATTTTACTTGTGTATTTCTCCAAGGAATGTATGCGGGTTCTAATTTCTTTACATTCTCTCCAGCACACATTTTCCTTCTATTTATGTTTTATTATTGTAACCATCCTAGTGGTTGTAAAGTTGTATTTTATTGTGGTTTTGATTTGCATTTTCCTAATGATGAATGATGTTGAGAATCTTTTTATGTACTTGTTAGCCATTTATATATCGTCAGAGAAATTTTTGTTCAAATTCCTTGCCCATTTTTTGATTATGTTACTTGTCTTTTTCTCTTAAGTTGTAAGAGTTCTTTTTATACTTTGGATACTGTACCCTTACCCAGTACATGATTTACAAATATGTTTTTTACTCTATGGCTATCATATCATTTTCTTGACAGTGTTCTTTGAAACACAAGTTTTTAATTTTGATGGAGTTCAATTTATCTTTTTGTTTGGTTGTTTGTGCTTTTGAGAAACCATTGCCTAAGCCAAGGTGACAAATATTTACTCCAATCTCTTCTTCTTAGCGTTTTAGTTTTATAGCAGAGATGGGGTACATGTGGAATGTGGTAAGATGACATTTGAGGATGACTTAAAGGAAGTAAGAAAGTAGTGCTTCCAAATTCCTGATGGATATTGATCTTTGTAATCTCAGATCAATAGGTTGGAATTCCTGGGAATTCTCAGAAATTTAAGAAAAATGGAAGATGCTTATATTTACTTGCATGTTTCTAATTAATTATGATTTTCTATAATAATAAACAGTGAATCACTTTTCTCTGTTTATTTTTGTAAAATAAAATCCAGTAGAATTAAAGAGTTTTAGTTTTATAGTTTTAACTCTTATATTTGGGTTTTTGATCCATTTCAAGTTAATTTTTGTATATGATATGAGGTAAGAATCCAGATTCATTATTTTGCATATGTAAATCCAGTCATCCCAACACCATTGGTCGAAAAAAGTATTCTGTACCCATTTAATTGTCTTGGCAACCTGTTAAGAATCAACTAACCAAAAATGTATGTGTTTATTTCTGAACCGTCCATTTTACTCCATTGATTTATGTGTCTAACTTTATGGCATTTCCTCTTTTTTTGCTTATTTTTTATATTAAATGTATTGGGGGTGATAGTGAGTAATAGGATTATATAGGTTTCAAGTGTCCAGCTCCTCATAGTCTTGATGACTGTAAGATCTGAAATCAGAAAATGTAAGTCCTCTATATCATTTCATGTTCCACTGGAAAAACAGAGCCAGTAAAACTTTATATGTATGCATATGTAAAGAGATTTATTGCAAGAAATTGGCTTACGTGATTGTGTGGACTGGCTAGCCAAGTTTGAAATCTACAGGGCAGAGTGTCAGGAAAGGCAGGCTAGACACCCCGGGCCAGATGCTCATGCTGCATTCCACAGGTAGAATTTCATCTTCCTCGGGAAAACTTGCCTTCTGCACGTAAGGCCTTTCAACTAATTGGATCAGGCTCACTCTTTTATTTAGGATGCCCTCCTAGAATTAATCAGCTGATTGTAGATGTTAATCATATTTACAAAGTACCTTCACAAAGTAGTGTTTGACTGAATAACTATGGATGATAGCTTGCCAAGTTGACACATGAAACTGATCATCATATCCTCCAACACTGTTCTTTCTCAAGGTTTTTTTTTTTTTTTGGCTATTTTGAGTGCCCTTGCATTTCCATATGAATTTTGGGGTCAACTTGTTAATTTTTGCCAAGAGGCACCTGGGGTTTTGATAGGGATTGCACTGAATTTGTAGATCAATTTGGGAAGTATTGCTACCTAAACAATATTATATCTTCTAATCCATGAAATGGGGTGTCTTTCCATTTACTTAATTTCTTTCAAGGATGTTTTGTAGATTTCAGGTTACATGCTCTGCTCTCTTTATGTTAAATTTATTCCTAAATATTTTGTTTCTCATACAATTGTAAGTGGAATTGTTTTTCTTAATTTCATTTTCAGATAACTCATTGATATTCTATGGAGACATAACTGATTTTTGTATAGTATATTGATCTTATATCCTGCAATCTTGCTGAACTCATTTATTGGTTCTAATGTTTCTTGGGATTTTCTGTATATAGGATCATGCAATCTGCACATAGAGATTATTTTATTGATCACTTTTCAATGTTGATGCCTTTTATTTATTTTTTTCTGCCTATTTACTATGGCTAGAACCCCTAGTACAATGTTAAAGAGAAGTAGTAAAAACTGACATCCTGTCATTTTTTTTAAATCTTAAGGGAAAAGTTTTCATGATGCTAACTGTAGGTTTTTCGTAGATGGCCTTTATCAGGTGAGGAAGTTCTCTTCTATTACTATTTTGTTGTATATTTTTATTATAAAATAGTGTTAGATTCTGTCAAATGCTGTTTCTGTGCTAATTGAGATGATTGTGATTTCTTGGTCCTTTATTATATTAATGTTGTATATTATACTGATTGATTTTTTTATGTTAAGCCAAGCTTACATTCTTGGAATAATTTCTACTTGGACATGGTGTATATTTCCTTTTATATGTTGCTGGATTCAGTTTGCTAGTATTTTGTTGAGGATTTTTGCATCTATTTATGAAAGATATTGGTCTGTAATTTTCTTGTGATTTTTTTTGTCTAGTTCTGATATCAAGGTAATACTGGCCTCTTGCATTAAGTTAGGAAGTAGTCTCTCATCTTCTATTTTTGGGGAAGAGTTTACAAAGGATTTGTGTTAATTATTTTTGAAATGTTTGGTAAAATTTACGAAGCCATTTGGGCCTGAATTTTTCTTTGTGGGAAGTTTCAAAATTACCAAGTGGACTTCTTTACTTGTTTTAGGTTTACTCTGATTTTCTGTGTTTCTGAGTAAGTTTTTGTAGTCTGTATCTTTCTAGAAATTTTCCCATTTCATTTAGATTACCTAAATTGTTGGCATAGAGTTGTTCATAGTTTATCTTATCATCCTTTTAACGTCTGTAATATAAGTAACAACGTTTCTTCTTTTATTTCTGATTTTAGTAACTCATATTTTTTTTATTGTTCAGATTAGTTAGTCTAGCTAAAGGGTGTCAATTTTATTGATTTTTTTCAAAAAGCTAACTTTTACTGAAAAGTGGACCTTCAAATAATGTAGCATGGCAACTCTCAAAATCAGAACACCTCCTCTCTGCTGTTGCTGTGTGCTGCTGTTGTTGCTAATTGCTTAGTGACTTTCCTTGAACTAATTCATGGTAGTCTGTATTCCCTGACCTGTAATCTACAGAACTCTCTGCTCAGCTAGGTTAGTGATCAGATAACTACTGGACAGAGATCGCCTTACACCTGTAAGTCTTACCCCCTTTCTCTTGGGGTCTCATGTGTACTTTGGGGCATCCCTTCAGCATTCCAGCAGTTTATAACACTGCCTTTGCTTTCATTTCCTGCTTGAGCAGGGCCAGAGGTGAGACAGGAGGGCTTTCTCGGGTCTCTCCTGGGCATGCACCCAGCCCCTCATATGAACATGTTCTTCTATATCCCCAGAAATAATAATAATGTTGGAGTTTTTCAAAGCCTCTGTGAACATCTCATTCCTTAGATCCTTCCTTTCAGCTTTTGAGCTCTTTGGCCAGGCTCTTATTTTCTCCAAATGGTATTGCTACCCCAGGCTGCTATGAGATTATTATTTTATTTTATTTTATTTTTAATGAATGACCTGGGACTAGGGCCTCTCTCACTGAGAAGCTCTGAGTCCAGTTGAATGAAGATAATTCCTTTAAATCAGACTTTTGCAAATTCTGCTAGCCAGGTCAAACTGTGCCAATTCTTGGAGATGGGGCTTTTGAGGCACTCCAACCCCTCTGCCTCCTCCAGTGACTGGCAGACTGTGGTTTTCACAGCAGCTGTGGAGGGGGAGTTGCTGATGTTTAACGTTACTTCAGAATTCGGGAAAGGGAGGTGGGAATAGGGCAAAGCCAAGATCCACAGAACTCTGTTGTTTCTAAATTTTAGCCACAACCCTTCTCTCCCATCCCTTTAAAGTAAATGCTTCTCAGAGTATTGTAAGTCTTTGGCTAATCTGAGATCTGAAAATGTAGATTATTTTTTCTGCCAGTGTTTTTATATGAAGCAACAGACTTTGGGCAGTCATTACTCAGTCACTCCATAGTTCCCACTTCCACAAGGGCCCTCTTGCCCATATCTAAGGACCATCCAGGGTAGATGATGTCTTAGGAAGCCTGTGAGGCCTGAGGTCATTGTTCTTTATGACAGCTTCTGTTTGTTGAACCTCTCCCCCAGAATGAGACAATGAACTGAGATCCTTTATATGTATCACCTTTCTTCTCCAAAGCTGCAACCCCCGGAAGGTATTTTGACCCCCATTATCAGAAAGGCTTGTATAAGTTAAATGGCTTTAATTTATAAGTTTGTATCTGATTTCTTTAGTTTTAATTTTTTGGAATCCTTAGATTTATTAATTTGACCCTAGTGAGGCCTGGAGCACCAATATTATATCACTCATGTTTGCTCGAGGCTTTCTCCTGGTATATATCTTGAACTTTCTGAAGCAAAAAGATCCAATCCAACAGACACTAAGAATTGATTCAGTTCAACAAATTTTTTATCAGTTACCTACAAAATGCCAGGCTCTCAGCCAAACTGTGGAAACTACAAAGAATAAACTTTGCCCTCAAACTGCTTCCCCAATACGCTGGGGGTTGGGAAACAAACGGGCCATCCATAGCATCAGCAAGCACTTTCAGCCACTTGACCTTCTCCAGCTCCTGCCACCTCCTCTCAGCCACTGTCATGCCTTGTTTGAAACTATACAGCAGCCTTGGTACTGATTTTCCTTCTTCCACTCTTACCACCTACAGACTAGTTCGCATTATAGAAATCAAAGTGAGCTTTTAAAGATATCTTCTTCGTGTATTCTTTTAAATTAGTGTTTTGGGTTTCTCCAGATACATAGCCAGAAGTGGAACAGCTGGGTCATAAGGCAGCATTATTTACAATCGCCGAGATATGGAAGCAACCCAAGTGCCCATCAACAGAGGAGTGGATAAAAAAGCCATGGTACATACACACAGTGGAATATTGCTTGGCCATAAAAAAGTGAAATCTTACCATTTGTGACAGTATGGATGGACCTAGAGAGCAGGGGTTCCCAACCCCTAGGCCATGGCTGTGGCCTGTTAGGACCCAGGCTTCACATCAGGAGGTGAGTGGCAGATGCGTGAGCAAAGCCTCATCTGTATTTATAGCTGCTCCCCACCACTTGCGTTACTGCCTGAGCTCCGCCTCCTGACAGAGCAGCAGTGGCATGAGATTCTCACAGGAGTCTGAACCCTACTGAGAACTGCACACGCGAGGGATCTAGGTTGTGTGCTCCTTATGAGAATCTAATGCCTGATGATCTGAGGGAGAGTGGAGGCAGTGGTGCCAGCAATGGGGAGCAGCTGCAGATATAGATTATCATTAGCAGAGAGGTTTGACTGCACAGAGACCATAATAAATCAGTTGCTAGCCAACTCATATCAAAACCATGTCAGTGAGTGGCAAGTGACAATTAAGCTGTATCTGGTGACAAGCTTCGAGTCAGAATCCAACACTTATTTTAGTCCTCCCATGGCCCACCCATTATTTATTTACCACTTCCATCCACGCCTCTTTCCTGCGCTGTGCTCTTGTCTCGGTCACAGTTTGGTAAGCCCACATGCTAACCCTTGCATGTGGTGAGTTGTATAATTATTTTATTATATATTACAATGTAAGAATAATAGATATAAAGTGTACAATAAATGTAGTGCACTTGAATCATCCGGAAACCATCCCCCACTTTCCATTCTGTGGAAAATTGTCTTCCATGAAACCGGTCCCTGGTGCCAAAAAGGGTGAGGACCAGTGACCTAGAGGATCCTATGCTATGTGAAATAAATCTGTCAGAGAAAGACAAATACCATATGATTAGACTTATATGTGGAATCTAATGAACAGAATAAATGAACAAACAAAATAGAAACAGACTCATAGATACAGAGAACAGAAGAAAAGGAAAAGAAAATAAAAAAAGAAAAAAACAACAACATCTAAGGGTCCTCTTCTACAAGATGGTAATGACAGTACCTACCTCAGGATTGTCCTTAGCAGTAATGAGACAATGAATATAAAGTATTGATACCTGGTAGAATTCAATAAATATTCCTCAAATGAGTGAGATAGTATTTGTTGACTGACTTGATTATCTCACCTGTCTTAGGGCATAAGAAAAATCCTAGTATGGGACCTGGTATATAATTAAGTTTCATGAATTTAAGTTGCATTTCTTTCTTTTCCTTCGTCCTCTGAGGGCTCCTTCAGGAGTCTATAAAAGGGGCATGTAAGACACAAGCTTCTGTCTCGTAGGGTGGTTGTGAAGATTAAATGAAATAATAAGAGAATGTGTTTAAGGTACTTAGCACTGTAGTTGGCACATACTAGGAGCTTAATAAGGTTATTGACATCATCATCATCATCCCTATCATCACCACCACATCATTATCATCATTATCATTGTTATTTGAGCAAAGACACTATGCCTTCTTTCCAGCCAAAGCCCTTCTGGACAATATTCCCTGCTGTAAACCCCAGTAAGAGACCTTGAAGCCTTTATTTCTTTTTCTCTCATTGGCTAATGTCCCTTTGTGCAGAAAGACCAAGTGAATTCTTTACTTTTCTTACCTGCTTCCAAGTCTCAGCCACAGTGAAGAAGTGTAGCTGGGTGCTGGCCCAGCCCAGGAAGTGATAATGTAATTTTTCGACTCAAGATAAATTCGAGGATAACTTTCAACACAAATACTCAGGCAGTTAGTTCAGGGGTGGAGGTGCCTTGCAGAGAGGAGACCAAGACGTCACTCAGCAGCTGGGCCAAAACACAAGGGGTCATTGCTCCAGGGAAGTAGCTAGCCTCCATGTCTTCATCCAACTGCCTGAGACTCAGCACTCAGCAGAGAAGGGGCAGATGGAGGGAATGTGGAGAGATTAGATAAGAAGGATTTCCCAATCCCAGTGGGGGACAGTTCTGAAAGTACAGAAGGTTGAAAAGCCAAGCTGTTATATCCCAATCTACCCCCATCACTCAACAATCCCCACTGAATGAATAGGGTGTGGAAAGCTTCCAATTAAAACGATACTTGAGAATATTGGCAAACATATTTTTGTGTGCAGGGTGCATTTAAAGAGAGAAGAGGGAAGATAAGTCCTTGCTTTCTAGAAGCACAGGTTCTGAAAGCTTGTCCACCAGACCATGAGCTTCTCAGTCTGTGTGATAGTCATGAACATATTTCCACATCTAGTATGGCACCTAGTACACAGTGCATACTCAACAAATGTGTGTTAAATTGAACTTCAAGAGTCCCTGTTCTGAAATCTTTTCTTCACCTATCACAAGGTTTTATTCATTTGCTCAACACATTTTTATCAAGCTCCTTCTATGTTCCAGGCCTCTGATTCTTAGAAGCTGTTTTTAAGTCATACATGTGGGTGCCAGGCAACACAAGCAATCTAAAATGCCTCATTGTACATCATTTCCACTTTCCCTTTCTGCATTGATGAGTATTAACACCAGCTTCTGCTATAAGTTACAGAGCAAGTACTTTTCAAGCACTCACCCAGCTCTGGCTGTGGGTGAACAGAAAGTCCCAGAGTAACCGGGGTGTGGTTTAGAGCACTGCTCCTGAAATTGGGATGCGTGTGTACATCACCTGGGGATGTGGTTAAAGGGTAGGTCTGGGACAGGGCCTAAGACTCTGCATTTCTAACATGCTCCCAGCCATGGCTGGTACAGCTAGAAGAAAGGACTTAGACAAAAGGCACAGGTCGTGTTCTAGTCTTTCTCCGTCATTCATTAGCCAGTGAACCCTGGACATATTGCTTGCCTTCCTTAGATCCCAGCTCCTTTATTTGCAAACTGAAGAACTTGAATTCAGTGTCATCAAAGAGTTACTCTAACTTTAAATTTTGTGACTCACTGAAACTGAGTTTGCTGTTTTCTTTATTAGAGTAAGACCTCTTCAAGTTCTGGATTTCATGCAGTTTGCTATTGGGCTCTCTTTCTCTGCTTTGAGGTGTTAGGAGTTCTCTTTTATCTCTCATGTGCTTCCATCCTGCCCATTCCGAGCATGAGGTTGTACAGTTAGATCTATCAGTGAGAATACTTTTACAGAGAACTCCCACATGAGAAAACCCCACCATCATGGTCACCAAGTTCTGAAGGGGCATGGTATTGTGACTTCCTGGGCCAAGCAAAAATAAATGTGCATTTTGCTGGTCAGTAGCAGGATCCGTTGGCCTCCTATTAAATAGTGTAGCATTCCCTCCCATATTTCTTTGCTAGGCTCCTGCCTTGCAGGCTGAGTGCCTCTGTATGAAGTTGAGCAAGGGGATTGCGGCAGGAGGCAGTGCGACGCAGAGGTGGACACAGCCCTCTGATGTCTTCACGTGGGTGTTTATAAAGTGCTGATCTGATGATCTCGTTGCCTCACTAGCAGGCCTTGAAGGCTGATGGGAAAATTAAGGACACTGGTTTGCATATGTGACTTGTGAATATAAGTTAATGATTAAGGCACACATTCATAGAGCTTTCTAAGGGGGAAAAGAAATAATAAATCTTACAACAAACAATTAATGAATAAACCTGACTGTGCTAAAGGGTAGCTAAGCCCAATTGGTCAGTTCTTTGCATAAATGAAATTTGCCTTTGATATTTTTCAACTTAATGTTCAGGTTTCTTCTCTCTTTGGTCTCTGATATTTGGTGTTGATAATCAGTGTCAGTGTTGACAATTTCTCATTGTTTCTCTCTCTCTCAAATCCATACACACACACACACACGTGCACACACACTTATACATACTCCCAAAGCGACAGCCAGGGTCCCATTACCTCGCAGCCTTTCTCAACTCAAACTATACATTAAAATATCCCAGGGAGCTTTAAAAATTACCCATACCCAGGCTCTTCCACAGACAAATTAAATCAAAATCTCTTAGGGTGATGCCCAGACATGATGTTTTATCAAATAACCCCAAGTGATTTTATGTGCATGCAACCAGATTTGAGAAGTACCCTCTCCCATCCTCCTTCTTACCTCAAGGAGATTTGCGTTAGAGCGTCCAGTTCTAAAATATTGTAGGTACCAGAGGGCTTGAAGCCACTGACCCAGGATAATCACATGCCTACTGCACCATCAAGATCCAAGCAAGAATGCAGAACCAACTCTGGTAATTTAACACCAGGAAGTTAATGTACAGAATTGGTTACACAGGTCATGGAATTGTAGAGAAGACAAACAAGGGATCAGTAACAGATGGAAACCACAACCGTGCCTAGACTGGAGGGACAAGGCAAAGGGGTGGTTTTTACTGGAGCCTAGGAGGTGGGCCACATATGGAGGCTGGAATGATGGCAGTCCTGTTGTGTGGGCACTGGAGCCGTGAGAAGGCGCTCTCACTCATCACCAGGACTGAAGGAAAGCAGACAAACAATTTGGCTTCACGTTACTTGACACAGGAAGCCTGAGAATTGCAACTGCAAAGGTCACTTCCCTTGTGGATGCTGAGCAGAGAGAGGGAAGGGCAGCAAATGCTGCTGAGAACATGCAGGCCCGGCACCGGCACCGGCACCGGCACCAGCACCAGCACCAGCACCAGCACCAGCCCCCAGACTGACATCTGTGCCGCTAGAAAGCTTGGGGTGGAGGTGGGCTATGGGAAACTAAGGCAAAGATCCTATATTCAAAGCTATGGCCCTGCCCCCTTCAGCTAGAACTATCCTGAGGACAGTTTGGGGTGTAGAACTGGAACCTGGGACAGAGGTCAGGACAGAAGGGGCACATGTGATGATCATTTTGCCCAAGTCAGTGAGCAAAGTATTGAATGGGGTGAAATTCCTGAGAGATTGTAAAAGGAGACAAGAATAAGACCTCTTATATTTGTATGACTGTTTATAATTTTTTTCTTATCTCTTTTGATCTTAGAGACATCTAATAGCTTTGAGAAGATAGGCTGGTGTTTTACTTACCTGTGTATAAACACTGGAAAATTTAATAAATTTATAACATCTTTGCTTTTTCTTATCAATTTCTTTCTTATCTTAAAAATTCTTTTTAATTGTATAGAAGGTGCTCTGAGTCTGGACCTCAATATTTATGAAACTTGGAGGCTAAAAACGAGGACAGAAAACTTCTAGAAATCTGCTTCTTGAGATACTAAGGATTGAATTTGCTAACTGTTATAAATACTTAAGTGCTATTCTTTGCCATGCGTCATAGTACTGTCTTCTGAATCTCCACTCAGCTCTGTATCAGTAGTATGCATTCATTTTAAATGTAAAAACTCATCTATGCTGGCTTTTTTAAACTAGAAAAATGAATGAATTATTATAATGAATATAGTAGCATTTCAGTTCAGTTGTCAGCTATGATTCACATAGGTTTCACCATAACTCATAATGTCTGCATAAAATATTCAGATAAGCATATTACAGTGTTACGTATTATATAGAAAAAAAATCATTTGAACTGAATCAGTCTGTTTACGTCTTCCAGACTAGTGATGTGTTAATATTTAATATTGTAAACAATGCACTCTCTTGACACAGGCAGTATAATAAAAGAATAAAATATTAGGTGATGCCCCAGTTAAAGTAAAATGTAGTTCTCCCAGAGCAATTAAGTTGTGTTTAGCAGAAAAAATATATATTTTACACTGCTTCAGTTTTTAATTAAAATTAAATAAAATTTAAAATTTATTTTTTAATCGCACTGGTGACATTTTAACTGTTCAAGACCCACATGCATTATATGGCTACCATGCTGGACAGCACACCTTTAAGCTCGGGCTAGAGGTAAACTCAGGAGCAGCAGCAATCTTCTCCATCTCGTTCATTCTTTATTCCCAGGGCCTAGCAGAGCCTGGCACACAGTAGGAGTTCAGTGACAATTTGTCCCATTAAAATGAAATGATGAATTTGGCACAGTCACTGGTACTTAGGAGGCGTCTGTTGAAGGACCGATTGAACGAATGATGTGGCCTTTGCTCACTCACCCAGCGGTGAGCTGGGCTTTGGGCAGCCGTGGCCCTTTAGTGAGGCCACTGTGCACTGGTGGCTCAGAAAGGCAGAGAATGTCCGCCTTGTGGCTGCGTTCCAGACAGTCATGAGAGCTCCGCTAACTGGTGGCGCCCAGCGTCCAGCCTCTCTCACTGAATTCAGGGGGAAAAAAATCAATCAAGATGTCAGGGTTTCAAACCCTGAAAAAGTACTCTGATGGTTAGAGCATAGGGAGATTTGATATTTGGGGGCAAAAATAAGAAGCATCCTGTTAAACTTGGAACCTAGATGAGGTCTTGGCTTCGAGGTGGGGAAGATGTGTGAGAAATCTTCCACTGCAGAGCGCCCCCATCAACCCCAACCACATCCCCCCTCAGTTCTGTTTCAGAGAGATTTTCCTTGGCTAAAACACTACAGAACCCACAACTTCTCCAGAATAGCACATTGAATCAGATCTGGGATAAAAATAAGGATGTAAAAAACAAGAGTGGCAGATTTCAAAGCAGCATTCAGCAGGTGACATTTCCTCTTGGATATATACATATATATATATATAATTTATTTATATAAAAGATTATATATATACACACATATTTATGTATATATATAAAAGATTGGGTGATCATCCAGATTTTAAGATAAAGGATAAAATGCAAACTGAAACTCCACAAAGTTGCAAAGTGAAATGTTACTCTTTTAGATTAGGGTTAATTTTGAAGCAGCCCACCACGTGGCAGGCAGACCCTGCAGAGTCAGGACAATGGGAGGAGTCAACACAGCTCCCCTATGTGAAGCCAGCACAGCAAAGCAAAGGGGAGACCATGGCTTTGAGTGGCTCCCTGGCTCAGCCTACAAATGGCTATGGGCATCTGGCTCCTTGGGACACCTTCCTTGCTTTCGCTGCCTTTTTTATTATGGTAAAATATACATAATGTAAAATGTAATATTTTGACCATTTAAAGTGTGCATTCACAATGCTCTGCAACTATCGCTGTCATCTAACTGCAGACCATTTTCATCATCCTGAAAGGAAACCCATACCCATTAAGCACTCGCTCCCATTTCCCCTTGACCCCCAGCCCCCGACAACCACTAATCTGCTTTCTGCCCCTGTGGATTTGCCTCTTTTGGACATTTTATATAAATGGAATCATGGAATATGTGGCCTTTTGCATCTGGCTTCTTTCATTTAGCATAATGTTTTCAGGGTCCATCCATGGTGTAGCCTGTATCTTCCTTGTTTTTTGGTGACCTTGAGAGACTTCCTGGCATAGTAACAAAAGGCCTGATATAAGAGCCATGCAGACTGATAAAGGTGAATTCCAGGCTTCTTTGAGTTTCAATTTCTTGAGCAACGAAATGAGAATGTTCTGAGATGTACACCTCAGGAATCCTTGGGAGAGTTCATTTGCTAATAATGAATTCTTCATTTGCTAACTTAGCAAATATTAATGGAGCCGGCCAAGGCTTTGGGAATACATTGGTGAACAGCACCAGGTAAGTTCTTTGCCCTTGTGGTACTTGGTTCTTGTGGGAGAAATAGATAAGAAGCACAGAACAAATAAATACAATAGGAAGAAGACTGGGTGCGGTGTAATTGTCTGGGAGTAGGAAAGGGCTGCTCTTAACAGCCTGGTGAAGCCAAGATTTCTTGAAAGGAGTTGTCATTTGAGCTGACATCTGCGAAATGGAATGAGCCAGCGAGTGGAGATCTGAGGGAACAGAGACTGCTCTAGGCAAAAGAACAGTAAGAGCTCAGGCCCTGAGTGGAGAAGAGTTTGGCACAATCATGGACTGGAAAGAAGGCCAACGTGGCTGACACTGGGTGAGAGGTGGAAGAAATGATGTGCGCTTGCAAAGGTGAGCAGGGGCTAGATCTTGCGGTGGTGTGTCAACATGGGAGGGTTTCAGCTAAAGGAGAGACGTCTTGTAATTTACAGTCAGAAGGGCATTCTGGCAGCCGTGTGGAAGCTGGGGAGAGTATGAGCAGAAGCTGGAAGGCCAGTAAGGAAGTGTTCATATTCGTCCATGTGAAAAATAGGTGGTTTGGTGACTTGAGCTAGGACGGAACTAAGTTGTAAAGAAATAAAGAGCTGAGATAGCCTAGGGAGGAGGTTAGTGTGAAAGATTAAATCAGTAGAAATAAACAGAACAAGTGAAATAAAAATTTTAAAAATGTATGCAAAATGCCTAACAGCCTAGGACAGAGCTGGTATTTAACTCATGTTCCCTCCTTCACGCCCACCTACACATCCCTGTGCACACACTGAGAAACCTTGGTGGCTCTTTAACAAAGCCTATTATGAGTCTCATCCTCATCTGGATTTTTCTGTTGTCAGGAATGAGTGGGAACTGCATATGGATATGTCTGTGATTTTCATGGGATAAAGAGAGTGTAAGCTACCATTCTCTTTTCGACTAGACCGCTTGGCCTCTTACGGCAGCCTTGGCCTTCAGCAGGTGATGGAGATGGTGTATTGTGTGATGAAGCATTTGGCCCTGGGCTTAGGAGAGGAGGTGCATGCAAGCCAGTGGGAGAGGTATTCTCTCCCTTTGCAGCTGCTAGAGCCCAGTCTGAAGGGAATTCCCTTCCTCCTCTCTGTTTGTCCTTCCCGAGTTTGCAGCATGTTGTGATCTATGGTTTAATTTTCTGAGCAGTACCACTCATCTTTGTGGCCACTACCACTGGCGCACAGAGGGCACTTATTAATATCTAAACTATCAATGAGTGAGTAACAGAAGACACCAGTGCTGCTTGGCTTGGAGCAGAGAATCTTCTTGGGTTACAGAATAACCTGTGAGGTTTCCTCTTCTGTGATCAAAATAGCATATACTCAAAGGATTGTGAGGATTTAGAGTGATCATGTGTGTAATTTACTTAGCACAGTGCCTGGCGGCATACCTCTTCAGGGGAAAGGCTAAGGGAGTAAACCCCGACAGAAAATCCGGAGCCGGAGTCCCTAAGGCGGTTTGACATTGTAGTCAACACCGGCAACTCCTGCGGCGCACCTGAAGCCAAGCTGTATTGACTTTGTCTTTCCCTTGGACCCTTCAGCTGCGAAGAGAGGGGGGGTCTGCTGCATGGGCAACAGCAGACCCTCCATATCACCCTGCCCAGGCTCTGTAGCTTCAGTTTCACTGGAGAGGACACTCCAGCGTCATCGCAAGATGTCGACTCAACACGGGAGGAGACAGATACCGGTTATAAGCTCATCCGATTGGCAAAGGAAACAAGCGCCAGGGGTCTCCTCTGACGGTGGGAGAGGTCATCGCACCTCACTGGACAGCTACCGTCTCGCCATGGCTCGCCTGCACCACTGGGTGCGTGGGAATCAGAGAGGCGCCTCTCGAAAAGTGGGCCACAAAACACCCGCACCAGTTAATTCCAAGCAAACAACAAGAAAGAAGCCTCCGGCTCTTCGCCTCGCTAGCTGGAACATCAGGACCATGTGCCCCGGACTTACTGCAGACCTTCCGTGGATCAATGGTGCCAGGAAAACCGCTGTCATCGACAGGGAACTGGCACGACTAAACATCGACATTGCGGCTCTACAGGAGACCCGGTTGGCCGACAACGGAACTATCAGAGAAACCAACTACACCTTCTACTGGCAAGGGAAGTCTCCGGACCAACCAAGACAGCACGGTGTTGGGTTCGCTGTGAAGAACACGCTTGTTAACTCCATAGAGCCACCCACAGGAGGCACAGAGAGATTACTTACCCTCCGATTGTCAACAACTTTCGGCCCAGTCAGCATTCTTAGCGCGTACGCCCCAACCCTCTGCGCCACCATCGAAGAGAAAGAACAGTTCTACCATGCACTGGACGAAGCGTTATCCAAGATCCCCAGAAGTAACGCTCTCTATCTCCTTGGAGACTTCAACGCAAGAGTAGGAGCCGACCACATGGCCTGGCCCACCTGCCTTGGAAACTTTGGGAGAGGAAAGATCAATGAGAATGGTCAGCGACTGCTTGAGCTTTCGTGTCACCACGGCCTGTGCGTGACAAACACATTCTTCAAGTGCAAAGAGATCCACCAGGTGTCATGGAGGCACCCCCGCTCCCGCCATTGGCACCAGCTTGACCTCGTCATCACCAGAAGAACGGATATTGGCAGCACCCTCCTCACCCGCAGCTACCACAGTGCAGACTGCAACACGGACCATGCCCTCGTGGTAAGCAAGGTGCGCATAATGCCGAAGAGGTTGCACCACTCCAAGATGAAGGGTCGCCCACGCATCAACACCAGTTGTGCCAGCAACCCAGTTAAGACCCAGCAATTCATCAACAAGATGGAAGATGCACTCGGCGAGGGAATGGCGGCAGACGACATTATCGAATCCAATTGGTCACGTCTCCGCGACGCCATATACAACTCCGCCATTATTGCTTACGGGAAGAAAGAGCGGAAGAACGCTGACTGGTACGAGGCTCACTGGGAAGAAATGGAACCCGTGATCAAGGCTAAGAGGAAGGCCCTACTGGCTTACAAGGCCACGCCCACTCCCAGTACACTTCAAGCTCTACGGGCTGCCAGGAACAAAGTCCAGAAGACCGCCCGCCACTGTGCCAACACCTATTGGCTAAACCTGTGCAGAAGCATTCAGGAAGCCGCCGATATAGGCAACGCACGAGGAATGTATGAGGGTATCAAGAAGGCAACAGGCCCAATCCCCTCCAAGATCACCCCCCTTAAGTCCAAGACAGGTGAGGTCATCACTGACCAGGAACAGCAAATGCGGCGGTGGACCGAGCACTACCTCGAGCTGTACGCAACGAAGAACACCGTAACAGACACTGCTCTTAACGCCATCCCAGACCTACCAGTCATGGAGGAGCTAGACACCCCACCTACTGCAGCAGAGCTCGGCAAAGCCATCGACCGCCTCGCTTGCGGGAAAGCACCAGGAAGCGACGGAATCCCTCCAGAAATCCTAAAGAGCGGGAAACCAGTCCTGCTACAGCCGCTCCACCATCTACTCTGTCGCTGCTGGAAGGAGGGATATGAGAGACGCCAACATTATCACCATGTACAAGAACAAAGGAGACCGCAGTGACTGCAACAACTACCGGGGCATCTCTCTCCTCAGCGTTGTCGGCAAAGTATTCGCCCGGGTCGCTCTTGCCCGCCTGCAGACCCTTGCTTCCCGCGTCTACCCAGAGTCCCAGTGTGGCTTCAGAGCTGGCCGATCAACAGTGGACATGATCTTCTCCCTACGCCAGCTGCAGGAGAAGTGTCACGAGCAGCATAAACCACTCTACCTCGCCTTTATCGACCTCACGAAGGCGTTTGATCTGGTCAGTCGAAGCGGACTCTTCAGCTTGCTACGGAAGATTGGCTGTCCACCACATCTGCTTGCTGTGGTCATGTCCTTTCACGACAACATGCACAGCACGGTGTCCTACAACGGCGCAACCTCTGAGGCCTTCCCAGTCAGCAGCGGAGTAAAGCAGGGCTGCGTCCTCGCGCCTACGCTGTTCGGAATCTTCTTCTCCATGCTCCTCCAATACGCCTTTAAGGACTGCAGCGAGGGTGTCTTCATTCACACCAGATCCGATGGCAAGCTCTACAACCTGGCCCGTCTACGAGCCAAGACCAAAGTCAAAGAGGTGCTCATCCGTGAGATGCTCTTCGCCGACGACGCAGCTTTGACATCACACTCCGAAGAGGGACTCCAGCAGCTAGTCACTTGCCTTTCCCACGCATGCAAGGAGTTCGGACTAGCCATCAGCCTGACGAAGACGAATGTTATGGCTCAAGGCACGGGGACTCCCCCATGCATCACCATCGACGGGTACACCCTGGAGGTTGTCAACGACTTCACTTACCTCGGGTCCACCATCTCGAGCTCTCTGTCAGTCGACTTGGAGGTCAACCGGAGAATCGCCAGGGCAGCCACAGTTATGGCCAGACTGAACCGGCGAGCGTGGAACAATTCCAGCCTCACTGAGAAAACCAGACTGCGCATCTACCAAGCCTGCGTACTCAGCACTCTCCTCTATGGCAGCGAGACGTGGACCACCTACGCAAGGCACGAAAGGAAACTCAACAGCTTCCACATGAGGTGCCTGCGACGCGTCCTGCATGTCACCTGGCAAGATAAGGTTCCCAACACCGAGGTGCTGAAGCGAGCCAATATGAGCAGTTTGCATGCAGTTCTTAGTGAGAGACGCCTCAGGTGGCTCGGCCATGTCAAAAGAATGGATGCAGGCCGTATCCCCAAAGACCTCCTCTACGGCGAGCTAGCAGAAGGCAAGAGGATGACAGGGCACCCAAAACTGCGGTTCAAAGACATCTGCAAAAAGGACATGACACAATGCTCCATCAATCTCAACACATGGGAAGTTCAAGCAGACGACCGCCTAGCCTGGAGGCTCGCGGTCAGGCAAGGTACGTCACGTGCAGAGGCTGCGCGCAACGAGGAGGCGGCCCAGAAAAGATCGAGGCGGAAGCAGCGTCAACAGCAGCAACAACGGCCATCTGCCTTCACCTGTAACAAGTGTGGCAGGGATTGTCACTCCCGAGTCGGACTGCACAGCCATTCTCGGCGGTGCAGATAGACTCTCAAGAAGCTATGCCATCGTCTCTCGAGACGGACGGCTGCCGACGCCGACGCCGATGCCGCCTGGCACATAACAAGCAGTTTGCTATTAGTCCTATTATTAGGGGTCTGCTTTCTGTGGCTTCTTCTTTTGGAGTTGCTATATATAAATGGGCCACAGAGACTCCTTTTGGGGCCCTGGATTATTAGGGGAATGTGGGCCAATCTCCAGGAAAGAAGGGCCCATGTCCCCGAAAAGGCTCTCCAATTCTCACGGTCACTAAGGACTTGAAAGTGGAATTAATAAAGTGCCTTAGGTTTACTGCCAGGTCCTTTATAGGCTGATTTTCTGTGTGTTGTGTACCAGATGAGACATAAGGGATTGCAAATGCAAATGGAAAGTGGGATACTGTTAGCCAGGGCCAATATAAATATGTTTGTGGGGGAGGGCAGAACAAAGGCCTGAAGGTCAGATGTTGACAGAAACCATGTTATTGTTTAATATATGACTTCATCCTAGTAAAAATGATAGTTCCCCCAGGCCTGCCAGGGAATGGAAGAGCTGGGTTCTCTGTACCTACACACAGCAGGAACCTCAGGGGGGCTGGCAGCCTGCATGTAACCTTGACCCAGCCCCTGCCCCAAACCCTCATGGTGTGTCAGAGGGGGGAGGGCTTAGTAGATGGCGCTCATCCTGAAGTTTGGAGCCCGGCTTTGCCAGGCACCAGACTCAGCAGACATCTCCACTGGGAGACTCAGTTCTCCATTCTCCCTAATATAAATTCAGAAAACGACTGAGTCCCCATGGAATACTTGTGATGAATAAACAAGACAAATAAGACAGACAAGATTGAAAAGCAGTGCCGACTTAAAAAGAGCCTTTGGTACCTGCACTAATCCCACCTGCCCGTGTGTGCCCTTCTTGGCCCAACACAGAAAAACACCGCATGTCCCGGCTCCTTCTCCAGCCTCTCCCCTCCTCCCCGTGTCCTCGCTTGGCTTAGCCAACCTCCGTTAGGTAAAGCTGCTTTATTTCATTAGGCCCTCTGTATAGTGCGTAAAGGTTGCTGGGCTAAGAAAGTGGAAGGCCAGGAAGGCCTAAGAACACATTAGCCACTTAAGTCCTTATTCTTGCCCAGCCAGCCGCGAGATCGCAGCTGCTCCTCTGCCTGCCCCTCCCCCTCCGTCTTCCCCATTAGTTTATCCATTTCCTCCATCATGAATGGAAAGAAGGAAGCACGAGGCTTTCGTGGCACAGGCAGAACCTCTGTGAGCACCAAGTGGAAATACTGAAGCAGTGAGCTGAAGCATTTGTTCAGTGTCATGAACACGGGGGCCCAGGAACTGGACTTGGTGAAGCTTTCCAGTTTGCCACTCTCCTTCCATTTTCTTCTCCTGAAAGTTTCCACTGGAAATTCCCCAGCTTTGGTTTGAGTGCTTGGCTCTGTAATCTTGGAGACATTCAGCATACACCCCACAATTAAGACTTTGCAACTCCGCGCAGTGTTTCTTAAGAGAAAGTTGGATGCAATTACATCATTTGAAGATGGATTAGCCTGCCGTCTGCACAATATTAAGAAAAATCACATTGGCAAATGACGGGGCCTCTTTGAAGCGTTCTGAAGGAAAGCCACTAATGAGCTCTATGCTGGGTTTCCCCCCTGTTCCCAAAGGGTTAACACAATTTGTGGGAAAGGAAAAAAATTCCCTGTGGTATTAAAATGCTGTGTCAGAGATTTGTAAGCTCTCCTTTGTAGCTCAGGCCTGGCTCACTTCTGTTGAGATCAGGTTAATAAGTGCTCTGTTGCTGCCTGGCAGTTCCTAATGGGGTTTCAAGTCTGGTGCCTGACCAGCGAAGAGCAGTTATTATCATTATTATTAAAGTGCTGAGGAATTTGATTCAATAAGGTAAGGGACATCTGTTGTTCTTGCTTGTCCAGTGTCCATTCCTCCTTCTTTTGACAAGAGCAGCTTGCTTCTCCTTTGGGAGAAACTGCCCCTCGTCCACTCTCAGGCTCGGTGGGGCTGGCCCTGCACCCAGACTGGAGGGACCACATGACCAGGCAGCTCAGCGGTTGTCTTTGAGAATCTCACCCTGCCCCGAGCCACTGGACTTGCCAGTTACACGCGCCTTTATAAACACCTCTTTCCTCTACTCCCTACCCGTGTTTTTGTTTGCTTGTTTTCATCTTCTGCCTGGTGGAGTTAGGTTTTCTGTTGTCTACAACTAAGAATCCTGATTAATACAAAATTAAAGGAACATACTATATACTAGGCACTCTGAAGGGATGAAAAAGAAACTGTCTTATTCTTCGGAACCACCAACCTTAGAGAGTCAAGTCTTAGGTACATTAACTATTTAAAAGATTAAACAATGTGAAGTATAATTAAAGAAGATAGAAAATATGTTCTTTGGGAAGTCAAAAGAGAAAGAAAGTGATGTGGGTGGTGGGGCTTCCTGGCAGAGGCTGAACTTGAATTGGGTCCTAAAGGACGGGGAAGCTTCGATGACCCCAACAGATTTCGTGCTCTGCACAGGGCACCGGGAGAACTTGGTTAAAAGGAAGATCTGCTGTGAATATGTGAGAAGTGGATTTTGACATATGGTCAGTGCAGATACCAGAGCACTTCAAATCCCAAGATGAAAAGTTTGAAATTAGCTGGATAGTGCCCCATTGTAGGTTAATATTCAGGTGGGGGAAATCCACGCCAGATCGTACTGCCATTTTTGGCAACTATATGGCACCATATATGTCTCACGGACCTTGGCTGTAGCACTTAATCACTGAGTGACAGTGGGTGAGTTTATTTTTTAACCTCTCTGAATCTGTTTTCTCATCTGCACAATGGAGGTAATAATAGCTCGACACTCAGGGTGTATGTGAGGATAAGCTGAGATAAACCTGTGTAGGAGCACTTAGAACAGTACCTGGCACATGATAATCATAGTAGCTAATATCTAGTGAGTGCTTACTGGTGTCGCCGGGCACTGTGCTCAGCACCTGGAGTGCCTCACCTCATTAATCCTCCCAATAGCCAGGACTTCAGAAATGTTTGCTAAATCTGATTTGGGGCAACATTTTCATTCCTGTGCTTAATCAAACAATTGGCCTTATCGGAACTCAGATTCACTGTCCAATGAGATCTGAGTGTATTACCAGAACATTCTCAGGATGTGGAGGTTATAAGTCCTGATTGCTTAATACACATCTTAAAATTCTTTAAATTTAATATAGCCACCCTACAGAATGTTCAGCAAGTAGATTAAAAGAAAAAAAATGTAGCTACAACCCCACTACCTACAACTCAGGCATGATTTCTTAATTAAGAGTGAGGGTATCTGCGTCTGGTTTTGCCAGTTATCCACAAGTGTGATCTTAGACAAGTTAGTTACTTTATCTTCTGTCAGCCCTGGATCTCTCATCCACCCTATGGGATGTCGATGTTGTTTTATAGAACACCTGGCACATATACACACTAATAAGTGTTATTAGTGCCCTTCAGTCATATCCCCCCTACATCTTCCACAGGGTTGCAATAAATGTGCATGTACAAGTGCTTTCATCTTTTTTCACTTAATATTATACCTTAGGTATTTTCCACATAGTAACATAATCTCCCTATCTCTCATTACTAATGTATATATCCTCCAGACTAAAATCATTGTAATTTATCAACCCCCCCCCTTTTTTTAAACATTTATCAATAATGCTGTACTGAGGAGGAAAAATGGGGGGGAAAGTGGGACAACTGTAATAGAAAAAAATTAAATAACTCAAAAACTAAAAAAAATAATTCTGTACTTTCCACTTCAGCCCATACAATGTATGGTTCTTTCTAAGAGTTCTAGTCTCTGTGCACTCTCCCTTCGAGCTCAGATTATGATTCTGCCCATATCTTTGCAGAATGTGGGGAGAATGAGTGACACCCAAATTAGCAAAGACCTTTGACAGCCTGTGGATTATGCGGGTTTGATGGAATGCCACAGGAAGAGATGATTGTCATTATTTTCCATCAGTGAATTCCCTCTGGGGTGATCACCTGTGCCTCCTCCTCCAGGTGGCTTTATTGTGAGTCTTGAGTGTCCGCTCAGCTTCCCTGCCTTCTGGCTGAGAGAGCACGGGGAATCCCAGTACCTTTTAGCTGGAAGTTATTCCCTGGTTTCCTGAATCTTACTTCTTGGAGCGGGATGGATTCTGCAGAACAATTTGGGGCTGTCTTCCTGTTGCAAATCAAACCTCAGCCTCTTCTTTGGGTCCTTAGAGGAAGGGTTCCCTGAATACTTTGAAATCGGACCCTCCTGCATACACCTGGAGTTACCAGTAAGCCTCCCTGGCAGATCCCCTGGCTGAGGGACACACAAAGCAAGGGCAAAGGTGAGCTTTTCATTTCTTTCCCAGGCCCAGAAATTCCTTTGAAATCTTTATTATCTGCACCATCAGGAATCATGCAAACAGCTTGAGGAAATCCTAAAATTGTGTTTGCTCCAGATAAGCATTTGGGTCAAAGGAAAGATCTCTGCATTTGCATGCCTTCCCGATGGACAGTCTTGTCTCAGTTTAGAAAAGGTCACAAGGAACAGAAAATGGCATTTAGCATTTATTCAGTACATTGAGAAATAGTTTCTAAAGGGTGAATAGCAAAGAAAAACACCCTAAAGCAGTGTCACTATCCCAGAAATCTCAGACCCCGTGGACATTTGGAGTGAATAGTGAAATTCATGAGCTATCTGATATTTCAAAAGCCCTACTGGCAACTATATATTATTATTATTTTTAAACAGCAGAGGACAACTAAAGTCACAAATTTATTTGTTTGCATTAATTAGAACCTTTAACTGACAGTAGTATTTTGATATATTTATGTTATTTTGATAAATTTTGGTTAACTTTTTACATGTTACAAAATATTCATTGTTTTAAAACAGTAAAGGAAACAGTTACTCTTTTACTTAATTAGCTATTAGTTAATTGAGATTATTTTAAAAGCTGTGTGACCTTGGACAAATTGATTAACTACTAAGATGGTCATTTATAAGGTGTGTGGTCATAAACAAGTTACTTAAAACTACCAGAGCCTCAGTTTGCTCATTTATAAAATAGAAATAATACCCTCTCCTCATAGGGTTTTTATAAGGAATAAAGGACACAATGTGCAAAGCACATGGTAGAGAAGCAAAGGACTGACACACCGTAAGAGTTCAATATATAAATGTTTTTTTCATAAAATCTGCCAATTATATATTAGACAAAATATTTCAAGCCCAGGTCCTTGGCAGCAGAGAGATATAACATTTTAAAAGTGTTCTTGGTGAAAAGGTCGGAGGTCAGCTCTTTGGCTTTAACGAGTGTTGGTTTACTTAAATAAAGCAATTATCAATACTATCATCAGAATGAAATGTCCACTAAGATTTATCTCCATTTCATAGCTACCAAGCAACATTTTTCTGAGTGCTTGCACACCTGGCTTAACATAGCTTTTCTCCCTGTCTCTCCGCAACTGACATTACCCCAGGTACTAAAGGCAGCGGTAAAGCTGAGGGCTGTGTCTTGGGGGAAAAAGCTGACAGGCAAGTCCTATGATCCTTGCCCAAGGGCCTGCTTTGTGAGTCGTAGCATAAATGCCGCTTTTGTTCGGGTTCAGAGCTGGCCCACAGCTGAACCCAGAGTGTCTGGCTGCTCAAGGCAACCCTGGCCTACCAAGGACAGACGCACCAGCCTGAGCCAAGAGATCACTAGGCGCCCATGATCCAGCATGGTCGTTCTTGCCACAGGGAACCAGTATCAGAGAGCGTTGATTCCCCCTTTGGCATTCTGATCCATTCCAAATTTCTTGGAGGTAAATCGGGTGTTTACCTTGGAGGTAAATCGGGGTGTTTAAAAAGGCCAGAACCATCCACATAGAACTGGTGTATTTTTGTGACTTTTAAAATGTAATAATTGCTTTGTACTCATGAAAGTGAACTGTCATTCACTCATGCATCAGATATTAATTGTGCTCCTACTAGATGCCAAGTATTATGTTAGAGACAAATAGATGGAAAGATGGCACTTCTGCCCAAAGAATCTGGTGGACTGTGGAGAAGTTGTCACCTGCTTAGACGGGTACAACATGATGTCCTGGAGACAATAATGAATATTTAAAGATAAGAAAATAATAGCCTGTCCAAGGGGCTAATAATAATAATACCTACAACTTACCAAGCATTACTCGGCCCCTCACTGTGCTAAGTACTTAGTGTATATCATCTCATTTAATTATTAAAATACACTTCTAAGACATTATGTGATTGTCTGATTATCTTCCTACCTCTCCAGAGAAGACTATGCAAAGGAGATAGCATCTGATGTTCTTTAAAAAAGAATATGTGTTTGCCAACTGGACAAGGGTGAGGTAGGGAATCCATCCAGGCACTGTAAACCAATGGTCTCCTGGAGACCTGCAGATCCCTTGGTGTGCTGGAGTGAAGGAAGTATATAGGGAGTATCCTGGTGTGAGAATGCTGATTACAGTGAATAAGAGGTGGGGTTGGGACAAAAAAGAAAGAAAGAAAGAAACGTGAGAAGCCTTCAAATGTGGAGGACAGTTAGCATAGGTAAGATGTAGAGGAAGGAGACTCAGAACTCTAGGTAGGGCTCTAGTTAGAAAAAGGGATGGCTGTGTTTGTTGGTTGGTTTTGAGATGGAAAGTCTTCATGTGTGTGTGGACTGTGAGAAGGGAAAGTGAGAGAGAAGCTAAAACCACAGGACAGAAAGAATGATTGGTGGAGGCAGGTCTTCACCCTCCTCAGACTTGAGGAAAGACAAAAAGAATAGGTGGGAGAATAGGTGTTGGGAGGGGGTCCCAGGTAGGAGGAGGCAAAAGGGAAGGATGTGATCTTGAGAGCGGTACCTGCCTAATGCCTGTTCTGTGAAGTTAAAGGTAAGTCCTTTGAGGAGAATGAAAGGTAGAGGACTTTATGTTCACCAATGAAGGAATTGAGGTTTGGAATCAGTGTTCATTGTACTTGTTAGGTGCTTGATGAAATCCCTTTGGGTCCTGAGGAAGGAGTGTGTTCAAAAGGATGAAGAAGAGAGTGACTCGTGGGGACAAAGGTGATGGCAGCTGATAAACACTTGAATGTAATGGGAATTGTTGATTGGAGTGGAGAAGAGATGAGGAAGGGAAGACTTTAACAGATGACTTCAGGATCTACTTTTAGGCATCTACGTGAGAGGGTGGACTTATTTCATGTTGTTCTAGGATACAGAACCAGGTCCAACAAGTAATCATTGCTAGGAGGCAGATCCTATCCCCCAAACCAAAAACTTACAAGTAAGTAGTGCTTGGCCAACAATGGAATAATCAGCCTTGTGAAGAGTTCCAATCATTTGTCAAGGATGTTGTGCTGGAAATTTTGTAAACTTAATTAGATGGCTTCTAAGATTCCTTTTAATACTAAGATTATATAGATATGTAACATGTAGAGTATCAAAACAGAGGGAAGCCAGTCTCGGCATTGTTTCAGGTTGTCCTGCTTTCTGAACATCAGAGTCCTGACTCTAATGCTCAATAGGGTTTATGCAGTTCAATGACTGTAGAAACAATCTTGGAATTTTTAATTCCAGGGGGATTTTTGTTAAGATTGGCAGAAGCCCTACTCAGGTGTGAGGACTATATGCAGGATATTACCTAGTTAGCAAGATGGTGTGTATATAATACCTATACTCACTATAGAGACGGTTTCCTTCTATTTCATGCCCATTCTATTTCATAACAGATCTGGAGAGGACCATTAAGTGGAGTGACTAAAGGAGGACCTTCTGTATTTATCTGATTTGGAGTCCTCTTTGCACAAGACGTTTAGTACATCTTTCGCGTTGACTTTCTTTTCATTTGCCTCTCGCTTTGGGATTGGCTGTTTACTTTTTTTTTGCAGCTATTAGTCTATTAGAGTGGTTCTCAACCAGGGGTGACTTTGACCCTCAGAGGATATTTGACAATGCCTGGAGACAGTTTTGATTGTTGTCACTGGAGAGGGGTGCTGCTGGCATCTGGTGGGTAAAGGGCAGGGTGCTACTGAACCCCTGCAATCATATGACAACCCCACCCCCACCCCCAAAATGAAGAATTATCCAGCTTAAAATGTCAATAGTGTTGATGTTGAGAAACTCTGGTCTATTTAAGTCTTTCTCCTAAATCAGCTATTACCAACACATTCTGTAAAATCCTCAATGCCTGCCTTTGTTTTCTAATTTGAAGAGTTGTTGCATGGCTGAATGCTCTGTCTCTGTGGAATGCACACCCTACCCATCACTTCCTTCATGCTCTTTGGCTCAAAAAGTCACTTCTTGGTTGGAATCCAAGCAGGAGACACATCTGTCCCTGGATAAAGTCAGCAATGCCCTGACTTTCAGAACAGCGGCATCAGGTATCTCCTAACTGCGGCAGTGCCGGGCCATTGACCCAGGTAGAGGACGAGCTGAAATACAGCTGCCTGGTGCCTGATTTTGTATACGAGTGTGTATCATCTTTAAAAGGCTGAGTGTTAAAGCTCAACCTTGAAGGATCCCTACAGTCCTCTCAAGCCAGGACAAGACCAAGACAGTGGTGCTAATGCAGTGTGACTTCAGCACACATATACACTGAGAAATTAGTAGCTGACTAATTAATCTTTTGACCCTTGGAGAGGCCCCCATACAACTCCTGCTACATGTACCTGCCCCTCTGGGTCCCAAGTCAGGCTGAAGTGTTCAGGGAATTCGAGCATAAATAAGCCCTTGGTACAATGGTTCCAACCTTCATAATGCCGTGACCCTTTAATACAGTTCCTCCTGTTGTGGTGACCCCCAACCATAAAATTATTTTTGTTGCTACTTCATAACTGTAATTTTGCTACTGTTATGAATCGTAATGTAAAATATCTGATATGCAGGATGTATTTTCATTATTACAAATTGAACATAATTAAAGCATAGTGATTAATCACAAAAACAATTTGTAATTATATATGTGTTTTCTGATGGTCTTAGGTGACCCCTGTGAAAGGGTCATTCAACACCCAAAGGGGTCGCGACCCACAGGTTGAGAACCACTACCTTAGTAGCTTCCAGATCTTCTCTCCCCTGGCAAATCCTAGGAGAGCATCCCTTCATGACCCAGTATGCATAGCTGGACCCAATGGAAATAACCCAGGACTGAGATTTCCCTTTTCATCTTTTACCTCTTACAGGCCAGATGGCCTCAGAGAAATCACTTAAACTCCTAGAACCTAGATTTTCTCATCTATGAAATGAAAACTATTGCCTTTCCATTTGTGGAAGTCCATTCTGAGGAAATACTCAAATTCTGACAAAACCTTATGTACTGTTATATATTGTTTCATTATTTAACATTAGAAGTCATTATAAAATAATTAATTATGACATACCTACAGAATAAAATCTTATGTATCCATGAAAAAAATAATGTTCATGAAGTGTTTTACTGACTAAGAAAATGCTTGTGCTCTAATGTCAAGAATGAGAAGTGAGACATAACACATATATATGTGCGTGTGTACATATGATATGATGTCAACTGTATAAAATCTGTAGAAAAAAGTCTGGAAGGAAGCCAAACTACTACCAAAAGTTTTACTTAGTTTTATGTTAGTGCATATATAACATTTTTTAAAAATAATTTAATGTTAGGATATACAATATTTTTCCCCATTAACAGCAGATTATATAATATTCAAGTTTGGGAAACTTTGACTTAGAGCTCTGAACAGAACTGAGTCTGAAGATAAACATTTTGAAGTCTGGTATTTCAGTAGAGGTCAGTTCATGGATAAGACATCTGAGATGAGCCTTTAGTATGAGATGAGACAAGAGTCAGGGATTGAATCCTGGGAAACCACCATATTTAGGGAATGAGTGAGGAAGAGAAGCCAAGGAAGAGATAAGCTTATGGCAGTAATCAATGCAAGATAATAATCTGTATGGGTTAGAATGGTGGTACTGAGAGAGGGACTGATAAAGCTGAGAAGCATTTTAAAAGAACTTAAGAGTTATAAATTGCATGTAAGAGATACGGGTATTGGGAAAGCCAAAGATTACATGAAGTTATTTAACTTGGAAGATGGAAGAATGCTGGCCCCAAAAGGGAGAGATAGGATAATTTAAAAGGGAAGCAGATTTGCCGGGGAGAGGGAGGGAAGAAAGTTAACCTTAGTTTGTATGGATTGTGTTTGAGATTTTTTTTTCAAGAGAGAACCTACTGCGGTTAGCTGGGGGCTGCTGAGGGCCTGGGACACCTGTCAGAGCATGCAAACTGAGATCACACTTTCCCAGGGTAGTTTGCCATCAACCAATGACTAAACTCAGAAAGGGTAATAGAGCTGAGCCTTTTCATTCCTTGTTGTCTTCCTCTTAACAGACAATTACTGCTCTGGGACCTCTGCCCTGGGGCTGGCCCAGACTCTCATAGCTGCACCATGGTCTTATGCTCTTTCTTCCAAATCATGCTTCCTTATCCCCTTCTCACATGTCAGGCCTGCATCACAGTTTACAGCCTGTCCCTGCCTGCTTCACTCTTTTGCTCCTTTTCATCACCACCAGTTTCTTGTACTTTTAACTCCATCTTCGTATCTGCTTTCTGAGGACTGGAACCAACATAGGTGATGGTCGCACATCCAAATGGATTTATGTTGGAAAGAAAATAGCACAGGGTCTTGAAGACAATCAGGGTTGAGGGAGAACTGAATCCCAAGGGCCTTCCAACAGTATCTTTGGGGTGAGGAGTGGAGGGCCAAGGTTTGAGCCTTAAGTGACACTCATAATTGGGAAGGAGTACAGGAGAAAGGCAATCCAGTGTAGGAGAGGATAAGCTATTGGAAAAATAGAAGGAAAACCAGGAAAGCATGAGATCATAGAAACCATGGAGGAGAACACAAGCTCTTTAGAAGCAAATGATAAACAGATCAGATGTCTCAGAGGAAAATCTTAGTAGGGCCTAAAGTCTGGCACTTAGGGACTGAAATTATGTTAGGCCATTGAGAGGATCATTTCAGAGAAAGAATGGGAATAGGTGATACATTTACAGCGATCAAGAAGAAACATAGTGGGAAATTACTGGAGGTCATCACGGTAGACTGCATGTTTAAAATATTTGTGTGTCAGCGAAATTGGCCTAAGAGAAGTAGGGCTGTGTGTGTGTACTTAGGAAGATCTGAGCATTCCTGGAAGAAGGCTTTGAAGATGCTAAAGAGAAAAACAGCCATTGAGAGACTAAAATTCTGAAGGTAGTAAGAAGAGAACAGCTACTGAGACCAGGTTGAGGGGTTAGATTTCAACAGGAAGGGAGAAGCCTCTTCTCTGGAAATTGGAGGGAAGAAAATATGGTTAGAGTGACAGACAGATGAGAATAATGGGAGAGAATGAGGGACTTCATACTCAGTATATCGTTCAATTATGAAAATTACAAGGATAGCCTCTGAAATTCAGGGAATGTGTTGGGGAAAATGTTCAGAGAGGGGAGGTCAGGAATAACTGGTATGCACAACTAAGTTCTCTCTTAAGAAATGTGATAGGGTGGAGGAAATTCTTGCCTTATATGCATGATGTTGGGTCTCTGTAAAAGTATTGGTCCAAAGGACTGTGACTCTACTTGGCAAGAAGGGACAAATACATCCTGACATTTCTCTTACAGTTTTGAGTTTTCCCAGCTCAGATGTAACCGGCGTGTTTAGTGACACAGACTGGCATTGTGAGGTCTACTACTGTCATTACGTCAACACTCATAGAGAAAGAGCTAGTATGTAGATATCCATTTGCTTTGTTTCAGTGACACTGTGCTTGATAACAATGGGTGATAAATAGGATAAGAATGACTGAGAATCACCATGTTCCATGTCAGAGCTGGTATGATCAAACAAGAAATGTTGTCACTCTTGAGCAAAAATTCTATGGAATTAAAGTCTAGATTTGCACCAGGTTTAGGCTTTATAGCTCTATCCTGGTCCCTCAACTCTTGTAGCTATAAAGAAAGTCTTTATTGTTGATATTTATATAGAAAAAAATTAGTAAGTGTGAAAGTACCTAGCTCCCAAGTATTTTACCTTTGAAATAATTGTTTCAGTAACCTAACCTCTGCAAACTTGTAATGTCTTAGGAACATGACTGTACATTTAGAGCAGAGTAGAGCCCAGCACGGCAGCCTAAAATCACCTGAATGGCCAAAGCCACAGCAGCTCTCATCAGTATTAGCCAGATGTGGCTCTGAGAGCCAGTTCACAGAGAGGCTCTTACACTGTTCTTATGAAATGCAAAAAAATGAGCCAGGCATGTCAGTTTCTCCAAAGCTGCCAACTGATATGTCTGAAAGTCTGACTTAAGCTTGCAAGCCACCACTAACATCCTACAGTAAGACAAAGCTCTTTATTCCTTTGGCTTTGAAGCATAACTTGGAGACACCTCCAGAAGGTCAGATGATAGGCCAGCTTTTGCCTTGTGGTGCAGGTGCTGCCTGTCAGCTTCCAAGCCTATTTTATTCCAAGCCTGGCAAAGTTTGCAGAAATGTCATGTGAAGAGATTTATAACACTTTTCTGATTCCACCCAGCTCCAGATCACTATATGAATAATCTTTCTCATAGCATACTGGTAATTCTATGAGCAGTCTTAGCCAAAATCAACGGAATGAGCAAGCTTAAGGAAATAATTTTTTTCCTTTTTAAGAAATTGTTTTTGCTGAAGTTTTACAAACCTCATAAAAATTAAGGGCTCATTTGAATTTGGGAGAATGACTTGCTTTATCTAAACTCGTTTACCAAAAATATTTAAATGAGCTAATGCTGTATATAAAAACGCCAAAGAAATACTATCAATTATGCATTCTCAACCTTCCAGACTCTCCAGGGCCCTTAAAACACGGCATTTTCTACAGGTGTTAATGGGATCCCACAAAGAGGAAAGCAGTTTCAGGTAGGATGGTGTCCGAGAGGCTCGTGGGGTGAGTGCTGTGGAGCCCACTGAAGGGCCCTGACCAGGTCCCATTGGGGCCAACAATGGCACTCCTTGTTATAAGCAAGCGTCCGTCACTGAAGAGCTGCCATCGCTGAGTGGAGCCCAGGTTTCCATATTCCTTCCCAACATGGCCAAAGGTTTCATTCCTTGAGAATGTGTTTATTCAGCCTAGTAAAAACATTAAAAAGAGGAATAAATCTCTGCCGACCCCAAAATGCTTTTCACCACAGCTGTAAACCATAAAACATTTAGAAAGGTAAGCAGGACTAAAGATAATATCGTTTCCCCAAGCAGCATGGGCCTGGAGGTGGCCCCTGCAAAGACAGCTGCAGTGCACAGAGCTTCCCTGCAAAATCATTAAGAGAGGGACAGGTTCTATAAGGTGAGAAATTATTAGTAGTAAGTTTTCTTTTTTAAGGGGGAAGGGCCATAATAAAAACCATGTGCTCAACAGCCTGTTCGGTCATATAACATAGAGAGAGAGAGGCCTGTGACTTTACGTGTTGTAAAAGGGGTTAATTGTCGATTTCTGAATATGGCAAGTTTATTGATCTTGTTAACAGCAATGGAGCATGTGCCGTTGGTTACCATGGCAGGTAAGAAAATAGCCTTCTATCCTGTTACTCCATGGACACCCAAGTTAAGGGACATATGGGTAAATATGGGCTTAAAATTGCTTCTTTCCACTTGTCCAGATGTGTACCCATCCTTAAGATTCCAGTCTTTCTTACTACTATCTTTTTACTGCCATTTTTCAGCTGCCTGTGGTGGATCAGTGCCTTTCACAGAAAATGTATTATTTCTTCATATGATCACCTATGTAGTGGGCAGGAATGATATAGCCATTTTACAGATAAGGCAGCTGAGGTTCTGAGAGGTTAAGGAAGTTATCCAGTGTTACAGAACTATTGCAGGGATACAACCGCAGGTCCTCATATTCCAAGTTCGGTGCTTTTCCACTAGTTTTTATACAATTTATTCACCTGTTCTCTCAGTAGATATGTACTAACCACCCACTGAAAGCCAGATCCGGTCCAGAGGCTGGAGATACAGCATCAGACAAAACTGACAGTCCTTCTGCCATTGCAGCATCTATATTTTAGTGGGTGTTACCCTAGCTTTCAATACCCACCTTTCTTCAAAACTAGGTTTGCATGCATAGTTGGCATCTGTAATTTGCTATTTGATTTTGCTGTTGAGTATCCTCCTGTTGTTCTTTCATGCACACATGTTCCCTTTGGCTCCCCCAACTAGACAATAAGCCCTGTGAGGGCAGGGCTGCTACCTAAGGCTTCTCTTTTTCATATACCATGCACATAGCCCACCAGGCATCTGTTTTTTCTCTCTGTTGCAGAAAAGTCTTATTCCTCTGATCTTAGGATAATTCAGGCTTTATTTAGGACTCAACAATTGTAGGTTCAAAGATTGAGCATTGGCTAAACATTATGCTTACCTTGTCTCATTAATACTGAGACAACCCAACTGTTAGTCCATTGTATAGTTGATGAAGTCGTGACTTACGTAGGCTAAGAAATTTGCTCAAGTTCTCACAGCCAATAAGAAGCAATGCTGGGATTCTGATATTGGCCTGACTCAAAAGTCTAACTTCTTTACATCATCTGTTTGGGCCTGAGTAATCAGGGAATATTTGCTCACCTGAAACACATGGAGAAGATCAAAAGACCTCCTTATGTGAGATGCATTATAAATAGGGTGAATCCAACAACTTGGCTCTCTTTAAGTCTTCCAGGCATTGATTCATCCAATCATTCAGACCTTTGTTACAAAGACCATTTTGTGTCTTGTCTCCCTGCCCCATGCTCCATTTTGTGGACCTATTAAAATGGCACCAGTCCTAGGTCAGGTGCTATAACAGAATGCCGCAGAGTGGCTGACCGACACACAGGAAATTTCTTGCAGTCTGTAGACGGAAAGTCCAAGATAAAGGTGCTAGCATGGTTGTATCCTCACATGGCCTTTTCGTCATGTACCCTAACGGAGTGTATCCCTTGTCTCCTCCTTTTTATACGGTCATTAGTACCATGATGAGGGCCCCACCCTCATAACTGAATCTAACCCTAATTACCTCCTTAAAGCTCCATTTCCTAATACCATCCCATTGGAGGTTAGGGTTTCAACCTATTGAATTTGGGTGGACACAAATATACAGTCCATAACAGCATCTTTTTTTCCATAGAGCACTTTGCAAAGGAATCCCTGTGTTTCTAGAAAGCTAACAAACCAAAGAATGGTTAAAGTCCAAAGGAAGATGGTAGGTTCACACTTGTCTGTGATAACTGCTTATTAAAAACATTAGTATTTGCACAATGGGTTGGTGTCTGAGCCACCGTAGTACATTAGCAGTTGGACTCTGTTCTGATAAAGATGGTGAGCCAAAGCCGGAGTTGAAAAACGAAACCCAGCTGGAGCCACCAGGGGCCCTGGAAACTAGGATGAGGCTGACCCTTACTTTTCAGTTTTGGTGGCATAGTTTCCCCTTTAAGTAATGTGGGTTTAATCTTCATTTACATTCTTCGATCTACACAGAAATGTATTTATTATTGTCTTGTGATAAGCAGTAATGTTGATGTAAAGCAGCGCTCCCTGAAATGGCCTGCAGTTTCCAGGGTCTGGACATAAAGACACAAAAATGTAATGAGGAGAGCCTTGCAGCAATGACAGAGTTTGTTAAAATGAAAATAAAATTTAAAAAAAAAAGAAAGAAAAAGAAAAGGAAAGAAAAGAATCCTAATCTTTTTGAAACTTTTATCAACCAGTCTGTCAACAAGTAACTAGTAATAATTTCTAAATGTGAAGATTTGGATAACAAATGAGTTACATGTGTAACTAGGTTTTGTTTAGTTTCTGCGTGTGGAAAATGACTGAACTGGTAAGTACCATCAGAGAGCAGCAGGCCAGTAGACTGGGTCTCCTGTAAATGTTTGTGTTTATTTAATGGAAGGCTACTGCTTGCACTGAGGCTTGTGGAACAATGATACCTTGCCAAGCTGCAGTTTTGCCAGCTGCGGTTTTGAGATAACATGATTGAAAATTTGTATGCCAAACTGAAAATCCACGGTCTTTTTCATATAGGGCAATTCAATTCAGTCTCCTTAATCAAAAGAATATGACAGCAGTTATCACTTCCCAACATTATCGAGCATGAGGTCATATAAGGAATGATCCAGAAAGGAGAGAACTATTCGTAGTGCACCTTCTCATAAAGAGACCTTGGACGTGTAGGTTTTGGGTGTCCATAATAGCTCCTCCTAATTTGAAGGAGATACTTCTCTTCTTGCCAACTCCATGAGTCTTATGGGAATGCCAATCAGCGTGCTTCATCCTCGGACCACAGAGACTGGCCCAAGGATGGGCAGATGACAGAAGCCAGGCCAGCCCTAATCCCTCCACAAATTTTTCTAATATAGATCTGACAAAAATGCTGTCTTGTGGTTCTAGATGTGCACTTGCGATATAAATCTTGCACTGCCTATGACCATAAAACCAAAGAAGCTGAGATGAGAGGAAGATAGGATTATCTGATTCTTGGATACAATCCTCTCTGAACCAGCTCCAGCCCCACACTTCCCAGGCTCCGGCTAGTGAGTCAGTGAATATCCCTCTAGTGCTTAAGGTAGATCAAGTTGGGATTCTGTCATCTGCAACCAAGAGTTCTGAATGATACAAAGGATTGAAAGACCCAGCCTAGAGAAACATGACTCCTTACTAACCTGATAATTAGAAAAATTATCTAAACAAGCTTTCAATTAAATGAAATAAGGAAAATGCATATGCAAACAACAGTATACTTTAAGACATTAGGGCTAGTTTGAAATCTTTGAAAAGATATAGACTGCAAAATATAAATCTTGTGGGAGAACCTATATCTGCAATGTTTTCTGCAGAACTGAAAGATTAAGGCTTAAAAATGACAAATCTAGTTGACTCTGGACACAGATTTTCTAGAACTTTTTTACCTTACCATGTTTTAAAATATATTTTTACTAAATACTAATATTGATATTTTTCAGGTTACTATAAACATGATAAGAAGTTATTGCAGTCAAAATTATGGTATATTTCACTTTTAGTTCACTAGTTTATTTTCCCAGGTAGTGGTCACCATTTTAGCTGGCCTTGATAATAGCAGCTAAATGATCAAAACAGCAGCAGGTTAAGAGGTATCAGTATGGGTGGACTTGATTGAGGGACATCAACCAGAGAAAAAACAGACTGGAATATACACAACAAACTCATCTTCCATATCCTTTAAATATGTTAACAATTACTGGGGTAGGTTTCTATGTCTGTATGTACCCTGTCATAAATGAGGAAAGAATATGTGAAAATCTGGCCACAACTTAAGAGTTTTTGGAGGCAGAAAAATATTTGATACTCACTGCGGACAAGGGAAATGTAACAACTCTTCTGCACATTTAACAGAAAATGCCTGTTGTGATTTCAAGTCCAGATCAATTGCATTTATCCAAGTTCAGGGTATCTCATTTCCCATTTAAGGAACACCCACAGTGGCTCATGTGACAGGCCTTTGGGTAGAAACATAATCATGCTCACAAGTGTCTGTTAAAAGGAGCAGAGGATCTCAAAATTCACATTTGGATGAACTTCAGCTGATTCATTGAGACATTAATTATGTCTAATAGCTCATGAACCCTCAGCTGCCTTAGTAAAAGCTCTTTGATGCTCTGTTTGGTCAGTGCATAAGTACCTTCGATTGTTGGTGAATGGACATAAAGCAATAATTAAAGATGAACAAATAAACAAGTTGGGATATGATGTCATCAGAATACAAGGAAATGACCCCAAAGCTCGTTGTTCTAGAATTAAGTGTTTCCAAGAGGAAATCAGTTCCTACCCCATGTGGCCATTGTTACAGACTAGAATCTGGATTTTGTTTGCACTTGATTACACAGAGGAAGAAAGGAAAAAAATGTCCTGGTGAGAAGCAAACTGCTGGAATGGTTTTCCTCAGTGAAAATCAATGTGAAGTCTTACTCGAGGCCTAGAAAAAGGTGAGAAGGTGGAAGAAGGGATGTAATTTAGCCCACCAACCTCAATAAGTTTTTCTGATTTCACAACTTAGAGAGCTCAGTTCTCTCTGGGGGCTCTAACGCTAACTTCCCACACTTCTATGGGCCTATTATAATAATGGCCATTTCTATGTATTCATTCAAGAAACCTGTAAAGTAGACATAATACTTTGATATATATTTGTTATCATCCCTCTTTGAGACTTAGAAAAGTTAATACTTATCCAAAGATCCTATAGGTGGTTAGAGGCAGTTAGGATCCAAATACCAGCCTGCCTGGATCTGAAGCCCATGTCTAGCCACTAAATACATTACAATATGCAGTTCACTTCCACATGTGCAGAGTTGCAGCTTTTGACCCATGCATGCTTTTTAAAAAGCTATTAAAATGAACTGGTGGTGCTTCCTCCATGCCCCAGCCCAGTCATGCTTTAGCATACTTGTGTAAGTCTGTGAAAAATCTGATGAGTCTAAGTACAAGTTGGGCCCAAACACAAAAGAAAACCAGAAATGGGTGTATTTCAGACTTTTGATTAACACAGTTAAGTAGCTGACCAGAAACCATAGTACTGGGATGATACACTATGAGAGCTCAGTAAACTCTTTTTAACTTACTAAAATTTAGCATATTTTTAACACTGGGGAACACGATTTTCATTAAGTTAGATCTGACACTTCTGTTTGACTAAACTTTTGGCATCTGAACCCAAAAATGACCCCAGTTTTTTTCTGTCACGTCAGCTTTTTAAGGTACAGGATACCCTCCCTTTGTCCCCAAAATCAAACAAAATGTACATGCAAAGGAAAATAAAGAAAAAATTACCTGAATAGACTGTTTATTTAGAGTTATTTCATGCATATAAAGGCTATATATTGTTACTGTAAGTCAAATTGTGTACAAGTAGTAAAGTTCTGCTACCAAACATACATATTAAGGTATTTTATCTTTTCAAATGATAGGCTAGGAAATGCCAAAATGACATATTTGAAACAGTCTCCTTCAGTTGGCAAAGCTTTAACAAATTGTTTCATGAGACCCAGTTTTATGTGCAGAGATGGGAATATAATGTTCTTTCTGTCAACAATTGGCTCATGTAGAATGTTTGGATCACCAGGTTTGAGGTCAGATCTTTGAGGCCAATTCGATTCCCCCCAATGCTTCTCACGAGCTCTGCTGTCCCACATACACAGAAAACAGGGATACTTGGTGTAAACACATTGCTGACCAACAAGGAAGCAGACCATAGTCAGGTCAACACAGATGATCCAATTGTGCTTGTGATATTGCAACAGATCAATGACTCTCTTTATGTCTTCATATTCTTCACGAAAACAAACTGAATGGCCAATTGGGACGGCACCAAATAAATTGCCACTTCAAGCTCCGCTTTGAGCTATCGATGAACAGTCGCCATTCAGTTGCGTTCTAGATTGGAATTCCCAATTCCTCCATTAAACCATGTATGTGATAGCAACACACAAAGCCACTGTCACTTTGAAAGTACTACAGAAATGCACTTCCTCTTGATCGAAAGTAGAATACCTTTGCTCCTTTTTCAAGCAACTTTTTCTCATGCAGTCTTTTTTTTTTTTTTTTTTTGATTATTTAGAGAATACTTTATTAGTTTCTGTAATCAAACCCATGTAGATTAAGACCTTACATATTTAATACAGTGCATTACCCCTGTACAAATGGAAAAAATTAAGTCGAACGTTTCTAGACCAATATGGCTGTTAATTTCTGTACAATGCCAACCCAACACGGTACAACTGGGATAGTTTTCCCAAAGTTGACAGCACAGCTAAAATTTCCAAAAATTCAAGTTATATATATATGTATATATATTTATTTATATAAAAAGACCAATAGCAGTATGTTATGCATCAATAGCAGCAACAGCTTTTCCAGGTTCTGCAGTCATTTGAACAAAATTTCTCATGCAGTCTTGATGCTAGGAGTTCTGAAGCCTTTTTGGATCGTCCCAGATCTCGTGCCAAATCATTCAACTCATGTTGATCAAATCCCTTACGAACTGAGTCATCTTCAATTTCAAAATCTTCATCATTGCTGTCACTTAGTTCTTCACCATACTCCTGTTTTTCAAAAGAGGGTAGTTCAATGAAAACTGGCACTAGGATTTCAGCTTAATGAGGCACTGGGCGTATAGCTGATGGTAGACTAGGATACTCTATTTTACTTTTTTTTTTTTTTCTTGTTCTGACGTTTTCACTATACAAAAGTAACAGTCACTTGAATGATCTCTGGGCTCTCGCCAAACCATAGGTATACCAAATGGCAATTTAGCGTGTCTTCCCTTCATCTATATCCATAAACTCTCGACATACCTTGTGAGGGGCCTAAGACATATCTTGATCACCAAGTTTTACTTTAAAATATGCAAAATGGGCTTGCCTGACAAATGCACTGATGTTTGTCCTTTGACTGGGAGTGGCGAAACTGCCACAGATATAACAAAATGAATCAGTGCTGTTTAGGCACTTACGATGAGAAATAGCAGAGGCAGATATGCTCTGAAGGAAAGGAAATAAGTATGTATGTAAATAAAAAAATTCTGCTAACTCCTTGTATACAGACAAGAACTCGGACTACACTTCGGAATATGATTCACTATATAGAGCGGCACACAACCTCTCATCACACTGTCTCATGTATAACTGCGTAGCCTAGACAAGTATGAACCTGTCGCTGGTCTCCAAGGTCATCCCCAACCCCTCCCCACTCGAGGGAGGTTTGCTCTCAGCCAATAGAAGAGCACTAGTGCTTCCCTCGATCCAGGCTCGATCCAGCCTAGAGTGGTCACATTAAGATAAGCTGTACAGAAAAAAACGACATGAGAGAAGAAAACTAACTGCAGTTTTGAAATCAGCATGCCTATTTAAGTCTAAAACAGCTGAAAAATCGAACTCAATGGGAATTATGTTAAAAATTGTTCCCCAGTGTAATCACATTTTACAGGTGAGGTAGGTCACTGCTGTGGGGGAAAGTACATGACAAACTTTGTCCTGGGATCCCAAAGATAATCCTCTCTGCTTTCTGGTTGCCAGTCTGGTCTTTGATTTCCCAGGGCACACGGCCCATTCTGGGCCAGTGGGACCATGGAAATACTCCTTCATGTACCACCATCCCCCACATAATGCCTACTTGGTATTCTTCCTTTAGATCCCACCACTGACCATAATGTTTTCTCCTCTTCTTCTCTCCCTCCCCCTGCCCTTCTCTTTCTTCTTCTCTGTCTGTCTCTTTCCCATCTGTTAACATTCCCATAAGATTTAGCATCAAGCCTGTCTTTCCTCTTTAAGACTGAGTTTCTTGAAGTCTGGGGTTATTCACTCCCATATCCCAGCAGCAAGTGATGTCTTTGAACAGAGTCTACTAGTTGGGTGGAGGTGTCAGTGGATGGATGAGGCCTTGCACCATTTAGTTCCTTCAGGAGTCATTGAAGACCTTGAATTTAGTAGAATAATCATTTTGATATCATGTTTTTCCCCTTTCAAATTACTTATTCATACAGATTTGAGTGTGACTCTGTGGAGGGTGAGATGGTTGCCCGAGCTTTTAATGAAATTTAATTCTCTCTTCCCTCCTTTTTTCCCTCCTTCCCTGCCTTCATCCCTCCCATCCTTTAGGTAAGCAAAGACTAAACAGTTTGTATCTGATTGTGTAACTCCCAGGAGGTGAATTGCAGGTGGTTTCAATGTCTTCTCAAAATGACTCCTTGTAATATTACAATAAGAACTCTGGGCTGGTTAGCAGGAAGCCTGGCTTTAGCCCTGGTCTTCCCTTTTATTGTGCCCCGAATGCTGGGAAAATTTTTTGGCTTCACCCTGTGCCAGTTTTATCACCTCCAAATAGGGAAGTCTGAACAAGCAGTGATTTTCAAACTTCCTGGGAACCCTCAAATATTCATGGAGGTGCGTTGGCATTGGTCCCAAGAGGGATGTTGTGATAGAGAAGGTGGAGGTTGTATAGAACAGGCAGGGCTAATCCGCCCATTCCTACTTCAACCAGAATAAATGTTCTTGTTAAACTCTTTTTAGCTCTGTCACATTTTTTGAGCTTCTGCTAGAAAATCTATTCCAAAAGAGTTTGAAAACTATTGGGCTAGATCTTTAAGGTGCCTTTTGGCATATCTGATTTCAATATATAAATCATCTGTTTGTAATCTTCATTTACAGAAAGAATGAGGACTTTCTTTTCCTTATGTGGTTGTTGCTGTAAGAGTGAATTTCTTAGCATGAGAATAATCTTTGCATCCTGCTTCCTACCTGGCTCAGTACATAGTGCAAGATGTGCAAGCTGGTTCCGTTACCCCCCTGTGAATATCTCCTTTTTAGGCACTCTATCAATGGCGGACCTATGAGAGACATAGATGTTTTCACATTTGTCATGCAGGGCCAACTGTTTTGGTAAGGGTGACCATATAGGATAGCTTTGTGCTCTTGAGCCGTTCTCTGTATCCTGGGAAATCATAAGCCATAATCAAAGCAAAACACAGGTTGTTCATCCACTTTGAAAGAGACATCTTTATGGTCCTGCTGACATTTCCTATATTTTATTAATAATGCATTTTGAGAGGGTGTGTTTGGTTTGTTTTCTAGACAAGTTGGATGAGTCTCTCTCTGTTTTAGCCACAGGCCTTTGTAGTGTTTGTTTTTCCTGCTGTCCCAAGACAGACAATTTAATGGGTTGCTGAAAATGTCCAGGCTGCTTCTGGCTCTGGAGGTAGCTCGGCTCCAACAATGGAAAGCATTTAGCAGAGACTCATGTTTTAGAGCAGGAAAGACTTGAGAAGGCATGTCATCTGGTGTTTTTCAAGATGCTTTTTAATTTTTTAAGCAGCATACTTTTTTCCCCAAAAGCAAATCTGCTGCAAAACCTCAATTTATAAAACAGATAAAAGAAGAGGGGGAAGGTGGGAGAATTCTAATAAATTGCATTCCCTTGATATTCACCCTGCCCCATGCACAGCAACCCCTAAGTACTTACAGGGAACCCTTGGACCCTGAAGAAGCAGGTATAACCCCACTGATAAAGCCCTGTCCTGAACCCCACTTTTTGTTTGTCAAGAAACTGAGGCAGTGAATTTTAGGGGCTTGCCCAAGACCCCCCAGTTAAATGTATCAGTACCAGATTGCATGGCTTCTGATTCTAGTTCAATCTCTGCATATTCCCACCCAGTCTCTACCCTGCCTCTAACCTACTATGTCAGCTCACCTTCCTTTTTTCAGATCTCACCTGAGAGTAAGTTTTTTGATTTAGAGAGAAAGGAAGGGGGAGAGAGAGAGAAATATCGATGTGAGAGAAAAACCTTGCTCTGTTGCCTCCCATATGTGCCCCAGCTGACTGGCGATCAAACCCACAACCTAGGTATGCACCCTGAACAGGAATTGAACCCGCAACATTCTGCTGTATGGGAGGGTGCTCCAATCAACTGAATCACACCAGTGAGGGCACTACCTCACCTTTAACACTGGAAAGAGCAGGGAAAAAAATTATGTACCAGGTAGCGCCTGATACTTATACATCTATCTTTAATTTTCAGTGCAACTTTATGAAGTGGGCATTGTTATTATTATTCCCATTTTATAAATGGGAATAACTTGTCCAATGAAACCCAGCTAGAAATGGTAGAATTTAGGTTGAAAGTTAGACCCATCTGATTTCAAAAGCTGCTCTTTCTATTATACCACAGGATAGAAAATGCAAACTAATGCTTATCATGAATAAAACCCTCTCTTGACATGAGAAGCTTGGGTCATAAAGCCTGACTCATATTTTGTGAGATACCTTGGAACTCTAAATAATTACCATAGTCTACCCTTCTCCCAAATTTTCTGTCTGTTTGTAAGCTCCTTTGAGGGTGTTTTCCCAAGCTTGTCAGCCCACCATTGCCAGCCCCCACCTTCCAGAAATTGCATCTTCTAGAAACCATGATTTTGAAGTTTGATGTGAGTCAGGTCTTGGGTGGGCCAAACTAGAACTGAAGACCAAGAGAAATTCGAGATGAAAAATCCAGAGGATTACTCGCCATGTGGATTGAGCAGTGGGGAGAGAATCCAAAAGAGGGAGACCTCCTGTGTGGCTTGCATCTTGGTTCTGTTACTATCAGTTCAGTGAGACGCCCTTCCTGTCATATAATATAGCCCGCCTTTCCCTTCTTATGCTTTGGTTTCTGTTACCTGAAAACAAAACAGTACTACTGAATATATTCTCAAATTCAAGGTCTGAGATTCTTTGGCAGGGTGGGGGAAGGGTGACGGGTTCGGACAACCTTCCTGTTAACAGTCGTGCAGACCGTACATACAAAACATTCAGTGCTGGCATTATTAGAGACTTTTACACAGAAACAGTGAATCTGTTAAATCCTTCTTCACATAGGTAAGGCACAATATCCAGAGAAGTCAGTCTGCTCTGGCCCTGCTCACTTTGTCTCTTGGACTTCCTCCTGCTGGACAGACAAGTAAAATATATATGTTCAAAATAAATAAACTAAGAATACAAAGTTCAATTAAGTAGAAAAATGCTATATATTTTTTAAAAGATTGATTCGAGAAGCAAAATCTAAGTGATTATAGTTTCCAAATGGAAATAGCCCAAATTTTCGTCAGCAGCAGAATAGATAGATAAATTTTGGTACTGTATAGTCAGCATATTGAATAGCCATAAAAAAGTGAAATACTGCATAGCAACAAAGAGTAATGAATTATAGCTACAGACAACAACATGGGTGAATGCCACAAACATGTTGCAAGAAAGAAGCCAAGTACAAAGGAGTACAAATAATATAATTAGGTTACTATTGTGAAAATAAATAGAAACCTCATTTAAAATGGAGTCTGAGGCTAGAAGCGAAAACTCTGATACATGTGTCACTCCATGCACACTACTAACCCCAACAGGAAGAAAGGTACCCTGCATCTCCTGCACGATGTGGTACTACATTACTACTTCCGCAGGAGGAAGAAAAGATCCTCCCTCACCCAGCAATAGCTCAGGCAATGGGAGACTGCCAGAACTCAGCCAATGAAAATTCACTGTACTTCTGACTTTCAGTTTTCTCCAGTGGATTCTTCATTTACAACAGCCCTTCCCAAGTCCATAGGATGTTCCCCTCCTTTGTTTCTCTGGACTTGCCTTTGGTTTACCATTAGACCAGATGTCCTGAATGGGGATTCTTCGTTGTTCCTGAATAAACCCATTTTACTGAAGTTGAAAACATGAAAAATTAATATAAGGTGGTGGAAGTCAGAATAATGGTTACCTTTTATGCAGAATTACAAGGAAGGCATAGAGCAGACTTCTGGATGCAGTAATATTCTATGTCCTTATTTAGGTGGTAGTTATATGGGTGTGTTTATTTTGTAAAAATTTACCAAGCTCTATATTTATAAATTGCGCACATTTATGTATGTATTCTATACCTTAATTTTAAAAGTTTATCTCAAAAAAAATCTTAAATTACTAGAAATTAGACACAAAACTTCTTTTAGGTCTTGGTTTCACATTATATAAAATAAGAAATTAAACTCCACATTCCTGAAACTGGAAGGAACCTAAGAAAGAGTATCTAGTTTGATCGCCAAATACTTTACAGAAGGAGAGACCAGAGCCAAAAAAGTGAAGTGATATGCTATAAATTATACAGCTTATAATTGGTAGAGCCAAGATTAGTGCTTAGATCTTTTAGCTATGTTAACAAAGATATTCCAAATAAACCTCTGAAAGAATAATATGCTAAAATCAATTCCTTCTGAAGTGTACTTTTGTATTAGGAACAAAGGTTTTGTAAAATAAATAAATAATGTGAATAATATTATCAGTGTTTTTATATAACAACAATATGATAACATTCTTAAAGATAAAAAAAAACCACTGTGACTCACTCCACGAGATAGCCATCTGGTTGGATTTCTGAGAATTATGGCAAAATTATACATAGCTGGAAATCTCATTCCCAAGCTAATATTTGAAATAAAACCTTGATGATGATAATAATGCTGATGTCAAAGATGATGACAGTGTCAATGTTGACAAGGTCAACAATGGTGATGGTGATACAATCTTCGGTAGTGTCTTAGTTTCCTGATTGCTGCTGTAACAAATTATCACAAACTTGGAGGCTTAAAATTGTATAAATTTATTACCTTATAGTTCTGGAGGAAGTCCAGAATGGGTCTTACTGAGTTAAAATCAAGGTTCCTTCTAGAAGCTATAGGGGAGAATCCATTTCTTTGCCTTTCCAACTTTTAGAGGCTGCTCACCTTCTTTGGTTCATGGCCCATTGCATTTTTAAATCTAGCAATAGTTCAGTTTTTCTTGGCCTGCACATCATATTAACACTGACTTTTTTGCCTGCTTATGATTTCATTGGACGCACACAGATAATCCAGGATGAACTCCTTATTTTAAGGTCAGCTAATTACTGAATCTCAATTCTACCTACAACCTTAATTCCCCCTTGGCAGGTAACTTAACATTTTCAAATATTCTGGGGCTTAGTGCATGAGCATCTTTGGGAAGCATTATTCAGTCTGCCACTGGTAAGATTATATTTAAGCATTTTTTCAAAAACTTTTACATATATTTTTTCTTTAAAGCCTAAAGAAAAAAAAATGCAAATGCTTTACCTGGAACAAACTTCCTCTGTTCTGGATGTAATTATTCTCATTTTACCGGAGGTGGGGGTTGTGTCAGAGGAAGACTATAGAGAAGTGAAGCGAGTACATTTCCGCAGCTGGTTAAGGCAGAGTCAGGACTAGAGAAGGCAGACTTCTAAACCCATTGCCTGTGTCCTCACTCAGCTGGAAGTGGGACTCCGAACCCACTTCTTCAAGCTTCTTCAAGCTTCAGAACCTCCTGAGGCTGAGTTGCAGTGAACAGTTTGAAGCGTTCAAGATGTGAAGGGCTGGCAGTTTCTGCATAGTAATTGCTACTTGAAGGACAAGTTTTTGCAAAGAGCAGCATTCTCAGTCGATCTCCACACAATTACTACACATCTATGAGGCTTAAAACACCTGCCTCCCTCTCCTATATTTAACCCTCAGCCTGAGTCATGTGCTTGTCACAGTGCAATATCCCTCTGGCTCTTGGAGAGCTTTAGCCCTTTCAGATTTGTTCCAGGTAATTGGGAAATGGGGGGGCCCCAGAGCAGTGATGAAATTAAGTGAAAGCTGCCAATTAACTGAACCTGGAGGCATGCTCTGTGGGTGAGATAGCCAGAGCTCTGATTGGGAAAAAAGACCCTTCACTCAAGCATATTTGGGCATTTATTCATTTATTTATTCATTCATTCATGTATTTATTTATTTACTTATTTGTTTATTAGCCGGGCTGGGCTCCTAGCCCAAGGCAGGCCCCCAGCCATCTCCTTACCCTCCATTCTGTTGTCCTCCTAAACTCCCTCTGAAATGATGGAAGAGGGTCAGCTTGTGCAATCCAAACTGCACACGTTATTGGCTGTCTCGAGGGGAAACAGAAAAGGGGTGTTCCTGACTGCCCCTTCTCTCAGCCTGAGGTCTGGCCACAGAGGCGCCTTAGTCTCTCATGTGGAGACAGCTGGCCTGCCTCTGCCATTCCTCCATATGCCGGAATTCTCAGGTGGACTGAGAGCCTCAGCGCAAATGGGGACTCCAGGCTAAATAAAAACAGCACCTCCAGGAAGTGAAAACACTTTGCTAGGTGCAGGCCTGGCTTTGTCTGTCACTCTCTGTGTCCATTGTTCAAGTTTCTTCACAGTGATCACCTATGTTTATGTGGATAACAGATCTAAGGCTTTGGGATTCTTCAGGACCAGTCATCACCAGTCCTACAAAGTGTAGCCAGAGGGGTTTGCTGTTCCTGAATGTGCTGCGTGCGTTACTCCTTCACCCCAGCTCTACGTGGGGTGGAAAAGCTTTGTGGTGTTGGTACAGAGCTAAAGCGGGCCCTGTTTTACTTTAGGCCTTTATCAGCCTGAAATAATTTTCTCTCGGTAATAAATAAATAATTTCCCCAACAACTATGAGAAATAAATAGGAGTGAAATAAGTTGCAGGAGATAATTAATGTTATAAATAATAATATGGAATCTTGGGTGTTTTACCATACATAAAGTGCTATTACGTATATTATCCACTTACTTAAGAAGTGCTGTAGATGCAGCAGGAAGTGAGGCATAGGTGACGCTCTCACAAAGCTTACACTCTTCTAGAATTATATGGTGAGGCTGCTGAGGAGTGAACCTGTCATCTTGCGTATCAGAGTACCTCTGCCACTAAGCTATATTCCATTTATGGTGTTTGTGATCACAAACGACTCCTTGAGGCAGGCAGAGCTTTCTACTTCCATCTCATAGAGGAAACTGAAGCTCAGAGTGGTTAAGAGTCTTGCCAGAACTCCACAGGTTGACATTCTAGATCTCCATGAAATCCCAGCGGTCATTTCAGTACATTGGTTTGTTGTAAAGCACAGTGCGTGGCCCAGAGGAAGCCCTCTGTAAATACGAATAGCTACTGAGTGTTCAGTCAATGCCAGTTTACTATTCTAATTGCTATGTTGGGGTGAGAAGGATGGTGGAACTCATTTGTGCATCTGAACTCATCAGAGGCCACTCATTGAAGGAACATTCTGCTCTAGAGTATTTGCAGTCTAACTGAAAATTGTGAAAGCAAAAATAAAGTGTTTATGTTTTCTAGTTGGTTAATAAATAGAGAAATAATGACAAAGACAAATTAGTTGACTGACCCAATGTTTTAAAATTTGCATATTAACTAATGTTTTTCCCTAAAATAATTTTTGTTGTAATCCTCACCTGAGTGTATGTTTATTGATTTGAGAGGGCGGGAAGGAGAGAGAGACAGAGACAGAGAGATAGAGAGAGAAAGAGAGAGACATCACTATGAGAGAGAAACATCGGTCAGTTGCCTCTCGTACACACCCTAACTGGGGATTGAACCTGCAACCTAGGTATGTGCTCTGATCAAGATTCGAACCCGCAACCTTTTGGTACACAGGACAATGCTCCAATCAACTGAGCCACCCAGCCAGGGCTCCCTGAAATAAAATTAAAGGGTAGTCTCTGCTTCTCTGTGGCAGACATGTTCCAAGATCCCCACTAGCTTCTTGAAAATGCAGATAGTACCAGACCCTATATATACTATGTTTTTTTTTCTATGCACGCATACTTGTGATAAAGTTTAATTATAAATTAGAACAACAATAACTAATAATAAAATGGAACAGTTATGGCAATACACTGTAATAAAAGTTATGTGAATGTGGGGTCTCTTTCTCTCTCTCTCTCTCTTAATATCTAATTGGACTGTAGCCACCCTTCTTCTTGTGATGATGTGAGGTGAAAATACCTACTGATGAGATGAAGTGAGGTCAGTGACACAGGCATTGTGATGTAGCCTGTGATGGACATCCAGCCATTGGCCTGACAGTATATCAGAAGGAGAATCACCTGCTTCTGGTGACCCTGGATCATCAAGCCATGACAATGCCAATGGTCGGATGTCAGGACTAGGTGTCAGTGGTTGGGAAAATTTAATATTTTTGGACTGCGGTAGGTTGTGGGTAACCGGAACACTGGAAAGTGAAACTGCAGGTACGGGGGGAACTCTGTGCTTATTTGTAAAATAACTAAAATTTTCAGGGAATACATGCTCATTTTCCTTAGGGAAATTTGTGATTTTATTGTTGCGGGTATACTAGGTGTTTAGTTAACTAAATATTTTAAAGATTAGAAACAATTTTTTGAAAAAGGTTTTAAAATGTAGATTGGATAATTATCCATTGAACTAAGTTGAATTCAATTGAATCTTTTGATTTGGTGATTTTTAAAAATGTGTTGATAATATTCCCTAATATTAATATCTTGATTTGGAGATAATTGATCTCCATTGATTTCATATCGGCATCACTTAAATTTAATAAACCAATACTCCAAACAATCATTCTGTTTTTTAAGTGAAGTTATAAAATTAAGCTGGAAAAATATCAAAACCTCTACTAGTACATGCTCTCCAGTGATCAAGCCTGTATCTACTTGAGTCTTAACAAATCTGTTTTATGGCTAAAGTGAACACTGTTAATCAGCCCTCCACAAGAAAACAGTTCTCTGGAGTCCAGAGTTAGTCCTGATTCTAAATGCAAACACTCTGAGCCTGTAATTAAACCTGGGTAGGTGCCATCTCCGTGCCTGGACCGCAGAGTAGATTGTTCTGAGGTTGCCACATCTCAGGAGACGAGTCTTTACAGGAGCCTCGGTGATTAGGCCGAGTAATTTGGGGAAACCCATCGCTGTATTTATTTTTACAAGCCAGATGCCAGTACAAAGTGCATTCTTTTACAAAAATAAAAGGGGTTTGGATAAAAAGAAAGGTCCGGGGGTCACAAATGAGACCCTAAAAGTATTTTACAGTTTTTTTTAAGTAGAAAATGCCCTTTATTTTTACCTTCTATGATGGTTCTGGGGAAAAAATAGCTTACCTGCTTTAAGTGCAAAAAATAACTGGGAAACTTTAAGTTATGCCCAGAGTGCAATAAAGACCTTAAAACCAAGACTTTAAGAGACTTCGTGTCTGAAGGCATGGGGAGCATGACAGTGCCATGAGGTAGGGAACAGGGTAGGGGGGGACCCTGCTCGCCATGATCCTGTCTTGTTCCTAAGGAGTCTTTAGGAGGCCCTAGTCAGGCTGTTTTGATAACCACTAAGTAAAAATCAGATGCAAACATGTGGAATTGGTTAAGAGAGGCAGGATTAATGAATGCACTAAAACAACCCATCACACGCTGCTGGGGTGAAGAAGAGGTGGAGGTGGTCATGGTACAGGTTTCTGACCAAGACTGGCCACGAAAGTTCCATGTGATCCACAGATATTTACTGAGCACTTATGTGAGCAGTTACTGTCTAGGAACTAAGGGTGTAACAATGAAAGAAATAGGCAAGGATTCTGCTTTATCTCTTAGGGAGGTTATCCTCGTAAGGAGGAGCCCAACCATGCCAGGAAGGGACAATTGCTTAAGAAGAAATAGAAAGCAGACTTAAGAGGAAAGAGTGATATGGTAGGGTACTTAGGTTGGTTAGGGAAGGCCTTTCTGATAAGGTGACATTTGGGCAAACACCCAAGTGAAGTGAGGGAGTGAGCCAGCAGTCTATCGGAGAGAATATTTCAAACAAAGGGGGCAGCCAGTGCAAAGGCTTCTTCACAGAAGCATGGTTGGCATAATCAAGGAGTAGCAAACATCTTCGCAATTGATCAGATGTGGCTTTAAGGTCAACTTGTTATCTCCTTATCAACTTGTTGGAAACCAGTGTATGCTGTGTAGTTATTGTTGGGCCATGAAGAGCCGGTGCCCACTAATGAGCAGAGCGGTCCCTGTGTTGAGGCAGTGAAGAAAGGAAGATCCTGCTCTCACGAAGTGCAGAGCTGGGCTGGGGCGAGGCTTGGAGAGAACGGGAGACTGAGGCATGACTAGCTAACTAGACAACAAGTAGCAGAACGCTGACCTCCACGTTTCTCCTGTTTGTTTGAACAGCTCTACTTAGCAGCACCACAAGAAGTGTGGAAAGTACAGAACGGATATGTTTGTTCAGTTTTTACATTTCAGATGATGAAGTGAAATGTTAAATGAAACCAAATCTATATTTCTGTTAGTGTGAGACAGGGAAGGAAAATCAACTCCTGGTGCAGACAAGGGAAGAGCAAGACAGTGAACCCAGTTCCTTCACTCCCAGTCCCCTTCTTGTCACCAAGAGGAGCCCCTCCGAGGCCCCCAGAGCTGACATTAGACACAAGAGAGGTCAAGTGACCCCGAGATCCCAAAGAGATTACGGACCCGTTGCTGGATTCCATAGCGGAGCGTGTGTTCAGCTGTCTTTTACTGCACATCCGCCATGAGCCAGCCCTGCGCTTATGTTCTGAGTGCTGTGATGGGGGCCGGCATGGAGGCCTTGGTGTCAGAGAGGTGCTTCCAAATGTCAGGTCAGAAAAGGCTTCCTGAAGAAGGCGACATGTATCTCAAAGCCAGACAAGCAACATTTGGTTGAGTTGTTGCCGTTGTTTTTTAAAAGTTTATTCATTGTTCATTTGCTGACCTCATCTCAGAACCATGCTCCAGAACAGGATTCCTCACCTCGACACTACTGTCATTTGGGGCCGGATAACTTTTTGTTGTGGGTGGCTGTCCCGTGCATTCTAGGATGTTTAGTGGTGTCTCTGGCCTCTACCCACTACCAACTGTACCTGCAGTTGGAGTGAAAACCAAAAATGTCTCCCCCCAAGGTGCTAATTCTCCTGCTTGTGAGAACCACTGGCCCAGAAGAGGAAGTCTCAGGCCAGGCCTGACATTGCTTACCATCTCCAGGTCTACCACAATGACGCTTTGCTGATGAACAGTTGGTCTCATTTTTCATTGAAGCTTGAACAGTGGAAAACAGGTTAAAAAGGCAGCCAGGAGATGTGAAGTTAGCTATGCAAAAGAATTTCCTCAGTGCATTAGCTGTAAAATATCCTCCTCTGTAGATGTGTGAACAAAGCAAGGCCTCAGTAACCTGCTTATGAAAAGGAAAGTTTAATCTGCATTAGAGGACAAGTCAGAAATAATTGTTTTCTTAAAAAATGTATATACTTGCCACTTCAATATTTTAAGTACAGTTATCAGTTTGTTTGTGGTTTTATATGCTTTATTGATTATGCTATTACAGTTGTCCCAATTTCTTTTCCCTTTGTTCCCCTCCACCCAGTGACCCCCCTCCCTCCAGTTGCCCTGCCCCTTAGTCCATGCCCATTGGTTGTGAATATAGTTCTTCTCAACATCTTCCTGTCTGCTCCACTCCCTCCTACTATGCTTCTTAATTCCTGCACCATCTCCCTCCCTTTTCCCCCTTCCTCCTCCCAGCTGACCTCCCCCCAGTATGTTCCCCATACCTATAATTCTTTTTCCACTCTTGTTGCCTACTTAGTTTGCCTTTGTTTTGATTCACTAGCTTCTGTTGTTGGTTGTTGTGATACAGTTTTCATTTTAATGTTCATAGTTTTGATCCTCTTTCTCCTAAATAAGTCCCTTTAACATTTCATTTAACAGTGGTTTGGATCTGATGAAATCCTTCAGTTTTACTTTGTCCTGGAAGCACTTTCTCTGCCCTTCTAGTCTGAATGACAGCTTCGCTGGATAGAGTGATCATGGCTCTAGGTTTTTGCTTTTCATTACTTTGAATATTTCTTGCCAGTCCCTTCTTGTCTGCAGAGTTCCTTTTGAGAAATCAGCTGATAGTCTTATTGGGACCCCTTTGTATGAAATTCTCTTCTCTCTTGCTGCTTTTAAGATTCTCTCTTTATCCTTAATTTTTGACATTTTGATTATAATGTGTCTTGGTGTGGTTCTCCCTGGGTCCAGTTTTTTTGGAACTCTCTGTGCTTCCTAGACCTGTAAGTCTATTTCCTTCCCCAAGTTAGGGAAGTTCAGCTTCATTTTTTTTTCACATAATTTTTCAATTTCTAGTTGTTCTTCTTCACCTTTTGGCAACCTTATGATTCAGATGTTGGCCCGCTTATAGCTGTCCCATAGGTTTCTGAGCCTCTCCTTATTTTCCTCACTTTTTGTTTCCTCTTTCTGCACAAGTTGACTGTTTGTTCCTTCCCTATGTTCCGATTTGTTGATTTGATCCCTGGTTTTCCTTCCCTCACCACTAGTTTCATATGTGTTTTTGTTCATTTCATCAGGACTAGCCTTCATTCCTTCCCTGTTGTTTAAGATCTGCTGTTAGGTCTGTAAGCATTTTTATAACCAAAGCTCTGAACTGTGCCTCAGAAAGATTTCCTATCTGCTGCTTCATTAGATTAGATATTTGCTGTCTGGTCAGCTGCATTACTGGGATCTCTATCATGATCTGTGCCATCCTGACAGTTTTATGTTTACCTTTGCTTCCTGGGTGGGACTGTCACACCTCCTATGCTATAGGGGGTGGAGCCCTGTGCACGCCTCACTCCTGGGTGACCCTTCTCACCGCACTGTGGCATTTTGTGTGGGGAATGGGGGCTCAAGATGGATTCCTGCTGTTCAATTTCCACTGAGAGACTGAGATCCTCCTCCTCCGTCCCCACCCCCTACGGGCCTCACAGTCCAAGGCAATGGGGGTCTGCCTTCCCCCGTCTTGGAATCGCAAACTGACAGGTCTGTTCTGCAGCCAGGGGTGCTCCCCAGGTGCCTCTCGCCTCCCCTTAAATACGGGTGTCTCTGCTTACCATCGTCCTGCCACCATCGCCACTGCTGCCGCCGCCAGCACAGCTTGACCTCTCTGTCCCGGCTTCGCCCCTCCTACCCATCTGGATGAGCACCACTTCTTTATAACTCATACGTACGAGTTCCATTTATTTTCTGGAACTTCTGGTTATTTCTGGTTTTGCGGTAGTTGTATTCCTTGTTAGTTGTGGAAGGAGATGGAGCATGTCATTCTAGGCCTCCATCTTGGCTGGAACAGTTATCAGTTTTAAATTTGCTTGAAAATTGTTGGCAGGAGATGTGTTTGGGGGGCTTTGATAAGTATAGGAAGATTATTTGTATTTAGTATGATAATTGAATGTAAGTGACTTTCACATGAATGCCTGTAAATATAATAGTATAGTTTCATAAATGAATCTAGTGTCCTCAGATTATTACAGACACTGCTAGTTTTTGTCATGTTATTGAAAATATGGACTTCAGTTCTTCCATTATTTGAATTAACAGATTCTAAATTAGTTGCTTCTCACCTCACACACACACACACAAATGAGGTTTTATCTAAAGGATGGAAAGAATAAACATTTATCTAGTGCCTATTATGGTTCAGGCATTGAACTAGGCCAGTGGTTTTCAACCAGGGTGATTTTGCCCTCCAGGGGCTATTTACAAAGTTTAGGGAAAGTTTTGGTTATCATAATTGGAGGGGTACTATATGCGTCTAGTGGGTAGAGGCCAGGGATGCTGCTTAACATCTTAAAATACACAGGACAACCCCACAACAAGGAATTATCTGGCCCAAAATGTCAATAGCACTGAGATTGAGAAACCCTGGGTAGGCTACAACTTCTGTCATATAATCTTTATGACATTCCTCACAAAATCCTTAGAATTATTAATCCCATATTATAGATGAATAAACTGAGGCTCAGGGGTGACATAACTTGCTCAAGATCCTAAAACTAGTTAATGCAGAAGTTAGGGTTCAGATCCACTTGGACCCCATGGTTGGTCATCTCTACCATAGCCAGGTGCTCTCTCATAGGTAGTTTTTTATTCATCACTGTTCTTATTTTTACTTAAAGTCATGTGTGGAAGGATTTGGTAGGGAGGATACTGATGAGTCAAAAAAGAAAAATCAAATTTTGTGCCCAGTCCTATGCTAAGCAATATAGCATGGGCCTACATGGCTTATTCCCTCATACATCATAAATTCTTAGCTAACAGACATGGTCATTTGTTTTCTTGCGTTTTGTTCTATTTTCAATTTGTTTGTTCTATTTTCTAAATGTGTAATTATTTTCCTGCCCCATTACTTTGTGCATGTGCCAAAATTCTGGAAGGCTTTACCCTCTGTCAGTCCATTCCCACCAGCATCCCTGCTCTGCCACAAAAGATGAACATGCAGTTGACAAATCATGCTGCCTAATGATCTTCAGTTTTCTCATCTGAAATGGGGACAATGCCACTTTTCTCACATTGTTGTTGGAATAATCGTACAAGAATAATAATAGAGGTGCCATTTATTGCATCATGTGAGTGTTTTACATGTATTATTCCATTTAATTTTTCCCATTTTAATCTTTTTTTATTTTTAAATTACAGATGACATTCAGTATTATTAGTTTCAGGTGTATATAGCCCTGTGATTAGACATTGTATAACTTACTAAGTGATTATCCCAGTAAATCTCATACCTATCTGACACCATACATAGTTATTAGAATATTATTGACTGTATTCCCTATGCAGTATTTTACATCCCCATAACTATTCTGTAACTATCAATTTGTACATATAAATTCCTTTACCTTTTCTACCCATCCTCCCAACCCCCTTCCATCTGGCAACCATCAAAATGTTCTCTGTATCTATGATTCTGTTTCTTTTCTGCTTATTCATTTATTTTTATTTTTAGATTCGATTGTTGATAGATATGTATTTATTGCCATTTTATTGTTCATATTTTTAGTCTTCTTTTCTTCTTCTTAAAAAAGACCCTTTAAATTTTTACATTATACTGGACTTTCTTGTCTGGGAAGCTCTTTATCTGTAATGATAGCTTTGCTGGGTAGAGTAATCTTGGTTGTAGGTCCTTCCTTTTCATAACTTTGAATATTTCTTTCCACTCTCTTCTGGCCAGCAAAGTTTCTGTTGAAAAATAAGCTGACAGTCTTATGGGAGCTCCCAAGTACGTAATGAACTGTCTTTCTCTTGCTGCTTTTAAGATTCTCTCTTTGTCTTTAACCTTTAGCATTTTAATTACAAGGTGTCTTGCTATGGGCCTCTTTGTATTCATCTTGTTTGGGACTCTCTGTGTTTCGGAAGTTTTCTGTCATCATTTTTTCAAATAGGTTTTCAATTTCTTGCTCTCTCTCTTCTCTTTCTGGGACCCCCATGATGCAAATGTTGTGCACTTGAAGTTGTGTTAGAGGCTCCTTACACTATCTACATATTTTTTAAATTCTTTTTTCATTTTGCTATTCCGATTGAGTGTTTTTTGCTTTCTTATATTCCAAATCTCTGATTTGATCCTCAGCATCATATAGACTGTTGATTCCCTATAAATTATTTTTCATTTCAGTTAATATATCCTTTATTTTTTACCAGTTCTTTTTTGTGGTTTCTATGTGTTTTTTTATGCCACTGAAATTTTTACTGAGTTCCTAGAGCATCCTTATAACCATTGTTTTGAACTCTGTATCTAGTAGTTTGCTTGCCTCCATTTCATTTAGTTCTTTTTCTGGAGTTGTCTCCTGTTCTTTTCATTTGGAATTTTGTCTCCACATTTTGGCTACTTCCATATGTTTGTATCTATGTATTCAGTAGAGCTGCTACATCTCCAGACTCAGTATAGAGGCCTTGTGTAGTAGATGTCCTATAGGGCCCAGTAATGCAGCCTCCCCAGTCACCCAAGCTCAGTGCTCCAGGTACGCCCCTGTGTGGGTTATGTGCCCTGTTCTATTGTAGCTGAGCCTTGATTGCTGTTGACATGACCGGGACAGATTGATACCCAGGCCAATCAGATATGAGAACCGACTGCAACTACAGTGGAGAAGCTGCTGTGCAGGAACTGATCCTATGGAGCAGGTGTTGCTTCAGTGGGGCTTTGGTGCTCACTGCGTCTGCCCCTTGGGTGTGTCATTCCAGAGGTGATTGGGTTGTTATCCAGCATGGTCTGAAGCTGTCCGCTGGGTACAGTGTTCTGGGGCTTCCCAGGAGGTACAAAGTCAGCCACCTTCTGTGCCCTGCCTGGGACAACCCAGGTTGAGCTACATAGCAATCTGCAGGTGGCTACTATTTGTGTTGGGCTTGAAGGTGCCCAGGAGAGACCAAACTGTGAACTAAGGCAGGCTAGTGCCAGGCCTGGGGCCCCTTAGCAAGAGGTACAGCGTGTGAGGCAAGATGCTGATTATTTGAGAGATTTTAGGAAAGTTCAAAGCATGAGGCATGTGAAGCCATTAGTATGGAAAAGGCGCTGTAAAAAGGTTTAGATGGGCCTGAAAGTTGAATGGAGCAGGGTCTCAGTGAATCATCAGGGCGGGGAAAACTATGAGCTGGTTGGATGGAGACTCAGATATGGCACCTGCCTGTCAGCTCTGTTGGGGGTGGGGTGGGGTCTCAAAAGGAAGTGCTTTTGTCTGGCAGAAAGCTTCCTCCTAGCTCTCTCCATGATGACACTGTTCAGTTCCTCCTCGTAAGTTCCTGGCTTGTTTCAAGCTGCTGCCCCAGCACTGGAGCTCAGGGGAGTGAGTCCCAGTAAGTCCATAAATGGGCCCTTTAAGAACTGCCTGGGACTGCAGAAGCCCTCCATCTCACTCAGCTATAATCCCTGCTGGTTTTTACAGCCAAAAGTTATGGGGACTTGTCTTCCTGGCACTGGAACTCTGGGCTGGAGGGTCTGGCATGGACTCCTCACTCCTCAGGGACGGCCTTCACAGCAAAGATGTGCTTCCCAATTTTAAACCACTACACATGGGTGTGGGACCAGCTCGTCCCACATCTCTTCTCCTCCCTCAAGCCTCGATGTGGCTTCTTTAAATCCCCAGTTGTAGGACTTCCATTCAGCTAGATTAGAGCAATTCTGAATGATGGTTTTTCTGTAGTTTAGTTGTATTTTTGATGTTCTTATGGGAGGATTGCATTACCCTATATCACCATCTTGACTGGAAGTCCCATTTAATGTTTAGAATGTCCTTTACAGATAGATGTTGTCCCCAATTTACTGATGAGCAAAGTGAACCACAGAAAGGTTACAGCTTGAGTGTACATGATCAGTAAGTAGCAGAGCCAGCATTTGAACTGGGATGTCTGGTTGTAAGGCCTAGGCTTTCTTAACCACAAAGCCTTCTGTCAAGTGCTATACAAATGTGAGAATTCTTATGAGCAATCGTAACTAGTTTAGATAATTAGAGAGCCTTTGTGTGTACCAGAGGGCCTTCACAGAGCCATCATAACCAACTTCTTTTCTAGTTTTATCACTTGAGGTGATCTTTATAAGGTACCTATTATACTTCACTTTAGTTTTTCCCAACTTAAAAAAGTCTGGCTTTGTTAATAAATTTTCGGAGTACATTTTAAGCAAATTAAGTGCTTTTCTTGATTTGTACAGATTTTCTTTTCATCAATTGACTATTTAAATTTCTAGTTTAAGCCCTCCACTTAGTGCTGATTACAATAGCCAATATTTATGAATATAATTGTTCTGGGCCTTAGCTCTGAGTTCTTTTCAAATTTGATCTTGCTTACTATATTACTAAATAAAATAACCCTTCATCAAGTGGAGGTAGAGAAAACATTTCTGTAGCTACCTTTGTGTTCTGAGGGAGCCAGCCACAAATATTTGGCATCATGGTCAAAGTTTGGCCCTGTGCTAAATCATAATCATTTTTAATGGCAAATAAATGACACATTTAATTATATTGACAGTTGTGTAAACTTTGGTTTGATTTGGGCATTATATGAAGGGGAACTCCCAAAAAACAAAATTTATTTATAAAAAAGCGTGTATTTATTCTTGCACTTTTAAACTTCAGTCACCTTCGAAGTACTGTCCATTTGATGCAATACACCTATTGAGGCGTTTTTTTCCACTGCTCAAAACAGTTTTGAACTTGTTGATTTTGATGCCTTTTAGTGCTTCCACCATTTTTTGTTTTACCTCTTCCATATTGGTAAAACATTTTCCTTTGAGGACTTTTTTCATCTGGGGAAAGAAACAAACAAAAAAGTTTCTTGGGGCAAGATCACGTGAATAGGGAGGGTGGCACACAGGGGTCATGCCATATTTTGGTCAAAAACTGCTGAACACTCAGCACAGTTTGGGTAGGTATGCTCGTAAATACCCATCATGAAATGGACAAATGTGTTGAAAGAATCTTTTTAAAAGTTTTTACTGAAGTTGAACACAGCTTCTCACAACAACACCAGCTGGTACACTGATACAGATGAGTTCCTAGAACACTCATCTAGTGAGGGAAGCCTATACTATAAGGGGCCTGCCTTCCAGAAGATAATTCTTTTTTTGGGGGGTCCCCCTCATATATTTGCCACCTTTTAAAATTACTTTTTAGCTATAAGTGCTAGGTCACAAAACATGAGATCACTGTGGTCTAGCAAAATCTTAAATAATCAGAACTTTCAAATAACCAAGCATCCCACTTCTGGGATAAAGAAGAGAGTGATATGAGCGAAGGCTGCCAATGAAAATTACTATGAAGGTTCCAAGTCCTGGGAAAGTCATGTTAAGTGATCCTCCACTCTACCCACCACACACACACACACACACACACACACACACACACACACACACACACACACACACACACACACCCAATGCAATATTTTAAAACTAAAAAGTGAATGGGATACTGACCACTGATGTCAATCCTGAAGGGAAAAATTGGGGAGAAGATGGATACCCTGTATGTGTCACTCTTATCAGCTCATAAGCATCCCTTGCAAGAATTATTAAAAATAGTGTTTAGGACCCCCATCCTAGTCCTACTGAATCCAAATCTCCAGAAGAACTTAAGAAAATCATTTTTATTTTATTTTTTTAATTGTTGTTTCATTATAGTTGTCCCAATTGTTCCCATTGCTCTCCCCTGCCCCGCCCACCTCCCCCTCTCCCACAGTCAGTCCCCACCCTGCTGTCCCTGTCCATGGGTCATTTATACCTGTTGCTTGATTAGACCCTTCTTCTTTCCACCCTTGTTTAAAATGGCCTAAGGCCTTGGCCAGTGTGACTCAGTTGGTTAGAGCATTGTCCAAGGATTGCTCCACGTTTTATCAGAACATAGGCAGCCCAATCTCTTATACCTTGTGGATCAGCTGAATATACAACATGGATGTAAGACACTTATATTACAATTTACCTACCACTCACACATTTCCTATTTCTTTTGGTCCTCACAGTTCTAAGAGGCTGCCGTACCTAGAATTACATATAAAGAAAATGAGGTGTAGAGAGGATAAATAACTTCTCTAGGCTCATCATATACTCTGAGCAGAGTTTGGACTAAATTCATATATTTTTGACTCAAGTCCTGACTCTGTTGATTTTGTACACAGTGCTAATTCATCACTTCCACACACAGGACCTCCTCTGAGCTATAGAACCATGTAAGGTGGCCAAAGCAGGTATCACGCCCACTTAAAATGATAACACAGTGTCACTAAGACATTAAGTTCTTTATTCAGGGTTGTATGGTGCACCATGATAAACTTGGTACTGACACATGTATCTTCTAGTTCTTATTGCCGATGCAGAAACACAGCCACAGGGTCTCTCAGATTCACAGCCAGCAAAAGCTGATTCTGTTATGTTCAAGGACTCTATTCCCAAAGCAAAAAGAAATGTCCCTTGATAGAGTGACAAATTTTCTTCTTTAACTTATGCCATACATTATGCTAAGCACAATGGGAGGAAGGGGTTCAGGGAAGGTCCCAATGTTAATGAAAAGACATTTTCTGTGCTCAAGGTGGTTGCAGTCAAGTAGAAAATAGACTTAAATGATTTAGAAAAATTTCAACCTAAAGTGTTCTTCCTAACTTTCACTTACTGCCTGAAAATGTCATAAACTAGAATATTTGATTCCGTTGACAGTATTTTACAACGCCGCCATGTGCCAAGCACTGTGATAGGCACCGAGTGTACAAAGATTACTAGGACTGTCACTACACTCAAGGAACAAACTGTTTATGCTTTGGATATGTGTGGTAACAAATGAAAGTAATTTCCAAAGAGGGAGACTTCTTCTCATCCCAAATCTCTGCGTCCAGTCCTAGATTTCCCAATGGGCAAAGTAGGCATTTTGTTAGGGAAATAACATTACATAAGCATTAATGACAGTCATTGGGAAAGAATGTGATATTTTAAAACATTATAATGGTCATCGTGGGAGAAAATAGAGCTTTGTTGAACTTGCTTGTAATCTTTCCTTCCTTCTTCCCTTCATTCCCTTCCTTTCCTTCCCTCCCTCCCTACCTCCCTCCTTCCATCCATTCATTCATTATATGGTAGGATGGGGTGGGAAGGAATATGTTACCTTTTTTGAGCGTTTGACCTCCAAGGGTCTTACTCTGTCCCTACCAAGAGATACAACTCAGACCAGAGATGACCCTACACATCACCCATGATGTACTTGAAACCTGTTTGCATCTGCTGCCACCAAATAGTATCTCTGAATGGCATTTAGAATATGTATGCAAAAATTCAGAGGGATTTTAAAAATTTCAAGCACTGAACGTAGTCATTGAAAGTACTTACCACTTGCAGGTCTGAGGCATACTGTATTTGGAAACCTATCTCCCTCATGTTATTGGATCATAAGGTTGGATCATAATCATTACAGACCTGCATCCTCCAGGCTGCCCTTGGGTAAAGGAAATTAAGTCAGTTGCCATGTGCTATAGGCCTTTAAGGGACTCCCTGAGCTGCAGGATGATGATGTTGCTTAAAATCTTGCTGTGTTTCTCTTTTGCCCTCAGGATAAAGCACAGATGCCTTTCCTTGACTGAGAAAGACATTCCTAATCTGTCCTGTCCTTCTTTGCCCCCCTGGCCTCTTCTGCCCTAATCCCCATCTCCGGTCTCTCTCTATGCTCCAGAATCCTGAACTACTCTCAGATCTCTCTTGCTCAGCAATTTTTGCACATGCTATTCCTTCCATCTGGAATATTCTCACTCCTGCTCTTCCCCTACCTCTCAGTTTAGACATCTCTTCCTCTGGGAACCCTTTGCTGCACATCCCAACCCTAGTAAAAGGTCACATGCCTGCCCTCCTCTGTACACCCCAGGCTCCTTGTCTTTGTCCCCTCCACATGTGGCTGTCAAACTGTTCCCTGAAGCCAAGTATTCTTCACATGTGTGATAGGCGCATACAAACAATTAAGAATTTGTGAAATGACTAAATGAATGACTGAGCAAGTACAATTAGAATTAGTGAGTAAATTCTTCTCATATGCAAAGCAATGAAGGCAGCTCTTACCTCCAATACCTAATCTAAAATTCAACTCTTCTCCTCTTACCCTTATGTTCTATTTTAACCAGATTTATGACTGTAAATATATGGTAATGTGGGGAAAGAGATCACTCGAGGAGGCAAGTACTATTTCCTTCATTCAACATTGAGGAACCTGCAGGGCAGAGACAGCCAGTAACTTCCAAGGTCACACAGCCTCTCAAGAATAGAACTGGGTTTGAACCCAGGTCTGTCTGACTTCTAACACGTAGGACAGGCAACTAGTGAGTACACAGCTGCGATGAGAGCTCGCATCTTCTAATTCTGCTTCTCATTCTTCTACTTGCTCCTTGCCTGAAAAACAAGATTACTAATGTTTTTGTTTTTAATTTCAATGTTAGTATTCAATATAGGTCAAGTGTATCTTAAATGGAAAATCATATGGTGTTCATTGACTACATAACCCTTCACTTCCCTTGTGAGGGGGGAGCTTTAGTGTCCCTCACGGTATAGAAGAGAGGTGAAGGCAGGGAAGTTTTAACTCTCTCACAAGCCCACGTATCTTGGAAGCAGAATGCAGGGGAGTGGTGAGGCGCCAAGAGTAAATTGGGATTAAGGGAATGTGTTAGGAGGAGTGGGGTAAAGACCTTTAACTCTAAACCATCAAAAAAATACTTTCATACTATATTTTTGTGAGCTGAGGCAATTTCTGAGTTTCTGACCTAAACCCTTGCCTCCAAACTGCCTGCTATGAAACTAGAGAAAAGAAGAAAAGAAAGGACAGTGATGGCTTTCAGAAACGTGTTCCAAATCCTTGTCTCTTTCTTCTGTCAGAAATCCTCTGGTGTCAGTCGCTGGCATTCCCTGGAGATTTCCTTAGCAGCAATGTTCTTATGGTTTTTTTTTTTTTACTACACTCCTCTTATAAGAGAATGAATGTTTGGCTTTTAACAACCAGATTTCAGAAAGCAAATCAGTGTAAAAATACATTTGGTTGTAATTTTTGTCAGGGCCGCCATCTGACAGGATTTGAGGATGCTTCCATTTCTGCTGGGATAATAGCTCTGTTATCTGCTGAGATCTCCAAGAGCTCGACAGCACAGGAAGTCTGTGTCTCAGCCTCCCTGCTCCAAATTTAGCTCATGCAGGACCCAAAAAGTGGGTTTACACAAGGAAAATTACTTTAGTGCTAATCCAGTTGACTTGTAAGTAAATTTCGTTTTCCCAGGTCCCTAGTCACACAATCTAAACTGATTTCAAAGGCAGCTTTAGTAACCTTCCCACACTTCGCAAGCACACTCAGGAGCACAGGTGCCCAGCAAGCTGGTCAGTCTCCTGGTCCATTGTGAAGCCTTAGGGTGTTGTCCTTCAAGCCCACAGCAAGGGTCACCCACAATTACACATTGCTGGGCGGATCTGGGAGTGGGCTGAGAGAAGACAGCTTTGAGATAGTCCTTTCACATTTCTATGCCTCTGTCTGTAAAACCTTGGTTTCACATAGAGGGGAGAAAGCAAATTAAATTCTTTGAACCCATTAACAGAAAACTCATGGGGTAAAATCCTATGATGAAAAGTAACAAAACCTTCCTCGTAACCATGTGTTAGATCTGGGTTCTCTTTCTACAACTTACAAACCAGTCAAATGTGATGGGTTTTTAAGACTTGTTTACATTGGTTTACCCAAAGCTCATCAATAAAAACTCCTTATGTTTCTAAAACCTGGTCAGCTTTGCAGCAACAGCCCTAGAAAACGGTGTGGTTCACATGACGTGTTCTCTCCAAGAATGCCAGCTCAGAGCCTTGGGTTCCATTACAAAGCACTGGATATCTTATGTGAGTGGGAACCGGATGGGGGGATGAGAGGTTGATCTGATCTGTGGGTCCTCAACTCAGAGGTCATGAGCTTTTGAAAAACAGGCCTTTTTAAGTGGATTGGCCTACATGTAATAGCTAATACTTATTGACTGCTTATCATGTGTCAAGAATTGTTCTAAGTGCTATTGTGGCTAAGTGCTATTGTGTTTATGGAATCTTCATGATAATCATAGGAAGCAAGTAAAGGTATCATCCTCAACTGAGGCACAGAAGGAAAGGTTAAGTTGTCCAGGTCACATAGCTAATGAATGGCAGAGCTAAGATTGAAATCTTGGTGTTCGATCACATGCAAGTAGCCAGGAATCAGATGACTATAGTAAGTTGTCCTGGACTTGGAGAGCTGTGTGTTGACCCGGGAAAACCAAAAACTTTTCATTGATAAGTCTAGTGGTTTCTTCTCAATTACCAGTGTTGCTCATCTTTGCAGGAAGGGACACTGCTGATTAGACTGTCTTCATTTGTATTTTTGCACCCTTCTCGCCACCTCTCTGAGACTACATTTTTAGTATGCTCTGCTAATTCCCCTTTTTCTTTCGACTTTTATTTGTGGACTCCTCTGCAAGTTTCTGTCCCAGCCCTTCCTCCTTACTCCACCATTTAATCTCACCTATATACCAGGGTGAGCGCCTCATTTTCTATAGCTTCAACTGCCAGCTCTATAAGAATGACTGAAATTTTCCAGCCAACCTTGACTCTCCCTGAACTTGAGACCTGTATGTCCAACTTCTCCTTGGGCATTGACCCATGGACACCCTGCCAGCATTTCCCATTTAACCTGTCCACATTGGCCCAGTAACTGGCACCATAGCCAGCACCCAATAAGAATATGATGTTTAATGGATGAATAAATGCATAAGTTAAAGAGAGTCACCAAGTCTCATAGATTTTACCTTCCCTATTGCCCTAAACTGGCTTCTTCTACCCTTTGCTTAACCTACGCTAAGGTTCCATGGCATCTTATGTTTCTCTTTGTTCTGGTGCGCATCCCCACCCTACATTCTGTTGTCGTTATTCATGTAATATCTTTTCTCCTCAAGAACGTACAGACTTTAAGGGCAGAGACTGTGTTTTATTCATTTCTATCCATCCAATAGCCTTATACTGTGCTTTCCACAAAGAGGCACTTGGTTGCTATTGAAGAATGAGTCAATAAAAGTGGACCTAGCACTTTGCAGTTTACAAAAGGCTTTCACAGATAACTTTTTTAAAAAATTCCACAGTATGTTAAGAAGGTAGGTGTATGAGTCATTAGCCCCATTTTACAGATGAAGAAGCTCGAGGTCAGTGTGACAGTTACTGGTCTAAGATCTTACTGCTCTCCAAACAAGTCTTATGATTCTAAATCAGAGGACAGATTAACCCTTTATCATGACTTTCTCCTCCATGTACTCAGGAAAAACCAGGAACAAAGAGAAAGAGCCATTTGAGTAGGGGGACAATTACCGATGCATCTGATTTGGTGCCTTCGATGTCAGAATTGTTCACCCAAGTTTCATGTGTCTTTCAAGAACCCCCATTTGGAGCTCCTAAGAGTAGCTCATTTCAGAGAAGACCCTGGTACAAGTTTTTTTTGTTGAGTTTCATGTTTTTGTCTCTAAAAAGAAAAGCATGAAGTCAAAATACCCAAGGACTTTTCTTTTGGAATCAGACAAATCTGGGGAAGAGGTTCAGCTTCAACATTTAATAACTTTCATCCCTTGCCCTCATCTATAAAATGAAGATAATAACACTGACCAGGGGGGCATGTGCAGAGTAAAAGGGGGAAATTTTAAAGGGCTTGGCATGGCTCCTGACAAGGGGAGCTCAATCCATCCCTTTCCCCTTTCCCCTTTCCCTGAACTGTGCCTCTAATTCTTTCACGTATGGGATCATGGCCAATGAACTTGGGCCCAAGATGAGACACACTTACTGAGAGGAATAAGAAGAAGGCCAGGCTAATGACTGAAGCACAAGATGGTGCTGAGACATGTCAGCTGCTTCTTGCACATTTGCCACCTGTTTTAGCAAGTGGAGGCCATCTCCAACTTGCAACATGACTGACACACAGCTGGGCCATTCAAGTCAAACCAGCAGAATTCCTCAGGTTAATAAGCCACTTGTCAGACAGTTAACACCATTTGATACTATCTTATAAAATGTGAGAAGCCAAAAGGGAGAGAGCAGTTTCCAGAGAAGTGACTGATGGGGGAGTGGCCCAGTCATTGAGAGTGCAAAGGTGCCCAGGGCAGGTTAGCACTGAAAGAAGAGGGGCTCCACAGCCCTGCAGCACATTTAAAGAAAGGATGGGAGAGACATGCTTAGGTAGTCTGTCAATACGAGGGCTCAGGGTATTGACGGTGTTGACAGAAGTTGTTTAAGATTGCATTAATAACACTGACTCATTGCCTTTTCTGATTGACACAATTCAAACAGGCATCACTTGCCTTTCAGCACCACTGAGAAGTGATAACAATGAGGGGATCATAGAGCCATCCACGTGAATTCCTGGCAGGGACCATGAACCTTCTTCATCGCGAGCTTTAGACCTTATTGGATAGGTGATAAGTTCTCCATTAACTGGATATTTCAATTGATCAGAATCATTTGTCTTTTATATTGTTATAGTCTGATTTTTACTAATTAGGGGTAAATTAGGCAAAAATAAGATAGTTAGGTTTTTTTGTTTTTTGTTTTGTTTTGTTTTTTAAAGAAAAGTACTGTAAGTAACACGTACAGTTTCACATCTGGTACCTTAATCCATTATTTACTCACTAGGTGACCTCGGACAAGTTTCTTAAATTCTTGTATATGTCCCATTTTACTCATCTGTATAAGGAGATAAATAAAATTTCCCTCTTAAGATTGTAATGATAATTAAATGAGATAGCATATGTATATCACTTCATAAGCCTACCTACTTGATAAATGTTAGCTATTTTTATTAATATGGCTTTTATTATCTGCATTTGCCCTCTCTGTTCCTGCCTGACACACATCAAGGTTGAGTGGCTTTGTACACAAAGGTTGATATCATGGGCTTTGGCATTTAGTGGACCTGGGTGTGAACCTGGGCAAATTGCTTCATTTATTTAAGCCTCAGTTTCTCATGTATTAAGCGGGAGTAGTAATATCTGCCTCTCATGATTATTGCATGGTACAAATAATATCGTATTTCTAAAGTGCTTAGTATACAGTGCCAACAAATAGCCGACATTACTATGTTTATAATAAGGACTCTAAAAGCACTATAAAGTACAAAGTCATCAAAGAAAGCAGCTCTTCATTCATTTAACATTTATTTCTTAAACATCATACTTACTCTATGCCAGATACAGAGTTTGGCACTGAGGACACAGATTTACAATGTGTTGAAACAAATAGGGAGTTTCTTGTGAACTCTTGGTCACTAAGAAGACGAGGCCATCCAGTTCCCCTGCACTTTCAAGTTAATCCACGCTCTTCTGTAGAATCCTTACATTCCAGCTGTGGGATGGCTGTGTTTCACAGCTCCTTAGATCAAAACGTGTTTCTACGAACAGTGATGTCGAACATTAAACGGGCTGCATCAAACTTGAAAAGATGGTGCAGAGATTTTGTGTCACAATTTTTTAATGTTATGTCTGGTGAATTTGCACATGGTAAATATAAAGGAGGTTTCAAAGGGGGCAGCTTTACTACTTTGGGCTTTTGGATTGCCGCGCTGCATTTTTAGGAAACCCACATAAAAGAATACCTTTTATTTTTTTTTAATGTGAGTATTACCTCAGAAAGTAGAGCTCTTTTACAAAAGCAGTAAGTCATTCTGAGCATTGTCTTCAGCGATTTTACCAGTATTGTGATGATTGTTTTGATTAACATATGAACCAACCTTTTAGATAACAAGCATTCACAGACACCTATCAGCTTGCTGGGGCTATGTCCAGCAACTAAGTAACTCAAGAGCATGTGCGCATGTGCACAGGTGTGTGTGTGTTTGTGTGTGTGTGCATGCGCGTGTGTGTGTTTAAAATAAAAGAGCATTTTAAATGTATAATGTACTCTTCCCTTTGGCACCAATCTGTGTAGGAAGAAGAATGCTTGGCTGGGACTCAGGATCTAGCCTCTGGCCTCCATTCTTAAGTTTCACCTCCTCCAGGAAGTTTTCCCTGACTACCCCAGCCTCCAGCAGTGTTTTCCTACACCATTCTATTACACTTGGATTCCATGCTATATGGTTTCACACACTGCTTCTCTAGTTGTTTTGCCATTGTGTATCTAGTCTGTCTTCAGGAATTACATGCCCCTTGAGGGTAGAGGCCAAGTCTAATGTCTTCTAAAACCTATGAGATATAGGACAGTGCTGGAAAGTAAATATGCTCCTCTACCAACACCCGATTAACTAAGACCAGTGAGTGATCAGCAATGTGAAAATGAGTTTCTGCCAAACAGTATTTTTGGCAGGGAATAGGGAGGGACGGGCGAATGGAGACTCAAGCTCAGAAGAAACTGGTGAAGAAAGGGCATTAGATTTGACATCAACAGAGGTGTTGGTCTGTTGAGTCCCCACCTGGTCAATTCATAGGCCGATAATCAAGTAGAAATTACTCTAGCTCTTCAAGTTTATTTTTCTCAACTTTAAAAATATCTGCTTCATCGGGTGATTTTGAGGATCAAATGAGATAATGTATGGAAATGCTTTGTAAGCAGGAACCCAGTTTACACATGCTGTTTTTTCCATTCAACTTTGATTTGCTTTGGGTTAAAAACGGGTCATTTTCTTTCCTCAAACCAACGAGTAAAGGAGCAAATGATAAAAATCACATTTTCCAAAGTCACCTGGGCTTATAGAAGAAATCAGATCTCCCCGGTGTTTGCCCTTGTCTCACACCAGTTCACCCACTGCATCCCCTGATTAGTCCAATATGTGCATGTAGGCTTCTGTAGTTCACGAAAGCATGCTTGTGTGTGTTCTCATACAGAAATCCTGGGAGACAGGCAGTGGAGGCCGATTTCACTGATAAGTAAGGTGAGCCTCCGAGAAGTTTACGAGACACCCACATCACCCCAGCTGGTTTAAAGGGCCTCCCAGGCTTGTCCTCCCCATGATGCCAGCTGGTCTCTGCTCTGCACGTGTCTTTCCCAAGCCATTCTCAATCACAAACATGATCTGCTTCCTAGTTGGGGAGATCAGTTCACTAGCGTCAGAGTAATAAAACCACTCCAGGTAAAATTTCGCCCAATTTATAAGACTTCACTATTTCATAATAAATGTAATTATTGCACTCCTGGCTTATCTACATATTTAGCAGCATAACAGACTGGTTAACAATCAGAGGGAGCCAGTTCTAATCCTCCTTCTGATGTTCATGGGATAAAGGAGAAATGGAGAAGCCTCTCTGAGCCTTGGTGGATTCAGGTTCCCGAAACCCAGTTCCCAGGGGTGCAGTGACAGTGAAATGGCATAATGCACACAGGGCCCTCTGTCTGCTCTGTGACTCGTGGATGAAAGCTGCTGGTATTTCAGCTGCTCCTGGCTGTGTGAGGTAAGGTAGGATTTATGTCTGGGTGACATGTGAAGGCGTAGCATTTGGACCTGTAGATGCTGTCATGGTTTGACTGTGTTAATGAAACACTTCATTGTGTGTCAGCCACCGTCACCTTGACAGGCCATCTCTGGCTGGCGTGACCCAAGAGCCTATGAGGAAAGGACATGTCACTGATGACACACCAGATTGCCTGTGTTTCTTCCTTCTTGAAAAGCCATTTCATTATTTTAATTTTTTTCCACACACCCCTGACTCCTTAGCCTCCAGGAAGGTCACTGTGTGTACTCCACAAGAACGTGGTTTCCCTTTTACTGCCTTTCCCAGCTCACTCCTTGTTGGCAGCATTTTTCTGCCAGGCAGTGAAAGCAAAGGTGGTTCCTATTTTGTAGTCATAGTTTTTCATCCTTCTTTCTGACTCTGAACAGCTGCTTAGGAAGACGGCTGGAGGCATGGGGCCTGCGGTCCAGGCGTTGGCCTTCATCCACAGCATGTGTATTAAAGGTGGAACCGTGGTGTGAGGTGTGTCTGATGATACCCTGGCTTTGGAGATGAAGAATCAGATGCCTGAAATAGCTTGAGTAGTTATTCAAAGCCACATGACCAGAGCTTTATCTGCCTCCAAAGCCCTCAGTCTTGGACATCATGGCTTAGAGTTTTTCTAATGCCACCTTTCTAACAAATGTCCTCTAGGGAAATAAGTAAATAAATAACAGAACACCTGTTATGGGGGGAGTTCACATATAGTGGCAGTCCAATTGGGGAAGGCTATGCTCTTTGAGAGGCAATGCCTTTTGGAGCTTCTCAACTGCTCTCCAAAGAGGTAGCTGTGCACTCTCCACCTATGGGGGATTTCTTTCCTGGGTCTTCAGAGGAGTCAGCTGGATGATCATGATTCTTCTTAATAAACCCTGACACCCAGAGAGCAGGACTCTCCCCCACGAACAGGACCATGGACAGACTATGAGGGGCGGCAGTCAATGACAGGGTTGCGGCATCAGGCTCAAGGGAGATCTTGGGAGGGTGGGGACTGTGAGGAGTTGCTAGCGGGAGGTTAAATGTCATGTGAGCCACAAATGCGAACCACATATGTAATCTAAAATTTCCTGAGCCATATTTTAAAAAGTAAAAACAGGTGAAATAATTTAAAGAATATATTTTATTTACCCTAATAGATTCAAAATATTAATGAGCTATTTTACATTCTTTATTATCCAGAGCATATTTTACACTTACCACACATCTCTGTCTGGGCTACAGCAGGCACATGTGGCCTGTGACTACTGTATTGATCACATGGGTCTAACAGCAGCAGTGACAGTGCAGCCTCCCGACCCACCAGCACTTACTCCCCCACCCCTGCTTTATTTTTCTGTATACAGTTATCACCAGATGAACTATATATGTCCTTTACTTGTCTCTCTCATTATTAATTAGGATACAGTCTAAGCTGGTATTATAATGACAGATGATAGATAGATAGGTAGATAGATGATAGACAGACAGGGAGAGCTGGAAGGGTAGTTCTGCTCTCCATGCTGTCCCTGAGAACCAGGCTCAGTCTGTCTTGTTCCTCTGCTGGCCTCAACCTGTGGTATTTATCTTGTCTTAGTGGCTTCTTTGGCATCTTCATGGCCACACTTCTATCAGGAGCAAACCCTTTTTTTCTTTTTAAGGACACAGTCCTCCCTTCCTTCCTTGCTCCCTTCCTCCCTCCCTTCCTTCCTCTTCCTGCAAGGGCCTGACCCAGAGATGGTACATTTCCCTTCTGTTCACATCTCTTTGGCCAGAACATAGTCACATTTTACATACAACTGAGGTCTCCTGCTGAATGAGCCAGTGGCCAGCAGATGTGGGCAGTTCTGATATGGAAGTTGGAAGGGAAGAGCCACCCGCCCAACTGGAACGTTTCCTTCACTGATGTAGCCCCAGCAGTGGTGGGCCAAGGGTAGGGCTGTGGGAGCATCACTCTGGCAGGAGGAGTATCTCATACGGCATTGTTGGAATTGCAAGCACACAATGGTAATAAAAACAGACTAAATTATAGCTGGTTGCATTGTTATTTTTAAACTCTCCATAGACCCTGCACCACCTATTTGCTGTACCAGAGAAGATTGCTCCCGTATCCCGCCCTTGGCATGCCCCTGAGCCCTGGCATCTAGAGTAGTGGCTGGCACATCGTAAAGACTTGGGATCTGTAGAATGAATGAACTACACCCTCGCTGCCTCACCAGGTTCTAGCCCTTAGGACATGCCCATGGTGAGCCGCTGCTCCCTCTTTAAACCATGAGCTCCTTGAGCACCAGAACTTGCACCAGCTGTCACAGCTTGAGACCAGGTACTCGATTGATGTTGGTTGAATGAAGGAACCAATCAAGTTCATGGAAGGCTGCCTCCCATGGCCGCCCCTAGCCTGCATTTCACTGACTCCAGACAGGAACTTTCTATCCCATTCTCTTCTCTCGGTCCAAACAGCGGAGGATGAGCCTGGAAAGGCAAACTGGCTCCAATTTGTGAGTTACCTTAGGCATCAGGTTAAGAAGTTTGCACTTTGTCCTGAAATCAGTAGGGGACCATCAACACCGTTTACCAGGTGGAGCTTTAATTGGGGATATGATTTAGTGATATGAGAACGGAAAAGAAGGAACTAATTGGTGTTTTCTCCTCAGACTTTCTGACTTCAGCTTTGTAGGCAATGGCATTTTCCAGTTTTCTTCAACTGCCAATAAATACGTTTTCTGACTGGAGATAAGGAGATGAGGAGGGAACTCCAAAGAGCACACCTGTCGAGCAGGGACACAGTGTCCTTCAAGTATTTGGAGTCTGTCCCCATGTCTCCTCAAGTCTTCTCTTCAGGATCATCTCTCTAGCACCTTTAGCCATGCTTCTTGGGACATGATGTTAGTTCTCTTCACTAAGCTCGTTTCTGCTTTCCATGAGGGATGGTGTATGCATAACCCTGTTGAACTCTGATGCCCAGTGTAAGGCCTGATACTCCAGGTGAAGTTTGGCTGGTATAGAGGAAGGCAGGATGGCTCCTCCCTCATTTCAGAGAGTTCATTCCTACTCATCAGTGCCCCTAGGGTCAATCAACATTTTTGGTAGCTTTCTTCCCTCCCTGGCCAGCAGAGAATACCATCAACCAATATAGCATCCCATATACCACCTTTTTCTACAGATATATTTTAAATCTGCCAATCTGGAAAGGAAACTAGAAATCATTAAAATAAAACACATTATTTTTTTTTAAGTGGTTATTAGGCTACTGCTATATCTCTGCAAATATTCTAAGCACAAGAACTTAAGCACAGAGATTAAAATCAAGGGCCAACGAGATATTTGATACTCCTCCTCATAACAGGGCATCGTGCATTGTTGTACTATTGCAAATTTTCTTAATTTTATTAATTTTGTAATTCTATGGGTTTGGTTTTTTGTTTGTTTTTTAAATTAATTTAATTGTTTATTTTATGTTTAGAGAGAGGGAAAAGGAGAAAGAGAGGGAGAGAAACATCACTATGTGGTTGCCTCTCACTCGTGCCCCCAACTGGGGACCTGGCCTGCAACCTAGTCATGTGCCCTGACTGGGAATCGAACCAGCGACACTTGGCTCGCAGGCTGATGCTCAATCCACTGAGCCACAGCAGCCAGGGCCTCTATGGTTTTGGTTTTGACATGTTGGACTTAGGACATTATTATCCTTGGAATTTATAAAAGAACATTGTGCCTGGCATTACATGAAGCCAACTTAGAAAACCAAAATTTGCCACTTAACTAAGTGATTTTGGATAAGTTAGTCTGTCTCTCAAAATTTATCTCTTTGTCTAATAAGTAATAATACCAACAGTAGAATGGATAGAGAAAATTCACAAAATGTGCAGTTTATATGATAACAAATACAAATGTTTTACAAATGTGTGAACATAAGAAAAGGTATTTAACTTCACTAAGGATAATAATGAGATGCAATCTTAAAAAAAACAGTAATACTTACAGAGGTTCCTTAACAGGTAGTTTTTAGCAGCGAGTGAAGGAAACAGTCATTGCATCCTATACCAATGATAGAAATATAAATTACAATCATTTTCTTAGAAAACTATTTGAAGTATATGTAAAAAGCCTTAATAACATGCATTCCTTTGACCTAGAAAACAATTCCACTCAATGTGTTTAGCCTAGAAAGGTAACAATGATGTATATAAGAATTCATACTTAAGGATATCCATCTCAACATTTTTATAAATAATGAAAAGACAAATACAACATAAATGTTTAATTGTAACCACTAAAAACCAAGTTTTAGAAGAATATTTAATGATGCAGAACATACACATTGCATTAAAAAGAAGAAATTATGTCTAATATAATTCCAATTTGTAAAAAGAATTCATTTGTGTGTTTCTATATGTGCATAAAAATATATGATACATGTTAGAATTTATCTGTAGGTTTAGGACATATGGTCATGTTAAATCTTTTTTTTTTTTTTTTTTTTTTTGGTATGCTTCTCTCTTTTTCAAAATTTTCATAACATTGCTTTTTAAAGGGTGGATTAAGAAAACAGTTCCATATCTTATAAGACTGGTGAGAATCTAAATTTAAATTATAATATCTACGTGGAAACATCATACAAACATATTTCATTGTTGTTAGATACTCATTATTTTCTTATATTTTGCTTTTCTTTTACACTTCATCTTGTTCTCCCTCCTTCCCTGCCCTATCCTTTCCCTCTCTCCACCAAGCCCTTACTTGTCCTCACTTTCTGCTCCCTGCCTTCTCTCTCAGGCTCTGTCTTATCCCCGGTCCTGGCCCTGAGGCTTGGCTCAGCCGCTGCTAGGAGTCAGAGTCAAACAGTTTGCTGACCCTGATCTGAAGCTCAGTTGATCCAAACTGAGCAAGAAGTGAACAAGTTTCTTGCATTTCCTTTCAGACCTCTAGTAGCCCTGACACACATCCTGGACCAATCAGGACTGTGTGAAATGTATGTCCATCAGTTCAGAGCTGTGCTCTTGTCATATAGGACCGAATTACCAACTCCTCAAAATTGCTGGGAGTCGGAGGGTGCTTTTTTGTTCTGCATCACCATCGGTTTGATGCCTCTGCCTTCCAGCACTACTCGAAAATAGCTTTGTCAAACAAAGCATGAACACTAGGAGTTTCCTGACATTTTCATAACTATGAGCATATGATTTGCAGTTCATATTGAATAACGATGTAAGAAATCTGCCAAGAAAGTTCCAAATACTATTTCCAGGACTGGTTCATAACCAGTTACAGCTGCCTCATCGCAGAATGTGAGCACAGACTACCAGGTTCTGTGGTTCTCCTGCTTGCAAAGTTTGTATTAGTTACTGGGAGTTGTTCTAATGGGGGAAGTCACTCTCCTGGAAAGCATTTAAGATGAATAAAGCTAAGGGTTTAACGTTCTAATGAAAAAATTTGTCAATATTTAAATCAAACGTGTGAACACTAAGTGTTTTTACATATGTTTGCTGCAGAGGTTTTGAGGCAGTCTTTGGCTTTCCAGACGCAAATAGAGTAGATCGATGCACTGTTCAACTTTCGAACAATGACAAAGGAAAACATGGCGTAATTGCTTCACTCACAGCCTGCCAGGAGATTAATTGCCTCAGAGATGTATTTTATGCAGTGTCCAAAACCTGCAGAGTCTACTGGAGTGCCTCGCTTTCGCTAGGAGAAAACATATGTCACCTCTCACCAAAGATGTTTATGTCTTTTCACAAACCTGTCTTCTTTCAGCCTAAAGACATTCCAACTGGAAATGACTACAAAGCCAGGAGTTGATAGGTTAGGGGTGTTTAGTAATGCTTAAAATAATACCCTCGTGGAGTCAGATGCGATTCTGTACTATGAACCCAGTGTAACAGCAACCTGGACCCAGGGGACTGTGAAGCCTTTTTGTTGCAGGCTAGAGAAATCGGCGGGAGGGGGGGCGGGAGTGCGGAGCCTGCCTTTGACCTGCCAACTCTGAAACTAACAAATTTGGGGGCTGCAAAGCACTTGGGGAGCTAGTTAAGTGAAGTTAATAAATATGGATGGAGCCTGTCCTGGTCCACCTCTGGGACTGTATTCAAACGAGGGATTGCTCAAGGCTGCTGGTGATGGAGTCTGGAGAAAGTCTGCACAGCCATGGCTGAGAAGCATAGAGAACGAATCCATAAACATTTATTGGGTGCCTTGTAGGAACCAAGTTAACGGTGCTGGGCTCTGCAGGGAGTGAGACTGGGGATGGGCTAAGCCACAGAGGAAAAATATGAACAGCTGCTACACTTCAGGAACATTTTGCCTGGTGGAGGACCAGACATTTCAACAGATAGTCATAATGTAATGAAGTAAATGCAGGATGCTAGAGAGAACATATCTTCTTGTGGACTAATCTGGGGGTTTCAGGAAAGCCTCTTAAAGGAGATAAAACTGAGCTAGAACTGGAAGGATGCAGGGCGGTGATCCAGGTGAAGGAAGGTGAGAATGGATTTCTTGGAAGGGAAATAGTCAAGGCACAAATGTCTATAACAGTGTGATGTCCTATTCCTAAGTCCTAGAGTCCAAGGTGGGCAATGGCAGGAGTCAGAGCTGAAGAAGTGGATGAGGCTGGTCATTTGGGGACCTTGTGATCTCTGTTAATGTGCTAGGACTGCCCCCAGGGCATTTGTGCAGTGGAGAGTCACTGAAATAGTAAGCGAGAGGTGATATGGCCCACCTATTAGGTAGCTCGTTCTTTAGCAGCATGAAAGGTCAATTTACAGGGTGCAGAGTGGAGGTAGAGAGACAGACCAGTTAGGAGGATACTGCAACCATCTCGGTGGGATATGCTGAGAAATTAAACTACAGTAACCATAAAATGTTAGAATTGTAAAGAACATTAGAATTGGTAAGAACATATCATATAGTTCAATTTCCACGTTATACAAATGAAGTAACTGAGCGCAAAAGAGGGGGAGTGATTTATCCAAGGTTACATGGTAATAAAGCTTGTGGGCAGCCAAATCGAGACCAGGGACCCTGGCCTTCTGATTTCCAGCCCAGTGACTTTTCCACTCAGCAATGCCAAGTTCAGTCCCAGCATCTTGCTTGTTAGGCAATGCCCTGGAGACACTTCAAAATTTACTTGGCCAGCATTTTTCCTGTTAATATCTAGGAGGTGGGAACGGCATTTGCTGTATCAAGCCAGACTGCCTGGGAGGGATCTTTTCTCTTCACCTTCTTTCTCTCTGGCTTTAGGTATCTCCCTTAGTTTTGCCACCTTCTTCTCCTTTTCCAGAAAACCTTCTTAACTACTGCTTATGAAATTTTCTCCCTTCTGCTGAGTCTTAAGTGGTGTACAACACAATCTAGCACCTTCTCTCGAGCTTGCTTTCTCATTATGTGAATCTAACTATTGTATCATTGTGGAGCGCTGGGACAGTGTGGAAGACATGTGGTCCGGCAAAATCTAGGTCAACTATTTGCATCTACACTGCTCCCTTGCACATATAACCATTTTACATAGCAGCATTATCTTGTGCAAATACTGTTTGATGGTGTCTTTTTTAGTAAACTGTGTGTGCGTGTGTGCGTGTGTGTTTGTATTAGTTTTGTTGTATTCCTAAACATCAAGAAATTTGGAGTGAGGCCTAAGGCTTTAGGTAACAGACTTAATTTCCGAATGTCACTTTCCTCAAGGGAAAACATGGATAATACTGTTACTTTGAGGGCTCCTGGCACATGGTAGGTGTTCAGAAGTATCAGTCCTACACCCACATTTTTTATTGTTTCTAGTTTTGGGAAATATGGTATTTTCATAAACATCTACATATGATGACAAATGGTACCCATAGCTAAAACTCAAGGATCATTGATTTCTTAAGGATATTTTTGAGCACAGAGGAAAACCTTGATACCTTGCAAAAATAGGAAGAAAAAAAATGAAGAAATGAAAACTACATTAGCTAATAAGTCTGTGGCCTTCCAATATTATATATATTGCAGTGAGAGAATTTATCGTGTACCTGAGGATGGCCATGTGGTTCATGGAGAGTGCCAACCACAGGGATGACACAGTTTCCCATTAGAGACGGCCCTCTGGCAACCTCGTGGGGGGTTGAAAGAGCAGAAGGTTCGAGGCTGGTCTCCCAGTTATCAGTGAGTCAGCTGAGGGGTGGTGGGCACCTGAGCCAGGAGGGAGGAGAGGTAGATTTCAAGAAATGCCTTGGTAGCTAATTTAGTTTTCAAGTTAAATTGTTGCTACTCTAAAATGCTGCCCGTTTTCCTCCTCTGCTCTTCTCCATTTCTTCTGTTCAGCAGAAGTAAATTCATGCAGAGATTAGGAGGTAGAGAAATTAAATATAAATTTCTGGTTGTTAGATGAACTCACGTTCCATCTTTGCAGAGATTCATGCAGAGATTAGGAGGTAGAGAAATTAAATATAAATTTCTGGTTGTTAGATGAACTCACGTTCCATCTTTGCTGAAGTTAAAGTAAAAAGTGGGAGAAATTTAATTCATTTATTAAATATTTTTTAAGTGTTAACAACTTAATACATACAAGATGCTGTTATAGGCAACGAGGACATAGCAGTGACCAAACCAAAGTTCCTGTCCCATTGTCTGTTTCTAAACAATTTAATATATCAATGCGATGCATAATCATCAGTCAGGTAAGGGCTAGGGGAAAAATGGCAAGCATGAGTCAGAGAGGTCGTAGGGGCAGACAACCATGTAAGGACATCGCAAGGACTCCAGTTTTTACTTAGCGTGAGAAGAGAAGGGTTGAAGAGATTTGAGCAGAGAAGGGACATGAACTGGTTTATGTCCCAAAGGATTCCCTCCTCCTGCCATATTGAGAATAGACTAGGGTGGCGGCGAGTGGGAACAGGAAGAACAGTTTTGAGACTTTTGGGAAAAAACCATTCTGAGGTAATGGTGGTCGGAACCAGAGGGGAGCAGGAAAGCTGGGTTTGGGACTGACTTTGGAGGAGGAGGTGGGAGCATGGGCCGCTGGTTTGGATATGGTTATGAGAGAAAGTGTAGCAACAAGGAGACTGTGGAAGCTTTGTTATGAACCGTTGTAAAAAAAAGGAATTGTTATCTGCTGGGATGGAGGAAGAATTCAAGAGTGGTCTTGGAGGGAAATAAGAGTTCAAGTCTAGGTATGTTGAGTTTGAATTCCTTTTAGATACCCAACGGGAGATATGGAGGAGGAAGTTCAGAGAGTGTTCTGAGCAGGAGATATGAATTTGGGAGGACACAGGAAAGTCAGGTAGGAACTGAGAGGAGAAGGAAGAGGTCTGAGGACTAAGCCTCGGGATCTCAGTGACTGAAATCTTGAACTAGCAAAAAAGAAGTCATAGCCAAAGAAGTAAGGAAAGCCAAGAGAGAACAGTGTCCTGTAAGCCAAGTGAAAGAAAGTGTTTCCAGAAAGAGTAAGAAGCTGTGTCAAATGCTGGAAATTCAGTTTTGGGTATGGAACGAGGCAAAGCCTTTGCTTTCGGTGGGTCCCAGAGCAGGGTGGAGACCTGGGGGAAGCAGGTGTAGACATCTCCTTTGAGAGAAGTATTGCTATAAAAGGGAGCAGAAAAATGTTAAAGTAACCTAACAGGAACACAGTCAGAAAGAGAGTTTGTTTTAAGATGGGAAATATTACGGATAGCACATTGGCGTACTGATGGGAAAGATCCATATAGACGGGGCAATGTGGTGATGCAGCAGAGAAATGGGGCAACTGGCAGAGCAGCGCCCATGAGCAGGTGACGAGGGTAGGATCCAGGTGTTCAAGCTGATAGTTGGGGAAGGGGGCAGAATTTATGGAGCAGACCGAGTAGGACTAGAAGCAGCAATTTAATTAAACTTCACTTCTTAAAGGCTAACCCCTAAGTGTTGGCTTTGCTGACTTCATAAGCCATCCCCACTTGTGTTTGCAACATATCCACAGAGTTCATACACAGGGATAGTTTTATACATGACTAGTCTTTGGTACAATGAGAGGAACTCTAATGTACAAATTATTATTTTTTTAAGTGGGAGAAAGAGCTTCCAGCTAAAAACCTAAGCCAATATAAACACCACAGAACAGTAGGGGGTAAGAGGTGGCGAGGTGGGGGGTTTTATCTGTCTTCTTCTCTCCAGTGCCTAGAATAGTGTGCATGGTACATAAATAAAGCAGAAAGAGAATTTATATTTCATAAGCAAATAAATACTTTGTATACATTATCATATTTAATATGCCAATATTAATACAGATGAGAAGATGGAGGCTCGGAGTACTATGCACGCACCACAGGGCACATACAGCTAGCAGGCAGCTGGCTGTCAGGACTGAACCCAGTTTGGTGGGTCCCCAAACCCCTGGTCTCTCCATTACACCACGTTCTGCCCTTCTAATGAGTTGGCGAACTAGGGAAGGTCATATAGACAATCACTCTTGGTTCTTTCAACTTTAAAGAGGGTTGGAAAAGACGCCTGTTCAGTCCTGTTCCAAGTAAATGACTCCGTAAGGTGGGAGGCCCAGAGGACGGCTACAAGGCATGGTGCCTGCCCTGGGTTAGCAGTTCCCCTCCACGCCAACACGGCAAGCCGGCGCCGTACCGTTTCTGCTGCCTCTGCCGTAGGCTCAGCTCTGTCCATTCCAACAGCTGGGTGCTCTGCCCTCTGCGTTGGTTTATCGTGCGCCCTTGAGGGAGGTTGTGGCCTCCGCCCTTTGGAGCGGGACCCACCGTCTTAGGCTTCCAGCTCCAGCCTTAGATCTCTAGTCCCTGCATTTGCCGCTTGTCACGATCACGTCACTTTCTGGTGTCTCCTTGTCTTCAGTATGAAATCCACCCCCTCCCCTTTTTTAGTATGATAATTTTGAGGTGGCAAGTTTAAAATAAAACTATATTTTAAAAAAAGACTAGAGGACCGTGAAAGCAAGACTGGAGTACATGAGAAGGTAATGGCATACTGAGCCTTTCTACTCCCCTAGACGCAACAGATTCAGCCCCAACCCTCGGGCCCGTCCTGCCATCCACCCCATCCCACCCCCTCACTCCCATTAAGCCTCACTGCCTCTGACACCACTTACTTTGGCTAGCATACTATTTAATCCATGATTTGTTGAGTTATTCCTCTTTTAAGCTATCACCTCCTCTGGAAGCCTTCCCAGCCTCAATTGGATACCCTTCTTTTATTCTCAGCAAAGGCTCCAACAAACGTGTAGGTTAAAAAGAATAAGGAATAGGAAGAGAGAAGAAAAGAGGGGGAAAGGAAGGGGAACAGAGATTGTATTTATCACATTTATACTTGTCCCTTACTAGACTGTAAAGTCCTGGTGAATGGGAATTATATCGTTGGTATCCAAATGCCACGGTTAAAAGCCATCCCCTTTCTCTGCTCAGCACTTCCCTACTCTAGTTAAAGCCACCAAATCCACCCCTAGTCGACATTTCTCCCTCAGGAACCTACTAGACTTCACAGTTCTGTTCCAGAGATCCCTTGTCTAACAGATAGCAATGCTTGTCCAATTGCAACATTCACTTTTGGTGCATCACAAATCAATCCCATTTCAATGTGAATTTCTGCTTCTTCTACACTTTTTAAATGTGTAAGATTCTGTGTTTGACCTGGGTACCTCTGCATTGCCTTATTTTGGACTGGGGGTTGGGGGAGGCATTAAACTCACCATTGCTTTTTATGGAGACTAGTACAGTAGTCCGCCCTTATCCGTGAGGATTACATTCCAAAATACCAGTGGGTGTCTGAAACAATGGATAGTACCAAACCCTATATATACTCTGCTTTTCCCTACACACATATATCTTTTCAATTAAAGGAAGCACTTCACAGCTTCTCTCCGGTATCACCAGCATCATTACTCTTGCATTTTGGGGCCATGACTAAGTAAAATGTAGGTTACTTGAATACAAGCACCGCAATGCTGTGACAATCAATTTCGTAACTCAGACAGCTACTAAGTGACTCACAGGCAGGTGAGGTATACAGAGTGGATTCCCTGGACAAAGGGATGATTCACAACCCGGGCAGATCAGGGGGGACTACTATAGTCTTTCTAACGGCCGTCGGCAGAAGGAGTAAGAAAAAAAGCTGAGATGAAACAGAAAAGCAAGAATTAGGCATTGGGTTTCACCCCACTTCTGAGTAGCAAGATGAAATTAAAACCCTTCTAAGAAGTCCCTAAATCCCTTTTACCACTCTCTCCACAAACCATCCCTTTTCAATCCATGGCCCAAGGCATAAAAGGAAAGTGAGAAAAAAAAAAAAAAAGTCAAAGCAACCCTAGTAACATTTGTGGTAGAAAATCTGACCAGATTGGTATGTGTGAATTTTATATTATTCTAAACTCCCATTATTCTCAATGGGAAAATTTAGGGGGTAGTTTGAATGCTTTATGTTTGGAGACCTGCCAAAAAATATCTAAAGGGTTTCCAATGAGCACTGGGGGCCACAGTCTTTGGGGACTCCAAGTCCCACCTATGCATTCCCAGCTCCAGCCTAAGCCGGGAGCAAGGTAGGCCCTTCATAGGAGGACAAGTGTAAACACCCCACAGCTCCTCAGAAGGCGCAAAGCTGCCCCACCACAAAACCTCAGTAAAGAAGAGAGGGCAAAAAATCAGTTTTCTTTTTCTTTTTTTTAGTGATCTCCCATATTCTCACAAATACCATACTAGTGCAGTCCTATCATTTCTAATATGCTGAAATCAGAATAAAATGTATTACATGCATAATTTTCCCCTCAAATTACATCTGTGAGAGACAAGCCTGGGTAATTCTGCTCCTTTTCCAAAGTGAAATGCAACCCTCGTGTTTCCAAACATCGCTGTGAAGCAGGGCCAACACCTTCCCTCTTCTAAGTTGGACACAAGCAACTATTATGTGCTGCTCTGGAAACTGTGACAGAACCTTATTCATCTGTTTGTTTTAATGGTTCATAGCCAAGAAAAAAAAAACTTAAAAAATTTAATTTAATTTTTTAAAGCAAAATGTGGTGTGAGAAAGAGCAAGGGACTCTCTCGCTAAGGAAATAAATGTGAACAATTGCCGGTGTTCAGGTGTGGGAAACAGCAGGTGATACTGGACACAGACACCTCCAAATGGCTTGTTCCCACAAAGGCATTCCAGGAAGAGGAGAAGGGACATTAGAGCGAGCTCGAGTCTCAGCCTTGGGGATTGAGGTTTTCTCTCTGAGTCATTACCCCTCTGGGTGGACGTGCCTTGCTTGGCTCACTTTGAAAGCTGATGACCTTTAAAGGTCAAGTATGTTAACTCATTATCCTCTTTGATGCCCACGTTCAGGCTGGTCTTTAGAAAACAGAATTTGTGAGATAACTTGGGGATCACATATTTAACCTGTCATTTCTTGACCACAGCCACCTGAAGGCCCCGTGTGTTCTTGGTTCTCCCAACAGCTCCCCTCTCCTTCACTCCACCCAGCTCGTCCATGTCTCCACTTGTCTTTGTCCTGAGGCCTCTTCTCTGAGGGTCTCCTATTCTAAGGTGTGTGAAGTTAAAGATGATAAGACTTGAAGTATTTCCCCTCCTCGCACTTAGCATGTAACCGAGAATGCTTCAAGGTTCCAAATCTTCTCAGAAAAAGGAAGGAGGTCTTTTGGGAGAGGTGGTAACTTTTTGATCACATCAGATTATAATTTGTTCTTTACATTTCTGTGTCTGATCTTTTATCCACATTGGAAAAATTATTCAGCCTTTAGTTGAATCTTTATCATGTATCTCTCTTTTTAATTAAAAGACAGAACTGATTTTCAATTTAAGGAGATCTGACCGCACCTTCCAAGAGAGAACCCTGTGTCTGAGGTAGGAAGATGTGCACCCAGCCCTGAGGTTCCTAGAGCCAGCCCTGGAAAGCACTGAGTGTGTGCTACACTTTAACCAGATTGACTAATATGTGGCCTGATTTATAAATTTAAAAAGGGATACTTTCCGTACATTTATGGCCACAATGGTCTCTTGGGAAAGCACTGGTAAGTTATTTTTTCTTGGGTAAAAAGAAATTACTTCCTGCATGAGAAAAAATAACTTGCACTTTGCTAAGTGGCTCACTAGCACATACCTAGGGAAACAGCAACTCTCTGCGCTGTGTGATGGCTTTCTTTCAAACCAGGATTCAGGGCTTTGGGGGCAGGCATCTTGATGTGATTTCATCTTTACAGCTCAAAATGGGGCTCTTAATTAAGAGGGACTGCAGGGAGTAAAATCCAAAGCGTTGGGTTATTTCATTCACCGCAACCTGTCCCCGTGGAGCTTCTGTGGATGGGCTGGCAGAACCACCCTCTCTGGCTTCCAGTGGAAGAGCGATGAGCTTCAGAAGAAAGAAACCCGCAAATACTGTGTAAATTGTCAATGCTTATAGCCAATTAGTCAGCTTGGAAAGAAACCAAAAGTTACCCCCCAAACCTCTCCCAGCTCTCAGGCTTGAAATTCCAACCACTGGCCCCCTTCCAGAGTCCCTCTACCTTGTCCCTTGTGTATAAATGAGAACTTTTTAAAAATTGAGGTGAAATTCACACAACACAAAGCCAGCCATTCTGAAGTGAGTAATTTAGTAGCAGTCATAGTGGATTCACAGTGTTGTGCAACCACCTCCTCTATCTAGTTTCAAAATATTTTCATCAGAGCAAAATAAAACTCCACGCCCATCAAATAATTACTCCCTATTTCTCCCTCCCCCAGCTCCTGGTAACCATCAATCTGCTTTCTACCTCTGTGGATTTTCTTTTTCTAGAGATTTTAAATAAATGGAATTATAGGAAATGTAGGCATTTGTGTCTGGCTTATTTCACTTAGCATGTTTTTGGAGATCCTTCCATGTTGTACCATCTTTCAGTACTTTGTTCCTTGTTTATGACTGAATAATATTCCATTGTATGTACCTACCACATTTTGTCTAAGCGTTCATCTATTCATGAGCATTTGGGGTTGTTTCCATTTTTGGCTCTTGTGAATAGTACTGCTATGAACATTGAAGAACAAGTATTGCTTTGAATACCTGTTTTTAATTCTTTTGTTTAAGTGAGATTTTAAAGTGAGCAGAGTACGTTTACATCCATTCTCTTCCCAATAAGGAAAGGCATGCATCTTAACTAGTCTTATTATCCTAAAGCAGTGGTTCTCAACCTTCCTAATGCCGCGACCCTTTAATACAGTTCCTCATGTTGCGGTGACCCCCAACCATAAAATTATTTTCGTTGCTACTTCATAACTGTAATTTTGCTACTGTTATGAATCGTAATGTATATATCTGATATGCAGGATGTATTTTCATTGTTACAAATTAAACATAATTAAAGCATAGTGATTAATCACAAAAACAATATGTAATTATATCTGTGTTTTCCGATGGTCTTAGGCGACCCCTGTGAAAGGGTTTTTCAACCCCCAAAGGGGTCGCGACCCACAGGTTGAGAACCGCTGTCCTAAAGGGAAAGTTTTAGGGCCTAACATATCAGCAAGAATCAGTTTGGCTGGTTAAGTCTATTAGGCCTGCCCATGCTCCCGTGTAAAAATCTGATGAGGAACGAAGCGGTTTCCCATTTGAATGGAGCCTGGTGTGAAGAAAGGTCCATGTCAGTGGGTTAGCCTTGGACCTCTTCACATCTATTACAGTTCTGTTGGTCAGTCAGCATTGGGCCTTCCTTTCTACCAATGAAGATCTTGAGGAGAACATCTCTTGACAGCACCCTCTCCCTCATTCCACACATGTTTGCTGAGTTGTGCACTGTGTTGGTCCTTAGAGTTATGAAGTTGAATCACACATGATCCTTACCATAGAGTGGTGTAGCGATGGCCACTAAACAGTCAGACGTCATATGAAGCCAGGAATGTGTGTGAGTGATGTGAGGAAGGCCCTGGGTTCAGTGATTAACAACTTGGCTGGCGTTCCAGGCCGTGGAAGTGTTGAATTGCATTCCCCGTTTTGAAACTAGCAAGATCATTAGCACGGCTTGTAGTATCATCAGGTTCCTGGGCTTGACTGGCAGGGCCGAGGCTGGGAAAATGGGCAAGAACTAGGTTATGAAGGGCCTTGTATACTAACTACAGTTAGGAGAGTAAAGTGAATGGAAACTGGAATGAATTTTTGGTGGGAAATGACCTGATCAAGGCTGTTTTGAAAAGACCACTTCGTGACAAAGTGAATGATGAGCGAGGGATCCCCTTTGTAACGACTCCCATGCCGTCCACTCCTGGTCTGTCCCCTCCCCTGGCACCAAGCTGGTCCTGGAGCCAAATGCAAAGTCCGAGAAGACTGCTTTCCTCTTCCTCGCTATACAACTTTCAGTAAAATGGCAGTGTCCCACAGCTAATGTACTAATCTACACCAAGGTCTTTCTGACAAAATAGATCGTCTCTCCTGGAAGCGTTTGAATTTAGAAGGAGGCCAAGCCTCAAGCAAATAAGTCAACTGTTAATGATGGGAACTCAGACACCAGGGACAGGCCTGGAGGGATTTCTATAAGGTGGTGATGAAGATTAAATGAGGTCTTCTGAGGGCCTTCCTGACCCTCCCACAACAGCATCTCCCATTCTTTCTACACACAATAAGGAATAAGGTCCCCATCCTATACAATTTTTTTTTAATTTTTATTTTGAAATATATTTATATTTAAGGAAAGTCACAAAAATGGTACAGAGTTTCCATATACAGATGACCCTTGAACAACACATGTTCAAACTGCACAGGTTCACTTTTGTATGTGGATTTTTGCAATAAATACAGTCAGCCCTTTACATCTGTTGGTTTCAACCAACTGCGGATCAAAGATACTGTTGAGTCCACATTCGCAAAGGGCCAACTCTAGAGTCAAAAACTGTATGTGGATTTTTGACTGCACAGGGATTGGCACTCCTAACCCTCATGTTATTCAAGGGTCAACTATATACTTCATCCCACTTTCCCTAACATTAACATCTGGCCCCATATTATATTCAAAACAATGAGCTTTTTCATTTTCAGAGAATTATCTCCTTTGCTCACTGACCTGAGAAGTTTGCCCAGGAGTTTGTGTGGACTTGCGCTGTCCTTGTTAAACGCCTTTGGGCTGCAATCTCGGTGGCAGCATGTCCCTTTCCTTGGGCTGCGGTGCTTCCTGAACGGATGCTTCTTCCGCTGCCCCAGTGCTTGCATCACTCACAATCATGCTCAGCCCTGTTTGACCAGCCCTTTTAAGCTCGTTGCCCTGGGGCATGGGGGAGACCCTGAAGGTGGAAGGCAAACTGTTTGCTTTTCTGTATCAGGTGAGAGCACATTTGGAAGGTTGCAGAGGCTGGCGAGGTGGTAACTGAATTGCCTTTATGAGAAACATGAGTTCTCATCACAAAGCGGCCCTGCCTCTTGACATCACCATGAGGTAGCTGGTGCACGTCGGTGCCAGCGCTGTGATGAATGGCTGAGATTCCACGTGCCCTTTCATGGCGCACGTTTCTTCCCCACAGAACGCAGCCTCTGGCACGCTCACTGCAAGTGCCCTTGTACTTTTGCCGCCTTGCCGCTTCCTGGTTTTAATTTGCTGAGCATGGAGGACATCAATGATGAAAGACGTGCACGCTGGAGAGAAGCAGGAGGCTGATTAATGCCGGAGGAGCATTTCTTTCCTTCCAGCCCACGCCAGCGGGAAAATGGAAAGGATGAAAGGCAGTTGTGATTTTATGTTTAAAAGAAAACCTTTTTGCCACCCGGCATCTTCACAACAGAATGCCCCTGTGTGAGCAGTGCCAGAATTTACATAACCAAACCATTTGGAAGGAAACTGCCATGGTTACAAGCACTAGTTTGGAGAAAATCGAGCTATGTAATTTTGGACAAGTTTTTCACTCTTTCCGAACCTCAAGTTTTCTCATTTGTAGAAATGGAAGTAATTACATCTTCACCTTCTTTATAAGATTGTTGTTAGGCTTAAATGACTTAATATCAGCTTTTTGTGTAAGTGAAACTTAGTGCCTGGTACAAAATAAAGGCACCTTATAAAATCCCTTATTTATAGCTCTGGCCAGCCATAGCTCAGTTGGTTAGAGTGTTGCCCCATCCACCAAAATGTTAGGGGTTCGATTCCTGGTCAGGGCACATACCTAGGTTGCTGTTCCATCCCCAGTTGGGGAGAGTACAGGAGGCAACCCATTGATGATCGATGTTTCTCTCTTTCTCTCTCTCTCCCTTCCTCTTTCTCTAAAATCAATAAACATATATTTAAAAAAAATTTTAAATCCCTTATTTATAAATTAGGCTGATTTAGTTAAAAGGGGTATTGAAAAGCAGAGAACACGGTCTAATGGCTTGAGCTTAAACTTTAAGTTTAAACCCCGTGGCCACCTCTTATGTTGTGAGGCTGAGCCATTTACGTAATCTTTCCGAACCTGAGTGTCTCCCTCTGTAGAGCACAGATGCAACACAGCATCAGGGGCAGCTGTGGAGGAAGCACTTCGCGCCATACCCAGCACAGAGAGTGGCAGACACTTCACATCAGTTTGTTTTTCTAGTGCTGTGGTTCTCGACCACACTCAAATCACCCGAGAGCTTTTCTGAAAGCGCGAATGCCTTAGCTGTGTCCCCAGAGAGTAGGATTTACTAGGCCTGAGGTGGGGTTTGGGCCTTGGTATTTTTGAAAACTTTCTGAGGAGATTCTTGAAAGCAGCCAGGGCTGAGCGCGGCTCCCTGGCAGATGACATTGAAAGAAAAAATTGTTTTGTTTTGTTTTGTTATTTTATATCTGTCCCCCGGAGACTGGCCAGAATATCAGTAATTCTGGACACAGTCAAAAATTCAATACACCTGCAGCTCTAAGCCTTTCACTGACAAGAAATGTGCAGCCAAGGAGTTACATTCCATTTTATTTTGGAAAAATGATAGTATTCAAAGAGTCTTTTTAGGGCCTTGAACTGGAAGGGTGGTAAGGAGGTTAGCCTAAGCCTCACACATAAAATATGGGAACTCCCAGTAGATTGGGGATTTATATCTGGGGGTAATTCCAGGGTTTTGTCCTCCCAAGAGATATAAATTGAGGCCTTGAGAATTTACTGTGGGGGAGGAAGAGGTGTTCTCATAATGACACCTTTAAACGCCAGGGCTCTGCTAATGCCTAGGGATAGAAAGACATCATCTATAACAGCATGGGGCTGGGAGGCGGGGAGGGGGCTGGTCTCAGCACTTAGGTTTCCAAGACCCAGGGCTAGGTCATCGAGAACCTTCTTTCTCCCTATAGGTTTATGGTATTAGTTACCCAATAAAAGTAGGGTTAATTTTACAACCCAAGTAAAATTTAAGCCAAAAAGACTTCAACATTACTCGAGGATTTATGAAAGTAAACACATGGAGTGCTTGCAGGATTTCACAACATTAAATATCATTTGTATTCATATTTAAAGGTTGCATTTTAAAGAGTTTTGCAATACAGACCATTTCCGGGACTAAACTGAAAACTCTGCCTCCTTCAAAATGACTGTTTCAGTGCATAGGGAATAGAAAGCAGCTGAAACGACTGTCTTAAGGATCAGCCCTCTCTGGCTTTTTCACCTGCTTTTGTGTTATACTGGGCTTTCTAGATTCCCACACCGAAGCCACCGAGTGGGGAAGCCCAGGGCCGTAGCACTGACCACAGCCCATTTTACCAAGTAGGAGCTTAGTAAATAATTGTCCTTAAAAATAAATGTCTTCTTGGTCATTGTACGTACTTTACTCATAACCATGTTACCTGTGTGTAGTAGCACTTTTTGAAAGCACTTGCGTTATTTGATAGGCTCCTCGTGCATTTTCACCCATAGGGTAGACAGCGTGTTATCTTCATCTTACAGAGAAGAACACCGGGCTCAGAGGCTCAGGGAGCTTGCCTAGGATGTGTAAATGCTAACCCAGGAAGGGAATTTTGTTTCTTCTGATTTCTGCTTTAAAGTACTTTAACTTAAAAGAAACTAAGGAGGAGAAATGATATTTTGTTCAGATGATGTATTGATTCCAGTCGGGTTAACAGAGGAGGAACCCCCAGTGTGAAAGTCAGCCCATCCGTGGAAGGCGGCCTTTTGTTGGGCTGTGGTCTGCCTTCGAGAAACAGCTGAGTATTCTGTACTCTGGTGTCTTGTTCTTCATAGGCCCTTGTTGGAGGTTATGGTCTCTGTCCTTCGGAGCTGAACTGCCTTCCTGGGTCCTAATCTCTAATCTTTTATCTCCAGCCGTTTCTAATCACCTCATTTTCTAGTGTCTCCTTGTCTTAAGGGTAAAATCTACTCCCCCCACCAAAACATTTAAAAAATAAAATTGTAATTGCGGGGCAACAAAAATTTTTAAAGATTCTATTTTAAAGTTTTAAGGAATCGTGGAAGTAAGATTTCCGTTGACATCTCCTCTAGATTACCTTGGATTTAGTGACTCATTTGAAATTTTCCAATTCACAGTTTTCCCAGTCCTCCCTCTGCAGGGTAGAGACAATGAATCTTCAGCAGCGAGGAGCCACATAACTGAACTGCCCTCTGGTTTCCTTTCAGCTGCACCTACCTTCTCACCTCGTGGAGCCCCCTCACTGACATATCAGTTAGAGTGGATCTTGTGCCTAGTGCGCAAGTGAAGTAGAAATAATCTGTGTTTAAAAAACAAGCAAACAAAAAAACTGTAGAACATGTGCCCAGATTTCCAATTCATTTCCTCTTTACTCTTATAACTACATCATTTTCCAGCCCACCACCAGCTGCGAAAATAAAAGTGTTTTCTCCCGTATTTAAGGATGATTTTGTGCTTCAGGATGGTTTTCTGGAGGTGAAGGAAACTTGACCAATGTGACCAACAGATGTTTTAAGTGATGGATGGAACTGAGGAAAAGCCTGGTTCCTGAGCGAGGCTTTAGGATACTGTGCCCAACTGCGCCCCCTAGTGACTATTTAGGGCATTGCGCAGTCAGCTCCAACTGTGTGTATAGGCTGTACCGCATCAATTAATGTCTATGCTCTGTTTTTAGAGATGAATACGAAGAAGATGGATTCTGTCAGCCATACAGAGGGATCGCATGTGCAAGATTTATTGGCAACCGCACTGTCTATATGGAGTCTTTGCATATGCAAGGGGAAATCGAAAATCAGATCACAGGTAGGTAACACCAATGAAATCCTATTTATACCTTGAAAAACTATCTTTCTCACCAACAGAGGCACTGAGCTCCTCTGTTGACAAAGGAGTAAGCTAGACATTGGGGTGGGGAGCGGGACCATAAAGAAACATTAGATATGATCTCTGTGCTCTGGAATTTACATTAAAATAATTTATTGAAGGTTGCTCTTAGAGGAAAGAGAAGCTTTGAAAAGCCTCACATTCATTTAAACACTCAGTGAATATTATTGAGTGTTATTGGTGTACTGGGAACTGGGCTCAGCAGTGGCGTATATGATGGTGTGGTGGGTGAGTAAGCCAGGTTGTCTCTGCCCTCACAGAGCTTACTATTGGGAAGCAACATCACATAGACTGAAAGGGAATGAATTTAGAAATACTGTGATTCTAGGGAAATCTTACTCTTCATGAAAATCTCTTTCTTTATCTGTGGAGTGAATGACGAGGCAAGACGATCACAGGGCTCTTTCTGCTCTAGCTTTCTCTATTTTACCCTTCGTTTTTCTGAATTGGAAGTATCCTAACAGGAATCTAACGGTGAAGCACTTTTTAGCACCCATGAGTTAGGTAGTGTAGGCTACCTTGTACGATTTTGCACACCTGGTTCTGGTGGTTACAGCTGCCTTATACCGCTTCCATTAGTGTCATTATTATGCCTCTGTGCCACGTACTCTTGTAAGCCATTTAAATTGCCTTTATGAGATTCTAATACAGTTGCCATCTTTAGCAAATAAAAACAGAAGATACCTGGTCACATTTGCATTTTAAATAAACAGTGGATAATTTTTTAGAAGTATGTCCCAGATGTTTATCTGCAATTCAAATGTAACTGGAGACCTTGTAGTTTCTGACAACTCTGGGGTTTAAGAGAGGCAAGAACAAACCCAAGGTAGGCACATAGAACAACGGAAAGTCTAGAAACTATGTCCTGTGAGGAATTTGAAAGAACAAAGAGATGGCAGAGGGAACTATTTATTAACCTGGAGAAGTAACAATAGGAAGATGTAATTGCCACTGGCTGATGCCTCCTGGCTTTCAAAGGGAAGAATTCTGTGAAGTAGGACTGATGGGGGGTGGGGGCATCACTGAACACTGAACATATTTTTTACTAAGTAGTCACAAAAATAAATGGGAGTTCCGTTATAAATATTTGGTCACCCATTTATAATAATCCTCTTGAACATTTTCAGTGGACATCGGCTTACAGGAAAGTATTACAGTTAAAAAAATCTATTTAACTTTGTTCAACCCAGCATTTCCCAAGCTTCTTTGGCCCTAGAACCCTAGCTTCTCCAACATGGTACAGAGTTATTGTTCTGAGGAACTTTCTTTGGGAAGCAGTGCACTGACAACCTCCCAGGCTGCCTTGGCGTAAGCTCTTTGTCCAAGGAGGTGTGCAAAGGGAGCCTGGACCTCGCTTTGCGCTTGCAGACCATACTGGATGGGAGGTTAGGCTAAGCGACCACTAACATTCTTTCATACTCTCTGAAACAACTGAGTTGTGCTCTTTGAGAACCCCTAAGTGAATTAGTTGCCTCCTTTTCGGAAGATGGAGTAGAAAGTATTCAAGCCACAAAGAAATTAAACAAGTTACCCAAAGTCACCCACCACCTCAGAGGCACAGCACAGAACTAATTCTGTGCTGGGGCTCAGCCAGTGCATCAGGCAAGTTCTGCCCTGCAGCTGTCAGATGTGTTAGAAACCTCACAAAACCAATAAAAAAGTACCGGATGAAACACAAAGTTCTGTTGCTTTGTAGTAAAAATGAAAAATATATTGTACTTTAACCTAATTAATTCTTTTTATTAGGAAATGGTACATATGTAACTTAATCCTGCTTTTTAAACTTTGTAGTCAAAATGATTTTTTCAAGCCAGTGAAAGTAAGCTGCTTAAACATCTGAAATGAATCTCCTTCTCTTGGTCTCGTCTGTTTGAGCACAGCAGATTCCTTCCCCCTGTGTGTTTATATCTGATATTTGTTGACTAGATCACCAAAGATAAGCCCTGGCCCCTGGGAGTTAATAATTGTGCTTGCTTTCCAGCTGCCTTCACCATGATTGGCACCTCCAGTCACTTGTCTGATAAGTGCTCTCAGTTCGCCATTCCTTCCCTGTGCCACTACGCCTTCCCTTACTGTGACGAAACCTCATCCATCCCGAAGCCCCGTGACTTGTGTCGCGATGAATGTGAAATCCTGGAAAATGTTCTATGTCAAACAGAGTACATTTTTGCGAGATCAAATCCCATGATTCTGATGAGACTGAAGCTGCCGAACTGTGAGGATCTCCCGCAGCCAGAGAGCCCTGAAGCGGCCAACTGTATCCGGATTGGAATTCCCATGGCAGATCCTATCAATAAAAGTAAGTGGTCTTTCCTGATCCTCCGTGCACCCCTGGGTGCCAGCAGCCCCGTAGCACAGTGAAAACTGCACGCTGATCCACAGTAATGGTTTCTGTTGACAGATTACCTGCCAATGGGCTGAATACATACTGCGTGCAGGCTACCTTCAAGAAGTTTCATGAAGATAATTTCAAATTATGATTGCTGGTTCCTCAATGACTTAAGAATAGAATAATCGTGTGACCCAGCAGTCCCACTCCTGGGTATATACCCAAAAGAATTAAAAAATGGGTGTTCAGATAAAACTTTTCATGCAGGTATTCATAATATCTTTATTCACAATAGCTAAAAGGTGGAAACAACCCAAATGTTCACCAGGGGGTAAGTGGATAAAGACATTGTGGTATATCCACATCATGAAATATTATTCATCCATAAAAATGAATAGGTATTATTCATCCATAAAAAGGAATAAAATGAATTATTATTCTACCATAAAAAGGAATAAAGTCTTGTCCAACATGACTGAACCTTGAAAACATTATGATAGTGAAAAAAGCCAGATGCCACTGTATGATTCCATTTATATGAAATATCCAGAACAGACAAATCCATAGAGATGAAAAACAGATTGGTGGTCGACAGGGGCTGGGGGAGAGGGGGAGAGGGAAGTGGGGACTGACTACTCAATGAGTATAGGGTTTCCTTTGGGGATGATTTAAGTGTTCTGGAATGAGATAGTGTGGAGGTTGCACAATATTTTGAATGTTCTAAACGCATTAATGATAAATTTTATGATATGTGTATAGTGCCACAATTTTAAAGATATATATATGTATGGCTTGCCTCCATCCTCTATCCTCTTACCACCATCAAGCAAAAGACTGTACATTTCCTATTCACCTAGAATTAAACTCATTGGTACTTTTTTTCATTTCCTTTGGTAGTTAATCCTATTAGTTAAATAACTTAATGCACCTAAAATGCTTAGAACTGTTCTTAGCACATAATAACATCAATATCATCAGTTACTATTATTGTGATCATGTCATTATTACCTCTATAAAGTTTGATTTATTTCAACTCAGTAGATTTTTTTCAGTGCTTTCACGTAAGAACCCCATGGTCACCTGGGAGGAGAACTTAATCACACCTGCTTGTCAGGGGTGTCCACTCCATCAGCACAGGGTGGCCTTAACTCCTGTTAGAAGCTCATTGTGCACTGTCCCTAATGAATGTTTTCTGTGAGTTAGATACTTGATCACGATTCATAGCTACAGCCATCAAGCAGAAGTGGAAAGAACAGTTTTGTCTGAACCTTCCTTGAACTACTCACTAGGAAATTAACTCGTGTGCCCCAGTTTTGCTGTTTTTCTGTGTTCAACATCAAAAATAGTTGTGGAGTACTGGTTTTATTCCTGAAGCATAAGCTTTACATCCTCCCAGGAATTAACTGCAAGGCAGGCCCTGTGTCCCAGCCCAGCAAGAAGGGAGACAACCCCCACGGCTCCTGACCAGCAGGGAAGCCTTGGCCAGGAAGCTAATTGCATGTCCTCCATCCAGAAACTGCTGGCTGGGTGCTGCAGCATCTCCTCTGTTTCTTTCTCACAGTTTGGGCTTTTCTTTGGTGTTTTCCAGATCACAAGTGCTATAACAGCACAGGGGTGGACTACCGAGGCACCGTCAGCGTGACCAAATCAGGGCGCCAGTGCCAGCCATGGAATTCCCAGTACCCCCACACTCACACCTTCACTGCCCTCCGTTTCCCGGAGCTGAATGGGGGACACTCCTACTGCCGCAACCCAGGGAACCAGAAGGAAGCTCCCTGGTGCTTCACCTTGGATGAAAACTTTAAATCTGACCTGTGTGACATCCCAGCCTGTGGTAAATAGCAAGTCATTGCCTTTACTGTGGTCCAATCCCAGCTTCCTTAGGAGAATCCTGTAAGGGGCAGGGGAGGTTGATGGTGTTTGTTTGATCTCAAGCTACATTTCTTGGGTAGATAAACCTTGTTGTGTCTCCATAAAATACCGTTTAGTGGACCAAAGCCCACTCTCCAGGGATAGACTGCTTTTATTCCTGCAGCCATTGTGTTGGTGGATATCACAAGCACCAGCTCTTCAGAGGCACAGGTAAAGGGGCTTATTGCAAAAAAGTCCGTGACGTTTCCTCCATAAAATGAAAGACACATCTTCATTTTCACCAATAACTTGATTGATTTGGATATTTTTAGTTTGTCAGCTATCTCCCGCCATTGGCTTCTAATGGGTAGAGGCTTGGGTGCTGCTAAAGTTCTTCTAATGCATAAGACAGCCCCACAGTAAGGAATTATTTGGTCAAAACGTCAGTGGTACCAAGAAACTTCCCAAACCACGTTTGACGCATTCAATTAGTCACAGCACCTTCTCCATGCATGGCACAGATCTTTTTTTTACATTTCAGTTGCACTTTTACCTTCCTTGAAATAATAAAGCACGTAACACGCCAAAAATGTTGCTTATTTTCTTCCATCTTCAATATGAAAATGGCTGCACAAAAATTCACCAGTTTTGATGTCTGTTTTTGTTTTTTTTTAATGTGTGCTAGTATGACAGCTGTCACAATACAATCTTAACAAAATTGTTTCAAAAGACAACTAAACACTACTAGAGTCATCATACGGAAAAAAAAAAATAATGGACTTTTGGGTCAAACCAATAGAAAATGACATCACCCACAGTGGTCCGTGTCCAAATGCACCTTTGTAGCACAGCAGGTGGGTTGGGAGCAGAAAGAGATCTGTTTTCCCTGTGTCCTTGAGGACAGCCACAGGGTAGGAGCAATCTATCGCCATTAAGCAGTTATTCAGGGCACCGTGTGGATACACTATGTCCTTTGTCTCATTCTTTTACTGCAGACGTATAAAAAGAAAATGAAATTCCTGAATCCATTTATCCTTGTTTCTAGAAAAGATTTGGAGGGTAGGAAGAAGAGAATGAAAATGTTGATGAAACCTGGAATTCAGTACTTTTTCAGAACTGATTCATCTTCCTGATCCTAGTGCTCATGTCATGTGAGCGGGGTTTCCCAAGCATGTCAGGATGTCACTGCTGGGAGGCCACACCAGTAGATGGAGATAATGATGTTTGCCTGGGGTTTATTGTGAGACTAAATGGGTTGTTAACTGAAAAAAATCCTATGATGTCAGGAAGATAGTAAATGTTTAATAAATAGTATCTATCATAATTATTATATAGTCAGTATATAAAAAAGGATCTCTTATAAATAGTATATAGTCTATGTGTGAGCGCCCACGATGGAGTAGAGGGGCTGAGAGAGGCATAAAATGGGATTCACAATACAAACACAATGCACCATGTATGGTACAATAGACGTTAGCACAAACATTATGGGAAAAAGAAGAGGAAGGTAAAACAGACTAAAGAGGTCCACAAGAAAAAGCAATAAAAATACTAAAAAGAACTCTTGGTGATGAAAATATGGAAAATTGTTATTCTACAATTTAATTCTTACGTGTTACTTGTTACCATATTATCTCCTCCTGCAAAATGGTTTTATGGATGGTTGAACTTGCCAAGTGTGAGAAAGGTGACCAGACCCCTTTTGTCTTGCTGGGCTTTAAAATGCCTTCATATGCAGCATAAAGAACAAATTATGAAGTTAACTCTTTCAGAGCCACCCCTGGAAACTTCAAAGCAAATTGTCCTTTCTTTTTAAAAAAAAGTGTGCACTTAATAATTTCTGACTTTCCCTGCATGCTATATTCAACATTAATAGGAAAGGAATAAGAATAAATTGTAGGCTGACAATGATGTACGTAGTTGCCCCGTCCCTTCTCCTAAGATGGGTAAGACACAAAGGTCTGCATGAGAACCAAGGGTAAAAGCAACACTTACTGAGCACTTTCCATGTGCCAGGCACAGTGCTTGGGGTTTTTGCACGTGTTATTTATACACACCCTCACCCTGTGATTGATATTATTAATCCTTGCTGATAGAGAAACTGATGCTCAGAGGGCCTCAAAGTCACCCAGCTGGTTAATGGCAGGTCTGTCTGACTCCAAGCTCATCTTCCTGCTACTTTACTCTGCTGTCTCAGGATACTGAAGTGTGTTCTTAAGGAAACAAATGGGTTATTTTAAGGAAGAAACACATTTTTCACTCCACTCTGGGTGAATGCAGTTGTCCTTTAGGTAACTTCTGACCTTTAACTTCCAACTAATACCCATCAGAACTATGGAGGTGACTTACTCATAAACTAGATTTGTTGATAATCCAGTTCAAGCTTTATTACAATTAGTTTAAGTCAAAACTCTAAATTATACCCAAGAAGTATTAGTTTTCATTTCAACGGCCTTTCTGAATCAATCAGAACAAACACATGCACTGAGGGATGAAAAGACATCCTTAAACGGTCTTTCAATTGTGGACTGAGAGAGAAAGATCTCCTATATCTACAAAACACCTACCATATGCGTGTATGATGCTCCTTGCTTTATGTATTCATCTAAATTTAAAACTCATAACTATACTGTGTGGTAGGTGTTATTGACATATTCTGCTGAGGTTCAGAAGGACTAAAGGACTTGTCTAAATCACACAAGTGATGGTATTGGATGTTTAACCATTGTCTGTCCACATAAGCTCCAACCTAACTCAAGCTCATGCTCTTTTCCCAGACATTCTAGTATCTCCCATGTAAAGATTTTCCAGAAATAAGTAAAAGAAAGACAATAGGCTCAACCCCTAGATTCCAGTACACCGATTCCCATAATATGCTATGACATGAAAAAAATGTTCCCTTGCTGATGAAGAAATTTATCATAGTATTAGGCAGTATATTATTATAGTATTAATCAGTGCAGTGATGTTGGAAACTTTCAGAATATTTCTTTGTGAATATCAGTCTACAGAGGACACAGTTAAAATCCTGAGGACTGGTTAATTCTAGTCATGTGAGAGATAAAATTAGATGAAAGTTAAATCTAGAGATGACAAGGCAGTTTTCACCACTTACAAAAATAATTTTTTTTAAATAGAACATTTTTATTTCATTTTGAAAGAAAACAGTTCCTCTTGAATTCTTCAGGCCAAGCCACAAATATATTCATTAAAGGAACAGGGCAGCCTCGGCTCCTCAGGGTGAGAATTAAAGAAAAGAGCAGGTCAGCATCCGCTGTTGTTTCCAGGCAAGGCTTGTAATCGCCCCCTCACTGGCCAACCTCTAACAAAATAAGAATAATACAATCCTACATCATAACACTTCTTTAGAGCATTTGATTTTTTTTCTCATTTTATCCTTACAAAAATCATGAAATATAAAGTAGGAATTTCCTGCCCTGTTTTACTCTATGAGAAAACCAAGGTCCAGGGAAATAGTAGGACTTAACCAAGATCACAAATTAATTCAGAGAAATTACTGCTTTTTTTCCCCCCTAACCAGCAATTCTCAAACAGGGAAGTTTGCCTTCCAGGGAGCATTTGGCAATGTCTGGAAATATTTTGATCTTCACAACTGGGTGTGGTTGGCATCTATTGGGTAGAGACTAGGGATGCTGCTAAACATCCCAGAATGCACAGAACTACCCACAGAATTTTCCAGCCCAAATGTCAACAGTGTCAGAGTTGAGGAACCCTGAGGCTGGATAGAATATAGTATATTATATGTATTGCATAAATTATATGAAATTTAGACTATAGAATAACAATATTAAATAGCAGTTACATTTATTAAGAGCTTACAGTGAGCCAAAGACAATGCTAAGAGTTTTTTATGCATTATCTTATGTGTAATATAATAGTTCTATATCCTTATGAAGTGAGTTTTATTCTACCCAAGAAAAGAAAACTAAGACTTAGAGAGGTTGGCTACAATGGTTACTAATAAGTATATCCAGGACTCAACCTACAGCCAGTCTTTTACACTCTATGATTTAAGTATATGAGTATGTGTTTGTGTAGATAGGTAGGTAGGTAGATGGGTAGATAGACAGACAGATAGATATTGAGAATAACATTTCATCTTACAATGAGTTGTAAGCTTGCAGGGCAGATTTGAAATGAGTCCTTTTCCACCTCTCTCCCAAATGGGATGGAGTCTCATGAGAATGTTTTTACATTCTTTAGTTAAGTCAAAGTTAGGAGATTTCAAATTCTCCATGGGGTTTCTCATTTTCCTACTGATAACTTTTGTTTTTGTTTCAATTTAGTAAGGCTAAAACAAGTATAGGCTTAATTAAATGCAGAATGTGAGCATTTGTTGTACTTTCTAGAATAAAGACACTTGAGAACAGTCTGTCACAGATTGTTTTATCTGTGAACTTTCACTCTGAGACAGAACATAAAATTAAACACAACCAAACACATCTGCAGTGGATTCTGGGAATTGGCTTGGCTAGAACTATGCGCATGTGCCCAGGCAGTGCTTGCAGGAAGTGAAAGAACAGAAGATAGTTTGGGCAAGACCTGACCTCTCAGCCTTCTTGACTTTTCTTTCCTATCCCAGGCATTTAACAATGAGCATGGTTAATGATTTATTCAATCAGTCACTTACTGAAACACATATGTGTTGAGCTCCTACTGTGCATCAGACTCTGTGAATATGTAAGGTCAGATCAGACTGTACCTTCATGTAGCTCATGCTTACAATCTAATGGAAGAATCAGATGAAAGAAACATGAACCACATTAAGTACCATCATATAGTTCCCAACATGTATGTGTGCTACTCTTATGTGCTTTGCATTTTAATGATGGCTGCTATTTATTGAAAATTCTTTATACCAGCATCTGGCCTATGAATTAATCAATGCTCAATGAAATATATTGAATTAATTGATCCTTATGATAACCATACGATAAAGGTATCATCTCCATTTTACTGATGGAGAAGCTGAGGCAACATTGTTTTTACAAAAGCCAGGTCCATAGGACTCTAGATCTAGTCTTCTGTCCACCATGCCAAAACTACTTAAAGAAAAAAATTCTTGATTATTCAGAAGAATAAACATTCCTTTATCACTTTGCGTCTTCCTTTGATTTTTATGAACTCTCTAGGTCTTTGAGATACTGTCCATTGATAGTCTTCACAGCTCCTCTGGTGCAGGAACGGAACCCCCCTCCACAAAGACTTCTACTCTGAGTGACCCCATGGAGCCCAGTTAGTCTCAGCCCTGATAAGGACCAGCTCCCCCGCAGCTCCACCCAGACCTCATGTTTGCCCTGTTCCCGTTAAGTCCCAGCTCCTCCCTTCCCGGCAGCCCAGCTCCCCAGTCCTCAGAGTTGGCCATCTTCCCCGAGATCCTGCCTGCAAACCTTCATTCACTACACTTTCACCTCTAGTCACTGTGGCTACCCTCCAAACTAAATACTGTGAGGTGGGTGGAAACTAAGTCGAAAAAGAAACATTTGCCTATGTTCTTTCCAACTGGCACCTAGGCACACCTCCCAGGTTCACAGTTTCACTGTAGGCCTTATCATTGCTTTTCTACACAGCCCTGGGGACGAAGCTGTGGAAAATGGCTTTTTCCCTGAGAGCTCTGTTTGCAATGACCTGGCGATTTTATTTTGGTTGTATTCTACCATATGACTTATGTTCCTCCTCACTCTCCCACTAATTGAAATCCCTTATTTGTTTATTTCTTGAATTGTACGAGGAGGCAGAGCCTCTGTTGGATTGGGGTTCTTATTTCCAAACCTTGGCCCTTTATTTTACTCTAGATCACGTCCTGAGTCCACATTTCTTCCATTAGCCAGGCTAGCATGTCTGATTCACCCCTTCTACCAAACAACCAGAATTTCCAAGCAGAGGCATTGTGGTTACTTCTATACCAGCTTCACTGAAGAGTATCCATTGATAAGAAGAAAAGTGAACCTTTTGGCTCCATTTGGTGTTTTCATACCTGGTTTATTGCTTTTGTATTTCCTTTTAAGTCCTTGCCTTGCAGCAGTTTGCCAAAGGGCACGTTGCCCAGTTCTGTGCCTGAATAGCCCTGACTTGTCCCGTAACCTTACAAACACCCGCCCTGGGTTCTGCTTTGTCACAAACCATTTTCTACTCCGTGGTGGTTTACAGTCCGGGGCAAGGCAGATGTTTTCCAGATTGCGAACACTGCAGTTTTTAACTCGCTCTGTCAGCAGCCTTCTCCCATATTTCATAGAAGACCTGTTGTAAGGCAATTTGTCTTTCAGCCATTTCTTCAAACCAAAATTGAACATTACAGTGAACTGGATGGGGGGAGGGGGAAGGAAGGAATAGAGCTCTGCTTTGTGTAGTTTGAAGCTTTCCGGAAGAGTTATTTTTATACTACAGAGATTTTCAAGATGTACTTTGGTCTCCAGTCTTTATATATTTTCAACAAAGGAAAGAACAATAGTTACCCAAAACTTATAAATGAGTCAAGTGTTCTAAATATTTTTAACCATAAAATAATTTTCTTTCAGAGGTTGATTTCATTGTCCCCAGTATACATTGAGTCTTACCCGGTGCGTCAGCTGATCTAGCAGTAAGCTTTTGGAAGCTCTCAGCTCTTTGGGTCAACTACCAGGTCATATGATGTGCTCCTTGTCATCTTAACCCTTCTTAACCTGTTGGTGACAGAATTCTTCTTCCTCTTCCTCCTCCTCCTCCCCTACTCCTTCTCCTCCTCCCTCCTCACCACCCTCCTCCTCCTTCCTCACCACCCTCCTCCTCCTCTTCCTTCTTTGCATATCACTAGACAATCAATTAAGCAAACTGGAAGCTTAAAGTGTGGTACAGAAATACATTTCAACAGATTTAAGTCCAACACCACCATGAAGAGAGAAATTATGCCACTAAAATTTCCTCTCCTCTACCATAGTATACTAGGATTGAATTAAATTACTATTTAATCTACAGTTTTAATTTTTCTAGGTTTTTAATTATACAAATTTGTGCAGTTTTGCAACATTAGATAAAAATCTTAACTTAGAAAAATAAAAATTAGACCTCAAGCCAACACATGTCATCTAATCTACTGGGTCTGTTTAAGAACAAAATCCACTTTGAGCATTGGTCCTCAAAATGGCACCAAAACATTAGGTATTGTGTGCTTACTACAGAAACAGCTGATCCATTGATTGAAAGCTTCTTCAATGAAACTTTGAATCAAGAACATGCTTAAAATAAAAGTCGGAAGTGTTCAAACCACTTGATTTTAAACCAAGTAGGTTTTATGTTTAGAAACACTTTTAAAAAGTGTTTCATTAATAAATATGGGAGGAATAAAAACATCACTATAACAAGCCAAAAAGAATCAAAAAATAACTTTTTTAGGACAAAAACACAAAATTTAGTAAACTTTGCTGTTTTTTTGGCTGCTTAAATCTCACAATATTTGCAAATATAGCTAAAGCCTGTATTTCAGTAAAGCCTATATTTCTAGTCTATTTGCCATTGACCATTTTGGAATTTTGTATGTTATGTTTTATGGTGACAGAATTCTGATATAATGCCACAAGGATTGTTGTTGTTGGCTTTGTATCAGTCAAGTTTCTGGCAGGAAGCTAAAGGCACAAGCAAACAGAATAAGGAGAATTTTATGAAGAGACTATAATGGTGACAGAATTAGGGAAAACCAAAAAGGTGCAGAACCCAGGCAAGCTGGAGTGAGAGGCATTACCGTCCTCAGCCTGGAAATTCAAGGGAACGTTCAGTTACCTTACCTCATAGTTGAAGCAGAAGAGAGAGGGCTGTGCAGTGCATGCTGTGACCTTTGGTGGAGGGTTGAAGGCAACTCTCCGCAACCCAGCACGGAGGGAGTCGGGGGAACAAGCACATCCACCATACTCTGTTTTTACCCCAGGAAGTTCTTTCTATCCTGCCAGTGCCTCCCACTGGCTGAACTCAACTGGAAGCCAGGGAACAAGGGAGCCTATTAATTCTGTTATACACATTGAGGTCAGCCACAGCACAGAGCTGGGCAGACAAGAACTAAACTGGATCTGGTGGACTGAGGATACTCAGGAAAAATATTCATCGCTATTTTAAAATCAGTTGCTTCGTAAGAGAGTCAACAGTTTTTCAGGGACCTAAATGAGGTATGTCAACTCAGTTTATCAAATCTGGGAACCTTGGGAGAAACCATAGAAATCATCCAGTCTCTGCCTGAACATCGCCAGAGGCCTCCAGAGGCAGGGACATCTCCTCACCACAAAACGGTTATGGGACGGCTCCCACTACTCAAAACCTGCCTTTGTAAGCTAGAGCCCAAACCTTGTACGTAAAATTTCCTGATTAAAAAAAAAAGTTGGTCACTATTTTTTAAAAAGCTAGTAAGGAACAAGTCTATGTACGGATGTAGTTTGTAACCTTTGGTGTCATTTGTCATCCAAATTTGAAGACATCTGCACATCCTTCATTTGATTTCCTCTTTGATTAAAAGAGCATGTAGCTCCTCCAGTCTTTCCTTCCCTATCTTCCCACTCCTCTGGATGTTTCTTGCTTCTTCAAAGACCTTCTTAAAAACATAGCAGAGTAGAAGACATCTGTTGGTATATTTTTACCAGAACAGGTAGAATAGAACTGTGATGTTCTTGATCGTGACTCAGTATGGCCAGAAAAGGGTATTTTGTTGTTATAAGTGCCATATGTGAGAAATTGTGTGAGCAGTTTCACCATGATGTTGCTGGGTCCAATTGAGCCTTCAGGTCTTCACTAAAACTTATTAGTCTTTCTTTTGTTTTGCTTCCATTTGGGTTATATCAAACATTATTTAGCAGATATGCTTAATCATGGACTTCTCTAGACAAGGTCTTTAATCTGACTGCTAGCTATATTTATTTGTAAAATTTCAGCTGGTGATTTTAGGTCATTATTTTAACCTATTGTATATGATCCTCTAAAAAAATTTTTTTCCTATAGTCAATTAGCTATCTTTCCTAGATTCAGGCCATTTTCAAGTGTGAAATATGTCATCATCAAGTAGTTTATAATAATGTTGAACAGACAGGTTTCCTCAAGCATAGCGCTGTACAATTTGATGTGATTTTCTGATTAAAAGTAAGGGTTCAAGCATATGTTGAATTACAATCTAATATTACCTAGTCCTCCATCTTTTGTCCATAAAGATAATTACTTGATCAAATGCTTTGCTAAAGTTTAAATGTGGTTGGTCTACTATTCTAAAATAATCCTATTAAAATGAAAAAGATTTCATTTTAGCTCGCTGTTTTAAAAAGCGGGCAAAGGACTTAAATAAACATTTCTTCAAAGAAGATATACAAAGGTAATTAGCATATGAGAAGATGTTTAATACCGCTAGTCATTAAAGAAATGCAAACCAAAACCACAGAGAGATATTACCTCACACCTGTTTGGATGGCCACTATCAGGAGAAGAAGGATGGGTGGAGGCAGGAGGAGGAAGAGGAGGAGAAAGAAAAAGAAGAGGAGGAGGAGGAGGAAGAAAACAGCAAGCGTTAGCAAAGATTTAGAGAAACTAGAACCATTTGGCACTGTTGGTGGGAAAGCAAATGGGGTAGCCACTATAGAAAACGATATGATTGTTCCTCAAAAAAGGACTGTTTGATGTAGCAATATCACTTCTGGGTATATGTCCAAAAGAATTGAAAGCAAAATCTCGAAGAGATATTTGCACCCATGCTCACTGCAGCATGATCCACAATAGCTGAGAGGTGGAAGGAAGGAAGCCAAATGCCATCAGTGGAGGAATAAATAAAGAACGTATGTTGTATTATTCAGCCTTAAAAAAGAAGGAAATCCTGCCACATGCAGCGGCATGGATAAACCTTGAGAACATTCATGCTGAGTGAAATAAGCCAGTCATAAACAAATACTGTACAATTTCATTTATATAAGGTATCTAAAGTAGTCACATGTATAGAAATAGAAAGTAGAATAATGGTTGCCAGGGGCTGGGGCAAGGGGAAGAGGGGAGTTGTTCAATGAGTATAGAAATTCAGTTTTGCAAGATGAAAAAGTTCTGGAGATCTGTTGTATGACAATGTGAATATACTTAACACTACTTACTGTATACTTAAAAAAGTTAAGATGGTAGGTTTTGTTATGTACTTTTACCATAATTCAAACTTTTTAAAAGTTTTTATTTATTGATTTTAGAGAAAGAGAGAGTTGATTTGTTGTTCACTTACTTATGCATTCATTGGTTGATTCTTGTATGCGCCCTGACGGGGGATCGAATCTGCAACTTTGGCCTATGGAGACAACGCTAACCAACTAAAGTACCTGGCCAGGACCAATAAGTCAAAGTTTTTAAATTAAAAAGGAAAGATTAGCGCAACTCTTTCCTTTTATAGAGGAGGACACTGAGCCTCTGAAAATTTATAGAAACTTCTAGTGAACTCATGTGGATTCCAGTTACTGAGATTTTCCTCAAGTGTTCACAAGTGAGTTAGTGTCTCCTAATTATTGTGGTTAAACATTTGCTGAAGACAAAAAAAAAAAAATTAATCACTGTATATGGCCTCTCGGACTCTTAGTTCAAGAATTCATTTGAGAATGCCTAAGCAATAGGTCACCTGCTTAGTTTTCCATCATTCAGTCAAGAGAACAGATGGCCAGGCCCTGCAGGCCCAATGAAGGCTTACTCACCACCGTTTCTCCTTTGGCTTCCAGGTGTATCTTAAATATCACTAGTGCAGGTCCCTATCTGCTAGAGATCCACGTATTGTATAATTAATAATAATAATAAATGGTAGCAATTCCTATTCGTTTTGTTCTTAAATATTTTTCAGACAAAATCATGATTTAACTTATTTCTTTTGAATTCTAAGTTTCTGTAAGGTTTCTTCCCACCATTGCCATATGCAGATCTGATCATTTTGTTGTTTTAACTCAAAAGTAATATCCCAGATGATGTTTTATTTTATAAAAGTACCTCTTGAATTAGAAATCATGTGTACCTTGCTTTAAGCCAGGGATGAGAAAGGACTGTTTTCTCTATTATATTTAATTACTAATCAAAGTATTGAATATCATTGTAAAAATAAAACAGGAATGTCAGATGTGAACTGTGATACCAAATTGATTTTCAAAAGGAAATTACTCGTGTGATCCAGACTGAATTGTTGGTTTCAAAAATCCAAAGCATTTAACTTGATGTAACTAATATGTGCATTTAACTTTTAAACACTTATTTGAAAGTATTAAAAATATTCACCATGCTAATTTTCTTTGCCATGCATTGTATGGTAAGAATAATGTCCGTTGTTCTAATGTGATTCTTTTTAATAGTATGATCGCTGCTGGATATTAGCCTTCATTGAGAGGGAAGCCCGGACTCTTATGGAGATGATAAAAAAACAATTCCATACAGCATTGCAAATTATATTAGTGATATAATTTATAAAGCATGGAAGTATTAAAGGCAGCCAGACTTGCATTCCAACCCACTGGAACTCTTTCTAGCTTTGTCAAATTATTCTGTCTCAGACTGAATTTCTCTAAGTGTAAAATCAAGATAACACCAAGCACTGGATTAAAACGATTAATTAAAATGCTAGAACATTTAAAAGCAGTTGGGCAAATACTAGTTTTCTAATTTTCCATGAGTAACATTAGTTGTTCTGAGGAATGTTTTTATATAAAGTTTTTTGAGCCAGACACTGATTCCCCTTCTGGCCAAATGCAGAGAACTGTGTGGGGAAGTAAGCCTGCTGTATGGTTGACTTACAATAGGCCTGAATTTGCTTTCTGTCACTTCAAACGTGACCATGTATTGTTCTGCTTGATTATTTCCCTTGGCAAGAAGGCATTGTGCTCATTTGCATATCCTTAGAGTAATCTGAAGGAGCCAAATTTGACTGTGTTTAAAGGATTTAGCTTCTTGAAGTTTGTTCTTCTGCAGACCTACAGGGGGATTCGTCCCAGACCTCTCGTTTACAATCAAAGGCGTTTTGTGAATAATATGATACAGAATGTACAGAATAGACTCCTTTGTTTGCCAGACAGGTGAGAGCCCTGCTTTCTCTTGTTGCTAAAAATCTGGGCCAGAAAAATGACTAGTGTTTCATTAGTACTAAATTAGCCTCCTTCCTTTTGTAATCGTTACCCTCATAATGATTTCACTCAAAATCCAAGAATAACAAGAAGGACTCCCCCCAACTTAAGGTCCTGAGAAATATGAAAGGGTTTTGTAACATTAATGAGAATCATAGCATCTGACAACGGTGTGGCAGTTTTCAGTTCTCCCAGGTTCTTCTGTGAACAGTATCTCTCATGTGAACAAAATAAGACTGGATGAAAGAGGAGGTGGAGATAAGAGAGGTTGTTTCTTGCTTAAGGTTATTTAGAATTCCCAGCCCAAAGTTTTTACCCCTGAATCCTTTCCTAGTCTAAGGGTCAGGGGTAAATATTAAGTGATTGACTTGTAACAGGTACTAGAATCGGTACTTTCCGTGTGACTTCATTTATTGTTTATAGCAATTCTATGAAATAGGTATTAACATTTCTATTACAGATGAGTTTGCTTACAGAGGCTAAGTGCCTGCAAAGGGTTACTTAGTTAATGACAAAGGCAGTCTTCAGAGTTTAAAAGTACACTTTCTTTATTCTGCTACACTATTTCTAAAGTGGATGGATGGATTGATGGATAGATGAATAGATGATAGAGATCTACCTCTATATTTATCTGGTAGGCTCTGTGATAGACACTCTTCCATGTGATTTCTTTCTATCTACCCACCCACAAACATGCAGACACAATTGTCAGTAAAGAACCTAAGTCCCAGTTTCTAATGACCGGAACGATTAGAATAGCCCCCCAGAGATGCCTGGGTTATATGTTTACCCGCCACAGTATGTAAAGTGGGGAGTTCAAAGATAGCACGTCTGGCAAAGCTTCAATGTTATTCACCATATTTCAGACCTTCCTCATCCTTCCTATTTCTGTGAAGCAAGAGAAGTCCTACCATGAGAAAATAACATGCAAAACAGCAGCCGTTCTCAAATTACTGACAGTGTGGTGTAGTAGCTAGAGCAGGAGGTATGAAGCAAGACCAACAGGGGAGGAGTCCCAGCTTTTGAATTGCTAGCTGCATGTCCTTGGGGAAGTTAGTTAACCACTCACCTATAAAAATGGAGATAAAGATGGCACCTACCTCGTGGGTTTGGTTATGAGGATGAAATAAATGAGTTAATGAAAAATGCTTAGAATAGTATCTGGCCCCTACTAGTAATAATAATAGCTAACATGATTTTGTGCCAGTAGAAAATACTCGATAAACATTAAAATGTATTATACTTAATAAGCAGAGTTTACCCTCCCCAAGCCACTCTCTGAGGGTTAACCCGTAGAGCACAGTTCCATCACCCAGATTTGGGTGCCCTTTCTTAGCTTCTTGTCTTGAGTCTGTTTATGTGGGAAGAAGACAGTGTGATTAATTACTGCTCTATCTCACTAAACCATAGGTTCCCAAAGAAGGTATGTGTAAGCAGAAACTATATGTAGTATATTCCCATTTACATGTACTAGGGAAGCTCACTATTTAAAGGGACTTTTTGGGTGTTTTTTACCGCTGTATTCATACTTCTCTTACATCATTTACAACAACATAGTGTAATTATCTTTCCTCTGGTTTCCTTACCAGACCGTGAGCACCTGAAGGGCAAAGGACATGTCATATTTAATTTTATATTCCCTGACCCTAGAATAGTGCTTGTCAGGAGTCACTTTTGTTTATTGACTTACTGAACAAGTGAAGGACGAGTGAATGGATGCATGGTTAATTCTTTTCTTAAGTAAATAATCATCTCCGAATTTTGTGTCAATCTGAAATTTCACACTTTGGATGTTCTTAAAGCAAGTTAGCTGATGAGGTTATTGGTGCTCAGGGCAGGTATTATGCAGCCCCTGTAAGTAATGTCCCATCATTCTTGTTTGTCAGACAATTTATTAATGCTACTGTATGCCTAAAGCACTTAGTTTTAAAGGCCAGACTCAAACTGATATAAAGAATTGTATGCTTAAGGCCCTTCTATATGTATTATATTTGCTTACAAGCAATCGTAGGTACAGTGGATGTATAAACTTCCAAAAATACACTTCAAAGTGTTAGCACTCATAATTATTGGGTTCATATGAAACCATTTAAGAAGAATTCTTGGGTTTCAGAAAAACATATCAAGTTATACAGTCATGCTGTGCTAGAGGGAGGGAATTACAGACACTACCCAAAATAGATACTTGTTTTTTGTGCAAGGGGGAACGAGAGGCCCAGAGAGGCGAAGGATTTGTTCAGGGTCACCCAGCTCATCAGAGACTGAGCTGGCCCTGACTTCAGGTCCCGGTGAGCTCAGGGCAGTGGGCTTGTGGACACTGGGGCCAAGATTCTTCAGTGGTGTTGATTCTGGAAGATGTAGGACTGGTCCTGTATGTCCGTACAAGCCCAGACAATGGCATGATTTCTGAAACATTTTGTGGTGGTGGTTGATCTGGGCTGGCAGCCAATGGAAGAAGAGCCCTGTGGTCCACATTAATGCTCATGGATGTATACAGTTATTCACATGGCGTTTAACTTGGAAGGTGTTAGAGAAATGCAGGTCTACTGCTAAAGAGAGGCAGCATCAGAAGGGGACCCACACACATGCAAAGGCTTTATAATTTCCCTTTGCAATTTCTAAACGTTTGAACTTTAAACTTTTAAACTTCAATAAATTATGTTGAAGGTTTGATAGAAACATTGTAGTAAGCAATGGTTCTTTTTTTTTTTTTTTTCCCCACAGTGGACTCATGCACACAAAAGAGTAAGAGGTCATTTTAAACTATGCAAAGTAATACTATACATGTTATTTGAATTCGTGTAACTTTTTTTTTTTTTTTTAAATTTCTGCACCCAGATTCGAAGGGCTCCAAGGAAAAGAATAAAATGGAAATCCTGTACATACTGGTGCCAAGTGTGGCTATTCCTCTGGCCATCGCTTTACTCTTCTTCTTCATTTGTGTCTGTCGCAATAACCAGAAGTCATCGTCGCCGCCTGTCCAGAGGCAACCGAAACACGTCAGAGGTCAAAACGTGGAGATGTCGATGCTCAATGCGTATAAACCCAAGGTAAAGAGAGCAGTGCGCAGCTGCGTCTATTCTGTCGGCTTCAGGTTAAAGCAAACTCATAACCCTCCCCAGTGTAGAAAGTGAAGGGTACCGAATCCATTCCCTAAGTGCCAGAGTTCGCTCTCCGGTACCCACGCGTCTCCGACTGTGTGCAAGCCGGCCTGAGCAGACTTTCATCAGTGTGCCCACCCCAGTGCTGGGCCGCATCACTGCCTTACCGCAGGGTCTGGCCTAGAAGGAATCCTTAGGAGGTTGTTGCCAGCAGCCCCTCAGGACTCAGAATGTGAGCTGTTTTTCAAAATTCCTAAGAAGGAAATTCTATACTCTTCCAATCAAACTGGAAGAGATGAAGAAAGAGAGAGAGACCCAACATTATCCACTGACTTCACTGTCAACCTTTTTATTGCACAGCCATGTGCATGTACTTATCACCACCGTAATGTGCACTTAAAAAATGGCAAATGTATGTGTCTTTTACCACCACAACAGACAATGTGTCCTTTTTATGCCTAACTCAAACCCCTTTTTCTTTGGTTTAAGTGTACTTTACGAGAAATATTGTCTCTCTTAAAATCTTTGAATGCTGTTTTATGATAGCCCACCTTAGCCTTCTCCTCTCTGTGCTAAAGCAACCCACTTCCTTTCAGTTTTTCCTACACATCTTTCAACATTTGGGTTGCTCGAGGTCCTGGCAGGGGACTTCGGGTCACTGGCCCTTGCCTTAAATGGAGCGCACACTCCACATCTTGGAGCTGAAATACAGCAGAGGCTTTCTCTCCAGAAAGCCGGCCCCTCAGTCTTGGGCCTCTCGGTAGAGATTTCATTTAAATAATTTAAAAGTCTGCATTCAAAAGCCTGTCTTTTCTTCTTATTCCAACTCTAAAGGAGCATACATTCATTCATTTGACAAATATTTATCTTCTCTGTGGGTTGGTAGTCATATTATTTTTTTGACCCTCATAAGGAGAAGATGCATCACTTTTAACAGAATTTTAGGAAAAAAAGTCTTCACGCTCAGATGAACTAATCCTTTCACCTACTAAGTAGAGTAGCATAATTATGACTGACACATGACCCTCGTTTGATTTAAATTTGCTTTGCAATTGGATTTTTTTAATTTAAAAAGTCTTCAAATAGTGTTTGTTTTATTGCAAAATCATGTGTGTTGTTAAAGTTTTGAGGTTTCTTAAATGCAAAAATGCATTTTAAGTGTTCTGTCCCAAGTAAAACCACTGTTCTCTTAAGTGTGAGTTTTTGCCATAAAACCTCTCAGATAGACCCTCAATAACAGGCTTTGGGGACAGGTGATGGTAGAGATTTATCCCATTTGACATCCTACCTGCTTACTAGCTGACTTACATACATCATATGTGTTATGCTATCGTACACTTAATCCTTACAAAGGTAGTAGAAGAAAATAGAGGGGGCTAATAGTGTTACACATTCATGAGTAACACCTGGTTGACCTCTTATATATACCATGACTTGAGAAACTTCTAGTTCAAAGTACTCTGTGTTCTATGAGAATCTTTCCCTGTTATTATGTGTTCAAAATCCTTAGAAACAGCAGTACTCTTGAGTGGGAGTGAGACCCGGTTTAGTTATAGCAGTCACTGCCCTGGAGATGTGGGCTCCTCATTGCTGTGGCAGGAACCAGGGGAAGAGTCATTTCCTTTTGGGAAAATTATCAATTGTGTGGGTCAGCCTATATCAGGAGCTTTTACACTCACTGTCTCACACCTAATATAGAAGATAGGTATTATTATCACTCTTGTATAAGCAGGGTAACTAAGATTCAAACTGACTAACTAACTTGCCCGCGGTCAAAGAGCTGGTAATTAGAAGAGACAAAATGTGAATATAGGACTTTTCAACTCTAGATAAAGCCTTTGCACTTGCCTGACCCCAAGATAACTTTTTCACAGAACAAATGATACTGGGAAGAGAGAGTGGGAGGCCCTGCAAACAACTAAACGTAATTCTGTTTGGTCAGTTTTGGCTGAGCAATAACCACAGGCATCACCCTGGCGTGTGACAAATCCTTAAGAGGCCTGTGTAACAGCTGCAAGCCTCAGTGATAGAATCTCATTCCTGCCACAAATATGTGGAATTTGGCCAGAGAAAAAATAGTCCTCCATTGTCACAGAGACAAATGTAAAATACGAGGTCTGTCCAGAAGGCATCTGGCCACGTAATACAAAAAATAGAGACATTAACTGAAGATACAAGAAACATTATACGTACGACAATGACACCTCAGTCCCCTTCAAAGCAGGCACCTTGGAACCTCACACAGTTCTCCCAGTCGCCATCAGCTGTCCCGTCGTGTTTGCCTGAATCTCATCAGTGGTCTGAAATCTCTTCCCCTTTAGAGGTGATTTTAGTTTTAGGAAAAGCCAGAAGTCACAGGGAGCCACATCTGGGCTATTGGGGGGCTGAGTCACCTGGGTGATTTGATGTTTCACCAAAAAACTCTCCATGAGACATGATGCATGAGCAGGCATGTTGTCATGATGAAGTTGCCAATCACCACTTGCCCATAGCTGTGGCCTTCTGAATCACCCAAATAAGTTTCCACAGATGAATGTTCAAGCTTAACACAAAATTTGATGCAGATTCATTGCTCTGCTTGCTCAGTCATTTTGAACAAAACGGCCACACAGTACACATGCTCACTCAACAGCATCTACCCCCCCCCCACTAACGAGTACAGTGAAGACGTCATTGTTCACGCATGCGCATTCCAGTCCACTCTCTTTGGCTACCAGATTTCACTGATATCACACAAACCATTCTTGTTATATTATCAATGGCTGGACTTTTTCTGGACAGACCTCATTGTGTACTGGGATAAATTTTCCCCAAGATTTGGTAAAGTGAGCACTGTTTTTATTATTTGTGGACCATTTCTGAAGTGCCCCTGGCAAAATCTCCCAGTGTTAAGATTTTTCTAACACAAGGCTTACAATTTAGCCTTAAACATCTCACAAGCAATTCTGAGCTGTACTGGAAGTAAGAATGGTGCAAGCAGATTTGACTGGGTTGACGGGGGAAAGGAAACAGTGAAAACAAATGTGAACTTTTTTTTCTGACTCTCCTAAGAGATTTGGCTCCAATCAGATTTGAGTTATTCAGTTGTTTGTTTTGGTTCTTGTTGAGTGCCCTTCCTGGAAAAAGCACAAAGGACTTGGTGGACCTTAAAGAAAATTCCTCACTGTAAACAGTCAGTCTCTGAAACTGTTTTGAAAGGTCACTGACGCATAAATATTACATGTACCTATAAAACCTAAAAGGAAGGGACACACATCAGAATGAAAGAGGGAAAAAAAGTCCTGAAAACAAACACCCTACCAGAGTAAAATCAAAAGGATACTCGGAGTCTGGGGTGCACAAGGAATGGAGGATGGAAGCGGTCCTTCTTCTAAATTCTCCTTGGCGGATTCAAAAGTTAGAGACTACAGGATTCTCATTTATCCAAATGAAAGTGCCCTTCAGGATTTAAACTATCTGTTTCCATCTCTCTCCACTTGCTGAACTGCTAAAATCCGCTCACGTGTTTGGGTTAAGAAGAGGCTCCCCTGGGAGACTGGAAATCCACACCCTACAGAGGGGACAGACAATGGGCCGCTGCAGACAGATTGGCTTGAGTCCCCAGAGAGGTGGATGGTAAAAACTTTTGATGAGTTTCCTTCTGACCTTTGAGGAAAGGAAGCCAGTGGACCAACCAGAGAGGCATCTTTATTCTGAGCCTTCAACAGTCGGGACATGGAGATGCTCCCCTGGCCCTGCCTCTAACTGCCCTGGGGCCTTGAGAAGCCTCTCTTGAGTCTCAGCAGCCTCGGCTGTTCAAAGAAAGGAGTGGGCTGTGTTCATGCAAAGTACTGTTTATTTTCCTTTCATTTTGTTCAGCAAGAGATTTTAAGCCAGTCAGTGGGATTCGATAATCTCCTGTCTTTGCGATCTTTAAAATCCTCTGGTGAAAACTCTAGTGGTGTGTGAGCTAAGTAGCATTAGGAATTTTACAACCTAGGTGCTTTTTAAAAGAATTATGGAAAATGAACCATTGCTGAGAAGCCTATAAACCCTACCTTCCCCTCTCCCTGATTCTTTTTTTCTCCCCGAACACTACCAACTGTTCCATGTTTGAAAATCAGAGCGGTTGTCATTGATGCTTTGGTAAGGGGGAAAGGCTGTGGAACACGCTCCCCTGTGAGTTAGAAAGGGGGCAGAGCCTCCCCGTCAAGCATAGGGTGGGCCCTGTTCTGGCCTTGCTTCTGGGACTCACTCACGTGGGGTTTAGGCACCCAGAGAGGTTAAGGGGTGCAGGAGTTTGAGAATGAGGGGCAAGGAAGGGTAGCGTCAGGGGTGGGATTGGGGGAGGGCTACAGCCAAAGCCTGACTAGGCCTGTGGGTCAAATTCCTGCAGCTCCTGGCTGATGTAAGGAACATTTTGGAGGGAGCAGGATTTGCCTAGCTTTCTGAAGTTGGTAGCTATATTTTATTTTTCAGCTTAACCGCATCTCTAGCCAGCTTCTTCAGCTTCTGTGTCTTCACTTTCAGGCAATTCATTCCTCCCTTTCTTTTCCAGCCAAAGTAGTTGCTGAATGTACTGACACTTGATTATATTCTCTGGGCCTGTCCATTTTGCTAGCAATATGCTTCCATCCAAAAAGCCTATTGTGGTCCTGGCCCATGTGTTATGGTTGGTTGGAGCGTCATCCTGTAACCAAAAGGTTGCAGATTCGATTCCAGGTCTAGGGCACATACCTAGGTTGTGGTTCAACCCACTGTTCAGGCACGTGCAGGAGGCAGCTGATCAGTATTTCTCTCTCGCATTGATGTTTCTCTCTCTCCCTTCTTCTGTCTCTAGAAGCATACAAAAAGAATGTCCTTAGGTGAGGATGAAAAATCAAATCAAATCAAATCAAAAGCCTATTGTGTTCCACTGCTGCGTTGAAACCTCTGTCCTTACCCAATGTCACCACATTTGGAACTAAAACGTCCTTAATAACTTTTCCACTTAACTCCCTTACAGCCATTGTCTCCCCAGGCTTCTGAGCTCATCATTCTATTGACATGGCCCTCCCTGGAATCTCCAATGATGTAATTTCATCCAATGACCTTTTCCAAGTCTTCATCCTCTTTAATTTCTCTAGAGTATTTGATATTCTTTACCACCATCTTGAAATGCTTTTTCTCTTGGCTTTCCTCCTATCTCCTCCTGTTTCCTTCCCTAGTTCTTCTTTTAATTCCCTAAATGGGAGCATCCTCTAATGTTCACCAGTCCTCTTTTTCTTTTTCTCTCTCTCACACTCATTTCGTCTCTGGGATCACTTTAGCTCCCACTCTGTATAATGATTCTGGAAGGACTAATCTCGAAGTATAACATTCTTTCTCCCAGCACCCAAGAGTCCATACTCTCTGGACCTAACTGACCTTTCCAGCCACATTTTTTTCTTAGTCTCTTTCTGGGAAGTAGTATGATATCCTTCCAAGAGCAAGGATATAGAGACAGAGATATATGATTACAAATATTGGCTTCATTGTTTACTGGCCATGAGATCTTAAGCAAATTCTCTGAAAATTTTTTCCTCACATATAAAACAGAATAAAAGATAGTACTTAAAGAGATATTTTTAATTTTCTTATTAAAGTATAATTAACATTATAAAAGTTTTAGGGGTACGATATCGCGATTCAGTATTTGTTCCTATTGTGAAATGATCACTGCAAGACTAGTTAACTTTCATCACCACACATAGTTACAAAATTTTATTTTCTTGTGATGAGAACTCTTAAGGTTTTCTCTCATAACCACTTTGAAATAAACAATACAGTATTATAAATTATAGTCTTCATGCTGCACATTACATCCCCTAGACTTATTTATCTTATAATTGCAAGTTTGTACATCTTGACTCCCTTCACCCATTTCACCCACTCTCTACACCACCTCTCTGCCTCTGGCAAACACCAATCTGTTCTAAAAAAAGATCTTTTTGGCACTTCAAAATCATGTGTCTGGCACCGCACAACTATTCAACAAATAGAAGTTACTATTATTTTTGTTACGGTGATAATACAAACAACCACAAACTTTTAAATCAACTACCAAATACTGTGCACAGGACAATGTGTGTTGAAGGGAAGCTGTGGGAGCCAGGAGCCCACTGCATTAAGTGGGGTGAGGACAAAGGGAGGGGAGTCACACAAGGTATTTCTTGTGTCCATCCAGTTAGCATAAACCCACTGCCCCACTCCCTGTTCACCCTGGATACAAATCCACAGGGTGGAGATGGCCTGATAGTGAGGGCTGGGAGGCTTTCCAGTATAGAGCTTTAGCTTAAACCTGTCTGTAGAAACTTTACTTCTAGGGAGAATGAGTATTACAAATGGATATGTTCTAAATCGGTCTTATGTATAAGCTGAAGTACTTCACATGCATTATCGCAACAGACTCTCTATAATAATCCTATGAAGCAAGTATTCATTTGAACCTGATATTGGGGGTGAGATAACTGAGGTTTGAGGTTAAGAGTTTGCCCAATGTCACAGAGCTAGTAAGTGACAGAGCCAAAACGCAAACCTGGGTCTGCCCAGGTCCAGAGCTAGAATGCTGCTTCCCTATTTTACTGTAGCTTTAATTTTCAGGCGGACTGAAACACACAGGCCCATGTTATGAGTGCATGGTGGCTCAGGCTGACATTAAAATTACTGGCATCTGTTCTGCCTATTTCCAGGCAGAATAGAACCTCTCCCATTGACATTATAAAGTAACTCTACCACAGAATCAACCCTGGTCACCACCAAACATTCAAACTAGCTATTAGAAAGCTATGTTACAGAGAAAAGAACTGTTTCTGATGTTAAATCACTTCCAGAGAAGTGCCGCTGAACTCTGAGCAAATGTGGCAAACGATTGGTTCATACTCCCTCTAGAATTTGATTGCATAAGCCAAAAGGCACTTAGTTCGGCTGCAGTCTTTGAAAATGTCCATAACCTCCTGAAATAAAATGGTTGTGGCCTTTAAGCTTTTAAAATGTAATCATTTCCATTTATGAGTGGAGTCAATTGTTTCACAATTCTAACACTGTTTATCTAAGAACCAGTAAAATGCTCAAGAAAGGAAAATAGTCTTTGGAGTCAAACAGATCCCTGTCAATAGCCAAATCCAGATACTAAAAAAAAAAATCTCAATTTCATATGCTCTCTAAGACTCTTGAGTCCAATTCAAGCAATGGCTGCTGTTGAAAATTTTGTTCGTTTATCCCAGTCAACTAATAGGGACAACGGAGGATCAAGCAGAGTCAAGTCTAGAGCATCAGGGACCAGAGAGCAATTACACATAGACATTCCACTTGTACATGAGAGTGGGCTTCATGCTTTTAAAATCATGGACCCCATTGAAGATTGAGTGAAAGCTGCCACTTCTTCCCAGAAAAATGCTCCAACTCTGGAGTCAAATAGTGTTGGATTTGAATCTTGGCATCTCCACTTAACAGTGGTGCCTTTTGAGACTCAACAGTGCCACTTAGCCATGGAATGCCTTGATTTCTTGATCCCTAAAATGGAGACATCATGGTGTGAATCTCATAGGATTGTGATGAGGATTAAGCGAATTGATGCACTAAGCACATAAAGGGCAGACGGGGACTGTAGGGTAGTTATTCAGAAGAGACTCTGGAATCTGGATTTATAATCTACTAATTGTGGAATCACTTACCTGTTCTTATCCTCAAGTTCTCCATCTGTAAAATGGGGATACTAGTCATAGGGACCAATTTTACAGGGCTGTTGTGAGGATGAAATGAATTAATATGTGTAAAGTATTTATAGCATAACACATAAACACTCCAAAAAATCATAGCCATTATTACGATCCCAGTGTCTGGCACATGGCAGGTGTGTTCCATACATGCTATCTATTATTAAGCTCAGATGACAAGCAGCTAGAATAGGGGCTATGTCTTCTTTTTTCATGGTTCTTGCATGGCTCATATACCATTCTGTATGGATACTCTTTGGTATATAGTAGCCACAGTATCAGTTGACTGGTGCAACCAGCTGTTAAAATATATCCCACACAATTGGCTGCACATGAAAATAGAATAAACTGATGACATGGCCCAAGCTATAGGGTGACTTATATTTCAAAGAATCTTGCTAAAAGACAGTAGCCATGCAGAATATAAACCCAATAAATAACAGTCAGCAAATCTTACATTTTTCTCCAGCTGGCATTTCCAAAGCATCTTCTGCAGCCAAGTATTAATTTTTCTGTGTTGTGTACGTCAGAATTGCTCAACCAGGTCCTTCAGACACACTGTGGTCATTCATCCTGCTAGGAGCAGGCGCCCAGATCACTGAGTAATTGTCTGATCCAGAAAGGCATCTTCATGTACACCAGTGGTTCTCAAAGTGAAGCCTCCATTCCGAGATCACCCTCATTCCTGGAAACTTGTCAGAAATGTAGACTTTCTGACCTACAGAATCAGAAACTCTGGGAGTAGGGCCTCGCACTGTATGTTTTAACAAGCCCTCCAGGGCGTTGCAATACCAGCTCTGATGTAGAATATGTTGGTCAGTACTTGAGGTTCAGAGAGCACGTCAGCCCCCAAGCAATACCAATCTCAAAGAAAATTGTGTTTCCCAAGAGAAAAAGGACCTGGTAATGTCCTCCTATTACCCAAAGCACCCTTCTAATTTCAATAGGGCCAGAATCCGCTTCATTATTCCTCTCATGGGGCTGAGGACAGATGCCACCGTGTGGAACCTGTTCTTCTACAGACATTTGTGTCCAGCCAGAATCGGCAAATGTATGGCAAAAGAGTTCTGTTAAAGGGCAGCAGTCTTGTATTCGGGCATGGGAAAGGAACCAGTACAGGAGCTGTAGGAACTCCAGGCGGAGGGGTGTGTCGATTGCATAAAAATGAACTTCAGTTCTTTTGAACCACCTGCTATTGGAGCCACCTTTTGGTCCTGGGGAAGGTAACTCTGCCTTTTATCTGTGTCTACTTCAAGTTGGACTCAAAAGTAGAGCACTCATACCCTGTTCAGGTTAGAGGCCCAAAGTCCAGAGGGGGTCCATGCTGCACACAGACATTGGTGGCCATCACACAATGCTCACCTCGATTCCTCTGGCGATCATTTATGTGAGATAAGCAGGAAACAAAAGCTTAGCAGTAAGCGGTGTCACCCCGAGGGGTCACTTCTAATGTACTAGCACCTAAGGTGTCACTTCCCAAAGGTGAAAGAGATAAAGTGACTAAGTTGGTCCTCCTTATCCATCGGCCACCTACATAATTAGAACTTTTCAAACCCTACCCATGGTTCATTGCTTTCCTATCTAAAAGTTAGTATATCCAAAAGGTTCTCACATTTCCGCTTGGTACTCATCACTCAGGCGAAAGAAGCCACCAACATCAGCCTAGCCTCTCTGTGAGCAGTTTAGACAGTACTGGACTAGTCCCATCTGACTCATGGCTAAATGACTCTCATCTAAAATGTTCCCCCTAACAGTTGCTTTTCAGAAATATCTAAGGGAAGAAGCACAGTCAGATTGTAGAGTAGTAATGTATCAACTTCTACATCAACTTTGATTTTTCTCTCCCCCACTACCCCAAATTATATAATTTTTAAAACCGAATTGGGGCAGATGTGTGTTTACTTTGAAAAGTAAAAATGTTAACATTTAAACTGAAAGCCTGTTTCAGTTTTAAGGTACTTAATTGCCTTACAGCGTATAATAAACTGAGCCCATCTTGTCATTCAGCTAATGGAGGGAGTGATAAAGAGATAGGAGCCCAGGACCCTATTCATTCCAGTTTTCCTTTGTACTGGGTTTACTTTGGCACCGTGCCTCGTGTGTATTTTACACTTCTTTACATTTCGTACATCCCTGTATGACAAATACTTGTCAAACAGAAACTAAACAGATTTATAACCCCTTAACTTGAAATGAGCCAAAATTGAACTGCCAAAACTTTATGACTTCATTTTCTTTCATAGTTTTCCACTACATTGGTTCAAACAGACAAACCCCACTTGAGGTCAAGCAGAGGTCATTTCACTTTCATTACTAAAATATAATTTACAATATGCCAGACCTAAACAAGTTTAGCCTAAAGGGTTTGTATAATGTAAACCATCTGTTCCTCAACAATACAGCTAATTTCCTGCCATTACCGTACAGTCTACTGACTGCTTCTTTAAGGGTTTTTATGATTTTTTAACTAGTTCAGGATTTATGTAAAATTTGAAAATGAGTCTATAGTTAAGACTCATTTGTACCAAGTAACTTGAGCATTTTAAAAATGCAAATCACTGTGTAAATTGTTCCCCTGAAACCAAGCTCTGAGCCATTTCTTTTCTGGGTATTTCTATGCCGGCTGCTGCACAGGTGTTCGAAGGAAAGATTTTAGTTGCTTTTCATGCTTCTTTCTGAAGCAGACCCCCAAATTTGGCTATGACTAGCTCTGGCGAAATCCTCCTCCTCCTCCTTCCTTTTTTATAGGCTGGAGAGAACGTGAGACTATGCTAGATGGCCCAGCAGGTAGTATTGGTGACATACGACAAGAAACACTTTGGGTCGAAATGTACTACTCTTTCATGTGTCTGAACAGGGAGGAAGAACAATTATAATTCCACTAAGTGACCACACACCGAAGGCTGACTTCACTGCCCTGCAAGGTGTCAGGCCCCAGGCTGTGCCTTCAGAAACAGTGCAAGGCAGACTGGGTGACTGGCCAACGGGCTTCTCTGGTTCCACACAACAGCGTGGCCTGGAGCAGCTGGCCTTGCAAGTGCTGCTCTTCGGGCTCTCCTGAAAATTATTGATACTTTTTCTTTTTAATTTTCAAAATATGTTCATTGATTTCTTATTTAATTTTTGTTGTTGTTGAGAGAGAAAGAGAGGAACATTGATGTGAGAGTGAAATATCAGTTGGTTGCCTCCCACACGTGCCCCGGCTGGGGATTGGACCCGCAACATTTTGATATATGGGACTATGCGCCAACCAACTGAGTCACACCAACCAGGGCAAATTCTTGAAACTTTTTAAAGCCTTTTTCTTCATCTGTAAAGTGGCAAGAGTAAAAGTTCTTCTTCCAAAGGCAAATACAAAAGAGCTAATTTGCTTACCCAGATGTAGGAGAATGCAGTTGGGCTTCTTAGTCTGGAAGGCCCGGGGGCTGTGTGCCCGGCTGGTGCCATGGCCTGCCCCGCCCCTCCTCTTTTCCAGTCCCCAGAAGTTTCTTTTCCCATCTGCCGCCATTTCCCATAGGTTCTTGTCCCTCTACTTCCACCCTCATTACCTATAGGCTCCAAAATAAAGTCTCTGTCATTTATTAAAGAATTTTTTTAAAAAAACACTAATACCTACAGGAGACCAGAGGCAGAGTAATAAGATGAAACTTAGCATATTTTTTAAAAACATAGAGGGTATTATAGATGACTGTCTACAACTCCTTATGCTATAAATGTATCTAAATCATTTGCATTTGCTTCCTAGATTACTTCCCTAATAAGGAAAATAAGATTGATTTAAAGAGTTTTTAATATGTGCAAATTGCTTTCATACATCTTTGCATCTAATCTCTGCTGTAACTATGGAAGCTAAATATTATATTATTTTATAGCTATGAAATAAAGGTTCAGAAACGTTAAGAAATTCTCCCAAGATCAGGCAGCTCATATATAGGACCTACCCCAAAGGGTTCATTGTATTAAATGAGTTAATATTTGTTCAGTGTTTAGAATAGTGTTTCACACATAGTACATGCTGTATAAGTAAGTATTAACTATTAATAGAAAACAGCAGGTGCAAAATGCAAATTCAGATTTGTATGAGTTCAAAGTCACAGTGGTTTGAATTACACCACACTGCCAATGCATTAATTTCAGCAGGGGCAGGAGAAGGGGAGTGATAATGCCTCATTATTTCAGTCTAATATTCCTTTGGTTTAGTTCCTAATTCCCATTTTTCCTTCAAAAGAAGTGTTATTCAGTCCTTTGCCCCTTTCTTTCCCCAAAAGCCAGGGGATCCTGTTTAGATCAAAAAGTAAGTAACACCTTCCAGGCTTTTCAAGGGACCTTCGCATAAACTGAGTTCATTCACCTCCTTAGGAAAAGTTCTGATGGAAATCCTAATCTTAATGCCATGCAGGAAGAATTCATCTTGCCACAAAAGCAAAATTATTTGAGCGCTGCAAGAGAAAAAAGTAGGGCAGGTTCAGGGGGTTACTGTTCCCACCACCTATGTGCTCTTCTCTCAAAGGCGCTCCATGACGGTCGCAGGAGTCCAGCCTCCAAAAGCGAAAGGGAAAATAGTGATGGACCTGTGATTGCAGAAGAAATTTCCTGATTCAGTCAGATGAAAAGATTGGTCATATGATTTTCAATTATTGACTTTTTTGAATTGGTAATATATTTGCCTGATTCAAAATTTTAAAAGAATAAAAAAGCATGAAGTAAAAAATCTCCCACCTCTGTCCCACACGCCTGCTTCTCATCTCCGGACCCTCCCAATAACCACTGCTGTTCCTGAATGTCCTTTCAGAACTTCTTTATTAATATGTAAAGAAATATCAATATATATTCCTTTTCTTCTTCTCTTTCACACAAAGGCAGAATACAGCATTAACGTTTTGTTTTGTTTTTTAACTTAGCAATAGGATTTTGGAGATCTTTCCATATCAATACATAGAACGTATTCATTTGTTCTTATACATATATATTTACTAGTTCCACCATAATTAATCTGATGTCGCCTCTAGGTAAACACTTATTTCTAATCTTTTGTCATTAAAGGCAATACTATCATGAATCAAATAGATAAATCAGCTTTAATTTACTGAATGTTTCAGGCAATGTGTTAGTATTACTTTCAGTAAAAGTAACTTTCCTATAAGACATTTTCAAATACAAACCCATAAACTCTGCTTGAACACATATATGAGACCTATTTATAATAATATTACTTGCAGAGAATTAATGTTTCAGAATCCTCAATTCTATTTTACCTTTTTAACTGGGTATTTTGCTGCAAGTTTATTTATACATATAATTAGGTTACAGGGCATTTTTGCTCTGGAAAATATCATCATGAATTCTAAATTAGTTGAATTTGGATTAGAGAAGTTTTTTTTTACTTAATTTTCTAAACTGTTGTTTTAAATTCTGTATGGAGAGCTCTGCACTCCATATGGAATGGTGGCATTGTCAGCTTTAACCGAGATCCTCAGAGCAGTATTCTTTTTCCAAAAATAAGGATTTAAAGTACAGGGAGTATTTTAAAAATCAGTTTATGTACAAATGCATTGCTTTTATGACTTTCCCTAACAAATTAGACTAAATGTCAGTCTAGATTTGAGGTGAATTTTTAAAAATAGGAAAAACATGTAACATTATGGACATTTACTGCCAAGATCAAATGTCACAATTTAATACTTATTTTTATTGTGAGGTACATGCTTTCCCCTATCTTTTTTAAGGCCAATCAGTAAACAGCCCACTTGCAAAGCAGTAGGAATATAAACTGGTATAAAGGGAAATGCAAAAAGTTGAAGTTGGATTAAGACTAAATATGCTCATAAAAAGAAAGCAAGAGCAAGGTAATAACAGCGAAAATTAAATAGCATTTACCATGTGCCAGACATCATGCTGAGTACTTTACAAATGCTAACATATTAAAAGTTCACAAGAATCCTACAAGATAAATACAATTATATCAAGTATTATCATCCCATTTTATTGGCAAAGGAATTGAGGCACAAGGAGGTTAAATATTGTACCCAGGGTCACACAGCTGGTAAGTGGAGGACACAGGTTTCAAAGTCTGATTGCCTGGCTATAGAGGTCACGTCTGTGACCAGCCACCACCCGGCCTCTTGCATGTAGTGGCATTCAGACTATAAAGTCAAAGGACTCCAGTGGAGGCAAAAACCATAGTGGTCAGGGAGAGCTTCAGAGGAAGCAAGGATTTGAAAAGTAAAGAGGAGCACATTCCAAACCTCCCCTCCTCTACTGTGAGCACCTCAGGAGGAGTCTTTCATTTTGGCTACTCTGGCTTTTCATACAATAAATATCCTAAGAATAGGAGAGCATTGCAGGAACAAAGGTCTTTGGCGAGAATACGCATGGTGTTTGGGGGTGGACAATGAGGAGGCCTATTTTATTATAGTGATGCTATCACATAGAGGAGTAGCGAGGGTAGGCAGGTGAGGACCAAGTCACAAACACGCCAGGTGCCAGGCTAAGAATTAAGGCTGTATTGTCTGCAGCAGTGCTTTTCATGCTTTAATGTTCACCAAACTTCCCTGGAGTTTATTAAATGCACATTCTGATTTATTAGGTCTGAGGGAGCCCAAGTGTCCTCACTTGTAGTAAGCTTCCAGGGATGCTGATCTTGCTGGTCCCAAGACCACACTTGGAGTAGCAAGACCCTGGGTAAGAGCAGGAAATCATTGTTGGAGCAAGGGTATAGATGGGGGTGGGGGGAAGTAGTGGGCAGAAAGTTGCTTATGGCACTTCCCCTAAGTTGCAGCCAGCTATTTAAAATGTACAGCCCTGACCAGTGTGCCTCAGTGGGTTGGGAGGTGTTCCACAAAGAGAAGGGTCACCGGTTCAATTCCTGGTCAGGGCACACGCTCATTTGCAGGTTCAGTCCCCAGCTGGGATGCATACGAGAGGCAACCGATCAGTGTTTCTCTCTCACATCGATGTCTCTCTCCCTCTCTTTCTCCCTCCCTTTTCTTCTCTCTAAAAAGAAATAAATAAAATCTTTAAAAAAGAAAAATGTATAGACCTACAAGACTTTAATCTCTAGAAGCTTTATATTTTCCACCTCCTCCTTTCAGGTGGCCCAGCAAGTGCCTTAAGAAATGTTTTCAACCACGTTTTCCTTTCTTTCCTACAGAGCAAGGCTAAGGAGCTGCCACTTTCTGCTGTACGCTTTATGGAAGAATTGGGTGAATGTGCCTTTGGAAAGATCTATAAGGGCCACCTCTATCTCCCAGGCATGGATCATGCCCAGCTGGTTGCTATAAAGACCTTAAAAGACTATAACAACCCCCAACAATGGACAGAATTTCAACAGGAAGCCTCGCTGATGGCTGAACTCCACCACCCCAACATTGTCTGCCTTCTAGGTGCTGTCACTCAGGAACAGCCTGTGTGTATGCTTTTTGAGTATATGAATCAAGGGGATCTCCATGAGTTCCTCATCATGCGATCCCCACATTCTGATGTTGGCTGTAGCAGTGATGAAGATGGGACTGTAAAATCCAGCCTGGATCACGGAGATTTTCTGCACATTGCAATTCAAATTGCAGCTGGCATGGAATACCTGTCCAGCCATTTCTTTGTCCATAAGGACCTTGCAGCTCGCAATATTTTAATTGGAGAGCAACTTCACGTAAAGATTTCAGACCTTGGGCTTTCCAGAGAAATATACTCCGCTGATTACTACAGGGTGCAGAGTAAGTCTTTGCTGCCCATTCGCTGGATGCCCCCTGAAGCCATCATGTATGGCAAATTCTCTTCTGATTCAGATATCTGGTCTTTTGGGGTTGTCTTGTGGGAGATTTTCAGTTTTGGACTCCAGCCATACTATGGATTTAGTAACCAGGAAGTGATCGAAATGGTGCGAAAACGACAGCTGTTACCATGCTCTGAAGACTGCCCGCCCAGAATGTACAGCCTCATGACAGAATGCTGGAATGAGATTCCTTCTAGGAGACCAAGATTTAAAGATATTCACGTCCGGCTTCGGTCCTGGGAGGGACTTTCAAGTCACACCAGCTCTACTACTCCTTCAGGGGGAAATGCCACCACGCAGACAACCTCCCTCAGTGCCAGCCCAGTGAGCAATCTCAGTAACCCCAGATATCCCAATTATATGTTCCCGAGCCAGGGTATTACACCACAGGGCCAGATTGCCGGTTTCATTGGCCCACCAATACCTCAGAACCAGAGATTCATCCCCATCAATGGCTACCCAATACCTCCTGGCTACGCAGCGTTTCCAGCTGCCCACTATCAGCCACCAGGTCCTCCCAGAGTGATTCAGCACTGCCCACCTCCTAAGAGTCGGTCCCCGAGCAGTGCCAGTGGGTCGACTAGCACTGGCCATGTGACCAGCTTGCCCTCATCAGGATCCAATCAGGAAGCAAATATCCCTTTACTACCACACATGTCAATTCCAAATCATCCCGGTGGAATGGGTATCACCGTTTTTGGCAACAAATCTCAAAAACCCTACAAAATAGACTCAAAGCAACCATCTTTGCTAGGAGACTCCAATATTCATGGACACACCGAATCTATGATTTCTGCAGAATTATAAAACGCACACCTTTTGTAAATGTAGTACACAGAAAAACTAGAAAGCCGTAGAAAAGATTTATATTCAAATGTCTTTATTAAAGTACGGTTCTCATTTAGCAGATATTGCAACAGGTATCTTCTGTGAAGTTTAATTGTGTCTTACCAAGCAGGGTAGACACCAGCCAGAAAGAAGCATTGTGGGATTCAGGCCTCATCAGGGTGTATGCCATGGCATTGGGATCAGTACACCTGATTTCAAGTACTGAAACATACAAACCAGTGAAGAGGACAAGATCCTGGTGATTAAGCATCAAACCAAAAAGGAAAGTCAAATGGTGCTTTGTGTATTTCACTTTGAGTCACCATGACTGGTCTCTCCCCAAAATGTATATACCGTAGCGTTTGTCTACCTGCTGTCTTTTCTTCAGGACATGTGTTCAGGAATTATTGATTCAATTTAGACTCTGCATCTTTGTGTGGAAGTGATGTTCAGAATCAATGATGAAACCTTAGGCCAAATTTGAAATCCCACATGGAAATGAGCCATAAGACACGTGTAAGTTTCCCTGAGGCCTTCTACACAGTGGGGCTTCTTTGGGAAGGTGCAGAGTGTGGCTCTTTGTGAATCTCCTCTGCTGATCACGAAGGCCTTTTCTACATTTTCTTTTTCCACAGTGTGTTTACACAGGTCCTTGAAATAATTATAGGGCTTCAGACCCTAAGAAGGCTAGATGTGGATATTGGAATTGATCACTGGTTGATAGTGATAGTTTATTTTGTTGCATTAGACATGAGGCACCAAAGGAAGCACAGTCAGGAAAATGGCCCCTCGGCCTAGATCAGCATCCATGGGAGAGGAACAAGGGTTCCCATGGGGACAGCCTTGCAGGAGCTTCCCGGACTGATAATATGGAAGAATAGAGGTGTGGCTGCAGACCAGTACGTCAGCGCTTGCAACTTCCTGCCTATGAGGTGTTCTGTGACTCTGGGGAAATAGGAAACTATGACACCAATATTTAGTTAATTTAAAGTTTCTCTCACTTTTTTTTTTCCTGATCTGGAAATGTTCACAGATTTTATTTCAGTACCAAGAGTTATGACAATTTTTTCGTAGGGTTAGTTGGAATCCAAAGACTATGATTTCTATTTTGTAAAATATTACAGTATTTTCAAGAAACAAGTACTGAGTTCTCATTGCAAAAATTACCATGAACTGAATTTTTTTAGCCGATAAATAGAAACGTGATTGTTTTTGCCTTAGTTAGAGGAAGGTATCAAATGTGCACCCCATGCCATTTACCTGCTAGCCGTCTTTTGCCACTTTTAGAGTTGTTATGGATGGGTTTCAAGTTTTATATAAAAAAGAATGTTATGGTTGATTTTTCTCTTGTTAAAAAATAGCTCCTTTATTCTAAGAACAATGTCTCCAAGTCTCATATTTTTTATGTTTGTTTTTTTTTCTAAACAGCTAAAAAGACTTTTATAAAGAGACTTACCAGATATAAAGTAATTCCTGGAAGTGATATTTGATGAGGAGAATGTAAGAGAATTAGAAGCACATTGATGTTTCAATTTTAAAAAATATATAATTAGGATGAGAAATCAAGGAAATACATTTACCAAAATATGTTACAACTTTTCCAAACACTGAATCTTCAAATAACAAACATGGACTTATAGGTACTGTGAACTTAAAAAAATTGGCCGTATCCAAAATTATTCAGAGATAAATTAAGACATATTTTTCTGGCATAAATAAGCTGATTCAGAAGTTACATTTCTTAACTTTAGGTAGAGGAGAATATTTGTATCCTTTTGTTGCTATGCAACTGTTTAATGATGAAGATTCAAACCACAATTTTGTATATCATACGACAATCAATTATTTTCCAAGAATATTTATTATCTCAAGTAAACACAATTTCAGTGAATCTGAGTTTTTCTAGGAGTCCCTTAAAGGGAAATTAGCATTCCATGAGCCAGTAAAATACCTACTCTGGAAAAACGTTGCTATGGTTAAAAAAATAAATTCAAGTTAGTTTTTTATAAAGAACTATAACATTTATTTTAAACATTTTATAAATTACTGAAGTCATTAAGGTGAGCAAACTAAATTTCAAAACCACTTGTAATAATGTATTTTTTAATAGCACTGTGATACTACATAACACAGTCCCTTTTGTATTAAAATAGTATTTTCTTCACAAACTGAAAAATACCTTTTGCTTTGTTGACAATGATTTTTTGTAAGATGACTTTATTTTCAGATCTTTTCTTTTTTTGCACAAAACTATTGTTTATGGTTTGTATCACAGAAGTGAAAATATATCTTTGCATTTTTATATCTGGTCTGTTTCCTTGTTTCCTTTGTTTATTTGTTTTTAACTTGAGATAGGTTTTCCTCAAATATATAATGGCAATATTCAGATATCTCACCCTACCATATCTTTTCTTATTTCCACTGCATGCATTTATCACTGTATTACTTAATGTTTGATTTGTTACGATGGGCATTTAAAATAGACAAGCATGGAATTGTAATGAAAAAAGGCTATTTTATATTGAGGATATATGCATATGTATTTCACACACCAGAGATAATATTAAACACTGATTATTTTATGCTGCTGTTTATTAAAAATGTTTACCATAAAATATTATTTCCTGAATATCACTATCATGATGGTATTTGGGAATTTTAATACTATTTTTCCTAATGATTGACATTTCATAGAAAGAGAAATCATAATTCCTATTTACTGCTATTTCATTGAAATAATTTTTTTAAATAGGCTTTTAAAAAATAGACTTGGGCATTCTTTTGCTAGTGACCATAGATGGAAGAGAGAATCCAGTGATTTCATGAGCATATATTATCCACTATATATGGCAAGATTTTAATTTTTTAAATCAAAATAATATAGTAAACAATTACAATCAAATGAAATGTAAAAATTGGGTCTAAAAGTTGCAGCCTTTTCTGTCTTGATGTTTCCATGTGAACTTAGACATCAAAAACCATGTCTTAGAATTCTGAAGAAGACAAAGCTGTGTACACCTTCTGTTCAACTTAGACTCCAGCCATATCACTAAAATAAAAGAAATGTGGCCATTTAATTGTCACAACTTACCTTTATGACCTTATTTGCCCAAAAGAAAGAGTTCTCCATCTGGCAATTAATACACACTGTCAAGAAAAATGAGTATCATTATGAAAGTTCAAAAGAACTTGTCTATTTCTTCTCTTTAATGCAGAAGGGACTACAATAAAACCTTCAGGGCCTTATCCATCTGCTTTAGGTACAGCTCCTGTCACCACCTCAGGATCAAACTCAATAAAGCAATCACATCACTGGCAGTGAGATCCAAGTCAGGTTGGGTTTCTCCCTCTCGCATGAATCCCTCAATCTGCCTATTGCTCCCATTTCCTCCTTATGTCTCTCTAGGCACTTCCCTCCAGCCATCCCCATTCCCTTCAGGTCTGGGCCTTAACCTTCATTCCCTAATCACCAATGTCTGCAAACTTGCAGCACCATCTCCGAGAAGGCCTACTACAAATCACTAAATACTGATTTAAGAGGAACTCTATTACTGACACACCTTTGAAGACAATTAAATATCTCAGTGGTTCTCAAAGTGTAGTCCTCAGACCAGCAGACCTTGGAACTTGTTAGAAATACAGATCCTCAGGCTCCACTTAGAAGTACTCAATCAGAAAATCTGGGGGTGGAACCCAGAAATTTGTGTTTTTAGCAAGCCCTCTGGTATTATAAAGATTGAGAATCACAGAACCACCCTCATTTAAAGGGGTGGAGGGTGGGAAGATGGTTATTATGTCTTTAGTAATGTGTGTGTGTATGTATATGTATATAAATATAAATGCATTTATATAAGCATTAAATAACATTTTAGCCACTTGAGTCACTTTAAAGAAAATCAAGTTTCACTTAATCACAAACTCTGCACTAAAAACGTTGTCAGCCACTTGATAATTGGTTATGGTTTTTTTTTTTTTACAGTTTTACACTTGGATAGAAAATTAACAGCGCCCAACTTTCATCAAAAGTATATTCCTTATCTAGTTCACTCAAGACACACATTCTTGGATAGTCACCAGAATCTTCTTCCTTCGTATGGACAAGCTCAAAAGTGTTGGTCTCTCAGTGTACCTTTTTTTGCACTGATGATTAGCACAACTAAAAAAGCTCTCCCCTTTATTGCAGCTTGACAAAATTAAGGTCAAGGATAGTCTCATTATGAGCATCCAGCAGAAGCAGCTGCAGAGGCTCCTCACTCCCCTGAGCTCCCTGTGACAACCTGACCCAGTTGGCTGGATGCAGTCACCTGTGGCTTGTTCCACGGTGTTCCTTTTCCAGCTGCAGGCCCTTAGTCCTCACTGGCTGGGTCGGAGTGCTCCTCTGCTCAAGCGATGCTCCCATCGCCTTCAGAGCTAAAAGCTCTGGGGAAGGACAGACAGCAAGGGGGATCTAAGGGAGGTGCTAGAGGTAAAGCTCCGGCTCTTATTAATTCAGGCATTGTTTTTCAACCAACGGTTCAAATGCTAAGGAGGAAATGCTATATAAGAGAAACAAGAGCAGTAGAGCACACACATAAGGAAAAATTTTGAAGTCAAAATATGACCGCACCTGAGGTTGGTTACCATAAATACCAGAAGTATTAGGACACTGTTAACTCAGGAAGGAGAGACTTACAAACCATCTAAGTGCTCAAGGTCAATCCTCTAGGAAATTAGGCTGAGAAGACTTAAAAACATAGAGAAATACAGGGAGAAGGTTTGCTGGCATATTTATGACTAGCTGAATCCTAGGCACCTATGAACTGCTTCTTCACAGACAAGTACAAGACCAGGCCTGACGCAATGCTTTTCCTTAGCTAAGTGACCAGGTTAGTAAACATTTTTATTCAGGAATGGTTACATTAGGAGAAAAAAAAAAAACCTGCTTTAAAATTAGATGGGACATTTCATATACTTCTCAAAGGTATATTTTATGCTGAAATAAAGATAATTCAAGGAATATTCACTTTGAAGAAAAGTGGTTCAAAATGTTAATCTTCATGGACCTGTGTCCTTGGCTGTCAATTCAAAGTTGTGCACAGACCAGCTGCACAGAGCCATAGATTCTTGTTGAGTCTACCCAGACTTAGAGGCACTTGGAACTTGCTTGAGGATTAGGTCGGGATAAGGCTCCATCCCACAGCAAGTCCTCCTCAGCCACTGCAGTTCTTGGGCCTTGGACTGACAGTTCCAGTTATCCTTTGGGCCCCAGATCATATATAATTCCCTGAAAACTTTGTTTTGAGTCCGTATACATTAAATTCACTGAAAACAAGCTGAAACCCCCCAATGGCATAATCTAGGTAGTTTACTGGGAGTCAACCTGATAAGACTAAGACTAATATTCAGACAAAATGACAGTTTAGGACAATTCACTCTAGAAATACAGTGTAGTCATTGTATTGGTCAGCTTGGCTGCAGTAATAATTCCAAAATCTCCGCCTCTCAAGAGGAAACATCTCTTTTTCTTGCATATATCAACGGAAGTGGGCACAGGCACAGGTCTCTGAAGGCAAGATGTTTTCACAACGTTGAGAAAGGGCAAGAGGCATAACACAACCCCCGACCTGGAAGAAGCCCCAAGTGGGCAGACGTGGTATAGCAAACACAAGTACCAGCCCCTCCTCTCGCATTCGCACCAGACCCCACTAATTGATGCTCTTCCCAGCTGAGCTCAATTGTAGCTTTAAAATTTTCAGAATACTTCCCTGAATAACCTCCTAATCAATCAGAAATAGCATCAGAGGTTAAATTTATCAGCCATCTCTGCACTAGAGCAGAAGTTGTCAAACCAGGTAATCATCATAATTGTTTGTGGAGACTTCTAATGATTATAACTTCTCAGGACCATCCCTAAAAGGACCGGAGAAGCTACCTTAAAATCTCATAGATGCCTTAGCATACAACACTATGTCAAGGCTCCCCTCCTTCATGGGACCCAGATGAGGATAACAGGAGCACAAAGCATGTGCTTTTCAATGGCTCCAGCGTAAGAGCTGGCTGGCCTTGAGTAAGTAAAGCAGTGTCTACTTCTTTACCTATAAAATGATATAGCTGTAACACAGAGGTTAAAAGTAAAGGTTCTGATGTCAGATTGCCTGGGCTTAAATCTCCCCTTCACCCCTTGGTAACCATGTGAATTTAGACAAGTTTCTGGACTGTGATTTTATTATCTGAAAAAGTAGCTACTTTAGAACTGAAGCTAAGTAACATCAATGAGCTAATTCATGTCAGCTTCAGAGAAGAGTGCCTGACAGAAGTTTTCACAAAATGGTCTACAATTTTTTAATTTTTCTATAATACCTGTCTGTCAGAGTTTAAGAGATTATATGTAAGTATATGAGGAGTATCTGGCACATAGGAAGGGCTCAGAAAGTGGGAGCATTGCAATTATTCAATGTGTTTTAAACAATTTTTACAAAGGAACACATTATTTTTTATTGTGGTAAAAAAATTTACAGCACAAAATATTCTATTATCTATGTGTATACAATAATGTAGAACATGCAGTGCTAATGCCAATGAGATGGGGGCAGGCTTATTAGCCCCTCAATAATTTCCATCACCTCCCTTCATACCACTCCTAATAAATAAATATATGTTGAGTAAAAACAGCTTGAAGATACATCGCTAAGCCAGAAATTGTCAACCTTTTTCATCTCATGGCACATATAAACTATAATTACTAAACTTTTGCAGCACAACAAAAAATATATTTTTTGCCAATCTGACTAAAAAAAAAAAAAGGTATAATTTTGATTCAGTCACACCAGATGGCTATTGTGTTGGCTGTTGTCATGTTTTTATTTGACAGCCAAAGAGAAAAGAGGTCAGTGCCCCTGTCTAAATAGTCAGGTATCACATGTTTTAAACATTCTTGCAGCGCCCCAGTGTGCCTCTGGCAGCACACCGATTGAAAATCGCTGCCCTAAGTCGTCCCTAAGCCATATATCATCCCGTATACCTGCTCCAAAATAATTGCTACCTCAAAACTTCTCCCATGTTGAAATTCTGGAATTATCCTTAGGGCAACTGGGTATGAAAAGGTTAGTTAAACCGATATATGTGAAGGAAGCCTAGAATAATTACACCTTTTAAGAAGTTCCCCCTCCCACATCCCTCACACTCTTAGCCATCACAGTTGTACTTAAATATTATTATTGCAAAAGCAGTATCTCTCGATGTTTGGTTTTCCCATGTGAGGAATGAAATAAAATGAGACCTGATTTTCCTAAAACATGTAGAGTTCCCAGGCAGGCATCGCATTCCTTTGTCATAAACCTCCCTGAGATCCTCTCCTAAAGGAATTCCGAGCATTACATTTTACAACTTTGATTATAGGGTTTGGTCATCAGCCTGCAATAGAAAATGAATTAGGTTCCTTAGGGCACCAAGGTCCGAAAACAACATCAACGTCAACATCAAGATCAATAACAACAAAAAGCTTCTACCAAGTTGCCTACACAATTCCCACCCTGAAACGGTTCTTGATGCCGAAGCTACAGTAACTGTGACAGTCTGCAAGGGACTATCCCCATCTTAGTCCTGAAAGTCCTTTGTCCCAGGAAAGCCCCTAATCCCAGGCAAACGTGGACTCTTGGTCACCCTAGCTAATGCCAAGAAGGTGAAATAAAAGCCACCAGGTATTGGTTCTGAGTTCCTTTCTGTCAGGTAGACACAAATATAAATGCAAATAGTGATCCCTGGCCCCTACATCTCAACTGCCTTACAGGGAGAGACTGAATTATATCGTAATTATTGCAGTTCTGAAATTGGGGGGAGCCCACACTTCAACTTCACAAAGGGGAGCCAAGCATTTCTTGGAGCCTAGGCTTTTATAAAAGAAAAATAATATTTTTTATTGAGAAATCTCAGAAATTCAAATCACTGAACTAGACTGCCCACCTCTTTCTTCCTGTTTGATCTTTGATCCAGTATTTTTCATGACATTTATATTGAGGAAGGAATATCAGATTATTAAAAGCAGAGAAACTCCGTATGGAAATGCACATCAAAAGGTCCTCAAGACAAAGGAGGGATCGTATGATTTGAAACCAGAGTTACTAGAAGCATGTGTGCTGCACTTCATTTTCTAGTTAACAGCGTAACATACGTCAAAATATGATTTAAAACACGTCTCACAGCTGAGCTGACATTTGGCGATCCTCGGCCTTCCTTTGCTCTTGAGGAGGGGGGTTCAAATCCAAATGAGGTTAACACTTTGTACTGGTACATATTCCTGGTGGATGAGGAAAACAGTCTTACAGTTTAAGTAAAATGAAAACATCTGCTCAAGTCCTCAGGGAAAGAATTGTTTTTAAAAAAGAGGTGGAGGGGGAGTGCTTCATTGTTAAAGCTGGAGATGGCCTCAGTCACTTTACCCGTGTGATTGTTGAACAGTTACACTTTCAGTTGCCTTGCTCATCCAGGATGATGAAATGGGTACATGAGCCTTAGTTCAGTCTTCATTTTTCAGGATGCCATACCCTGTCTAAAGCCATATTTTAGTGTCTATTAATTGGTTCCAAGTGTTTTCCACACTAAATCTGTGAGGGATTGACCTTTTGTCACATAAATTGTCTTGGTCAGTAGCTGAACACTCTAGATAAAACATTGTATTAGTTAGCTATTGCTGTGTAACAGAGTTCCACAAACTTACTATCTTAAAACAATATGCGCACAGCATAATTGAAATTTCTGCTCAGGGTCTCAGTAGGTATTGGCTAGGTTGTGTTCTGATCCGGAGTTCAGGTCTTCTTCCAAGCTCCTGTGTCTGTGGCAGAATTCAGCCACTTATTGCTTTTATAGGACCGAGGGCCTGATTCTCTTGCTGGCTGTCAGCTAGCAGGCACTCTCACTTTCAAGAGACTGCCCACATCCCTTGTCGCATGGCCCCTTTCATTTTCAAAGGTAGCAACAGAAAATCACCCTCACATTGAACCCTTTCCACACTTTGAATTACTGACTTTAGAAAGAGCCCAGTCTCATTTAAGGGTCACCTGATTAGGTCAGGCTCACCCAAAATGCTCTCTCTTAGTGTTAACTATGCCATATAACTTAATCAAAGTGAACTCCATCATATTCACAGTTCTGAAGATTATACAGGGACTGGAGATCTTCAAGCTCATCTGCCTACCATAAAAAATGCAATGCAATATTTCTCTTTTCAATTCTCTAGGCCTATTTTTAAGAGGAAAGACTGTTAGAAAAAGCCCAAAAAGCATATAGTAGGACTTAATTAAATCTACTCTCCATTTTAAGTTACACAAATACTAAAAGTTAATATAAAAATATTTAGTAATTGGTATATTGAGCTACATAGAGTACTACAAATATATTCATAAGTTACAGAAGTCAGATTTCTTAATAAATTTATAATTTAAAAGATAAAACAATATACATTTAGTTAACAGATATATCTATTGGGCCTTTATTATGTGCCAAGTACTATTTTATACAGCAGTGGTCCAAGCTTTCTGGGTTTATATTTTAGTTGACAGGTATAAATGCAGCCACAAATATATACATCAAATATTATTTTAAAAATATGCACAAAGACAAGTACTGAGAGTAGCAATACTTTATTAAAGAAGGGTAGATAACTCACTTGGGACAACATGAGACCTTTGGGAGGCAGGGTTGCCTAGGGGTAGAAAGCATGGACTCTGGAGCTACTTATCCTGGAGTTTGCATCCTGGATCTACTGCATTCCAGCTGTGTGACCTAAGGCAAATTATCTGGCATGTCTGTGCCTCAGTTTCCCTTACTGTAAAAATTAGAATCATAAGAGTACCTACCTCATACAGTTGTTTTTGAGGATAAAATTAATTTCTGTAAAGCATTTAAAACAGTGTTCCCAGCATATGGGAAGTTAGGGCTTGTCAGGCATTTTTTTTTCATTCTCATAATAATCCGGTGAGGTAGGTATTATTATTGGCTGCATAGTAATACATAAGAAAATTCAAGTACAGGGAGGCTAAGTAACTTCTTGAAGGCTATTTAGGCTACTAACACATAGGCATGCTGGGATATAGTCCAAAACTGCAGCAAGAGATGGGATTATGAGAAATTATAAATAGCTCTCTGTTCCTGGAGCATTCTCCGAGTTAACTGTAGGATTTGATGATTTAATAATGTATGTGAACGTATTTTAAATGGTAACTTGCCATAAGTTAAGATATTGCTATTAATAAGCATGCACCTGTACCTACTGGTCACTTATTACCTTATAGTTTCTGATATTTCAAGAAAAAGCAAAGATCATTTTGGAGATGGACTTCAGTGAGGGCTTTCGTGACTTCCTGATGGACCCGGGACTTCACTCCGACCCCACACATTAGTTAGGTCGAATCCAAAGTTGATGGTCTCAGAGGCAGGGGAGGGGTGTAGTGGCCTTGACAACGGATCTCATTGGTCTTTCAAAGTGAAACGCTTGGACAATTGGCTGCGGGGGTTCCTAGAAGCCCGCCCCCTGTCACTGATTGGCTAAGAGGCAAACTCCCATCTCCTTGTTACTTTCCTTGAGTGCCCTGTTGCTCGGCAACCGATTTGCGTCTTCCAGCTACGCGGACACCCAGTTACACCTGTGCAGAGGAGCGAACAACTGGCTACCACCGCCGTAAGCTTACGCCTCTTAGGCCCACTTCGCGCAGCAACAGCACGGGTTGTCCCGGGTGCTTGTCCTAGTTTGCCTTGGGACTGGGCTATGGGCTGACCCTGCAGTGACGCACCGCAGCCAAGAACGTGCCCAAGTTTTCCCTCTGGAAGATTTAGTTTGGAAAAGTCAGGAGTGAAAAGAAAGTCCTTGTTATATGCCCAAATTAGAAGCCATTTATTGTGGGAGCACACAGCGTTCTGCGACTCTAGAGTCAGGAACTTAGCTAACCAGGTGTGGGGGGTGAGTCGTAACCTCGCAAACCGGCCTCAGAGTAAAGCCTAGGAGGGTGGGGACAAGTGTCAGACCGTTTGCTGCCTCATCATGTTCTGCAGAGCTTACTGCCTGCTGCAAACAGACTTCCAAGAGTTGAAAGAGAACAACTATGAGGTGAGTACGGGCGACTCGGAGCGACGGATTTCACTGGGGCAGAACTTTTAAAATGCAGTTTATTCTATGAGGCATAATTTAGTTAAACCTAATTTACCACTACAGTATTGTTTAACAAATCTATTTTACTGTAACAAGCCATTTCATAATAATAGTTACTTCATAATAATAATAGTTAACAATATTGTGCTGAGTAATTTATGTGGATTTAAGCCCTGAATATCAGGCTCTATCAGGTAGTAAGTGACTATAGGGGCAAGGCTGCTCTCATTAATTGCAATACTATAAGTAGTGTTTTGTTTCACCTACCAGAAACCTAAGCTTCAGAAAGGTTCAGTAAATATTTGGCCTCAGGATTCAGTCACGGGGTGTTCTCACTCCCAAACCTTCTGCTCAAATCTTGTGTCCTTCTACTTACTGTCTAGTGCACTTTTTGCCAACTGCTATCACAATACATAGATGCCTTTCCCTTATAATTTTAACACAGGGGTAGGTGTTGCTCCAAATGCCGCCAATGAAGTTGTCAATGTTGATGGGTGCCATAGGCTGCTGATATATCACATAAAGTATGGAGAATTTTTTAACAGAAATTATGGAGGAAAAGGGGACACTTCAGAGAAAGAATAGAAAAATCCTGTACATAGAAGGAGAGAGTAGAGTGCTAGCTACCAATAGTTGCTTCAGATATAGTTCACTGTCATTGTTCTGTTTCCACCCCTGTTATAGAAGTATTACCCTCTCTAGGGATGTTAGGGACTATTACTGAGTCCAACAACGAACATCCCAGAGGCATGAGTCTAACATTTGATGTTGTTTCTGCTCTACCTGAACTTTGTAGTTCTCTGTTGAAAGACAATTCCATGAAGGAGAAATGAATGATATGTAAGTATAGAGAATGTAGATAACAGAGATATCTATAATGTTTATCAAGACTAGCACCAAACATACTGAATAACTAAGTGGTTGCTCAGAAATATTTATTGAGTATATTTAGGTGTGTTTCCCAGCATAATCAATAAAGTTTTCAATGAGACACAGGGCAGGGCAAAAGTAGGTTTATAGTTGTGAGTATGAAAAACAGTTTATTCTTGTATTTTATATATTAATTTTTGTATTATTTTTCATACAAACAACTGTATACCTACTTTTGCAACACCCTGTACCTTCTGTTCCTCTATTGGGACAATATCTCGACTGTAGAAAAATTTATTTTTCTATACAAGAATAATCTTGGAGTTGCACTTTTCTTAATGAAAATGTTCTCACTTCATGCCTTCCATAGAGTATCCATATATTGGGTTGGCCAAACAGTCCATTCCATTTTTTCCATATGATGGCTCTAGTAGTGCTTAGTTGTCTTCAACTTCATTAGAAATTTTTTTGTTAGATTGTATTGTGACAGCTGTCATATCAGCATGCATTTAAAAAAGCTTATCAAAATCGATGAATTTTTGTGCAGCCATTTTAATATTGAAGATGGAAGGAAATACACAACATTTTCAATGTAATATGCTTTATTATTTCAAGAAAGGTAAAAATGCAACTGAAATGCAAAAGAAAGATTTGTGCCATGTATGGAGAAGGTGCTGTGACTGGTCGAATGTGTCAAAAGTGGTTTGTGAAGTTTCTTGGTACTATTGACATCTTGGCCAAACAATTCTTTCCTGTGGGGCTGTCTTATTCATTGAAAGATGTTTAGCAGTACCCCTGGCCTCTACCACTAGAAGCCAATAGCAGGAAATAGCCAACATACTCAAAATATCTAAATCAATAAATCTATTGGTGAAAATGAAAAGTGTCTTTTACAGAAAAAACAAAACAGACTTTTTGGCTAACCCAATAGTTTTAAAAAGCTCTGAAGAAACACATGCTTTTCAATTATTTCCTTCTCTTCTAAGTTGAATCTTATATTGGCTATTGACTTAAATAAGCCACACATCACAGTCTTGATCTTCCAGTCTCACTTGTGATTTCCACACTTATGATTTATTTTAATTTTACTATTGTGTGTGCTTCCTGAAATCTACCTTAACAGCTGTGTAATAACACAAAACATAACACCTCCCCAAATCAACAAAAAAATAAATTTATCAGGAAAATAAAATGCAGAGGTTTTGGAATTCATTGTAACCTGCTATCTGATTTTCAAAGCTGCAATAAATATTTAATCTTTTTTACTGCTTTGATTTTTTTTTTTTTAACATTAAAGGGTATTACTGCCTTTCCTGCAAGTGAAGATATGCTGGAATGGGAAGCTGATATTGAAGGTCTACAGAATACAATTTGGCATGGTATGTATGTTCAAAATCAACCTACTTTTAAAAAGCCTTTATACAGTTATTAGCCCATGTTCTTTATGTGCAATGTAAGGTTACATTATACAAATTTTCTAGAATTCTGAAAGTGCTCACATGTTATTTTTTCACAGTATGGCTTAATTTTTGCCATTTGTCAACATAGATGGAAAATTTAGATTTGAATTGTCCTTTATGCTAAATCTTAATGTTATTACATTAAGAAGCAGGCACAATAAAGTTTAACAGTTGAGAATATCTCCTAACATTCTTCCATTAAATTAGAAAATAATTATTAAAATTCTTTTTGCCATCAAAATTTCACAATTATCTCTAATTTTTATTCTCCATGATTTTTTCCAAAATTTCCGTAAGTCAAATTCTCAAGAAGACTTGGCCACTGTAAAGCTTAGTGATCATGCACTCTTTCAATCATGGATTAATAAGCTGGATTTGTTGAGTGAGGTAGGGGAGAACAACATCTAAAGTGGATAATTACAATAAAATATATTATGTGCTATTAAGATTTTGAACAGAATGCCAAGGAAGAAGTGATTAGTTAATTTTGCCTTGGAGAGCCAAGAATAGCTCTATAAGGAAGTGACACTTGAGTTTAGTCCTAAAGAATGCATAAGAGTTTGCCAAGTGTAAGAAGAGGAAGGAAATTCAGGTAGAATAAACAGCATGGCAAAGAGAGGGTGCACCGGGTTCTGGAACAATGAGTTCAGTCAATAGGAGATACACAGTAAATGGGGAAGGTTAAGGGGGACGGAGTTAGTGGATGAAAAACAGGCTGATAAAATAGTGGGATTAGATTGTGAGGAATCTATTATACTATCTAGAGGGGTCTGTGCACCCTATGATCAATTTACTTAAGAATAAAACTCTAGGAACCTTGAGAGGCTAAATTGTAGAAAGAAACCTTAGTGTTAATCAGGTTACAGTTAACCGGTAAAACATGACGCTTTAGTAAAAACCTTTATTTTTATTTTATAGGAATAGTCTTCCAGCTGGTCATAAATTTTACATGGCAGTATAATTTTGTCCCTCCAGTTGTGACATTTAGAACTATTCCTTTTCATCCAAATGGTAAGGACCAAAATGAGACTTTTATCATCAAAGGCTATGTCTCTGTTATCCTTATTTTGTATCAGTGTTTAATAATGTTTCTTCATAACAGTTTTGTTATGACTATAAAAGTAAGAATGCCTATTGGGGAAAAGAAAAACAAATTATCACCTTGAATCTTAATTCAAGGAGATAATACTCTCAACATTTAACTTAATTTATTTCCTTTTTTCTATGTATTTTTCTCTATAGTTGGGATATTAGATATAAAGTTTTTTACTTATTGTTACATAAGCTTATGGCTGCATTAGTAAACATTCTTTAAAAGGTCATTTTTGATGACTGAGTGATAAACTTAACCATTCCTCTTTTGTTCAATATTTTAGTTGGACTAATTTTTATTGTTATAAAACATGATACACTGACAAATTAACATTTTAGATAAAAATAAGTTAGATTGCTACTTTAAGTTATATACAAAGTGTATTTCTGATTGATAAAAATAATTTTAATTTTAAATGCTAAAAAGAAAATTGAATAGAACTTTTTATCGGCTTGGTGAGAAAGGCCTTTCTAAGTATGATAAAACCCAAAAAGCATGGAAAAATCATGACACATTAAAATACATAAACTTTTTAAAATTTATCTACAGCCAAAGATATAAACAGAGACAAAATATATTTGCAAACTGAAGGAAAATATTTGCAACACATAAAACAATATCTGTGACATATGAAAAAGTACTTGTGAATCAGTTAGAAAAATGATATAAAGAATAGAAATATAGACAGAAACTATAAACTAACACTTGATAGAGGAAACATAACAAGAATAAATATAAAAATAAGTTCAATCTCATTTGTAAGAAGAAAAATGCATATTAAAACTGTACATAAAATGCATAAAAATTGTGATTCATCATTTATGTTTATAGAATGTTAAAATAACAATTTTAGTAGAGGTGAGCAAATGTGGATACTCCGACATAATGTCCTTAGTGAAACCTTTTGGGGAAGCAATTTGACAGTTTCTAATCAGATATAAACTGCAAATAGCCCCAAATCCCTATAATACCATGTATATAAAGTATTCAGGTGTGCAAGAGTACATTTTAAAAGGTATTTGATCCCAGTAACAATAGATAAAAGGAAATAATTCCAATATCCATTAGTATAGAAAATTTTAAGTGAAAGAGCTACTATCTGGAAATAGGAGGGGTGAGGAAGGACAGGCAATAAGCATACCCCTTTTCATTGTATTTGATCTAGTAATTTCACTCCTAAGTGCTTTTTTAAGCCAATAGTGGCAAATATACACAACTAATTTTGTATCATAACTTTTATTCTTTAAAAATTTGTTTTAATTACAAAAGTAATAAGGTACTTGAATAAAATTGCATAAAAGTATATATATATAAAGTAAAATTAGGAACAAGACAAGGATGCCGACTCTTACCACTTCTATTCAACATAGTATCAGAAGTTTTAGCCAGAGCAATTAGGTAAGAGAAAGAAATAAAAGGCATTCAAATTGGGAAGGAAGAAGTAACACTGTCGTTTGTAGATTACATGATACTGTATATAAAAAACATTTATAAAGACTCCCCTTAACTGTTGGAACTACTAAAAGAGTTTGCTAAAGTTGCAGAATACAAAATCAATACATAAAAATCTGTTATATTTTAATGCATTAATAAAGAGGAGGGGGAAATATGGGAAAATTTATGATTGCTCTTTTTTCTCTCCCTTATCTGATTGGGGAGATATGAGAAATAATTGAGCATATGTGGCTCAGCAGTTTCAATACTCTGGTCTATTTTATTATATACAAATCTTGGAAAAGAAGAGTGTTATTTATTAGTCCCCACATACCAAAAATTGGCTATGTATAGTTCTAAGTTTTTATTTAGATACATAAAACCTAATTGCCTTTCAGCGATGTTATTTGCAATTCCACCAAGAAGCGTACATAAAGTTAGCATTTTACCACTCTCCAATTCTGGGCATTAAAACTTGAGATAAAATTTTTTTTTGCCAATTTAATAAGAATCTTTATGTTATTTTAATATGTGCTTTTTTGAATACTTGTGTCTCACATCATTTCTTCACATCTCTTGATTGTGCCTTTTATTTTGTGAAGTGTAGGCTTAATAATGTTATCACACAGTCCTAGATATTGCATATATTTTTGTCATTTTTAAATTCTGTTGATTTTTTTTACATCTGGATTTTTTAAAATTTATATAGTTATATTTATTAGTCTTGCCTTTTGATATTTTTATAGTTATCTTTAAGTTTAGATTATCTTTCCCCAAATACAATTTATTTTAAATTTCTTCTAGTTCTATAATTTTATTTTTTCATATTTAACTTTATTCTTTTTTTTTTCATTAAATACAGCCAAACTTCTGTATATCTTTTCAATCTATATATAATAGAACAAAACTGGCAGGGGATCTTTGCCATTCTCAACATATGGCTTCTATTTCTGGATCTAAGATACTTACTGTTTGTCACCATTCCCAGCCAGTGAGAAGGGGGAAAGAAAAAGAGTATAAAACAACTTTCTTAAGAAAAATATGATCCAGAAGTTGTATACTTTACTTCTGCTGATATCCCATGATTAAAATGTAGTCACATGGCTTCTTGCTAGAGAGGAGGCTTGAGAAAATAGTCTGAGCAATGATACATTCATCTAAACAATAGAGGGTAATGGGAGTTGGGGACAGGTATAGTCTTATTACAGAGAGAAGAAATGGAAGAAAGGAAAAGTAGACATTGAAGGACAGCAAGTATTTTGCAGCGACACATTTTATACCATTTTTGATAATCTTTTCTTTCACCACTGAATCATAATTTCACTTTTAACATACAACAATCTTGATATATGCTAGAATTTGTTTCTAAACTCTCTTATTACATCGTTCTATCTAATCTCATGCCCCACTGCACTTTTATAATTATTGTGGTTTTACAATACAATATAATATATTAAATCAAAGATCGCCCTTTCACCTTTTCAAAATTTTCTTCTCAGTTTTAAGCTTTTTATAGCAAGATTTTTCTGTTGGATTTTAAGTGTTTATCTTGTTCATTTACAAAAATTATTTACACATTAGTAAAAGTATCATTAATAATGATAGCTATCACTTTTTGAGAATTCACTATATACCAAGTACTCTATTGAGTACTTTATTTTATTCATTCTTTACAGTGAAGGTGGGTACTTTAATCTTATCCATATTTTACATATTAGGAAAGTGAGATTAGTGAGGGTATTGTTCAACATCACATATAGTCAATGTCCAAATCTGTGTGTCTAACATGGAAGTTCATGCTCTTAACAACTACACTGTATTAACTGACATATTCATTGCAAATAATTTTTCTGCTTTATCACACTTGCTTTTTAATTTTGCATATAATATTTTTGATGTCCATAAGCTTTAAATAATAATTTAATTATATATCACTATTAATGTATTATTTTAATACAGTAGACCAACATACTGGTCGACCCTGTATAGACTTTTTGGACAATCCTTGTAAGTGGAACACAAGCTATACATTGAGCAGCATCTTACTTACCCTCCAGGTAAGAAGAGATTAATATAAATGCCATCTTTAATCATCTTAATTTCTCAGTTATTCAAAACAGAAATAAAACAATGCATATTTAAGTTTTGAAAGACTCAAGTAAGCTTATTTAAATCAATAACATTTCTATATCAAGACAATAAAAATGGCACTTGAATTACAAAGACTGTTATTTTAAAGTGAAATTGTTCATTAAGGCCCTTCACAACCAAAGAATACATATTTTATAAAGGAAGAAAAGAATTGCTTTCATGGTTTTAATTCTAGAAATATAGTCTTACGTGTTTTTTTTTTGTTCCTAACTTTGTTTCATATTATTGAACAGGACTTTTGGATTGTTGTCCCTCATTCATGGACTTTGCCCTCAGAGAAGTAAATCCAATGACTACAACTTAAAATGTTTGGCTTTATCTTCTGTTTCTGACAATTTAGTTACTTGCTCTTTTACACACTTTCGTATCAAATTCAGTGAACAGTTAAACCAAGGATTTTCTTTTCCCCTCAGATAGATACCTGTTTCTAGAATAGCGCCTTTACTTCTTGGATCCATGGTCTTCAGAAACATGCCTCTCTGTTGTTATTCTTGACCCTCAGAGAGCCTCCTTTCTCATTCACGCCAAAGTAATGAGTTCAGTGCCACTTGCTTTGACCACTCATATCCAGCTCAGTGATATTCTGCATGGACCTACTCCACTATTGATATCTAGAGATAAACGATTACATTTTGACTACCTGGAATACTTAGAGAATAAAGTGTTCTGGCTTAATTGATTTTTTTCTGTAGCAGAATTATAATACAAATTTCACTTCTCCCATTTCTTATTTTTTTAAATAAAATAATAGTTTTCTGTCTAGTCATCTTAGCATACTGAGTAAATTTTAATATTTTCAAAGATGCAATGATCATTCATTCTACAGATATGTATTGAGCATCTACCTGCGCCAGGCCGTGTTCTGGGAGTGACATTTGAGCAAAGAATTTAAGGAAGTGAGCTGAGCGTGAGAGGCAGATTACTGGGGTGGTTTCTTTAGATTTCTTTAAGCTGAATCATATTCCTACCTAACTCTTCCACCTAAATGAGGATCTGCCTTAAGACAAGAGAACTGAATGGTCCCAAAATGTAATGAGTGGGGGCAAACCAGAATGAAATGGTGAAATTTTTGACTTGCCAAATAATGTAATAAAATGTAAATTTGAGGCTTTGAGATAGATTGCTTGGCTTCACATTCTGGTTTTACCACTTCACACCTTTATAACCATTGAACAAGTTTCTTTACTTCTGAATACCTCGATTTCTTCATCAGTAAAATGGATCTGTTAGTAGATACCTCATAGATTTGTGAGGATTACATTAATTAATACATGTAAAATACTTGGAAAAATATGTGGTCCAAGAAAATAACTCAATAAAAGCTAGTTTATATTATGATTGTTCTTACTTTTATGTGGTAATGCAAAATGACAACAAAGTGTTGTCATGGAAACACATCATGGGAATGGAAACACATCATGGGAATGTAGTAGATGACAAAGGCATTTGTCTTTTTATTTTTCAAGCAGATTTATTAAACAAATATGCCCACATTACAGGACAGTGGAAAGGAAAGAAAATCACTGATAATCATAAAGGAAAACCATAATCCTACTATTACTAGCATTTCCTCCTGATCTTTCTGCCTATTTTTTGTTTAAAATCTTCCAGTTTCCCAGTCACTACAGGGTTAAGCCCAGTTCTGCTGCCCGACAAATGATTTACTTCTCCTCACACCTGGGCTTTAACATACCGTGCAATCCCACTCCCATTATATCTTCATGCTTTTCTTCACTCGCAGTGCTTGGTTCAATTCAGATTTAAAAGCATTTATAGAGTTCTAACCTCTAAAGTTGCAAACTCAAGTAAGTCTTGGCCCTTAAAAAGTGCTCAAGGCCAGTTCTCTCACTGGCAACCCATTTCTCCTCTCCTCTTCCTCAGCCTGTCTGGAAGCAATGCTCAGATCAAATAAGTGCTTTTCTGGAATGCCTTTCTTGATTTCCTTTCCTAGGTGGAATTGATGGCTTTGGTTTTTGAGGGGCTTCCTTTGCCCCTGCTCAGTGAGCAGCACCCTAAGCAAATTGCTATCAGAGCTCTGTAATACTGTTTCCTTATCCAAATTCCTCAAGGTCAGGGAACAGGTCTGACCCTCCCCACGCCCAACAATGTTGACAGTAGGTACTAAGTATCATGAATAAAGGAATGAACCTGATTTTTTACATTGACACAATTATGGCATGTATGTATAAATTATATAGCCTGTTTCTTTTTCAGTTGACATTTTATCTCGAGTAATTTATATATTGCTACAATTAGTATTAAAATGGCTATTTAATAGTTGTTTTTTTTCCCAAGGTCAGTGTGGCCCAGTGGAACCTTCTGCACTGGTGGAAATGTCTGTTGTTAGTGCTGTCCAATGTTATAGCAACTAGTAACATCTGTCTGCTGAGCACCTGAAAGGTGGCTAGTGTGAGGAACTGAGTGTTTCATTTTGTTTTAAGTAACTTAAATTTAAATTGTCATATACGGCTAGAGACTACTGTAAAGGATAGTATAAGTATAGACCATAATTTCTCATTTCTTCCCTTTGTATCACAGATGAGACAGACACATTTATAATGATCACATTTTATTCAAGGGAGTAATACTTGAAATAGTGTTTAAAATATTTTAACATCTAAATATAGTGATCATCTCCTAAATTTTTATAATCTTAATAATTTTAATTTTTGAACACTTCTTTCTATAATGCAAAGGTAAATATCAACACCCATCCACAGAATGAATTTCTGGACTTTAATTGGATATCATAAAATATGCTTACTGGTACAGTTGTTTTGTGATGCTTCAAATGTCTGTACTTATCCTCTGCACAGCTTCCTATGTTATTTTATACTATCTAATGGTTAATTTAAAAGTAGAACTTCTTTTTTTTTTTTTTACTACTTTAGCAGGGCTTCTGATTTATACATTTTCATATATTCTTTATATTTCAGTTCTTAAAAATCATTAAATAGCCTTAGTAGCACATGTACACATTATATGGAAAAGTCTTAGGCATAGTGTCAATGTGAAGACTGTTGAATAAACATTACCAGATGTTCCTCTCTGAGTAAAATTACTTTCCAGCCAAAGACCAAAATCTTGCTCTAAAAGATAAGTTTCATCAGCTTCCCACCCACTTTGAAAGGTTTAGTGCAATCCACATTGAATCCTTATTTAAGCAATTATAATATTCTTGGAAATGTAGCTCAAATGTGTTTTCCAAATAGGAAAACTCCAATACCAATAGCAGAAAATTCGTTTTGCTTTTCAAATATCAGCTGTCAGGTTACTGCTTTCATTAGTGAAAGATTGCTATCATTTCCATGAATCTTAACTTGCAATAATTCACTTCGACCTGACTCTACACTTAGGTATTTTGTTAGTTATTATTTTGGCTATATTTTATTACATAGTCTCCATGTCATAATAATTCAAAATACTGAAATATCAAATATTTGCAATTTAGGCTAATATTAACTTTGAGGTGTCAGATAAACAAGATCATGATCTAGCAGGACTATTACATTTTGGTTATTGCTGGTCCCCTGTTTTGTCCAGATGCACATATATTATAGTAGGAGGAATTTTAAAGATGTTCCCTTAGTCTCCTATCCTCTGATAATGCAATCAAGCACTAATCTAGGTAGTGCTGTGAAAGGACTTTGCAGATGGATTCTTAGGTTACTGATCAATTGACCTTAAAATCAGAAGGTTACCCTGAATTATGGCAGGGGGGCCCAGAGTATTCAGATGAACCTTTAACAATAGAAGAGGAGAAATATAGTGGAAGGAGAAAGGGGGTGACAGTAGGGGACATCAGAGAGATTCAGATTCCAAGCATTAGAAAGATTTTTCACACCTTTTCTGCCTCTGAGACTTAAATGTCCAAGTAAGGATGTGCATGAGACTTCTTTGAGCTAAGGGTGGCCCCCAGCTGCAGCCAGCAAAGAAACAGGGACCTCATTCCTACAAATGCAAAAAACTGAATTCAGCTAACAAACAACCTGGATGAGCTTGGAAGCACATTCCTCCAGAACCTCTCATAAAAGCTCAGTCAGCCATCATCTTGATTTCAGTCTTATTATATCTGGAAAAGGGAAACGAGCCCGTTGCCTCAAATTTCCCACCTAAAAGCATGTGAGATAATATATTTGGGTTGTTTTAAGCTGCTACCTTTTGATAGAGAGTAGCAATTATAATATTCTTGGAAATGTAGCTTAAACCACTACAGGTACCAAATCAATCACTTGATGATCTAGAAGGATAATGAAGTACACACAAGCTTTAATACATGAGTGTGTTATATCTGTGATCTAAATATTATCTCATGTTTAAATGTAAGGTTTGATTTTTTTAATGGAAATATTTCAATGTTTCCTAATGTTTAGTTCCCTTTAGACATAAATTTAAATTTGTGTGGTAGAAAAAAAGTTATAGAAAGGAACTTGTAACCTGCTTTGATCCTAATGTTTGGCTCATGAATGTACAGTATAAACCTAAGATCAAATTCAATAAGTGGTGCTCAGAAAATTGGAAAGATACAAGCAAAAAAAAAAATGAGACCGTTTATACCATATACAAAAATAAACTCAAATGGATTAAAGACTTAAACATAGAACTCAAAATCATAAAACTACTAGAAGAAAGCATAGGCAGTAAAATCTCTCACTTTTCTCTTAGCAATATTTTCTTCTGCTGGATCTCCCCAGGCAAGGGAAACAAAAGAAAGAATAAACAAATGGGACTACATCAAACTAAAAAGTTTGCCAAGAAAACCATCCACAAACAAAAAGATGACTCTCTGAATGAGGAAACATATTTGCCAATGATACACCTGATAAGGGTTGATATCCATAATTTATAAAGAACTTATAAAACTCAACACCAAAAAAACCCCAAATAATCTAATTAAAAAATGAGCATAGGACCTGATAGACACTTCTCTAAAGAGGACGTACAGATAACCAATAGACAAGAAAAGATACTCAGTGTTACTAATTATCAGAGAAATGCAAATTAAAACCATGATGAGCTATCACCTCACCTGTCAGAATGGCTGTCTCATCGATAAATCCACAAACAGCAAATGTTAACAAGGATGTGGAGAAAAGGGAACCCTCGTGCTGACGTCTGACTCCAAGTCCCCAGCCCGCCATGTTGCATACTCAATAAACCATCTCGTTCAACAACAACAGCAGCAACAGGAGCCCTCGTGCACTGTTGGTGGGAGTGCAGACTGGTGCAGCCACTACGGAAACAGTATGCAGGTTCAAAAAGTGTAAAATGGAGCTGCCTTATGATCCAGAGATTTCTCTTCTGAGTACATGTTTGAAGAAACCCAAAACACTAATCTGAAAAAATATATGCACCCCTATGTTCATTGCAGCATTATTTACAATAGCCAAGATATGGAAGCGAGCCAAGTGTTCGTCAGTAGACAATTGGATAAGGAAGAGGTGGTACAATGGAATAGTACTCAGCCATAAAAAAGAATGAAACCTTACCGTTTGTGACAGCATGTATGGACCTAGAGGGTATTATGCTAAGTAAACTAAGATGAGCCCGGGGAAAGACAGATACGGTATGCTGCATGGAAAGAATGAAACAAATGAACAAACAAAACAAACAATCTCATAAGGACAGAGAACAAACTGATCATTGCCAGAGGGGAGGGAGGTTGGGGGACTGGGTGAAAAAGGTGAAAGGATTGAAAGTGTAAGCTGGTGGTTACAGAGCAGTCAGGAGACTTAAGGTAAAGCGTAGAGAACATGGTCAATAATATTGTAATAACTATGATGCCTTGAAATATTGGGATACATTTATAAATTATGTTATTGACCACTATGCTGTACACCTGAAATGAATATAAAATAATATAGAATGTCAACTACAATTGAAAACAAAATTAACCAAAAACCAAGATCAAGAATTTCATGAGAGTAGGGGTGCTGTCTCATTTGTGTTTGTATCTGTTTTCAGGTAGATATATCATAGGCATTTAATAAATCCTTCCTGAATGTTGTATGCATTGGTTTGTCTTTTTGTCTTAAGAAAAAAGATACTTAAAAAAATAACTATGTTCTGTATTTTTTCTTATAGGTTATGCTTTCTAATCCAGTGCTAGAAAATCCAGTGAATTTGGAAGCAGCCCAAATACTGATTAATGATGAATCTATGTACAGACTAATAGTTCAAAGACTTTTCCATAAATCATTACAATGTAAGAAATGCCTACTTATTGTTATTTTCCAATTATTAATTATGCATTTATAGCAAATAAGTGATCTAGTAAATAACTCTTAACTAAGGGAATATTTTCTGTATCCATTTTCTGTAATGAAATTGTACTAAGATCTCTCCTACCGTACCTCTTTGTCGAGCCAATTAGTGTGATCTTCTTTAAAGATTATCAAAGATCATAAGCTTAATATCTTTAAATGTTAGGGCCATACAGATAGATGGTGCCAATCGAAACTAGTCTATTCATCATAAAGACCTAACATCAAACTTTAATTCTTGGATCTATAATGGATATTTCCCAGATTTCACCTTCAGTACCCAACATCTTAGTGATCTGAGATTCCTTTCCTCTTGATTAGCAAAATGCTCAGCATTTTATTTCTGGGGAGTCTCCCTCCCAGCAACCCCTGCCTCCCGCCCAGGTAGTCTTTCTAAGAGTCCAAGTGGAAATGGCCTCTGAGGTTCTTCAGGCTTTCTCTCTATTGGCCTGTATGTTTCTGATACCTTGGTTTTCTCACTCTCATCCTGCCAGTGGCCTCTACATGGCTTTTAACTCCATCACCTTCTTTGCTCCTGTCTCTCTCTGCAGTTAGCGGAACAATGTTGTTGGTTCCTTATGCCCAGAAGGGTTTGTCACAAGTGAAGTTTTGGCCCCTAGTGACCTAGTTATTTTCCTCCATATCCTGCCTCTCCTCTTGCCACAGTGCACAGAAACCTTGCATAGTAGCTGGTATTATTATTACCACTTTAGTCAGCAAGCCTTGCTGTTCAGATTCGCTTTGCTGTTCAAACTGATCTCTCATAGACTTTCTCTCTTAGATGTTCATCATTTTTCCAGTCCCCTTCTAGAACCTGCTAGTCCATGTGACCAAGTGCAAGTGCCCCTCCACAGGGCTTCTGGGTGATGCAAATCAAGCAGTATTAATCACACATCTTTTTCAGTATCTTCGAACATGTCATGATTGCCATGGGGATCCTCAAAACTTCCCCGGACAGTTTTAAGGCTGGTTTGTACATGGTCATATTGCTTCACTCTAACCACATTTGTAACCTGCCAGAATTCCGTAGCACCCACTGCTTGTATCCCCTGTACTCAGTAGTTATCTGTGGAATGAATGAGTGAATGATAGCATCACTTAACCTTTCATTGAGCCCTACAGGACTATCATTATAAAAAAAGATTTTATAACAAAGCTATACCCAAATTCTGGTAAATGAAAATTTAAAAGCTGGTTTTAAAGAATTTTCTACAACTGATGATTCTGTGCAATAGATTTTTTTCCTGTGCAGTACATTTTGTGTTTGCCCTGCAGAGATAAAGGATGAGAAGAAAACTGAAGAAAAAATGGTCCTCCCTTTTGTCCTCCTTTTGGCAGACGTTAGCCTTCACTCCTCTCACTTCTCCAACTTTGCCCTCAAATCACACAGAAAAGCAGCCCACATGGCCAAATCACCCAGCAAATGAGTAACAAGAAATTCTTTGGCAGGTTTTTGTTTCATTCTTTAGTTACATTGGGGAAGTATGTGGAAATCCAAGACGGTGTATAGTAACCAGCTTGCTTGCCTCCTCAGGTAGGCTAGGCGAGCTATCCGAGGGTACCACAAAGAGGACTTCCTATGGCTTCATAGGGAGAGAGCTGTGAAACAGCAGAGACAGCTGCTGTGAGTGGGAAATGAATGCGTGCAGAAAACCCATTAGCTCTAAATTAGATGATAGTAGATAGAGCACTATGTGGGCTTCTGTGGAAGATTGCATCCAGTCACAATTAGTTACCGGTAACAACATGGAAAAAGGTCTCTCCTGTAGTGCTGCAAGAATCATCTCTCATATATAATATATTAATAAAGAGATCTAAAAATGCATAGAAAGGATTATATTTCTGGATACACAAAACTGGAATGGACAGTTAATTGTATAAATAAGAAACTTAAGAGACAGCTAATTGTATCCTCTCTGTAGGCATCAATTATAGGCTAGAACTGTATCCTCAGTACCTGATGCAGTGTCTGGTTGTAGGTATTAAATACAAATTTGTAGAATGAATGAATGAAAAAATATGCATAAACTTAGATCCGCCCACATTGTTCCCTATTTTCCTAATATAGTTTGGTTATATTAATATGACTTAGTAAATATTTGTCACAGATGAGCTATGAATGGTTGTTTTTCTTTTCTTGTACAAATGGTCTGAGTTTTCACTCACTTTTTTGTTTTTATATATCTATCAATGAGTCTTCCCCTAAACTTTCTGATAAAGCGGTCACACACAACTCCTAGACATTGAATCAGATGCATTTCCCTTGGAGAATTCTTTCCTGTGACCCTTCTCCTCCTGCAGTTCTAACCTGGCAGCTCTCTCACAAGCATCCTGGGACAACCCCTCTGAACCCCTCTGCCTGCCTTTCTGATTGGAGCTCCTGCTTGACCCCTTATGTTCCTCCTGGTGGGTTTGCTCCTTCATCTTGTTGGAGCACATCAAGGAGCTTCCTAGTCCATGGGAGCTAAATCTTGTCTGACTTTGCATGCCTAAAAAATGTATTCATTACATTCTCATATGATCACAATTTGGTTAAATTTTAGTTTGGAAATCATTTTCTTTTGGAATTGAAAAGGTCCTGTTGCCTCCTCATTTCTAGTGTTGCTCTTGAGAAGCCTGATTTCATTCAGATGTCCAATTCTTGACATGTGATATATTTTCTTTCTGGAAGCTTTTGAAATCTTCTCTTCATTCCCAGTGATCTGAAATTTCTTGATAATGTTTGTTGGTGTAGTTTTTTGGGGGGTGTTCCCCATCCTCGTTCATATGTAGGGCATTTGATAGGCTGTTTAAATCTTATTTTAAAAACTCTAATCCTTTAGTAATGGGGATTTTTTTAATGTAATTCATTCTATAATTTATTACCCTTCATTTTCTCTGTTCTTTCTCTTATATATCAAGATATTTGGGTGTGGAAACTACTGAGCTGATCCTGTAATTTTTTTTAAATTCTATTTTTCTCCTATTCTCTACCTCTTCATGTATGATAGACATATGGTGCCTGAAAAGCAATAAGAGTATGTAAGTACTGGCTGGACTTGTTGTCAGTTTGGTTTCATTATACAATTATTCAGTGGAGGATGATACCATTAGTTGTCATTAGTAGGCTTGACTATTTCCCCTGAGACAACTCCTCCATTTTGTTCCTGGAGGAGATGCTAGCTGCTTGCACTCCGGGAGCTGGACAGGTAGAAAAAGTAGGAACCTTATTTATTCAATATGATTTATTCACCACTTCAGTCCCTTCCCATACTCTTGTTCTGCTTTGTTCCTAGTCTCCTCCAGTCTTGAGTCTCTCTGACTCAGTTTCTCTAGAGATTAAACATCCTTCCTCCTACCTGGGTGGTGGTGATCATCTGGTTGCCCGGGATGAGGGTATAAATCTTGAGTGATGGTGCTATATCTCTCACCTTTCAGAGGTGTTTGGTACCTCCAATTCCTGAATTGTTTCTCAAGTTCCGAAGTGTGGATCTGTGTGCTTTTCATTGATCCTGCCCGCCTCCCCCATCATGTAGTTGGGTTCCAAATTTCCCTAGTCTGCTAAGACAGTTATCACTTGACATCTGCTTTCTGTCTTGAAAATTTTTCTTGCCATCTTTATTTTGCTCTCTTTGCGATTCCATACCTTATTTTTATTTCTTTATTACCATTTTATTGAGGCTTCAGAAAGAGTACACATAAAGCCATGTATTTAATCTTCCAAGTAAACCAGAATCTTTTCTCTCTCTTTTTTTTTTTTTTTTTTTTTACAGTGAAAGATGACAGCTCCAAGTTATCTCAAGACTCAAATAAATTTATCAGGTAAGTTTTCCTTCATACAATTCTATGTCAATTTATTTATTAAAAGGACTTTTTACTTAAACTGTTTACATTGTTTCTCATAATTGAATTATTATTATTTTTAACCCAGAAGGAAGTAGGTATATTTCTTCTTACAATACATGTTTAAAATGTCTTCAGAATGAATGTGGAAAATTGTTGAATTCTTTCTAGACCCTCGAATTAATATTGAATGTTACTATATGAACTTACCTATTTTAATTTTTATTTTTTATTGTTGAAGAAAGAAAGCATGCTGTGAACATAATGAACACAAACTATTATAGAGAGCAAAAGTCCAAGCAATTAAGAAGATAGGCACTAGAGGGAAAGGGAGAAAGTTAGGGCTGAAGCCACTGTACCTTCTGGGAGACATCCTGACAATATGGCATCAATGCAGCCTTGAATGCATGAACAAGGTATAGGTCAGTGTTTTTCTCTATGGTTCTGTAGCATCAGTTTCTTGAGCATTTCTATCAGATCTAGAAAATAGCCAATTAACTAGTGTTGAAATAATGTTTACCTCAGCTGAAGTTTCCTTGACTGGCCCTGAAGATGAATAAAAGTGTTGACAAAATTGCAGGAAGATAAGCATGGTCTAATGAGTTGTACACTAGTTTAGGATTCAATAGAGGACATTGCTGCCCTTAAACTTGTCAATGTGGAGAGAAGCAAGTGACCATCCTGGCACAAAATAGATTCATGATAAATAAGTGTTGAATGCATGAATGTCCCTGTAAAACATGAATGTCCCTAGAATATCACAAAGTTCTTTGTATTTGTAGTATAATTATTTATAGCACATAAAGGCACAGTGCCAGCATTTACTAATAAGGCAATAAGAGCAGACCATAAGGACTTCTCTGGTCTCAGCTTCAGCAAGCCCTCTGAACCAAACCAAGGATAAATAAAACCAGAATCAAGCCTGATCTGTGGTGTTCCCCTAGTGTTAGCCTGAAACCTCTAGAGAAATCTCCAGAACACAACTGAAGCAACACAATCTAGATTTCAATAATGCTCTACACTACCAGTACATGCCAGGCTGCAGTTTGTTATGTAGTTGTGAATTTTGATATTTACCACTGGTATATATGGGATAAGGCTCAGTTCTGTCTAGCCTTTAGTTTTTACAATAAGAGCATTCACAATGAGGTCTTGCAGAAATTGTTCCAAGAGAGAAGCTGCTCTTTGTATTGTCAGACAAGCAACACAGGCTAGAATTATATCATCAACTGGGGGAACTGACCCAGCTATAGAAATAATCCCAGAGGCATAGCCAGGTGATTGAAACCCTGTTTTTGAAGAGCATGACAAAACTTAGGCAAAGTCCAGTCAACTGGGTAGAGAGAATTTAGTCAGAGGAATCCAGTAGATGTTCAGTGATTTAAGCGTGTGCTGGTCATCTGGGAGGTTTACCCACAGGCTGCAGGATACCATTTGATACAATACAGGCAGCCTGTTGGAGAGCAGCTATTTATCTGCTTATTTAAAATACATTTACTAAGCATATGCCCTGTTTCAGGTGCTGTGCTCCAGGGTTAGGGATGCACAACTGAATACTATGTGATCTCTGACCTCACAAGATTTACACGCTAAAATTGGAAACTCTCCTCTGAAGAGGAGACAGTTTTGATGACGGCAGTAGAAAATTTGGGGTCTGGGAGAATGGTCTAAATATAACTTTAGTCAGAAGTGACTCAAGCCCTGGCCAGGCGGCTCAGTTAGTTAGAGCATCATCCCACTACACCAAGGTTGAGGGTTCAATTTGCGGTCAGGGCACATATAGAAACCAAACAATGGAAACGTAAATAAGTGGAACAAGAACTTTCTCTCTCCCTCCCCCTCCTCCTGCCCCCTTTCTCCTCCCTCTCTCTCTCTCTCTCCCTCTCCTTCTGTCTCTCCCACACCCGCTCCCAGACTCTAAATTACCTATGAGCATGGTGTGTTAGAGCTTCAGAAAGAAAGAAAGCTACTGTAGCTGGAACACAGCAAGGGGAAAAGAGGGGAAGGGTGGGCAATGAGGTAAGAGAAGTCAGCAGGGCCATGTCATTTAAGGGCTGTATAAACCAGGTAAGGAATTTTGATTTGATTAGATTAGATTAGCAGTGGGAATTGGGACACAGCTGGACAGCTTTAAAGAAGGGGCAGACACAATGAGATTTACATCTTTAGAGGACTGTTTTAACTGCTGTGTGGGGAACAGGTTTCGAGGAATCTAAGGTTATTTAAGTAAACCAGGGGAGAGACAGTGGTGATTGGGGCTGGGGTTGAGGGCATAGATGTGGAGAAGGAGAAAAGTGGATGAATGTAAGGCTTGGTTTGCTTAGATGGAGGGTATCAGAGAAAAGTGGAATCAAGAATTATTATTAGATTTCAGTTTGAACTGGGTAGCTATTGCCGTCACCCAGTTGTTGGCGAGGGTACAATCACTGGGGCTCCCCTTTATCTCTGTCAATGTTGTTACACCATTTGACACACCCAAAGCCAGTTTGAAACACAACTTAGCAGTTTCCTATTTCATCGAACAGTCACCTACCCTGTGATCCAGTACTTTCCCTCCTAATATTTACCTAAGGGAAATTAAAATATATATTATAAAAAAGACTTGCACACAAATGTTCATAGGAGCTTTATTCGTAATATGCCAAACTGGAAACAACTAAAACATCCTACAACAGTTGAATATACAAATAGATTGTATTATATTCATAAATTGAATACTATCAGCAATAAAAATGAATGAACTGTTGATAAATGCAACAGCATGGAATGGTAATGCAGACATTATGTTGAGTATAAAAAAAATCCAGAGTATTCAAGGGAGTGCATACTATATGATTCAATTTATATAAAATTTTAAGACAGGCAAAACAAATCTATAGTGATAAAAATGAGATCAGTGATTGCCCAAAATGTCAAGGGTATTTATCTGGGAAGGGGCAGTAGGCAACTTTCTGGAGTAATAAAAATATTCTATATCTTGTTTGGGCTTGTGGTTGTACAGATGTTGTCTTTTGTCAAAAGTCATTAATCTGTATGCTTAAAATTTGCATTTTACTGAATGCAAATTATACTTTAATTTTTTTAAAAGTCAACTATCTTTACAGCTCTTTTATAAATCTAAAGTTATTATAAAATAAAACAAATTTGAAAAAAGATATTAAAACTTTTGTCAGTGAGGAGAGAAAATGGGTATCCTCCACACTCTGATTCTAAAATATGGAATTATTGCAAGGAAAAAATATAGACCAATATCTCTCATAAATACAGATGTATAAATGTAACCAAAATATTAGCAAATTGAATCCATTGATGCATAAAAAATGATAATACATCATGGTTAAGTGGGCTTGATTTCAGGAAAGCCAGGTTGGCTAAAATTTTAGCATCAATCAGTATAACTCACCACGTTAACCAAATAAAGGGAAAAAAAACATAAAATGATCTCAGTAAATCCAGGAAATATATTTGCTAAAATTTAACACCCATTCATGATTCAAAAAATTCTCAGCAAACTAGGAATGGAAGAGAATTTTCTTATTCCAATAAAGGGAATCTACGAAAATCCAACAGCCAACCTCATACTTAAATGTGGAACGTTGAATGCTTTTTCTCCTGAGTTTAGGAACTAAACAAGTATGCCCATTAATCACCACTTCTATTTAACACTATACTAGCCAATGCAATGAAGCAAGGGAAAGAAATAAAAGGAAGTTTGGAAAGAAGGAAGTCAGTTATCTTAATTCACAGAAAACAGGATTATTTACACAGTAAAATCCAAATGAATATACAAAGTTTGAAAATTAATAAGTGACTTCAACAAGAACCCTGGATACAAGATGATCATTAACAAATCGCCTAATTTTTTATATATTTGCAATCCATACACAGGAAGTGAAATGTAAAGAATACCATTACAACAACAAAATGTAACAAAGATGACAGACAACTCTAATGAAAACTGCAGAATAAAGCTGGGAGAAATTTTTAAAGACCTAAAGAAATAGAGATATACAGTGTTTGTGACTGGGAATGAATCAATATTACTATAATGCCAATTCTTCCCAAATTAATCTATAGATTTAATTCAATCTCAATGACAATTTCAATAGTTTTTTTTTTTTCTAGCAATTAACAAGGTGGTTCTAAAATGTATCTAGAAATACAAAGGATTTAGAATAGCAAGGCAGTCTTGAAGAACAAAGAGATTGATATCAAAGTGTACTAGAATGTCAGAATAAATTTTGCTCTGATTTGATCTTTTTAGGTCAGGTTCCTGTTCCTAAACTAGTCACTTTTGTCAAACAGTTCTAAATTCATCAGGCCCTGACTTAGAGCCAAGTATGAGGTCAATTCCATCAGACTGAATGACATGTACAAAATGGGGGAAGAACAAACTAATTATCGGGGAGGCAACCACAATGTCCACTGTGACAGCTTTCATATACACAATACTTTTATTGGACCGGAACCTCGATAAGTAAGAGTTTGACAGCACAGAGGATGAAGGAGTCTAGCTAGAACTGCTTGCACAGATAGAAAATGTAATATTATGGCCTACTCGGGATCGTCAGGAGGTTCATGCGATAGTGCCTCTGGATGTGCAGATGCATGCTAAAAGTAAAGGCTGGAAATGGCCTGATGATGAAGAACCTTGAGTTATAGTTGAACGTGTTTAGGTTTCATCCTATAGAATTCAATAACCAAATGTGGTTTTCAACAGAGGCATGATACCCTGGAATAGGGAGAGACTGAGGGAGAAAAACAATTAGGAAGCTGCTTTGAGCTTGTAGGAGAGAAGGGATGAGGCACTTGTCCAGGTGAGGTCGGGAGAGCAGCTGACACGGAGTGCTTGGGGTGCTAAACCCCCCACGTGGCTCTTCCCTTGTATGTTTTCATTGAATGCTCACAAGAAACACTGGAGAAATTCTATCTCTTAATTTTATAGTTGAGGAAGAAGGAATGAGGGGTTAGGGAATTTGCCCCAAGTCATACAGCTAATAAGTCAGAGTGCCAGAGAATTTTCAGCCAGGCCTGGTGATTCCAGAGCCTGCACTCTTAATCATTGTGCTACGGGACCTTATATCCAGGGACATGTAGGTATTTAGTCCTTAGACTTTATCATGGCTGAGATGTTGCTTCCCTGAAATATCACTACCACAATTCTCTTCTCCTCTTAATTATCCTTTTGTCTTCTTCACTGGCTTCTCTTAACTATGAATCAGTTTCTGCTCTCTCTTTTCTAAACACTTAATTACTCTTTTGGAGTTTGTTTTCCCTAATGGCGTCATCTATCAACCTTTATGTTGATTTGACCCAAATCTCTTATTTCCAGTCTCAATTTCTCAATCACACTCCTAAAGGTCATCACCTAAAACCTGTGTTTAAAATTAAACTCATATTTTACTTCAGTTTCTCTAGACACTTTCTATTAATAGCAAAACTAACTGGTCTTCTGGGCTTTAGGAGAATATTTGACCCTCAGATTCCTTCACCTTTCACACCCTATCAGGCAAGGAGTCCAGTCAATTCTTTACCCTTGATTCATCCCCTCCTACCCGTAATCTTTGCTCTCAGCCTTGTATTAGCTCTCCTTATCTCTTGCCTGAATTATCACATTTGTTTCTTAACTTGCCCCCAGTGTTTAATTTCCCATATAATCCACCCTGCATACTAATGCCAGAAAAAAACTCTTACACACTGATTTCATAATTTGCTTGCCTTATTCAAGAACTTCTGATTGCTCTCCATCACCTAATAAATCAAGATTACTAAATCAACTCTAATCCATCCTCTGCCTAAATCTGAAGACCCTGCATTGCCCAGTTTCACTTATTTTATCAGATTCCAAGGCCTCTGGAATTGGAACTCTCCACTCTCATCAATTATCTTGTTACTATCATCTCTTTCCCCAGTATTCTCTGTATGTACACATGTACACACCATGCTTCTCCCCGTATGAGCTATTTACTGCTAATAATGTTTCCCTGGCCTAAAATGCCTCTTTCCTTGGTTCCAGTTTCATATTCCAAGTGACACTTTCCCTAATGACTCCAAAATAGAACTATATCTGCCTATCCCAACATTTTCTGCTTATTGCCATGGTCATTATAGTCTCCAAATGTCTGTGTTAAGTGATATAGCACTTTATGATGTTAATATGTAAAGCTATTCTATATACTAGTTCAGGTATACATCTTCTTTCCCATTAAAATAATGAGCTCTGATATTCAGTTTAAAATGTTGTCTTCTACTTTTTCATATTCAGAATGCCAATGGTAAAGCACAGTAAAGTCCTGTTATTGGTTGAAACTATAAACACATGTATTTTTTATTCTGTGTATAACCCTATAAACTTAGCAGTTTATCTGAATAGTAGTAAAATAGTTACTACTTATTTTAGTAGTTCTCTTACTTTAAGGAGCTGTTTCCTTTACAGAATTGAAAACGCAAATATTTCCAAATGTTTAAGACATTCTGCATTGTATATTCAAATTATACAAAAGTTATACCTTTTAGGGTAATATTTTTAATTATTCTGGAGAAAGAAAAGAAAGCCCCTGAAGGCTAGCAGTTTGAAATTGAACAGGACACTGCTGGGAAGGGAAAGGGTCAGGGGTCATCGTCAAACAGACAAAAAACAATGGAGACGATTGTGCCTGAAGATGGTGTATTTTTTTTCACGAGACAGTGTGTTGACAGTTTCCTTCCTCTTGGGTCATTGTTGTCTGCTAAATGATCTGTGACAGCAAATTGATCACAAGCTTTTTCATGCAGGAGATATAATGCAGCCTTTCATTTTGTTACCTTCATTGCCAAATGCCGAAACATTTCTTTGGGAAATTAATGTTAGTTTAGTATATCATTTAGTAGTGAAAAGCACCGCATGTAGCTCTGGAAGCAATAATAGTAGTGATTAATTTATCTTCACCAAGTTTCAGATTTCTACTTACGATTGCAAAAGCAATAACGTATTTCAAAATGTTAGTCTTAAATTGGTGTCTTAGGTGTCTGTAATTATCATTTAAATAGATGAGTGCATTAACACATTTAGGTATTTGCACCATTGATTTCAAAATTTAGTCACATATTTACTTGAAGCCACTATAAAAATTAATGCTAGTAGACATATTCTAACTGAAAAGTTGCTTCTTCCTGTAAAGAACTAGGAACTTAAAATGGAACACAGACAAAGGCTTTTTAATTTGATGTTTAAACATCTAAGTCAGTCAATTGGTGGTTTTACATGTCTGAAAAATATCCCAAAGTAATGTTTTGTTTGTAGGATGTTGAAAATCACTGCACTCAAAAAGTTTGTAGAAAAATAAATCAGAAAGGCTGTTATTTGAGTGACTATTTCACATTTCCTGTTAAATCCTTTATAATAACCTTTGCTTTCCCATTAGGACACAGTAGTATTAGGGAAGGAAAAATATAGGCAGGAATCATAGAAAAGAGTTGTTCCCTCTTTTAAAAATGCTCATTTTCAGTGTCAAAAATTCTGGTGTTTCATTTCTCCTCATAATAAAAAGAAATAAAGGTGATTTTCCTAAAATTTGGCATAGGGCTTTGACCAGTGTGGCTCAGTTGGTTGGGTGTCATCCCACCAAGTGAAAGAAAGGTCACAGGTTGGAGTCCCCATCAGGGCACATGCTGGAGTTGCAGGTTCAGTCCTGCTCTGGGTGCACAAGAGCAGCAACTGATTGATGTTTCTTTCTCACATCAATGTTTCTCTTTCCCCCTCCCTTCCCCTCTCTCTAAAAATAAATAAATAAAATATTTATTTTAATTTGGCATAGAAATTTAAGAAAATATTTATTGTAGAGAGAAAATGTACAGGTATAATCCTTTTCTTGAAGTTCTTTTTTTTGTTAGCCATGAAAAGCAAATAAACTGAACCTATATTTTTCTTTGTATAGTATACACAGGGGTGCACATTTACATCTATTATTGAAAAGTGATTTGGACAGGTTTTCTTTTTTGTGATTTGTGTGTATTAGTGGAGGAATGAATATGTTAGATTTGTTAGAAACTGTAAATCAGTTTAATGTCTTGTGACAAGATATTGTTGTCTGAAACAGTTCACTCTGATAAAATAATTTTGAAAAACAAACTGGCAAACTACTCTGTCTGATTTTAATTTATATTTTCAGATCAATTAAAATTTCATTTGATGATTACTACAAAACATGGTCTGAAATAGCCACATCAAAAGCTGCGGAATGTTACATAACCCCATGTAAGGTGATCTTATCCTGTGTCCTTTTGGTGTATATTAATCTCTTAATTATTCTGTTTGTCCTTTTAAAGACTCACTGACATATTATTTGCAATTTTTGAAGGTGATAAACTTCTCTGTTTGCTCTACATACTAATCATCAACTTAATTTAGTTCCTCTTTTGTATAGCACCCTGGACGCGAGTCTGATTAAAAGCTAAAAAGAAATATAGGCAATTGGAGGAACAAACAATGAAGTTTTCAATCTTATTAGGTTTACTTTACTCCCTTCACCCCAGAAAGAAGCCTTCATAGCAGAAGGAACCTTTTTGATTCTAAACATTATTATCCTCAAAGCCAGAGAAAGTATTAAGTAGAGAGAGAGGGGGGAAAAAAAGTGTATAAACCTAGGACTTTCAATTATATCAATCTAAAGCAAAATCTGCTGCCATCCTACATTAGGAATTAGTGAGACAGAAAGGGGACAGCTGGACAACTTCCTACTTTCATGTAACCAAATCTTTAGAGTATTATTTCATTATTTGGATCACAAGAGGTTATACATTCTACACACACTGAGATATGATTTTGCTCCATCTATTCTGCTGAATGGTGCATTCTGAAGTTACGTGATCCCCAATTCCCAAATTCAGTGATTATTTTTTAATCTTTATCTCACTCTCATCAGCTCTGCTGTCCTTGTATTAGACGGCACCATATACATGCACAGCCTTCCTCCTCCCTTACGTAATGCTCCTCTGCCTCTTCCCTTAGAAAACACGGCATTTTCAGCGTGCTCATCCGAGAGGCCTCATCCACCACCCTGGTTTTCATTAGCCTACCTTCCAGTGATTCCTAAAGCATCCTCACTAGCCAGGTCCTTTCATGTATTCTGTATGCATGTTTAAAACTGTGCATTGAACATCTCGCCTACATGTGTCCAGGCTTCTCATACTTAAGAGGTCCCAAAGTGAACTCATTATCTTGCCCAAAAACCTATCCTTTATTACCTGTCTTGGTTAGTGGAAGATCACCATTATTGCATTTACTTGCCTGGACCAGAATCACAGAGGTTTCCTACATCTCTTTATCTCCCTCATTAAGCCTTGTTGACTATCTCCTACACCATCATGAATGTTCTCCCTCCACCACACCCCACCCTACCCCACTGCCTTAATCTGTGGTCTCATCAAATTTCTTCCTATTGTTGCGATGGTGCCGTCATGGGTTTCAATAAAACAAAGTATCGCACACACAAAAGCTTCCAGTTTTGAGGCACAAATTATAGCATAAAGTACTACTAAGCTTAGCAAATATTTTTAAAAAGTAAGATCAATAAGTTCTAAGAAATTACATGTTCTTTCAGGATGTTGTTTATTTATTTTGTGACTAAACATTACCTTCCTCACTCAATCATGGATTAGTGGTTAAGATAATAACTTAAGGTTTATTTTAAGACGCACAGTCTTTGCTATCAGCATAAAAATTTTTATGATTTCTGATACCAGAGTACATGAATGTTTACTTCACTTCAAGTGGGCTGGGTGCTGCTCAGTCAATTCAGCAAACGTATCTTGATTGCCTACTATGTGTGAGGCACTGAGGAGCTCGATGCGTTCCAAGAGGGCATAACCTTGACAAACCCGGTGTCAAGAGGCGATTGACACCGTCTGGGGATGACTCAGCACCCAACTCCTTCAACCACAAGCCAAACCGATCACTAAGGATGGCACTTTATGGAATGACATGTAAATATAGAGAGACATTTGGAGACTCCAAACTACTAGAAAATAAATAAATAATCAAAGCACATGCCAAAACGTAACAAGATTTGGAAATGATTTTTGCGTAGTAAAGAACCATTTAAAAATGGAAGGATAATGAAGCACCACTGACTGGTTCTTGTTTCTGTGTCTGTCACTAACCTACTATGTAATTCATCCCTCTTTGTGAAGGCAATAGCTGGTAATGGTTACCCCTGGACCAGAAGAATTTCTGCGACTTTGATTCTAGCCCTTGGTGCAATATTTCACAATCACCCTGCCTCTTCTTCCCCCAGGGATTTGTTATAAGAATGTTTCAAGAGCCTTCCTTCAATAATAACCAGCACTTAATTTAAAGAAATAAATGTAAACCTTACATCTGCTGCTGGCCATTTTGTCTTTGGATAATTCAGCTGGATGAGATCCAATACTATTTTTTTTAACGGCCTCATTTCCTGGCAATAATAAAGATGAAGCTTTTAGATTATATTGTAGAATGCTTCAACTACTCAGAAAAGGGAAATTTCTAATAACTTCATTTTCTGCAGTTACATTCCTATCACTCGAAAGATTATTAAGCTCTTGTGCATATTTTTAAGAGCTTCTTATTTATGACAGTGATGAGTGGTTATATTTTGATTTGGAGTAATAACTGTTTCTCATATCTTTGTGCCACAAATCTATCCATAGTCATCTGTGCCATAATAATAGTAAGTTTATTCTGGTATAATACAGTTTACAGAGTATACTCTGCATTACGTTTTCTAATCATGTCATGCCCAGTGGTATATCAACCTTATGAGTGAGGCATTTTTATTATTGCTTGGTTTTACAAATGAGAAAACCAAGACAAAGGGAAGCTAAGTAATTTACCTTAGGTCACACATGTAGAAAGGAATATTATATATTGGTAAAGAGTATAAATTCTGGAGCCAGATTGCTGAAGTTTAATCCTGACTCTGCCATTTACTAGCTGTGTGACCTTGGGTAAATTTCTTAACCTCTCTGTGTCCCAGTTCCTTCATCTATTAATAAAAAAAAATGCAGCACCTACCTCATAAGTTGAAGCACTTACAACAGCACCTAGCACATAGTAAGTGTTCAGTAGGTGTCCTTATTATTAATTAGAGCACATAGACTGTGGCCTGAGGACTTGAACCAGATCCTCTGATTCCACATTTGTTGTTTCCTATCATACTGTACTGCCTTTATAATATGATATAAAATGCTTATTTCTTTATAGCCTGAGATTTAAATTCAGACTCTGAAGAATACACAGTTCCTTTTTTAATAACTATAATTATTAGTTCGTAATCACAGGCACACATGTGGGAAAATGTATGGATGATTCACTGTTCTCTGGCCGTCACCATAGAATGGCAAATTAAAAGTTTGGCAGAGAACAAACTACTACATCTGGTTGTGGGCAACAGCACCTTAACGACAGAGTATAATCCCCATAAGGAAATGTTTATGTTAGAGGAAAAGAATTCCTTCAGACCATTGTACCCTGTAATATTGAGTGGAGGCTTCCTGATGTTTGCTGTCATCAAGACAGACCAAACAGCCTGAAGCATCCTGGGGATGCTTGCTTTCACTCTGGGAGACTTGCAGGCTTTGAGTCTTTGAGCCAGAAATAAGGGCAAGTGTCTCCAAACTACATTTAGATGCAAGAGGCAGTGTCATCTAATTTCCATGCATGGTTCTAAGTCTTGACTGCTCATTAGAACCACCAGAGAAGCTTGTAAAATTTCCCATGTAATGGGTACACCCCCAGACCAATTACATGAAGATCTCTGGGAGCAGGACCAGGCAGCAGTAGCTTTAAAAGCTCCCCAGGTGATTACAAAGTGCAACCAAGTTTGGAAAGTCTCTAGTGGGAAGAGCATGATGTCAAAAGTTAGAGACTCCTCAATCCTGTACTACTTTGCCACATACAGTGAAGTGAATTTAGGTTAGTCATTTAACACTTTGTACCTCATTTTTCATTTCTATTCATTGACAAAAATATCCCATTCTTATCTTAAGTTGCGCTTTGGTTAATATGAGATAATGTGTGGGAAAATAAAATCTGCTAAGGCAAGTTGGTGTTATTATATTTCTTCAGCCCCAGCAATAGAAAATTTTTTTTAAAGATCCACCTATACAGGTGTTGGACAGAAGGAGATGTGTCATGACAAACACAGAGTAAAAGCGATGCCCAGTAATCCTCGGAAAGGAAGGAAGGAGAACTGTATTGTGGATGCAATAGAGGATGTTTTTCTACCGCAAAATGCAAAATTGCCACAAAGGCAAAATGCGGTAGTGATGGGGGGATTTCAGTTTAAAGAACTTCTGACAGTCCTGGCCGGGTGGTTCAGTTGTTTGGAGTGTCATCCCATAATTTAAAAGGTTGTGGGTTTGATTCCTGATCAGAGCACATACCTAGATTTCAGGTTCGATCCCTGGTTGGGGGTGTACAGAAGGCAACTGATAGATGTCTTTTTCACATTGATGTTTCTCTCTCTCCCGCCAAAGTCAATGAGCATATCCTTGGGTGAGGATTTTTAAAAAAGAAAAGAAAAAAACTTTTAACAGCATTTTACTGATCCTTTCTTCTTGCTCACTTGTGCTCCCATGCTCTGTCTCTTTTCTTTCTCTTCTGTCCTTATTCCTCCATTATTTCCCTCCAATCAACATTATTTATTGAGCATCTCCTATCTCTAGACAATGGACTGTGTATTGGAGATAATAAGATAAATATTATAATAAGCTTTTTGAGGAGTTTATAATCAGGTTGTTGGAGACAGATAAGCGAAAAAAATAGGGATAAAATAGGAAATGTTAAAAGTTTATACAGATACTGTAACTTTTAAAAACCTCTCAGATAGTAGAGAGAGCAATGAAGAAAATACATTAATGATATCAAATTAATGGGAATAGTCAGGAAAGTTAACCATGCCATTTGGTTTCATAATGTATGAGAAAGAGACCGCCAGACATATTCAAACAGAGAATGTAGAAAAGACAGTTTCAAAAAATAAAGGGAAGATATAAATTATACTCGATTAGAAACCTCAAATCTTAAATTTTGTCTAAGTAATATAGTCACAATTAGAAGACATTACTCAACCTTTCTGTTTGTTTATCTGTCAAGTGGGTATTATAATGGTAACCACTGTATTTGTCCATTACCAATGCTCAGTATTTAGTAAGAACTCTATTAATATTAGTTATTATAATCATCCAAAGGAAATAATGAGACCTCGTTAAGAATACTCTTAGGAGCTCAGATGTTCCTCTTCAATGGAAGAGAGGAGTGTATACCCAAATACCAATAAAAACAGTAGTAATAAAACCTATAAGAATATGTATGTGTATGTGCTTGTGTATGTTTGAAGTGAGAAAAGAATAAATAGGAACAATGCTAATGAAAATCATGTGATATTGATAGAAAAGAGCTATTCAGTTTAATTGTTTTTTCTGGCAATGACAAACTTCATCAAGCAAGAAGGGGTTAATTAGTATTGTTAAGAAGTTCCAGGGAAGGCCACCCTCCCCTCCACACCCCCACTATTAATAGGGATTTCTGGACCCAAGGGTAGGTAGGACGACGACCATGTCCAGCTTGAAGCAGCTTGAGGAGTTTGAGACCTTCACCCATTGTCCTTTACAAGATTACAAAGGGTCTTAATATCTGAGAGGGAGGGATAGTTATTTTTTATTGTTAAAATAATTAATCACATATTTACTAAAAAAAAAGAGAGAAGAAAAAGAAGAATATATGAAAGGGTGAAGCGGGAAAGCTTGTATGTACGAACCATGGGTATGGACTTGGGGGGGATTGCTGGGGGAGGGAGATGCTGGGTGGAGGGGAGTAAAGGGGAGAAAGTTGGAACTATTGTAACAATATAATCAATAAAATACATTTAAAAAAAAGAAGAAGTTCCAGGTGCTGGCAAGAGGGGTGGAGACATCTAGTGGGTTAAATAGTTCAAGACTATAATCCTAGGTCAATTAAAAGAAACAGGGAGATGAAAAATAGACATATGAATAGAAAAGGTGTATATGTGTATTTGATCTCACTTAATCATATTTCATGTAAAGACTACCAGTGCCTTAACCATAATAGAGGTCAATAAATTTAATGTGAATTTGAAGGCGTGAGTTTTATAATTAACCACAAACGTATGAGCCAATGGTGCAATATGATTTCCAGAAAATACTAATGCAGATCACAGCTAAAATGATAGATGTGGAGCACACAGACCAAGGGAGGTAGTATCTCATTGCATCTTTGCTATTCACATGAAACCAAGATGCGGAGCCAGTCCTGGATGGGAACTTTAATAGGAACATGAACAGATTTCATTGCCAGGGTGGTGCAGATGGTTGGGTCTCTAGAGAATCATGCCTTAAGAAACAGTTGTAGGAACTGAGGCTGCCCTCAGAATTATCTTCAAATATTAGAAGAGCTTTCTCTCATGGGGGAGGAATGGACTTAGTCTTGCTCCAGAGGTCAGAACTAGAACCAGTGGAAACCCAGAACTCAGATTAAGGAAGGACATGGTGACCTTACCATCTGTCAATGGAACAGGCAGTCTCCCAACAACAAACAGGAGAGTGTTTTTGTTGGTGGCAAAGGATTCATTTACAGGCTGGATGATCATCAGCTGCAGATTCTTTGGGAAAGATCTGTAATGTCACTTCTAAATCTAAGATTTTATTTTGCCTCTTGAAGTGCTGAATTAGAATTTTTTTAAACTACAGTGTCTAGTTTCTGTATGAGTCATTTTAAGACCTTCTACGTTACTGTAAATGAAATGACACATAAACAAGTGTCATTATAATGAAAAGTTTTGAAGTCACAATCTACTTATTTCAAACAATAGACAATAATACCAAGTTCAAATAAAAAGAAGAAATTTGGAAAGTGTCTGAGCATTATAATATGACTTGAAGTATATAGTGTACGTACATCCTTGCCACATATCAACTTAATACGTGGATTATTTTAAACATTGAACTATTATTAAAGAATGTATGCATAGCTCTTTTTTATATTCTAGTTTCAGTGCTTGAAGATCCAAATTTCATTAGTAAGTACTATAAATGGAAGAAAATGGAGCTTCATCATCATAAAGAATGGAATTTTAAGTAAGTAATTTTAAGTGTCTGGAATATATTATCCTATTAACTTGAAATATCTACTATTCCACTTTCTACTATCTAACTGAACCATCAGAAGAAACCCTCTGGAAAGAACTTGCACATTTTTCTAAACATAAAAAAATAAAAAGTATTATTTTTTTCATTTCATATGAACCTGAGTGGGAAACATCTTTGCTACCTCTTAGCTGCCAAAAATGGATATAGGACGTGAGCCACAGTGCAGGAATCTCCCAATACCCTCCCCATTAATTCGCATCCCCAGTCCCATTATCTTTATCAACATGACTTAGAAATAGGAAAAAAAAAATCACAACCTGTTTATATATTATTAAATAGCTTTTCATCCTTCTCATAGTTCCAAATTTCTTTTTCTCTTCCACAGATTTCTCATTCAGGAACAAAATATATTACATCCAATGAAGAAGAATATTGTAAAATACAAAAATAAATTATCATAGTATCTTGACTCTTAGACCACATTAAGGAAGGGACCTCAAGTTCATCTCAGGCTCTTCTAAATGCAGTTTTTCTGCTTCACAGTGCTAGAGCAAAGATTCCACCTCAGCTCTGTGGTGTTGGCTGGTTTAAGGGAGTCATTTATTCTGGTGGGCTTCTTTCAAAGTACTCAGGTGCTACCACAAAGCTAGGGGAATTAAAGACTCCATTTTTTGCTTTTACCTTATTTACCACATTTTAAAAAATCCCTTTGACTTGTTAGCTCTCTTCTAGGTGGAAGTACAGAAGTAGTAAACGTAACATACTGTATTTTGGATTTGTGCAGGAATCCAGGTTTTTAAAATGTATACTTCCCTATCCTTTAACATCAGAGTTCAGATTAGGTTTTTTGGTTGAATATTCTTTTTTCCAGTTGACTTTTGCAACAACTTTCCTTTAAGCCAAAGTGGAGAAAATCTTTTGCATTAGATACTTTTCTGCTTTCGGAATAAATTATAGGCAGCAGAAAAGTTTTATTAAGCAGAATTTGAAATACATGCATGCCTTCTTTCTTGAAGGCACATTTTAAGTTTCATTTAAAGTTAGAGAAACTCACTTAGAACACAAGGTTAATTTTGCTTTGACATGACTTCCATTTTTATTTCCTTTAAGAGAACTGCTTTGTTTTGTTTGATCATTGATTCATTATGTAATGCCAGCATCCCACAGAACCCCCAAATTTAGAAAAAGTAGGATCACGTCATTTTCAACTTATCCATCCACTTCTACATATGGCTGAAATAATTGTGAGCTGTTTGAGTGCTAGAACATTTTTCCAAATACATTATTTTGAAGTTATAGGTCAAATTATCATGTGCGAGGTGACCCTGTCAGAACACAACTCTCACACCTTATGCCATCTGGTGGTTGATGAGAATACATTTAGATTAGATAATGTTTGCGTCTTTTAAATTTTGGAGTAGATTAGTAAGAAAACACTAAATAAAGTTTTAAAAATATATTACATTTATCATATAATTTTATTGTGGCATAAATATTTGACTATGCAAAAATCTAAAGTATGGTGGAATCCACTTCTTTTCAGATAATTATTAAAAGTCTCATATTCATCAAAATACATGAGGTATAATAAAGTGGTCAATTCATAGAGACTTAAGTAGAAACTGTTTGGAAATTATTTAAGTGACTAATTGGTCTATATGTGCATACAATATTATACCATTATGTATCTTCCTGTTCTTATGTTTGAATATGCTTTTCTTACACTGAAATTTTCTATTAAAAAACAAAACAGAAAATGAAAATTGAGAATCTTTCATCTGTATAGAATTAAGAAAAAAGAGAGATCTATCTTTCCTGCTTCATATACCTCTTCTAACTCTCCTACCATCTCCTCATCAATCAAGACCCAATTCTTAAGCCACACTGAATTCTCTTTTCTATTTTTGGGGACATAAGATCTTTTCATCACTTTGTGCCTTCTTACTGGGATATCTTGTCCAGTAGGAGGGTCTTTGCTGGTGGTCTAGAGTTAGGTTTGGTCTGGGTTAAAAGACGGAATGTGGAGTATCTAAATGCAGGCCCACTGGAGCCAGACTGCCTGGATTGGGTCCTGGCAATTACCCACTCTGCGACCTTGGGCAATTTATCTGAACTCCTTGTGCCTCAGTTTCCTTCTCTCTTATATGGCAGTAATTACTGTACCAATCTCCCATGAAGGCTGTGAGGATCAAATAAATTAATATTATAAAATGCTTCTAATTGTATCTGGAACATAGTAAGTACTCCTAAGGTTCTCTATCATTCATGGTCTTCCTACTGTGGCCCTAGTTCCAGCTTCAGATGGAAAAGCCTTTCCTTGGAGGCAGCAAGAAAGAGCATGGGCTTTAGAGTGTGACAGATCTTTGGAGAAATTCTTACCCACAGTGAGATTGTTTCCTTATCTGTTATGTGCAGATAATATTACCAATCTTGCAAAGTTGTTTGCATTTGATCTCTTGAATGAGATCATATATAAAATTATATAGTGTTGACATGTGGACATTCAATAAAGATTAGTTCCTGGGGGAGGGGGGTGGATAAAAGCCCAAGCCCATCAAATTTTCAAATAAAAATAGCCTGTCAGAAACATGCAAAATCTGTACATTTTTTTCAAGTTAGGAAAGAACACTTATCATGACCACATTTACATTAGTCCCATCATGTGCATATTCTCCCCCAAGCCTACCCCTTCTCCACGTCACCCCTACCATCTCTTCTGCCTGGCAAAGTACTTCCCACAGATGGCAGGAAGATCCAGCTCAGCACCACTTGGTGAAAGGGCCCTGACATCCTTTCTTTCCATAGCACTGGGTCCCTAGCTCTTCCAGCCCCTGTGGTGTGGGACATCATCTCCTCAGGAAGTGTGAGCCGGGCAGGCCCATTGCTATAGCCATGTGTTCTCCGAATGGAGCACAGTAACTTGGCCAGCTAGCAGGCACTCAGTGGTCGTAGAATGATGCACACTTACCCTGTTTTTCCACTTAATAGGACTAAATGTGAAGACAGTCAATTTTGACTACTCTAATGTGGAGATTATAGTTCTATTTTAGGAATTCTAAGGATGTAGACGTAAAACAGTGATTGAAAACTGAAAATATAAATGACTGTCATGAATATTTGATGAAAATTCTTAAGTTCCACACATGATTTTAGTTAGTATTACTAGGAACCCATTGCCATGATGAGCAGGTCATAGATATTCATGAATTGGTCATTTGGTTTGGTGTTCATTTCTATAGCTTTTTTCTTTCCTGTGGCCTTGCCTGTCTTTCGGCTATTCACGCAAATGTTTTATTCCAATCAAGACATGAGCAGAATATGAATCTAGGATCTAATCAGTAGTTCATATTTATTTTCTCTAGAGAAATAGTGAAAGATACAAAATCAGAAAGCAGTGCCAGCTGTTTTTTTTAATGTTATTATTTATGCACATATGAGAATATTTTATGTCATACTCTATAGCTAATGATTGCTTATGGGGTAATGGAAAGATCTATACCAGAAGTCTAAGCTTTGTCAGCCAGAAAGTTATCTAAGTAAATGTTATCGATTCTGGAGAAGTTCTACATTCCATGTAGCTTTAGAAAATAGTATTGCTCTTGTCTATCCATTGTGGGAACAGAGGGAACAGGAACTAACATGAAGTGTTACATTGTGCTACATTGGCACACGAAGTACCTACTGTATGCCGGGCACTCTCCCTTCATTTCCTAATATAATACTGACCATGCTGTGGAGCAGTTATACATCTAAGAGTTCACACTCATCTCTAAGTGTAATTGCCAATCATATCCATCTTCAAAGCCACAAGTCAACCTGTGCTCCAAATCAAAGCTCTCCCCTTGTTATACAGCCTCAAGGCAAGGTTCTTAACCTGCCTCCCTATTCAACTAACCTGTCACTCCTATATTTTCTCCACAGAAGTTCTGGAAAAGTAGAGGCAGCTCTTATATGCAGTTTACTAATGAGGGAAACATGAGGCACAAAAAGATTAAGTGACGTGCCTGGAGTTATCGATAAGCACATATGTATTTGAAAACTAAAACTAAATTATTTCCTATCTGCCTATTCATACATGCTTATTTAAAAGCTTAAAATGGAAAGGATCTAGTCAAGGAACTAGTATAAGTGACCCATGGACATGGACAATGGGGTGTGGATTGACTGTGGGAGAAGTGGTGGGTGGAGTGGGGTGGGGAGCAATGGGGGAAAAGTGGGACAGCTGTAATAGAAAAACAATAAATAAATAAAATTTTAAGCTTAAAAATTTCAGGTAAGTGTTAAAAGATTACCTATTCAATTAGAAGCACAAGTCCAGTCCACCTTCTACAGAAAACTTTCACTGGGTTTTTTGTTTGTTTTGTTTTTAGTCAATTTCAGCTTCTATTATTAAACAATATTACTTCTCCTCTCTATATGAAAAATGAACATGTGTTATAACAAATACCAGCATAGAACTTTCTTACATTTATAAAACATACTCCAGACTTAGTTTTACTATTTTTTAAATTATGTTCTAAGTTCCTATAGTAGCTCATTCTGTATGTGTTTTAACTCACAAAAAATATGCGATCTTCCTTTAACATAACTATGCTTGATTTTCTTTAGTTATAAAGAAAATATTTATGCTAAGTAAGTTAATGTATGTTTGTGCTATTATTTCAGAGTTATTGAAGTTAAACACTGTTTTGGTAGGTTTTCATAATTATATATTTAATGCATATATTTTTATTCCCCAAAACTTAAACCTTGAATGCCATCTTGTGGTGAAAAAGAAAATTGGCATTAGAATGAGCATTGGAAATGATCCCTTTAAAACATGGACATATAGACAAAGGGAAAAATCTCTTTTTAAAAATAATTTTTTACTAGCAACTACTTAGTAGTCTCTATTTGGGTATTTTTAGAGAAAAGAAGTTCAGTACTTCAAGAACCATTAAAGTAGCTCAAATCCTCTTTATTTTTAGCTTAAATGTGACATCTTATGTTACTCAACTGCCCTTTCATAAATATAATAGATTTTTATTGAACACCTACTTTGTACTCTTACATTTGTCTGCAAAAGCATCCAGAAAATAAGAAACTGTCTCCATTTTATAAAGAATGAGTACAGAAAATGGTTTTTCTTTTAGTCCCTAGTTACACACCCAGTGACAGAGTCAAAATTAAAATCCAGAACTGCCAGGTGCTACAACCCACTTTTCTATTTGATTAAGCAGCAGCCCAGACCCAGAACACCCAGGGATGTTCTTGGATAGAGGGAGAAGACATGATTCAAGGGACACCGTTATGTCAGAAAAGAAAGTATCACCGTTCATTTTTGGGAACGATGCTAATAAGGCTCTTCTGTTTTGTGGAATTGCTCTTTAAGTCTCAGAAAATAGCTGCCATGTCTATCTCCCACCTCCCCTCAGGTTTTATTTTTCTGAGTAAATGCACTTAAAAGGGGTTCTCAGACTCGATTCCAATGTGTGCATGGAGGCTTCCCCCCTACACCAACAAGCAACTATCAGACGCCAGCAAATTCTTCAAATACCAGTTGCAAACCCAGGTTGTTATCTGCACTTCTGACTGTCTGACCAGCTATAATTTAGAAGTTTCCGTGAACCCCTCCTCAGGTTCAATTGATTTGCTAGAATGGTACACAGAACTTAAGAAAACCTTTTTACTCACTAGATTACGGATTTATTACAAAGGATATTAAAGGATATGAATCAATGGCCAAATGAAGAGATGCATAGGGAAGGTCCTAAAAGAAGGAGCTTCTGTCCTCTTGCAGCCTGGGTCCCAGCCTAGGGGCAAGTGGAAGCGTGATTGTTCCCTAATGTGGAAGCTCTCTGAAAAAAAAAAAAGAAGAAGAAAAAGAAAAGGAACATATGAGCTGTTCTTATTTCCTTACTTGGGTTTTTATGCAGGTTTCATTATGTAGTCATGGTTGACTAAGTCCTGGGCCATTAAAGATTGCCTCAACCTCAAGCCCCTCTCCCCTCCTCAGAAATCAGAGGGTGAGGCTGAAAGTTCCAATCCTCAAACCACAGGGTTGGCTCTTACTGGTAACCAGCCCCCACCCTTGGGTGTGGTCCAAAAGCCACCTCATTTACCTCATAACAAGAGACACCACTGCTGCTGTCATCACTTATGTAGTTCCAGGGGGGTGGGAGTCTGTGCCAGAAACGGGGACAAAGGCCAAATGTGTTATTTCTTATTCAAACTCACAATATCACGCACACCCCGTTCTTTCAACCGCTTTTTAAAATGAACTCTGTGCTTTTTGTTGTTCCTCTCTGTGGATATAATTCATTTCATCAATTTTTCTCTCAGAATGTAGCCCCAACATTTTCCCATAGATTTCTGGCTGTAGCACAGAATCTGGCGGAGCCTCCGATGTTATAAACACCATGGCTTAAGGCTGCTTTCCCCTTCGTCTCTCTTCAAAAATACATATTGGGCTTTTTTTTTTTTTTTTTTTTTTTTAAAGAAAATCACTCCTTTGAGAGACTTCTGGTCAAGATGGAGGTGTAGGTAGACACACTTCACCTCTTCACACAACCACAAGTAGAATTACAACTAACCTCAAAACAAATAACACCCAGAACTGCCAGGAAATCGAGCTGTATGGAAGTCCGACAACCAAAGATTCAAAGAAGCTGCATTCATCCAGATGAGTAGGAGGGGCAGAGAGGCAGGGTTGGCACATAGAGGTGAGGAGATGCAATGTGACACAGAGAGGTGGCAGTGGTGGTAGGATGGACAGTCCCACACTCACATGGGCTGGATAAATATCTGGATGGATACCTTTGGAGTGAGTGATGCCAGGCCAGACCACACAGCCCAGGGTTCCAGTGTCAGGAAGATAAAGCCTCATAACTTCTGGATGTAAAAGCCAGTGAGGGTTGGGGTGGGGGGAGGGCAGAAGAAACTGCCACTTTCTCAGGAGAGCCTGTTTAAAGGACCCGAATAGACTTAGAACGTACACAAACCAACCCACTATGGCATTCATTCATCACCAGGGCAACACCTGGAAGGGTACCAGTCTTATACAGGAAACTGGTGAAGTGACTGAAAATAGCATGAGTGTTGGGCAAAACTCCAGAAGATAGGCAGCAGCATTGTCCCCTCGCCCCCACACAGAGCCACAAAATGGTGAAGTGGGTTGCCCCACCCTGGCGAATACCTAAGGCTCCACCCCGTACAACTTAATAGGTGCACTAAGACAGAGTACAAACAGTTCTACCTAATACACAGAAACAAACACAGGAAGGCTGCCAAATTAAGGAGACAAAGAAACATGGCCCAAATGAAAGAACAGAGCAAAACCCCAGGAAAAGAACTAAATGAAATGGAGATAGTCGACCTATCAGATGCAGAGTTCAAAATACATGGTCAGGATGCTCAGAGAACTCACAGAGTATGGCAACAACATAAAGGAAGAAATGAAGGCTACACTAAGTGAAATGAAGAAAAATCCACAGGAAACCAACAGTGAAGGGAAGGAAGCCAGGATTCAAATCAATGGGTTGGAACCTATAAGGTGTTCCCATAAGACTGTCAGCTGATTTCTCAAGAAACTTTGCAGGCAAGAAGGAGCTGGCAAGAAGTATTCAATGTGATGAAAAGCAAGGACCTACAACCAGGATTACTCTGTCCAGCAAAGCTATAATTGAGAATGGAAGGGGCAGATAAAGTGCTTCCCAGACAAGGTAAAGCTAAAGCAGTTCATCATCACCAAGCCATTAGTACGTGAAATGTTAAAGGGACTTATTTAAGGAAAAGAGGATCAAAACTATGAATGACAACAAACTCACGACTATCAACAACTGAATCTAAAAAACAAAAACTAAAACTAAGCAAACAACTAGATCAGGTACAGAATCAGATATGGAGATCATTTGTAGGGTTTATCAGCTGGGAGAGGGAAAGGGAAAGAGGAAAAAGGGAAAATGGTGCAGGGATGAAGAAGCATGATTGGTAGGAACAAAATAGACAGGGGGGTGTTAAGAACAGTATAGGAAAGGGTGAAGTCGAAGAACTTACATGCACGACCCATGGCCTAAGGAGGGGATTGTGGGAGAGAAGGAGTGTACCGGGTAGACCGGGGCAAAGGGGGACAAACTGGAACAACTGTTATAGCATAGTGAAAAAAATATACTTAAAAAAATTAAAATGTGTTTTAAAATCACCCCCCCAAAAGAGAACATTGCTCCTTTAATACTGCTTCCCACACAGAACACTCTTTTGAGGGCTCTCTCTGTCTCTTTCTCTTCCTCTACCCCAAGCTTTTCTCCTCAACAGCCCACCCCAGTTCACCCCTCCCCGCGGTGGCCACTGAAGCTCGATACACTGGTCAGCTCTGACCTCGGTGAGCAGGGTAAGAGTGAGGAGGGCTCTGGTCACCCAGAGGCATGTTGGGTTGTGTTCTCTCTGAAAGGAGGAACCACAAGGAAGCCACAGGGTTCCCTTAGGACATGCTACAAAAAATCAGATCACTAGATGTAAGGATACAATAAACTTTATGGCCCTTGTAATGAACATAAAGCTGTTTTCAAGATGTGGCAATCTACATTGCTACTGAAGTTATTGAGAATTTAAAATGAACAAGAATTAGGGCATTTTGTTTTACTTTAACTTAATAATTATGGAATCTTCCTTTATAGGCATTTAATTGGCATTTCTTTAGTAAAATACTAAACACTTTTGTTTTTAGTTATAAGGCAAATGTTTGAATAAAAAAGGTGATATTATATTAGTTTTATAGGTTTTTTTTGAAAACAAAGATTTATCAGTAGGAGAGAAAAGATATGAATAAAATAATGTTATTTTCTAAAGTCATGTTTGTCCTAAGGAAAATAAGATAGTAATGATTTTTTTTTTCACACACAAGGTTCACAGAGGGCCTGAAATAGTTTGTGTTCCTGCTAGGTAGAGTGGGAAAGAACATTGGATAGAGACTTCAGAAGGGTCATGCTTTGGTAGTGGGGTTATATTATCCTCCAAATAAAAGCTGTTCTAGACCCACAGGAAAGGTCAAACACAAGCCTTGAAGATACCAAACTGACTTGCAAGATATTAGCTGCATCTTGTTCAGTAGAATAAAAAATAGAACAATGTACAACCATGTTTAAAGGACTATAACAAAATTGAGCACCTCCAAAAATACAATTTACAATATCCCACATACTATCCAAATGACCAGTCATGCAAATGTGCAGAAAAATATAACCCATAACCAAAAGAAAACTCTACCATATAAAAAGATCCATAAACGGTAGCACTGGTAGATTTAGCAGATATGGGCCTCTGTCGAGAGATGCAGTTACAATGCAGAGAATGCTAAGGATTGCTGGAAGCCTGCAGAAGTCAGGAAGAGGCAGGAAAGGATTCTTCTCAAGAGCTTAAAGAGAGAGAACAGCTCTGCCAACATGTACTTCCAAACTGCAGTTGCCACAATTGTGAGAGAATAAATATCTTATTTTAAGTCACCAAGTATGTGGTCATTTGCATGAAGGCCCTAGGAAAATAATACACCTCACTATACTAAATGATTTTCTGTATTACTGTTACAATATAAACCTTAAATCATATTTGTTTACTTTCCTAACTGCTCTTCTGTCAGAAAACACTAACTGGAAAGATTTCAGTTTACCACTGCATTTGTCATCACCCAAAGTGACACCCTGCTCAGAACCCATTGCTCTGCTCATCTGTTTCCTTTGATCTGTTCGCCTTATTTTTCTCAAAAGCAATGTAAACTTCCCAAAATTCATTTGGGAAATTATATAACTTCTTCTTTTTCTTATTCTAGGTTTGCTGCTGCAAAGGCCCAGTATGCTAGAGAAAATAAAAATCTTCACACAGCCAATTATCAAACCAAAAGAACTCATTCCCACCCAACTGCAAGTAAATTGAGTTCGGCCTATTTGTTCTGCTTTGTTTTTAGAACTAAAATATTAGTCCTAATAATAAATTTCAATGTTTGTTAGTTTAAATAAGCTTAAATATGTGAGGCTTAATCTTGTGTTTTCCTTTTAAGGGTGCTTTAACTCTTTCTGACTAACAATTTTTATTTTTAAAGTAGATTACTTTCATAAGCATTGGAGCTTTGAGACAACTTGAATTACTTACACTTTCAAGTTCACGAGGCAATAATATGCAGTTTGAAAATCAAAGGCTAAGTTTCAAAGTGTATAAAAGCATTAAAAACAAGCAAAACTGAAATACACTGATCCCTAAAACTCATTAAAACTCAAAGGTATATGCCATATGGCTGAAACGAAAGAAATGTTAGTTGAGTTGTTTTGGGTGCTCTTTTTGAAAATAACATTTTTCAAAGAAGCATTTGGGATTGGCTGAGGGCAGGTCTTGAGTAGTAAAAGACAGCTAGTGACTTATAATAGAAATCAGCTAGTACAGAGGAGAATGCAAGACATTTGCGGGCAGAGAATTTGGGTTTAGATAACAGGTCTGTGTAATTATGGGAAAGTCACTTAAGCTCTGAGCCTCAGTTTTTCATTCTCAGCTAGTACTGGGTACATAGAAACTGTTTAACAAATACTTGTTTCTAATATGCTGCCCTGTCTCACGGGATTCTTATGACTAAATGACTGGTTGTCCATAAAAACTCCTTGTGAACTGGAAAGCACTCTAAGTATTAGGTATTGTTTTTCTGTCACCCGGTCTTTAAACACAATAGCATATAAATGCTAGGCAAAGGCAATAATCTTCATTCAGTGATTCTTCAAGGTTCCTGCACCCGTATCTCTTAACATTCTTTCCCTGGCTCAAATTCTACTTCTCTTCCTTCTCCTTGTTTGGTAGCCCACTCAGATTTCCTCTTCCCAATCGCCAGCCTCACTTTCTCTATTCAGCTCTGCCTTCTTCCAGATTTCAGGCTACCTGCAAGGACTGGTAAGAAGTGTTGCCTTTTTTAGCCTTGCTCTCCGCTTCCTGCATGAATTCTCCACTCTTTTCTGCAATCACGATCCTTTAACATTCTCACCATCCTCACCAATGGAAGAGATCATTTTGGGGAGGTAGGTGAATACAACAAATTGTGCCCAGGCTTTAAAGGTCAGACTACTTTCTGCAGCTCAAATCTGCTTGTTCTACCAAGGCCAAAATCCTGTGTTTCCCATTTCATTCAGGATAAAATTTGGATTCTTTGACATAGTGGCAGTCTTGAACTATTAATTTTCTATTGCTATGTAACAACTTGCCCCGTACTTGATGGTTTAAAATAACACATATTTGTTATTTCATAGTTTGGGTGTGCCTAGAGTCCAGGCAGAGTGTAGCTGGCTTCTCTGCTTGGGATTTCATAAGGCTGCAATCACGGTATCAGCTGGGCTACATTCTTTTCTGGAGACTTGAATGGAGAAGGATCTGCTTTCAAGCTCTCTAAGGTGGATGATAGAGTCCACTTCCTTCTGTCTTTAAACTGAGGCCCCCGCTTCTTTTAGGCTATATACTAGATACCTGCCTCAGTTCCTAGAGGATGGCCATGTGGGATTCCCCAACAGAGCCTCCTACTTCAGCCAGCCAAGAAGAAGAATTTTTAGAGAAATCTAAGAACAAGATGGAATATTATGTAATGAAACATAATCATGGCAGTGAGATTCCTCACTTTTGGCATCTTTTATTGCTTAGAAGAAAAATCACAGGCCTCACTCACAAAGGATTACATAAAGGTCTGAACACTAAAATTTAGGGATCAGGACAGGCCACCTTAGAGTTTGTCCTTTGCACATGCTGTGCTATATTAGTCTCTTTACTGTCAGCCTCTTCAATAGAAAGTGACCTCCTGAGGGAAGGGGCTGCTTACCCCTCAGCCTGCCACAGCACAGTGCTCGGCATAAAATAGTTATCCAGTGCTCATGAACAAATGAGTAAATAAATGATGGAATGAAGTAGAGTTATCACACTTTTAATGGCTCTCATTTTGGAAAAAGGGGAGTAAATGCATAATGAGTGAGAAATATTAAGAAAGATGATCTGTAAGGCAGAATATTTAAAGGAATGTCCAGAAATTAATTAGCTCTTCAGTGCTTAGCCTTGTCTTCTTTGAAAATGGAGTAGACAATCCTTTGTGTTTAATCTTACTGCTAAGAGAAGAGACTGTACCTAAAAGGTCATGGTAAATTAGAATATTGTTCAGAAATATTCACTCCCTAACCTGATCCACCTCCATGGGCAAAATATACTCCCATGACCTCTTACTTTGAGATTAGCCATGTGACTTGTTCTGATCAATGGATCAGTAGATGTGACATGCTCAGAGTTTCAGAAGGGTTTGTGCAACTTGGCTTGCTCTTTTTCATTCCTGCATCATCTGAAGAATGGGCTTGGACTAGCCCTCTGGTCACAGAGGAAGATGAGAGGCACAGAGTTCCGCTTCCCCAGCCATGCCTTCCAGCCATGCCCAGTCCAGAGAAGGCAGCCCCCAAATGAACTGCAGATGTGTGACCTAATATCAAAAAGAGGTTTGACTCAGAAAATGAATGAACTTTGTGCTCCTCTTTAGCAGAGAGAAGTAGCATGTCAGAGTTTGCCAATAAGAAAATTCACCTGAGATTTAGGAGGTGAGAGAGAAAAAGAGACCTTTATTCCTTTTTAAAATTTATTTTTCAATTACAGTTGACATTTAAGATTATATTAGTTTCAGGCATACTACATAGTGGTTAGACATTTATATAACGTACAAAGTGATCGTCCTCATAAGTTTAGTGCCCGCCTGTCACCATGTAGTTATTACAGTATTGTTGACTGTATTCCCTGTGCTGTCCTTTACGTCCCCGTGACTATTTTGTCACTGCCCACCTGTACTTCTTAACTCTTTCACCCAGCCCTCCAACTCCTCTTCCATTTGGCAACCTTCAGTTTGTTCTCTATATCTATGAGCCTTTCTGTTTTGTTTGTTCATTTATTTTGTTCTTTAGAGTGAACATATAAGTGAAATCATATGGTATTTATCTTTCCCTGTCTGACTTATTTTATTTAGCATAATACTCTCTAGGTCCATCCATGCTGTCACAAATGCTAAGATTTCATTATTTTTTATGGCCTGGTAATATTCCATTTTTTATATGTACTACCTCTTCTTTATCCAGTCATCTACTGATGAACACTTGTGTTGCTTCTATATCTTGGCTGTCGTAAATACTGCAATGAATGTAGAAGTGCATATATCTTACTGAATTAGTATTTTAGATTTCTTGGGATATATACCCAGAAGTGGGATTGCTGGGTTGTAAGGCAGTTCTATGTTTAATTTTTTGAGGAAATTCCATACTGTTTTCCATAGTGGCTGCACCAGTCTGCATTCCCAGCAACAGTGCAGGGGGGTTCCCTTTTCTCCACATCCTCACCAGCACTTGTTGTCTGTTGATCTGTTAATGATGGCCATTCTGACTGGTGTGAGGTGATATCTCAATGTGGTTTTTATTTGCATTTCTCTGATGAATAGTGGCATTGAGAATCTTTTCATATGTCTCTTGGCCCTCTGTATGCCCTCTTTGGAAAAGTGTCTACTCAGGTCCTCTGCCCATTTTTTAATTGAGTTGTTTGTGTGCTTCTTTGTTTGTTTGTTTTTTATATTGAGTTGTCTGAGTTCTTTACAAATTTTGATTATTAACCTCTTATTGGATGTGTCATTGGTGAATATGTGCTCCCATTCAGTAGGTTGTCTTTTGTTTTGTTGATGCTTTCCTTTGCAAAAATTGTTTAGTTTGATGTAGTCCCGTAGGTTTTTTTGTTTGTTTTTTCCCTTTCTTGATGAGACATGTCAGAAAAATATTACTGAGAGCAATGTCAGAAAATTTATTGCCTATGTTTTTTTCTAGGTGTTTTATGGTTTGGGGTCTGATATTTAAGTCTTTAATCCATTTTGAGTTTAATTTTGTATATGATCTCAGAAGATGGTCTAGTTTCATTCTTTTGCACATATCTGTCCAATTTTCCTAACACCATTTATTGAATAAACAATCTTTGCCCCATTGCGTATTCTTGCCTCGTTTGTCTTATATTAATTGACCACCTAGATGTGGGTTTATTTCTGGGCTTTCTGTTCTCTTCTGTTTATTTCTGTGTCTGTTTTTATGCCAGTACCATGCTCTTTGGGTTACTGTATCCTTGTAGCATAGTGTGACACCTTCAACTTTGTTCTTTCTCAAGATTATTGTTGCTATTTAAGGAGACCACTATTCCTGAGAAGTTGTGTATATCATACATGGCAGCCTCCTCAGTCACAGCACTTTCATACAACTCTTTATAAACTAACAAATATATCCATGAACTCATCATTTTTGTCCCACTTTGGGTGGCAGAATGTGTGCAGCTACTGGTACTTCCCCATGAACTCCTGGTTTTCCCATTCATGCCAGTGCACGTGGCTGAAGTAGGCAGTGACTGTTTTCCCAGTTCTCCAGCTATAACCTTGGAGATCTTCACTTGCCTAGGTCTTTTCCCACTTGTAGAAACCCAATTTCCTATATTAAACTCCTCATCTCTGTATTACTTATAGAGTGGTTCTGTTTTCCTAACTGAATGCAGACTGATACAGAAGTGAATGGAAATAAACCATTAACCGCTTATTGACAATAATCAGAGCCCACCCATCAGAGCGGATTTTAATATCTTCATTCACTAATTAATTACTTTAAGATTAAAGAAGTTATAGTAAGTGGAGTTTCTAGGATCCCTCCCAAGAAAGACAAACTATAGGGCACTTACAATTTGTGCTTTCATAACTTATTTTAATATAGAACATAGTTATTGATTCACACCAGTAAATCCAAGGTTTCTCAGAGGGATTTATAATACTTAAATTTTTCTGGAGGAAAGAAGTTCAAAATAGTATTTATTTTTTCTGTGTCATAAGGAATCATTTCTATATTTATTTTGCATTAAGCTCTGCTAATCTAACCAGTATTTCTTTTTATGTTTCCTGGGAGTTTTTGTTTTAACAGGGCAGGAACTAGAAGGGCACATGGTTAAAATGATTGACACCAACATTCATTGTACCCCAACAACTGGTGTCAGCTAACCCCATTTTCCTTGCCAGTGACAGTTTAGGAGTGGGGTATGACACAGTCCCACCTAAAAGGAAAGACATCGGGGGCCTCTGGGGATGGTTTTTCTCTCAAAAACGAGACCCTGGAAGGAGACCCCTGTTTTAGAATGGTCACACCTCTCTCTTGCTGTGATTCTGAAAATAAAGATAACACCAAATATGTAAAAAGAACTTGTCCTAATGACATTATTGAGGCACTGTATCATTTAATCCTGCCCTGCCTCTGATTGTTCTCTCCTGCGAGATTAGACATGTCCCTATTGTTTAAACTGTTTTGAATTAGGCTCTGTATTTCTAATAAGCAAAAGCATGTGAATTCAGAAAAGCCCAAACATGGTTAGAAAAAGCTAAAGTTAGATCCGTCAGTGATATGTTCATAGAAAATAAAGGAGAAGGTTTTCTCAAGAGAAAACCAGAATTCAGTTTTAAAATAATGAATAGTAAAATGCAAAGATAAAAACTTGATCATTGGAGACCTCAGGGTTCTCTTAGGGTAATGGCAGCTGTCTAAACTCAAATCTCTCTTCAAACTTTTCTATAAACCAAAGAGACCAAGAGAAACAGTCACTCACAGCCTTTATCCGCACTACAACTAGGAGACAATGAATATCACGAGGTTCATTTGATATGTAACTGAAGGAATAAACGTTCCGTTGGTCTCCTGCAGTATGGGTCCTGGAACCCGCGCTCGGCACACGCTGGGTGGCAACTGTGCAGAAGGGAGGAGCGTGCAGTGGGAAGGCAGAGGGAGCAAAGCATAACTGGCACCAGCGAGAAAGCAAGTGCCCCGTGCTGAGCGGAAATACTGAGAAGTATAGATTCTAGGTCTGTATTCTTCTTAAAAATGTCATCAGCTTATTTTCCTGTTCACAAGACCTATACAAAAAAGATGGAAGTCCTTTGCCTGACAGATGAGGCTTTCCTAATCTGGCCCCAGCCTAAGGAGGAGGCTCCACAGAATCCCTATGCACTGTAATGCGGTGATTTTGGATTCCGTGGGCCTGGGATCAATTCTTATTGCTGGATGTCCTTGGGCAAGTTACTGCCGGTCACTCAGTCTCGATGTACTCATCTGTAAAATAAGGGTAACAATACCCTCTTGTCACGGGTTTGTGTCTAAGTTAAATCATATTATACATTTAGACTGCTTAGCAGCACCTGGGACAGTGTAAACACTGTCAGCTCTGACAGACCTGTCAGGGCCTCATGTGCCTCTGTGCCTTTGCACGTGCCATGTCCTCTAACTAAAGTGCTCCTGCACTCTTCTTTGCCCTTCTCTGTTTAGCAAATTGCTCTTCCTCTTTCAAAGTCCAGGCCTGTTTTCACTTAGACCCAGTGACCCCCCGGCCCCCTTGTGCTGCCGATGCACTCCTGGACACTTTTTTTCTTACACAGCTACTGGCACTTAGCAGGGATTCAGAAAATGTATGTCAAATGAATAAACAAACAAAGAATACAAAGACTGGCCAAAATGGAAAGAATGATTGATAACAAATGAAGTTTACTGCAAAATGTAAAATTTAGAAAATTTTAAAATGTTGTTTGCATTCACCCACATGATCTTAGGCATTATGCTACAAATGTGGGAACAATTCTCTTTTATTGTACTTCCTGCCATCCTTTCAATTTCTGTGTTTTGTTTTTGTCTTTTTAAAAATTTCTTATTGGAGCTCTGTTTTTTCCAGATTCACAAACTGGAACAGAGGTTGCCACAAACACTGATGAAACAGAGGAGGGGTGGAAGAGCGACGGTGATGGTAACATAGAGGAGCCATGGGAAGAAGAAGTGGAGGGTCTGGTCGCCTGGACCAACACTCTTGATACAGATACTTTAGAAGATTAAGCCTAATGCTCCAGGATTTAAAAAATAAACAGCCTCCACCACAGCTCAGCTTCATATTGCAGCTTTGGAAGGCTCTCTGAACTTGGGTTCCATTTTTTTTTTTTCAAACTGGTCTCTTCCTCTCACTGCAAGTACCAATTAAAGATATAAGCAAAAATCAGTGAGTATCTTGCTTTGAATTTTTTGAGCTCCTGAACCTAAGTTAGCCAAGTCAGGGGTGTTCATCGTGATATGCCAATCAATGGTATTATACCCACAGTTGGTAAGCAACCGGATACAAGTTTCTGTAGGCAGAACATGGGTCAGGAGAGGCTGGGACAGGAGGGGCAGTGCTCAGGAGCTTCAGCATCTGGACATTAGCCCAAATAAAAGGATCTGCACATTTATCTGCATCCACCTTGTTAAGTGTCTTCTTTCCTCCATATTCGAGGGATGAAATGTCAACTGTCCACCAATGTTCCTCTTCTGTTTTCTCCTAGAATGCATGCTGTTTTCTCTTTGACTGGCCACACCCTCATATTCTCATGCCTGTATCTTCTCCTTCTCTTTTTCCTGGGTTGCCTAAACCTACAGATTTGTGTGGGTCACTTTTATTCTAAAATATGTCTCCACCTATGACCTTGCATTTCTACTTCCCTCAACACTGTATCATTCGTATTTTCTCAGCTTCACTGATAGTAGTGTACCATTTGCTGTCTTTATTTCTTTAGTTCACTTTACATTTGCACCCACTGCAAATAAAATCTGTCTTCTGCTTATACTACTTGATTAAAATTAACTAGGGTCACAGAAGACTTCTATATTTCCAAAATTCAACAGCTGTCTTGTCTTACTGGGCCTGCAGGCTATTTGTGATATTACTGGATCATTTCTCTATCTTTTAAAAAATGTTTATTGTCTTATTTTTAAAGGGGATTATTTTGAGGCTTACCTACCTACACACACAGCTCTCCCCACAAACACCATAAATATCTATAGATATGAATATGTATGTGTATATCTAGATTTAGATAGACAAATAGATAAGACTAAGCTGGGACCTAGTTATTAAGTAGGTCTGTCCTTTGTTTCTAGGAAACTGATTTTAGTTCTAATGAAGAAAGAAAAAAGTTCTGTTGTATGTACTCTGGTGTCTGTACACTTCCCTAGCTAGCTGGGTATTTTCAAGTCTGCCTGTACTTGTTCAGGCAATAAAACCCTAGCTGATTGGAGTGTCTAACACTTTTGTTACCCTTCCCAACCAAAACTGCATAATTCTGGTAACCAGCTCAGATTTCCCCCTCCTTTTGTCAATGCCAAAATACAGCCAAGGGCCCAAATTGATAACAAAGTTCCTTTTATACCCAATGAAAAATGTCACCGTGAATGGACCATCTCATACCTGAGTGGGACTATACAATGTAGTTAAAAGATATGTTTTGCCGATGGTCACATCAGCAGAGGCCAGGCCTCTGACTCCTCTCTTGTGGTTTTCTAGAAGGACAAACATGCAGGTTGTCAACAGACAGCAATCATCAAGAATTTAAAGCCAAAAGGATTGTGATGGGTCAACCAAAATAGTTCACCTTGATAATGACTGCCAAATACTGTATTTTACCCTTTCTATTTAATCTCTTTTTATTTTTCAGGACAAAGAAATTACATTTGTTGCTTTTCATTTCTGCAACCAGAACACCTTAGGGTGAAAGTGGGTGGTGGGGGGAGAAGAGGTAGAGAACAAGTCTTTGAAATAGAGACATCAGTCAGTAGAACAGGATAGTTTATTTAATTACCTTCACGACATCTGTGGCTGTTCATTCTGAGTCTTCAGAAGGGATTTCTTTTCTATCCCTGGCCCTTGGTGAAAGGTTCTTTCAGTTTCCAGCCCAATGCTCTTCCCTACACATTTTTCTTGGACAGCCTTGGCACAATCAGAATTTACTGCCCATGTGTGTTCTCACTCATTGAACTTTTTCCTATGTGCCTTAAAAATCATCTTTACTTCAACATCCCTCGTACATCTGAAACTCAACATGCCCAACTCAAACTCATTTCTTTCTCTTCTTCCCATCTCAACCAGACCTCCTTCTGTTTCTTGTATTTCTTTTTTCAGTTAATGGAACAATCCCAAGATAAAGATTTGAGGATCCCTCTAAATTTCTTTCACTTATGGCCAGTTGATCACCATGACTGGCAATACTCTTTCAGATGTCTTAAATCCATCTTCTCATTTCTGTCCTTACTATCACTTTATATTATGAAGCCCTTTTAATAATAGATGGGATTATACTTTCCTTTGATGACATTATTTATGTTCCTAAAATTCTTCACAAAATCTCTTCCTAATAGATAATGCTCACATCATAATGTCCTTCCTGTCAGCCCTCACCTACCTTCTTCAACCTCATCACCAAAGCTCCCTATCTTGTGCCTAATGTTACCAAACTCCTTATGCTTTCCCACTTGTAACATGCTCTTTCCTGCTTCCCTGACTCCTATGCTTATGCCATTTTCTCTACCTAGAATAGTTATCCATATGATAACTAGCCAGCCACTGTGCCTAGAGGTTTTTCATAGAATGTGACTTAATTATAATATCATTTTTAAATTACTTTATGTCTTTTTAGGTTATGCATTTCTTCCTGAGTGACCTTTGATAGTCTTTTATGTAATTATCCATTTCATCAAAGTGGTCGAACTTTTTGGCATAAAGTAATTCATAATATTTTCTTATTGTCTTTTTAATATCTATAAAATCTCTAGTTATGCCACTTATATCTTCTCTCTTTTTTACTAATTATTTTGGCTAGAGGATTACCAATTTTATCTGTTTTTCTAAGAACTAGCTTTTGGTTTATGTTCTCTGTTTTCTGTTTTTATTTTACAGATTTCCACTATAATACTTATTATTTCCTGTCTTCCACTTACTTTGGGTTTAATTTACTCTTCTTTTCCCTCAAGTTGATAAGAGGAAGCTGAGGTCATTGATTTGAGAATTTTCTTCTTTTCTAATATAGGAATTTTAGTACTATACATTTCCCTCTAAGTACTGCTTTGGCAGCTTCCAACTAACTTTTATGTGTGTTATATTTTCATTTTCATTTAAAAATACTTTTATTTCCTTTTTTATTTTTCTCTGATCCATGTATTATTAAAAGCATTTTATTTACTTTCCAAATATTTGGATATTTTCCAGAGATCTTTCTACTGTTAATTTTCTGTGGAATTCCATGTGAATGATTTGAATCCTTTTAAATCCGCTTATACTAGATTAATGGCTTACAGTATGATCTATCTTGTCAAATGTTCGCTGACCATTTGAACATGTATATTCTGTTAATGTTAAGTGATAGTTCTATAAATGTCAATTAGGTGATGTTGGTTCGTTGTTTTGTTCAGGTTTTCTATATCTTCACTGATTTTCCTTCTGCTTGTTTCATCAATTATTGAGAGAGGTGTGTTGGACTCTGACTATAGTTGTGGATTTATCTATTTCTTTCATTAGTTCCTTCAGTTTTTATTTCATTAATTTTGGAGCTTTATAATTAGGTTTGTACCCATTTAGAATTATTATGTCCTCTTGATGAATGGACCCATTTATCATTTTGAAATGATCTTCTTTACTTTAAAATTTACTTTTTCTGATAATCATATAACCACTCCAGTGTCCTTTTGATTAGTGGTAATATGGTATTCTTTTTCTATTCTATTACTTTTAATCTACTTAAAAGGTACAATACTAACTACCTCTAGAGTTGTCAAAAAATCAAATAAGATAAATTACTTATAAAAAAGCATAAAACATAGTAAATATTCACTGTATGTTAATAACTATGACTATTTGCTGTCTCTCCTAAGTATATTCAAGGCAATTAGAGCATTTCCTATCATATCAGAATATTTTCATAGTTATACTTCCTATTTTTAGATATAAACAAAAATATAATAAAATTACATGAAAGTCAAAAATTCCAATTGAGAACATTTCCCAGTATTTAACCCAATTAAGGTAGCATGGGATGGTAGTTAGGAGCTCAGACTGGGAAACCTGAATGCCTGAATGGGTCTGTCCTATGCTCTCTTGCCATTTGACCTTGGGCATGTTACTTCCTGCATTTTGGTTTCCTCATCAGCCAAGGACAGGCAATATTAGTTCTTAGGTCCCTGTGGTTGTTGAGAAGAGCCAGTGCATCAATACATTTTAAGTGCTCAGAATAGTACCTGACTATATATAGTGCTATATATATGTGATAAAATAACAAATTTTACTTCCTTCCAGTAACTGCCCTAATGAAGTATGCAAAATCCATATTCAGAAGGCCTAAACTGAAACCTATAAATCTGTAGTTTTATTAGATAAATGGTGCCGTTTGGTAATGGGAGTTTCACATTGTGTAATGAAGCCCTCTAACTGGGTGCATAGCCTAATATGAAGAGAGATATCAAGTCTAAAGTTGAGGTCCTGTGTGAATGAGTCCAGTCCCCTTGTGATAGGCCTAGGTGCATTCAGAAACAAGGAAGGCAAAAAGAAGCAGGAAGTTCCATTTTAAAATATCTTCTATAATGTTTAGAATTTCGTCATTATAACTTTAGAGCTAGATTTTTGAAATGTGCTTTATTGTTTAGACTCCTCTTGTCCTCCAGAGGGCGCCAGTTAGCTATTTTATGTACTCCAGTCCAAGGGGCTCTGATATTCTTAGAAGCCAGGCACCAAGTCTTGTTGTTTTTAAAGGCTTGCATGGCACATGAACATTTTTCATAAGAGCAAGAATGTTTTCCTTTCCCTCCCCAGGAAGATGTTTGCTCATACTAGGAAAGGTTTACTAAGAGGGAAATAACCAGAGCTTACAAATTATCCAGGTTGATAAAATCACAGAACCAACCTAGAGAAGTCAATCACTCCTAACCACTGCCCTCAGGCAGGGCCACACAGATTACTAACTACCTACCCTCTCAGAGAGGGTACAGAGAACCAGAAAAACTCAGTTTTTTGTTAATGACTCCCAGACATCAGTACATTCACTGAGAGCTGCTTCACCTCCTACCTGAGAGAGGCAGGACGTCATCTGGGGGCTGGCAGAGAGCCAGAGGGCCCCAGGGTGTGCTCTCCACCCAGCCGGCTTTTGCCTCCCTGCTTCTCCCTCACAGGTCACGGATATTCCTAAAGAGCGAATGCCAAACAAGAGTATGCAGGGTGAGGAATCATGAGCAGCCCTATCCTGTGCATCTCTGTTTATTTGTTTATTAATAAATTTGTTAACAATATTTACTTATTAACAAATTAACCCAGAATTTAATTTTTTTTTTTTTTGGTGTTTTTAAAATTTTTTGAGACCTAGAATTAAATTTAAGCCACCATCTCTAGAGAGTGAAATCCAAGTCTTATTTAAATATTTAATTCCAGTTCTGGTCGAGTAGCCCATTGGTTAGAGTATCAGCTCCATATGCCAAGGTTGTGGGTTCAATCCCTGGTCAGGGCACGTACAAAAGTCAACCAATGAATGCACATATGAGTGGAACAACACATTAATTTCTCTCTCTCTCTCTCTCAAAAATCAATAAATAAAACTTTAAAATTAATTAATTAATTAATTCCAGGAGGAATATTCAATACCCACCTTCCAGGAGGGAGTTCTTTTTGGCTACTCTGATTCCCAGATGCAAAAGCATAAGCCCACTTGCTTTGGAGTTTTCCTCATAAAAAAATGTAGAACAGCTGGCTCTCATTTTCTGAACAATATCCCTCACTAGCTCTGAAGGCGGATTTTAAGGGTTCCATAGTCTTCCACTAGCTACACCATCAACCCCAGCCCTTCCTGCTCTTTGTCATGCCTGATACCCAAACCTTCTCCCTGACTCTTCATCTCACGTTTGAGTTCTAGAGACCAGACTAGAACCCACATGAAAAGTAATCTAACTACCAAGGATAATTATATTTACAAGTTAAATTCTGTTTCAGCAAATACAATTACAACATCCAATCTGATCTCCTGAGGCTTTTTTTGCATGTCTCAACAACTAGCTCATGCCAACAGTGTTTTACTGATAGAGAAAAATGTTTTCTGCAGAGAAGAAAGTCACATATAATAGATGTGTTCACAAGTTGCTGTGCGTTTTGAAGTCAAACGACATAATTAAGATATTGTTCTGGAAGGGACTCCTATGGGGCCTCAAGGTGGACTGGGAGTTTTCCTCTCACCTCTAATCCCTTTCTCTCTCTTCTCTCTATAAACTTGGTGTAAAAACCTAGGGGTGGGGGGGGAGAAAAAAAGAATTGTTCTCGTTAAGTATGTATATAATTAATGATTTATAATATGTCTAAAATGAACCTCAGTCTGTTACAGTGAGGCTAGTAAGATAACATTAAATTTTTTAAATATGCAGATTATAACTCTAAAATGTCCCTATATTTAGCTTTAAATAACAGAAGACTTAAGAGAGGATTAAAGAAATAGAGGCTCATGTTTCTCACAAAACAAGAAGCCCTCAGGTGGGAAGTTGTTGGCCTTGGTCCAGCTAGTGGTGCAATCATGCCATCAGCGACCAAGTGTTTTCTGCATTTTCACTCTGTCAATTTGAGAGTGTTGGCCTTTGTTTTCATGATTACAAGATGGCTGCTAAAGCTTCAAACTTCCCATCTGTGTTTAACACAGGATGAAAGGGAGAGAAGGAAAGGGGAGCAATGCTGGCTGCTAGCTCTGTTCCAGAACAAAGGGCTTCCTCAAGATGACTCAGTATCTTCAATGCTAGAAAATAAAGCCACTAGCAAATGTAAAGTCAGTTCTGTTAATATAATTTATCCATACATTCACTTTTTTCATTCATTGTTGATTCAATAGGACGTTTACAATATCCTTTGCTACATCTCAAAATGCATTAATTGATAAAAGAAATTATATATATATATCAATTTTTATTTTATGTTTTTATGTTTTTGCACTTTCAAAAATATTTGGCTTACTTAGAAGCAGAAGAGAGACAGGCAATGAAGACTACAGAAATTCTAGGCATTTATATTTTGGTTAGGCAACCAAATATTCTGGGCGGCACAGGACAAGGGCTTTTAACATTTTCTGTGAAACTAGCGAATATAGAGTCCCAATATAGAGTCCTCCTTGAAGTAATCTCTTCTCAGTCATAAAATAGCTTAGAATAAAGGCATTGTGGAATGATTAGTCTCATTCTGTATTTCACAATTTGTAGGCTTCACGGATGAGGACAGTCCACTGACATCTCATAAAGAAGGGTGTGCTTGGGCCATAACATACTAGAACACCTGGAGCAGCAGTCAGGGATGGTCATGTGCAGGGTGGCCTCAGGAAAGAAGATGACTTAATGTTAGTATCCAATATACATTGCAGGGGTAGAGTCCAAGACATCTAGACAGAGCCTGGGGAGAACAAGGTATGGAACTTGTCATTGAAAGTGATTTTTTAAAAAAATTGTACTGTTTTTTTCCATTACTATTTATCCCCTTTGTACCCCCTCCCTCCACCAATCACCACCCTGTTGTCCATATTCATGAGTCCCTTTTCCTTTTTTGCTCAATCCCTCCAAGTGATTTAGATGGTTAGCTGAGCAGTAAACTACAGTGTTCTAGAGCTGGGGAGTTTGTAAGAAGTAGGATTCAGCATTCGAGACTTTGATATGTCAGAAAAGCTCTGAGTTTTAGAACTGATTTTCCTCTATAAATAAGAGCATTCTGGGGTTTAGATATCCCAAACATCTATTCTTGGACCCTCAGTTGATTGCCTTAGTAATGAAATAAGTCTAGTGCCATTATCCCATGTTAAATTATGTGATTGGTACAAAGAGCAAACCATAAAAGCTCAAGAATTCTTTTTTATCTTTAACTTGGGATTGAATATTAAATTGGCCAAAAATTAAGGATAACCTTATCAGAGAAAATCTAAAGAATGTTCTGGCTCTCAAGGTACCTTAATAGAGATGAAGTTCTACTTAACTTACGAAGAAGTAAACCCAAGAAATATGCTATCTTGTTTTGGTCAGAACATCTAAAAAATATCCTATCTCACTCTGGCATAAAATACAAATAAAAAATAAAAATAAAGATAAAATTTGCTAAAGTAAAATATTTGAAAATGAAATAAAGTCTGAATTTTATCAAGAAGCTTGGGAAATTTAACTTCAAATGGATACAGTCTTCCAAATTCTATTTTGTCTCCCAATTAAAAAAAAAAAGATGTGAATTTAAAGAAAAATACGAATTTCTGCACTCATGATTTTGTCAAAATCTGTTAGTTCAGTTTGTTCTAAAGTCAAGCCATGAGTGCAGTATTTCCATGGAGTAAGGCTGTCTTGCTCCTGCTTACAGATGATATCCCCATTATATTTCCCCTAACATCTAACATCTACAAGGGTGTGGTAGTCCATCTGTTGCTCACAAAAGGAAGGGACCAAATAAGTGCATGTCAGTTAGCTTTTGCTGTGTGACAAGCTACCTTAGAACTCGGAGGCTCAAACCAACAGCCATTTATTTAGCTCACAACTCTTCATATCAGCCGTTTGGGGTGGGCTCAGTTTCTAAGCTCCTCTGACAGCAGTGGGGCTCACCCATCTGCCTCTGCAGTCGGCATCCATGTTTCTGTAGTTCCCAACCAGCTCAGTTGCTGTCTGTCTGATCTAGAGGGCTCCACCTGGGATAGCTTCCTTTGTTCTTTTTGGTTTTTCATTCTTTAGTTGATTAGCACAGGCTTGTTTACCTGACAGTGGGACAGGTTTCCAGCGAGAGAGTGGGAGGGTTCAAGGTCTATTGAGGCCTGAGTTCACAACTCACAAACACTTCTGCTCAATTCTAGGAGCCAAAACAGGTCACAGGTTTAGCCTAGATTTGAGGGGAGGACCAGCTGACTTCACCTTTTAACGGGAAGACCTCTGAAGCCGTAATTAGAAAGGACATGAATACAGGGAGGAGAGAACTGTGCTGCCTTTTACAGTGTTCTACAAAGGATAAATAAATCAACACAAATATCTCTCTACTACTACAGAAAAGTCTTCATTTTTTCATTCATATGCCATGAAATTGTAGTACGTAATAGGGATAGTTCAGGAGATACTCTAATAACTATACAACTACGGCACCGTGTGTGGTGTGAAAAGATAGGCCAGTGCTGGATAAAAGAAGCAACTTGCCCCAACTTTTTATGTCAAATTCAGGTTTTTTATTTATTTGGTAAAAAGTAAGCGTTTCCATGTTACGACATAAATAAACTGATTTTAAAAAATTAATCAGAATAACCAGATCTGAAGATTTACCTTCCCTTTATATCCCATAAACACTTGAATTTTGTCTGAGTTCATCATTGCTTTATAGCTTACACCCTGAACAGATTTAGTCCCCTGGTAATGTAACTGTGGACAGAGGCCATAGGAAGGCAGTGATGGTGCTTTCATGGTGGGAACGAAAATCATTCTGGATGTCCTCATTGGTGTGCACAGGCATCTCCATCCTCTGGTGTTACTTAGTTATTCTTTTCTGTTGTTACTTAATGAGAAGAAGTGTAGCAGAATGGATGCTGCCCACCTGGTACGGCGATCATCAGCATTCCCAGCTAGGACGGCGAGTGGAGTATTGCCCCTGCCTTTTTGGCGCTTGAATCAATGTGTTTGCAAATGAAAGAGAATGTGGCAGTCATAGCAGACTATCAGAAGAGCAAACATTCCCTTTTTATTCTTCAGGGACTAAGAGTCTAGATTTTGCTTTTGCCACTGCTGATCAATGGTGGTGACTTTGGAAGGGCAGAGAGAGGCAGTTGTGGACAGTCAAGAACAGTGGGACCATTTGCTCATTCTTTTGTTTGTTCATTCATCTGATCATTCAGTCATGTATTGTGATAGTTAATTTTATGTGTCAACTTGACTAGATCACAGGGGGCCCAGATATTTGGTCAAACATTCTGGGCATTTCTCTGAGGGTGTTTCTGGGTGAGAGTAATCTTTAAATTATAGACTGAGCAAAGCAAATTGCCCTCCTTAAATGTGGATGGACCCTTACCCAATCAGTTGAAGGCCTGAATAGCTCCAAGAGGCTGACCTTGCCTTGTGTGAGAGAATTATTGCTGCCTTTGGATTTGAACTGAAACATCAGTTCTCCTTGGTTCTTGAGCCTGCCGGCCTTCAAGCTGGAACCATACCATCAGCTCTCCTTGGTCCCCAACGTGGTGACATGCCCTGCAGATCATGGACCATGCCAGCCTCCATAATCAGGTGAGCCAACTCCTTATAATAAATCTTTGTCTATATAGACATCCTCTTGATTCTGTTTCTCTACAGAACCCTAATACATGCACATACTCAATCATTCAACAAATATACAATATATTAAGTCAAATTCTGGACACAGTGATAAAAACCTGCACTCATTTAAAAGAGAATATAAACAAATACATGGAAATGTTATGATGAGTGAAGTTCAAGCTGGGTTGGGTGTTACAAGGACACTTAACTGAGATTTGGGAACTCAGAAAGAGTTCCCCAGAGGCAGTAACATCTAAGCTGAGCCCTGAAGAGTACATGGAGTTAGCCAGACAATGAGGAAAATTGTGGGGAAGTTCATGGGCAGAGGGAGCAGTTTGTCTTGAGACCTGCAATGAGACAGGTGACAGGACGCACAACCCCTGAGAAGACCTCAAACTAGTTCAATGTAACTGTTGTGTGGAGCTGAGGGCCAAAGGCCCAGGAAAGTGAGGTAAAAACGAGGCCCAGGAGCGGTGTCGGGGCCCTGCAAGGGCGGAGCAGAGAGAAGACAAATGGGTGGGCCCGTGGGTACACAGGAGGCTGAACTGACAGGAGCTGGTGACGAATTAGAGGAGAGGGGGTCAGGGTGTACTGCTGGCCTGAGGAACAGTGGGGCCATTTCCTGAGGTGGGGGGTTAAGAAATTTGGAATGGGATGGGATATTGCCAATAATACCCACAGGCTGTCTGACATTTTTTTGCCTTTCAGACTCAAAGTAGTGAACTCAGGCCCCTAGGATTTGTCTGGATCTGTACTGAGACCCTTCATCCCAGTGAGAGGCTGACCATAGGCTGTGCTCCCTGCCCGCCCCAGAAACACACACTGAGCTGCTTTTTCCTGTCCCTTATTGCTCCTCACTATCTGCAAAGTATCTATTAAAAAGTAACTTCCTCAACAAGAACGAGCAAGGGTTCCATGGCTCTGCTCTGAGGTGCCTGGCTCTGAAGTGGAGCCCCCTGGACTCACGTCTGAGCACCACCAGCCCTCTCTGGGCCCTGGCTTCCTAATCTGTGAGGTGAAGTTTAGACTAGCAACCATCTCAGACAGGGTTTGTGAGGATTAAGTGAGTCAATATTTTTAAACTGGGTAGAACAATTGCTGGTCCAAGTAAACCTTCAGTAAATGTTAGCCATTATGAGAGGGTCAGAGGAAAAGCCAGGAAGCCAGACCAGCACCTCCTCAGGCCCCTAGGCCCTGAACTGAAAAAATGTCCAAGTCAGGGGTTAATTGGGATCAGTCACCCTGGGCACCCCATGCTGGTGTGGGAGGAGATAACACTAGAAATACTCACCAGTTTGGGAGCATTATTTTATTTAAGTTCATAATTCATGGGGTATGTATTTTTCCCAATGGAGAAATGAGGTAACTGAGTCTCAGAAGTTAAGGAACTCTACTGAGATTAGAAGTCAAAACTCCATAAAGTTCTTAATGTTTTATTTTGCTGGAAAAAAGCTATAAGTGGATGACAGATAAGTTGAAATACAGTTCGGGAGCCCACGAAAGGCCAGAATTCACAAATGGCATGCCATAGAAAACGATGGGATTCAGGAGAGTAAGAAGCCATAATTTTGGTGTCTTAGGAGAAGTCTCATGGAGAGTCTTCTACGTGAATGACAGCTGGGTCTCCAGGCCACGGCTCTGCCCAGCCTCCCGAGCTGGAAGCTCTCACATCTGCTGGAGTCCTCCCCTCCAGCCCGCTGATCTGGCAGCCTGCCAACCGAACAGCCAGTGTTTTTGAGAAGGCCTGATTTTAATAAATTTCTGTTTCCTGTAGAAAACCGTTTTTTTTTTCACTGGCTTTGTAACTCAACCATTCTTGATCACATCAGGGCTAACCCTAGCAGCCAGCTTGGCAGCTTATGTGCAAATTGTATACAATGGCAGATTGTTTAGCCTTTATTGCAATCCAAAGCAACTTAAGGAAAAGGGAGGGAGGAAGAGAAAAGAAAGGAAAAAGTGAAAGAAAAGAAATAGATCCAAATCTCATTTATAATTACATAATACTGTGAAGTCCCAATTCTCTTTAAGGTAAATACAGAATCAATCTCTCCCCCCATCTGTCTGTCTGTCTGTCTGTCTGTCTCTCTCTCCCTCTCATGCTCACACACACACACACACACACACACATCAACTATAAAACAGACAAATGATGAATTTTAAGTAGAAGACTTTTTCCCCTGCCTTTTTCTTCTTTACCAGCTCATCTCACATTCAAGGAGAGCTGGAGGAGTAAAACTCAAGGCCTAAGGGGAAATAATATGTTTAAAGGATCTTAGAAACAAGAAAGAGAAATAAGAGCAGGTCTGAGAGGATAAGTAAGAAGATAAAAAAACTGAATGAGTATCAGCATATTAAAGTTAGCAGACTGAGGGATGATTTGAAGTTAGAAATTATGTCAATTCCGTAATCAGAAACTGTCCTATTTTATTCCTATGTTCTCACAGAAAGTGTTACATGGTGAGTTATGTTTTGGGCCTTGCTTTCCCATCTTGATCAAATATCTCTTCCCTTCTCTATACCCTTGTTGAGTCACAAATACGTGTATACATGCACCTGGGAGTATTTTGTTAAGAGTCCCTGCCCTCAAGTGCGAGACAGAGCAGCCCTTCTCTTCTCCCGTGTGTCATAGCTGAGTAGACCCATGTTCCACTCTCAGGGCCTTCTTCTGAGCTAACCAGATAAGCAGGGTTTATGGGCATTATTATGCCCATATCATATTTGAATTATTCTCAAAGTGAGAAAAGGTATAGTTGCCATATTAGAAATTCTAGGCACGTGGGCAGGTCTGTTGGGGAGATGTTTTCTGGGTGAGCAGTCCTTGTGTGTCTAGTCAGTTACATGACAGGGACATCTATGATTCATTTACAGTGGAACTGGCCTTGCTGGTATATATCAATACCAAAGGCAAGGACAGAGGTTTATTGGCAGCTAGGGCATGCTTCAAATGTGATACAGGACTTAAGTCAGTTGTTTAAATAAATCAGAACAAACCAAATGAAACGATGTAGGATTTCAATGAGGAGAAATTTTGAAGTCACCTACCATGGATTCCAGTGTAGAAAGAAAGGTAAGCAAACAAATAAAAAGACACAAGTAAATTAAACACAGAGTAGGTTTGGATATGTGGTATGGTAGGCAGTTAGGTGGGAAATGGGGTTTGGGTAATGGAATGGAATAGAAATTTTATTATTTCTACTAAACTATTTCCTATTGAACACCATTACTTCCTTGGGATTGTGTTGGATTCAGAATTATAGGCCACGATGCTTACCATCAGTGTTTAGTCCCTTTTGTGGTGGAGCTGGGGGGTTGTGATCATAGTGCTTATACATGAAGTGATTTCAATCATGTTCTTAACTGAGGAGGGGGAAGGAAAGGAAATATAAGAATCACCTAAGAAGTTGTTTCAAAAACATATCCTAGATTGCAAGGGTGAGCATCTCTGAGATGAATGGAGATGAAGAGGGGCTTGCCTGGTGTGCTGAGCTTCCCAGAACATCCAGATGTTAGCCCTGATTACTAACCATTGAATTTGCCCAGCACCTCCCAGCCTTATCTGATCATAAACGTCACCTGAGTTGCCTACGAAACTATAAATTCCCTGGTGTTGCTGGTTCAACAGGTCTGATACAGGACACAGAAATGTGTATTCATAACAATTGCTCCAAGTAATTCATATAACTGGATGCATTTGAGGAATACCAAATTAGATAATACTCATTTATTCAAGAAATAATCATTGAGCTCCTTCCATCCTGCTGAATGCTGGGAAAACAGAGAAAACACATCCTTCTGACCTGCAGAAGCGGTAGGTGCAACCAAGGGCGTGGTGAGGGCTGCTGACGAGAGATGAAGGGAGTTTCTAACGGGGACCGCGGTCAGGGGGCTTTCTTGAAAGGAGCAGGAGTTGAAGGGTGCAGTGTAGGAGCCGGCACTATGGAAAGAAAGGAGAGGTCCTTACAGATGGGCGGTAGGCTCTAGATGGGTGCTGCATGCTCTGAAACACTGAGAAGGGGAACTTGGCCTGGAAGCCTGAATGGGTGTCTCTTTATCAGGGACAGGCAGTCATCGCGCCTAACGGTAGAGCTGCGGGGTGGTCAAAGTGTGGGCACCAGCGCCACACCGCCGTGTTGGACTCTGTGGTATAACTAGGATGTATTATTTAACCCGCCTGTACCTGGTAATCTTATTGGTAAAATTGGAAGAGTAATGGCTTTCCTAGGTTGTATGGAGTACTATGTACAAGTACTCAAAAATGTCGGTGCTACTATTGTACATATTTTATAGTGTTCGCTGCTTACATTCACAAACGCTAATTCGTTTGATCCTCGCAACAACATTGAGAGGTTGGTGTTGTTATTAATCCTATTTTACAAAGGAGAAAATTGAAGCTAAGGGAGGTCAAGAAATCTCAACAAGCTGATCAGCTTTAAGTGGAACCTATGTCTCTTAACACCATATAATTGACTCTTTTTTTTTTTAATGGCAAAATGAATTATTCAAATTATATGGGAGCCCTTGTGTCCCACTTTAAGAAGTACTCTTAATTTTTCCCCTCTTAGGAAGCATTTAAGCAGCAGATGGACATGTTGAAATTAGTGTTATGCAAAGTTTAATGTTCTGCATCAGATGGAAAATGGTCACCAGTGAGGGCCTGGACAGAGCGAGGTAGTTAACTACAGTACTCTGGGAAAAAAAGCAGAGCCTTAGCACAGTGAAGTCAGAGGGTGACGGAAACTGAAAAGGAAATGCACCCTAACAAGCAGTGATAATTGATATCCAATATGCTCGAAAGGGAACAGTCCAACATTCCAAATGGTAGCTGCTGTTTTCACTTCTAATTGCTAGGATCAAAAGCCGAGAGCATTACATTCTGTTTCTCTTATTCATATTGCATGCTTGAGTGTTCTTTCCACAACTTTGCACAAAGCTTTATATTTACCAAACTCTGTAGTCATTATTATTTATTGTTTCTCACATCAAGGGTCCAAGGTCTCAGCACTTACCTCTAGAAATGGTATTCGGGTGCCCTAGGGATCTGACTGATGCTTTTCAGCATTCTAAACATAAATATCTTCCAAGTAAGAGCATTGATTGGGAAGCCTGGATGGATAAAGTTAACTGCTGCAATCTTAAATATGTCTGGCTCACATCCTGGGTAAAAGGGGAAGAAGCTTTATGGAGCCTATTAATGTCAATATATAATGACATGAAGCAGCATTATACTAACCTCCTCCCCAATCCCATCTATTCTGTTATCTACTGCTTCTTAGTGTGGTTCAGTGTCCAGGAAGGTCCCCCATTGTACAGCCAGATGGGAGTCATATGCTGCCTGCTTCCTTGTCAAGTAATGGATTTGATTTCTGGTGAGGTTAAATTGATTGCTGAAGGTCACATAGCTAGTAACTTGTAGAGCCAGTATTCAAGAAGTCTTCATATCTATCTTCATTGCTCTTTTGGACTTTCTGAGAATTTTGGCATTTCAAAATAATCTTTAACGAAGTCATTTATGATGGAAAAAATTCAAACAGCAGAGAAGTGCTTAAATAAGGAAGTAAAGTCGCCTACCCACTCCCAGTCAGAGCTCATCAGTGCTCCAGGTTGATAACGTCCTGCCAGGTACCCCGTAGTGCATGTGAACATCGACATGTGCAAACCTACATCATGTCATCTTTGAAAAAGAGCAAAGGCCCAGTCTCTCCGTACAAAGGCGGGACGTGCTTTCCTCCCCCGCAGCCACACATCGCAGGCAGCTCTGCCATAAAGCAGCCTTGCTTACTTTCAAAACTGTTTTCCAAGGCACCAGAACTTATTTAACCAGTTCCCTATTGAAGGGCATTGGGGTTATTTTGATTTATTCTACTCTTAAAAAATACTTTAAAAACTATTGTTGTCCATATAGCTTTGCACAACAAACCAGTACTGTTATGTGGAAAATTCCAAGAAACTGAGTGGCTGGAGCAAAAGGAATATACATCTTTTATTTTGATGGATATTTACAAGTGCCAAATAACCCTCTAAAATGTTTGTCTTGATTTACACTCCTCCCACCAACAGAGTATGATGCTATTGCTCCACATCCTTACCACCCTAAGTATTATTAATATTTTCAGTTTCTTCAGTGTGATAGGGGAGACTATTCATTCATTCAAGCAACACATAGGTACTGAGTGCCTACCATGGGCCAGGCACCATTCTAGTTTCTGGAGATACTTCAGTGTAAAACACAAAGTCTGTCCACACAAAGATTAACTGTTTTAGACATGGGAGGTGGTAAATGTAATAACAAATATATAGTTTGTTTACAGGGAGGGGCAACAGTAGGTTTACAAGTTGTTTGTATGGAAAATAATACAATAACTAATAAATAACACAAGAATAAACTCTTTTGTGTACTCACAACTGTAAGCCTACTTTTGCCCTGCCATATATAATAGGTCAGGTGGTAATAAGTGTGCAGTAAAATACATCTGGGTAAGGATGTTAGGGAGTGAGGGAGAGAGGGTTAGAATTTAGTAGAATGCACCCAGGGAAAGCCTGAATGAAATAAGGAATGAGACACACATTTGTCTAAGAGAGGAGCCTTCTTAGCTCAGAGCAGAGCAAGTGCTACCCAAGGCCCTGGTAGGGGATTCTATTTGGTGTGTTTGAGAACAGTGAGAAGGCCATATGGCAGGAACAGAGGGAGTGGGGCGGGGGTTGGCAGGGTAGGGTTGCCCTCTTACTCTTCGTTGCATTAGTAGTGAAGTTCTGGGTGTGTGTGTGTGTGTGTGTGTGTGTGAGATGATCACACATTAGGATTGGCCTAGACAATCTTTTGGGCTCTATCTACCTCTAATTACCTGCTTCTAAGAATAAAGTATCTTCGAGTTAAATTTTTATAGTATTCTTCTCTATTAATAATTCACATATTTCAACAGGCTGTCTCTATTTAGTTGTCTCCCCTTTACTAGGAACACTTTATCATGGCTGGCTTTTAGTACAGCCTCTAGTCTAGGCTAAAAAGTACAGTGGCCAGGCCAACGCTGACCAGGGACCGCTTCTCTACTCATCCATCAATTGTATCCTGTAGAATAAGAGAAGGTGCTTATAGTGGTTTGGCATGTAGTGTCCTGAGCCTCATGTTAAGGAAAATTATATTTTAAATGAATCCAGTCATCCATACTGCTTTCATTTATTAAGCACTTTCTATATGTCAGGCACCAGAGAAGAATAAGACCTAGTGCCTGTCCTCATTGAACTCACGTTTCAATAAAGAAGACAGGCTCACAGACATAATAATAAAATGAGGGAAATGCAATTAAGAATATTATCAGAACACCTGGTGAAAGGAGATGAAAATCTAACTGATTCTGATAGTGTTTAGGAAGCTTCCAAAGAGAAGTAAAACAGTCAAATCTTAACAATGACAGGTTTTCAGGTTCAATGGGGAGAAACCCCATTCCAGGTAGAGGAGACAACTTAGGCAATGGTGAGCAACCACACAGAGTCCCTGGGGAACCGCAAGTGCCACTGTGTTGTTGCTGGAGTTCAGCCAAGTTCAGGAACGGCAAGCAGTGAGGGTGAAGACCCCAGCGGGAACCACCAGTGATGAGGGTCCTTCTGTAATAGTTACAGGAGTTTGAACTTCATTCAGGGCTTGGGAAGCCAGGGATGAGTTTAGATGTGACATCAGCAGGTCACCCTTCCCTGAGAAGATAAATGCACATATTATTGGACTTAACATTATTTAAAGAGAACGCACTAATACCTGTTCATAATTACACATGAAAAGTAGAATAAAAACTGCTAATCAAGAGAAGGACTTAGAGCCTGACTCCTCTTCCTATTTATCATACGAACTTTAGCTAGTTAGCAACTCTGAACTGTGATTTTCTCATTTGTAAAACTGGGCTAACAATCTCCATATACTTTATGGAATTTTTGTGGGATCTAAATGAACAATAACATACATGAAAGCCTTTTGTAAACCATAAATGTACAATTCAAGTGCAAGTTATTATATTTCCTTCATACACAGTACTCTATAATAGCAGTTTTATACCATCCCATATATCAATGTTATTCATGTATGCATTTGTCTTCTCTGTTATACTATGAGATTCTAGACGCACTTATTCATTTTTATGTCCTCATAATGTCTTGCATCTTGTTTTGTATTCACTGTTGGGGCACTTAAATAATGTTTATTGAATTGAATCAATGTTGGCGGCCACTTATTTTCCATGCTGCTAAGTTTTATAAGGTGTATATTGAAAAAACACCTACCTCACAGGAGTGTAAGTCTAAGTAGTATATATAACAGTTATCAGATGTTTTCAGAGAAAACAATTCTTTTATTTGTTTTGGTTTCTGTTTAGAATTTATTCTCTCCCTCCTTTCAAAAAACATATGAGGCATCTTGCATAATTAAACAAAATGTTAAAAGACAGTGAACATCAGAACAAAATTATTCCCATTAAAATGAACAAAGGAATTCAAAGAGCAGAGGAATATCTCCAAGCAAGTGGAATGGGTTAGTTACTGCATGTAAGGCACTTAGTGATTAAAGCATCAGTGTTTCTTTTCTTTCTTTCTTTCTTATTGGAGAGTAGTTTTCAGGGAGGGTACTTCCATCTCATGTGCCAGCATCTCGGATTTGTTTCATTCTAAACGTTTGTCAATTTAATCTCCATATTCCACAACAAGTGTGTAGAAATGGTTTGGGGGAACTTCCTATCACTGGCCATGAAAGTGGCATCTCCTTTAGAATTGGGCTGCACTTACTCTTGGGGTAACTTTGCCTTAAAATCGTGGTACATTAATTGTTATAGCATTGTGGATTTCCATTGGAAGAGCATATTACAACCTCACTCACACCACATTAGTGACATTTTACTTATTCGCTTCTAAGATTTATAAAACAGAAAACCTAACTAGAAGTGAGAAAAATTAGCCTCTACCTCTTCCTGGGGGGAGAGGAGAGGACATGACAAGGTCACTTTGTAAAACAGCATGTGACATGGGAGATATTGTCATGGCCTTCTTTAGAAATCTGCTACCCCCATTTTGTCTCTAGTAGTTTCCCCAGTAGCCAGTCAGGGTTTATGACACTCAGTAATTAAAATATATTTAAATAAAATATTCACAGTATGTGTTGGGAATAAAAAAATACATTATAGAAAATACTTGGAATTAACTAACTCATACTTTTTAAAAAATGGTAGATAAGATTTCCCTCTAAGAATTGGACTATAAAATCTGCACATCTTCATCACTGTCCCTTCTGTATTAGGAATTTGACCCAGCACCAGTAGAAGGAGCTCTGTGAAGCCTGATTTCTTTCTTTGCTCTATTCAAAATCAGAGTCTCATTTTATTGTACCTGATGTGTAGCTGCAAGGGAAGCAGGAATTTGAGTTTTGACTTCAACACTTGGGAGGCTTGACTCATAAATAGGAATTTCCCCAATTGATAAACATTATTCAAAATATGATGGGGACCCATGATTATAAGTGCAAATATTTATTGTAAAAAATCAATTTTCTGGCACATTTTTGCAACTCTTTGCCTAGCTCGTCTTTTCTGTTTGTGCTTATTTTTCTTTTCAGTTTTAGAGCTTTACATAGAGAAATATATCTCTTTCTCTAGTCATATTTGTTATTTGTCTCTCCAATCACATTTATTTATTATTTCTTTGTGGTTTCTTACTGTAGATGATATTTGACTTCCTAAGTGATCTATTTACAGAGAAAAAGTCCCTACCTCATCATGACCCTGGGGACATTCTGATCCACGTTCTCCATTGTTATAATTCCAGTCTTTAGCACAGCACTGTTATGCTGATGCTGTTATTGTTCAGTGTGCAGAAACAGAAATTAAAAACTTAAAATCTTTGCTTCAACTTTCTCTATAATTAAATGGAAATAGACCATAAGGCACAATGGTATTTAATCAGAGGGCTTGATAGGACATAATCTTGTTGACATAAGTACTTTGACAATTCAGAGTACTGGGCTAGTCATACCCTCCTCAGGAGATAAAAAAAAGAAGCTGAAAAACATTTACATTTCTGTGACCTCAGAAGCATAAGGACCAAAGAGTCTAGACAGTTGGGAAAAAGAGCAATTTAACTGTAATATCTTCTGTTTGCTCATGTGTGCATAAAATACCTTTGAAAAAATGGATAAAAAACTATCAAGAGTAGTTTTCCCTAAGGAAGGACTGTGGGACATGGATGGAATGACTCTTGACTCTTAAATCATACTTTTTGATCTTTTAATCATGTGCCTGTGGTACCTACATAATGAATGGTAGATAAAAATAATGCATTTAAATAAATATAGATTTTAAAATGTTTTATGTTATTGAGAAGTATCTAGAAGCTTCTCATAATAGTCAACATTTTAAAAAAATTCTTCTAGGGCTATTTAATTCAGACTTCATGTTTAATCTCACAGGAATGTATCCTCTAACTGTGAAATAGGGGATGATCACAAAAGCTTATGTTATTGTTTATTTAACCTCTAGTATGAATTTATTCTCTTAAATTCCAAATCAACTGTGCAATCCTGTGTTAAACCAACTCAACACTATATAAATCACTATATAAGCCCACTCTTTATCAGATAAGACCTTAGACTTTTGATCTACATTTACTGATTTTTTAAAAACAATTTTGGCAGTTATGTTTCTCTCAGCAAATAATAAACTGACATCTGGATTTATATTTCAGTTTTCTATGAGTTTAACTAACAGATAAATGCCTGTGAAATTAATAATGCCACCCTGGTACTTGGCAGCCACACCACTTCCCAGTATGAAAAGTTAAATGAAAATTCTATATGAAAATGAAAGTAAACTATTTCTTCAACTATTTACAAATTTGGATATCTGGCCCTGGCTGGTGTGGGTCAGTGGACCACGCGCTGGCCTGCAAACTGAAAAGTCGGCAGTTCAATTCCCAGTCAGAGCACATGACTGGGTCACAGGCCAGGTCTCTGGTTGGGCATGTACGAGAGGCAACCGATTGATGTCTCTCTCCCTCTCTTTCTCCCTCCCTTCCTCTCTCTCTAGAAATAAATTAACTCTTTAAAAAAATGGATGTCTATAAATAAGGGCTAAAATAGAATAGTGGAACGCAATAATAAATAACGATGATACTAATGTCTACATTATCTGCAAACATATTCTGTGCCAAGCATCACACAAAGAGCTTTGCATGCATTATTTCCTCATTTTCAAATCAACATTACCTTGTAGGTGAGGAAAATGAGGGTTAGAGAGGTTGTGTAACTGGACCATGTCAATATAGCTAGCAAGTGGCTGAGGTGGGATTCAAACCTGTGCCTGTCTGGGCACTGGGATCTCAACCAGTAACTGCTTCTGACAGGAAAAGAACATGTTAAAGTTAAGTAGTCGGAAATATTTACTTTTTACAAAAACTCTTTTTCAAATTTAACATTCTCAATTTTAAAATTCAAAAGAAAAAATATATATTCTTCTGGGTTCCTGGGAAAACTATAAATACATCTGAGAAGGCAGTAATACGTAACCCAGCAGGAACTATAATAGGCTACTGCACCCTGGCTACTCTGGCAACTCACTGTCTGCACTAGCAGCCAGCAGGAGGCTTCTGAGGGGCCGGAGCCCACTGAGGCCACAGCTGAAATAGGAGGTGATGAAAGAGGCCCAGAGCAGGAGACCATGTCCAGGGCAGCTGCTTCTTCCAGGAGACTTCTGCACATATGAGAGACAGACGGGGGAAGGGGAAGTGAGACAACACAGATATTAAATTGCAGCCTTGGGAAGCATGACCCAGTGACTCTTGCCTCTGTCCTTCCTCACCTGTCTCTGGGACACCCCCATGCCCCAGGGCCACAGACAATGCACTTGATGTGGGGGAGCCATAATCCAGTAACATCCACTTGGATGAGGCTTCAGAATTATCAGAGTGAGAATAAGCCTTGAGGCTTCCTGTACCTACAACCAGCGTCCCTGACCTTTAGATATTTTCTCTTGTTCATCTTTCATTCTTCCAGGGATTAAATATGTTTTCATTATGAAAATTTTCAAACACACAGCAGTGAAATAACTCTACAGTGAACACCCACACACTCACCACCTAGATTCCATCATTAACAATTTGTTCTGCTTGTTGATCACTCATCTGTTCATCCTTCTCTTTACCCATGATGGAGTGTTGATTCTGGAGGTTTGAGATGGAGCAGAAGAGAGAGCCATCCTCAGAGATGAGGCCACCTCCAGCTGAAACACCTTGCAATGCAATCTACCATGATTACTTGTCTGTCTTAGAGTCTTATCCCTCCCAGGCTCCTCAACTCTAGCTACACTCAGCTTTTCTTCCTTCTCTCACCACCAGTACCAGTTTTCAGCATTTTCATTCATAACATGTTGGCTCCATAACATCTTGTGCAGGGAAAGGGATGTTAACACTCAATAAGGTCCAATGCCTATAGAGTAAATAGCCCTCTCCCTTGGGCATTTATACATCCTCACAGAGATAAGTTCTGAATAATAATAATAATTTCTGTATAATAATAACTGCTTTCATTTGGATAATGGCTTAGAGTTACAAAAGGGCTTTCCCTGGCTCTCAGAGAAAAGGATGACATCTACGCATAACTGGTGACTAAGACAACTGGTCCAGGGGCTCTGGCACCCTGGCCTCTGCTCACTGCCCCTGGGTTTGAGAGACCTGGTATGTCAACATCTAGTAACCTATTCCAGGCATGGCTGGGAAGCTCATCGGCCCTAGAAACTAACAGCACATGCCACTACTAATCAAGGAAATTGCCCATATCCCTAAATGTCAATTTTCTTAAGAATGGGGATATAAATATTAACTACCTCAAAGAATTACTGTGAAAAATAGAATTGAATAATTCACAGGTCCCTTTACTGACCAATTTATTTTCCTTCTATTGTTGAATCCTCTCATTAACCCCTGGTGGTAGGCACTCTTATTCAATCCATTCTAAAGATGAGAAAACTGAGGACCAAAAATGTTAAAAATACCTCTCCCAGGGTGACATAATGAAGTCAGAGTCAATGCCAGGACTTGAATCCAGGTTGGTTTGGCTGCAATACCCATATCCTGTATTTATATCCTCCAACTAAAGGAAAAGCAAAAATCTAAAGGTGAAGCATAAGTTTGGAAGCCTTGATTCCTGTTTCAGGATAAACCACTCTGGAGGGTGGGAGGCCCCCATCAGGACGAACCCACTAGCAGGGATGCTGATGACAGGCCCACCACCCAGTGGGCTTCCTCCCTGTGAATCAGGACTGTCCCTTTAAAGCCACAACTCTCATTTGGCAAGAGTAGGGCCCAAAGCTACATTCAATTCTTTTTTCTATAGTGGTTTTTCTGTGTGTGTGTGTGTGTGTGTGTGTGTGTGAGAGAGAGAGAGAGAGAGAGAGAGAGAGAGAGAGAGAGAGAGAGATAAAGATTCTAAACTCCCTTGGCAAATGATTTGAAGCATGGTGTCCTCTCAGTCACAGCCTTGCTCTGACGCTCTGGGTACTGGATAATTAGAGACAAACCCAGAATTCAGTAAAGAAGGAACGCGATAAGCCAGCCAAGGAGCCAAAAGAAATTTCTGTTGTCACTTTCCTTCAGTGTGGTTTCCCCAGCAGCTGCTCCTCCCAAAGCCTCAGCGGGAAGGTTGCTGCTGCACAGAGCAGAGCTGCCTCGGGCCACGGGCAGCCACTGCAGTGCCCGGCTCCAAGTCTGTGGAGGCTTTTGTTCAATTATTGATGTCTGGGGAAGGAAGGGGGCCTGGCTAGCTGGGTTAGGAGGGCTGCCACCATCCAAATGAAGCAGGAAAAGCATCAGGAGTAGAAGAGGGGGCCACACAACGTCCATCTATGTTTATCAACATGAAAACATGTCCAGGAGAAGTGATTATATGAAAAACACACACACACACAGTTTACAGAACAGCTCAAAGGATGAGATCATTAAATTATAGTGCGTGTGAGAGAGAGATTTGAGAGATGCTCACTAGCAAAGTAAGTATTGGTTGGGTCTGAGTGATAGGATTTTGAACAATTTCTATTTTCTTTAGGCTTTCTGGATTTCTTTGCTAATGAGGAATTCTTATTTTTAGAACCCGAACCACCAGTTATATTTGTGGCAAGGCAGGGAGGAAAAAAAGGTGTAGAAAAGAGTGTGTGAAGTAGCAGAAGCCAGCCATCGGGCTTTCAGACAAGGCCTGGGTCTTAATTGCCACCCAGGCGCTCTGTGCCCGGGGCCTTCACCTAAGAGCAGCTAGTTAACATGCCCAGAGCATTGCTGGGCCATCCTGGCAAAGGCGGGAAGACACATTGTTTATCGAGACAAGACAGCACCTGGCTCCCGCCTCACAGTGCAGGGGCTTAGGAAGCCAGCTGTCTCCCCGTTGGCTTTCCTGCCAAGGCGCCTGTCCCTTAGGCGGTTGGTACAACCCTTTGTTCTAAACAAGAGCGCCTTCCTCACCAGAAACCAAGTCCTGACTGAAAAGGTCCAGGCCCCAGTCCAGAGTCGCAGAATCACACAATTGCAGGGCGGAAGCCACCCCAGAAGGCATCCCCCAGTCTGACTCCTGCCCTTCCTGAAGCTTGTATTCCCTCTGTCATGGGCTTAGTTATTCTGGGCTTGTGCCACCCAAGTGCCAGCAAAGCCCCGATTTAGTGTTTTGGACAGTGTTAGGAAGGTCTTCGTTCTTCTGAGCTCACATCAGCCTTCCTATAACCTCCACATTTTGGTCCAGACAAATCAATTTTACCCCTTTTCTTTTTCTCTTTAAAAAATTGTATCATTACATGAACAACGGGGAGGGATATGATTGTGGGAGAAGGGGTGGGCTGGGTGGGGGAGAGAAATGGGGGAAAAATGGGACAACTGTAATTGAAAAACCAAAAAAAAAAAAAAACAGAACTGCGCTTCCAGAGTGCAGCTATTAGTACTTTGCAGGAAGCAAGTGAGGCTTACCTGGTTGGCCTTTTTGAAGACATCAAACTCTGTGCTATCCATGCCAAATGTGTAACAGTTATGCCAAAAAACATCCAGCTAGCATGCCACATACATTGGGAACATGCTTAAGAATCTATTATAATGAGAAATGTTCCAGTCTTAAAAAAAATTTTCTTCCTGTTATCGGTAGTTCTAAATGTTAGATATTTTACATGGGACCAAAAGGTACCTAAGTATATGATTTCAAGTGAAAAATAGGGGACAGATATCAGGTATTAGTAGTTTTTCCATTTTCATTTGTGTGTGAATTTTTAAATATAAATGCAGTGACAGAAATCATTAATGCAAGTTAGAATGTTTCAGTGAACAAGTTTCACAAGTTCAATTTTATAACAATATAAATAAACCTGTGAAATTTTTCTGGACAAAAAATAAATTGTATTGTTTTAAGGAATACCATCACCTTCATATAAAATTAAAAAATTAAAACATTTTTTTCCTACACGTACAAAATCCCTAAGGCTTTGCGTTATAAGGACCACAGATCAATAGGCTGTAATATAAGCAGGGCAGGGGGTATATGGGGAACCTCGTAGACCCGAAGAGCAGGGGCACAGGGAGCTGCTGGGACTGGGAACAGAAGGCACTACAAGAGCCGCCTCCACCTCCTCGGCCCTCCCTCACACCTGTCCTGCCTCCTTCTCTGGCTCTCTGGGCCGCACGGTAGGCAGGACTCGGTGCTGCACAGCTCCTGTCTTTGCTTCTTACAGGACAACAGCCCAGCTCAGATCTGGACTCTCTCAGCCCAATTCCAAACTCTTGAACTTCTCCTAGTTTAGGGAAAGGGGTGAAATTTGTTCATACACAGGTCCTGAGAATGTCTGGTGGGAAGAAGCACTTAAAGAGGTTATGGGACCTGTACAGACATCTCCCAGAAGTGCCTGCTTCAGCACCCAAGATTCGATATGATCTATAGCCAACAGACCTCTCTTACATCACCCCTTAGCTGCTTCCCCCTCATTCATTCTCATTTATCTCTTGCTTCTTCTTCCACCACTTCCTCTTCTTCTTAGAAAGTCAATCAAGTATAGTGGATAGATCCCAAGCTGCAAACCCAGTCTTGTTATTGTCGGCTGTGTGTCCTTGGGCAAGATATTTACCTTTTCTATATCTCTAATTTATTTTTTATAAATGGGAGCAATAAAAAGGCCTGCCTCATAGGATTATTATAGTAAGTGAGTTAGTAGAAGTAAAGCACCTAGAAGAATGCCTGCAGTACAATCCCTGGTCGGTGTTAGGTAGGATGGTGATTCCTTGTGCCCACCCAGCTGCTCCAGGAATACAGAGAAAGAGAACCAATTAGAGACAGATAAATAGATTTAAGATTTTTTATATTTATAATGGGATTTATTGTAATGGATTGGCTCACACAATTGTGAAAGCTGAAACGTCCCAAAATCTGCAGTTGGCAAGCTGGAGACCCAGGAGAGCTGATGGTGTAAGTTCCAGTCTGAGGGCATGAGAAGACCTATGTCCCAGCTCAAGCAATCAGGCAGAATCCCACTGATTTGGCTTTTTCTTTTTCTATTCAGCTTTCCAATTGATTGAATGAGGTGCGCCCACATTAGGGAAGGCAATCGGCTTTACTAGGTCTACAAAGTCAAGTGTTAATCTCATCCAGATATACTGTCACAGACATACACAGAATAATGTGATATACTGACCAAATGTCTGGACATTTCATGGTCCTGTCAAGTTAATACATAAAATAATCTTTCACACTGAACAACCAGCAGTCCTCTGAACTTGAGTGAAATAATTCCACAAAACAATGCTTACAGTATACTATGCATTTGTAAGATGGCCACATAGCGTGTAGGTCCTAACATCAAGTCCTCTTCCCTACTGCTTGAATCTGAGTTTGGTCAAATGACTTGCTTTGGCCACCTGGGAATTAATTAACAAATGAAATGCAAATAGACCATGGATAAGGGCTTGCTCTCTGTAGCTGCTCCTGGAACCCAGCCGCCATGTGAAGAAGCTTGGGAAAGCATGCTAGATGCTGGGGATACATGGCCCAGGAGCCCTGTTGTTCCATCCTGCCCCCAGGTATGTGACTGGGCCATTAGTGATCCTCCAATCTTAGTTCAGCAAGCCTAGATCAGAAAAACCACTCAGCCCAGCCGTAGAATCTTCAAAAATAAATTTCAGAAAACATTATTATTTTTTTAAGCCAGTAGGTTTTCTGGATGGTTTGTTATACAACAGAAGATAACTGATGCTTACATTAGTACCAGAAGTGGGGTGTAGCTATAAAAGGAGCTCAGAACCAAGTTCAGCATTGGCAGTGAGACTGGCTGGCAAAGGAGCCGGAAAAGTGATTAAGAAAGTGTTAGCAAAGACAGAGAAAATGTTGAGGATGTCATGAGTGGAGACTGGAAAGCCATTGAGGAAACCAGTATGGCAGGCTGGAAAAATGATGACCCGTGGTATGTAGTAGCAAAACAATTGACCAAGTATTGCCTACACAAGCCTGAAGCGTAGAAGATCATTAGCAACCTTGTGGCTCTGACTAAAGAGATCTCCAAACAGGTGTTGAAAGTGTAAGTTGGGTTTTTTCAGCTGTAACAGAGACAAGCTAAAGAAGAAACTGTTCTGTTTGCAAGCAGAATTTAAAGAAATTTTGGGGAGACCAGCACTTGCTAGATTGAAAAGTAAAACGATTTCACAGTTGCAGTTTCTCTAGTGGGGCATGGGGTCTTGAAGCAAAAAAATGGTTCAGGGGAAAGAACAAATCAGAGATATGCCTGTAAGACTCTTTGTTAAGACCTCTGAAATATTTAATTTCAGGTAATACCTAGTGTGAAATAATAGGGAAAAAAATTGGTCTCTGTCCCTGGTTCCTGCCACAGAGCTCCTAAAAAGACTTGTAGCTTCCTAAGTGATAAGAACATCTTTTGTTCTAATATTTGGTCTGTGACACCATTCCTAGCACAGAATTCCTAAAACCCTAGGAATTCCCTGGGTGATAGCAGTGTCTTTTGTTCTAATGAAGTGACTCTTGGTGGGCTGCTGGGTTGGGGCTGGTTACTGGAAAGACCAAACCATGATTAGAAGCTTAGAATTTTCAGCCCCATTCTCCAGGTAGAGGAAAGGACTGGCAGTGGAGTTAATGATTGATTCTGCCTACGTGAGAAAGCCTCCATAACGATCTAATAGTACAGAGTTCAGAGAGCTTCCAGGTGGGGAAACACATCCGCACTGGGAGGATGGCACGCCCGAGCTCCATGAGGCCAGGAGGAGCTCCTGTGCTCAGGACCCTGCCAGACCTTGCTCTATGTTCTCTTCATCCGGCTGTTCATCTGTATCCTTTCCCATGTCCTTTAATAAACTGGTACATGTGTTTTCTTGAGTTCTGTTGAGCCACTATAGCAAATAATCAAATCCGGCGGGGGTGGGGTGGGGTGGGGCATGGGAACCCCTGATATGTAGCCAAGATGGGCAGAAGTTGTGGGTAACCTGGGATTTACCACCTGTGATTGGCATCTGAAATGTTGGAGTCGGGGGCAATCATGTGGGACTGAGCCCTGATGCTGTGGTATCTGACACTATCTCTGGGTAGACAATATCTCTAGGCATACTTCGCTTTATTGCTCTCCACTTTATTGCTCCCCACAGAGATTGCCTTTTTTACAAATTAAAGGTAACACTCTCCTCCAGCAAAAAGATTATGACTCTATAAAAGCTCAGATCATGGTTAGCATTTTTTAGCAATAACATTTTTAAATTAAGGTATGTACATTGTTTTTTTTAGACATCGCTTAACAGACTACACTGTAGTGTAAACATAACTTTAACATGCTTTGGAAAACCAAAAAATTCATGTGACTTGCTTTGTTGTGCTAGTCACATTGTTGCGGTGGTCTGGAACTGAACCTGCAAGCTCTCTGAGGTACAGTGGGTCCTCAGCATCATTTCATTCAAAGTCATTTTGTTATGACATTGTTGAGATGTCATAGGAAGTTAACTCTTGTTTATATCAATAGACTATGGTGAAATTAGTTTCATTATATGTCATTTCACTTAAAGTTGTAGTGCCTATTGGTGACATTAAGTGAGGATTTACTGTATGCCTCTAAGTTGTCAGACAACCAGCTAATGTCTGACAGAACTGCTTGGCATGGTAAAAACCCTCGCAAGTCTGCTGTCAGAAGTGTTGTGTGATAGTGTGTGAGAAACACAGCGGAGAGACTGAAGTTTTCTTGAAACCTAGCAAACCTTCTCAGCTAGACAGAAGAGGTCTTAAGAATATGCAAGTCTCATGGAAGCCTATTCTGTAAATCAGGAGGAAGAGGCCTGCCCATCTTGGAAAGAATGTTGGGAGGAGCTTTCGTCCAAAGGAGTGAACTATAATCCAGTACAAAGACTTGAAGGGAGTTGACTCAGAGAGACAATTTAAATGAAGTCTCTTTGCCTTTGAGTTTCTAGGAGTGGGAAGCAGGCTGAGAAAGCTACCCAGTTGAAACTGTGACTATTTTTTATAGAAGAGAAAGAACACTTCAGAGGGCTCTTGTAAACACAGGGTCAGCACCTGAGAGTGAGGGCCTCGGTAAATTGTGCCCCCAGCTTCCTTGCTCACCTCACCCTAGTCTTGGCCCCCAGTTCTGTTACCACGTTTGCTACTACAGTGTGTCCCTAGGCAGGTGACTGAATTCCTGCATGTCTGCTTTGACACCGGTAAAATGAGGGACTCAGGCTAACGAATCTTAAAGTTTTCTGAGAAATTTTTTAAGTACTGGGGTACCCTCTGCCACAGTCTAGCATGGGGGAAATGGCTAAGTGGTCTCTCTGTGTAGGAGTGTAGAGAGGCCCTTGTAGATATCCCTGTCGGCTGTCAGTAGAAAACAAATACTTTGTCTGTTACCAGAGTTGGGGACATGGCTGTCCAAAGGTCCCAAATCTTGATGAACAGGTACATGAGGGGATAGACCAAGCATCGAATGTTATGGTGTGAGCCTCCTTGTGAAGCAAGACCTGGTTCAAGCAGCAGCCTGTTATTTAAACCCACAGATTCCAGCAGAGGAGGCTACCATGTACATTAACCAATGGACTTCAGTGATGCTAATGAAATAGAAGTTGCTTTCTAGCTCAAACAAAGCCTAATTGATGGAGGGCATGAGAACAGTTGCTCTGCTTCACATGGTAGTTCAGGGACCCCGAGAGAAGGAGCCTCTGCCGTGTTCCACTGGGGCTTCCCCTGGAGGCAGATGTCCAGTAAGCAGACAGGAGGGAGAGAAAGTGAAGGACTGGGTCTGGGTGTGGTGCCCTTCACTTCTGCCTGGAACTCAGTCATATGCCCGCAAAGCAGCAAGAAGGGCTGGGAAAGGTGGCCTAGCTGACCACCTAGGAGGAAGGGGAAATGAGTGGGTGGGGCAGTCAGTGAGAGATAATTGGAGGAAGTTCTGAATGGCAATGGAGTTGAATGTGTTTCAAAGTCATTCTGATTATTATTTAGAATCTGAGATTTTTAAAATTATTTTTTACTTAGAACCCAAAAGCATATAAATGCAGAGTGTTCTTTTGAGGCGCACGCTTTTGGACAAGACAGAATTGGGTTCGTATCTAACTTCTGCCACTCAGTGTCCAACCCAGGCTTAGGAGAATATGGCCCTGTAATGGCGAAGTGCATGCACTTTGCAGCCAACCAGATCTGGGTTAAATGCCAATTCTGCCCTTTATTAGCTGTGGGATCTTGCTTTATTTTTCTGAGTCTCACTTGCCCATTTATAAAATGGAGAATACTTATGTCATAGGGCTGTTGGGAGAATCAAATGAATATTATTATGTAATTTGTTTACTATCTGCCTGACAGATTGTAGGGTAATCAATAAATAATTGTATGTTTATTATTGTTCTTAGATGGAGGCACCTCTGAGGAGGTCCGTTCTCCAGAGGATAGCTCCCCAGGAATGAAAGCTGAAAGCCAAGGTCAGAATTCGCAGAAACACTAGCGAGCCAACTAAAAGCATGGCCTATGCCAGTAAAAGAAATAAAAGGCATTCCTGACATTTCAACAACAGAGGGCCTCGCACGCAGGTGCCCGAGGCAGCCTGTGGCTACGGTTATCCCGGTAACCGCAGCCAGATTCTCAGGCCCTGTCCCACATGGCCTCCAGAGCGCTGCCTGGTGCTTCTCATTAAAGGCCCAGCCAGGCAGCACTTTATGAGCCTTCCTCTTTTTACTGTGAAATTCCTAGTCCCTCTCCACTCTTTCTGCTCTCAGATGAAATGTATTTTTGACAAAATGAGAGCCTGTGTGTTGCGGTTTTTAAAAAGTGCAACATCTGATTTGCCGTATCATGAGACAAAGCAAAAACTGAGAAGGAGATGAAAATAATCACCAAGAAGCAAGAGGGTATGGGAGTTTTGAAAACGCAGTAATATATACTGTATATCTTTAGACTGGTTAACATCCAGATCAGAAGGATCCTGAGCAGTCACCTCCTTGGATGCTGGAATTTCAAGCCAGAATATTTAAATGTGAATCCTGATTCTACCTCTTACTCATAATGACTTTGGGCTAGCCTCATCTTCTTCAAAAATAAAATGGAAGTAATGCTCATGCTTACTCCTCATAGTTGTGGTGAAGGTCAAATGAGATCACACGTGGGAACACTACCAAGTAAACTGTGAAGATCTATAGACATTAGATGTTTTTATTATGTGTCATCTCAGTTTCCACAAATACTGTGAACTCTCAAGGTCCTATTTTAGACACAGGAGATGCAGTGATGGACGAGGAACTGACAGTGTGGGAGTGATGTAGCTAATTTGACACAGTGCCAGGAAAGGATGAGTACCCGAGGGACTTGCCTATCCTATCCTTATCATGCCCCTGTCTAAGGAGAGGCCCTGGCCTCCACTGCAGGACAAGACCAAGGAGCATCCCCTGACCATAGCTGCGCCAATCAGACTTTCTTCCTCAAATTTTAGAATTGGGCACAGACTGGATTACTGGACTGTAGAAGCTATTACTGTGAAGTCCTGTAAACTTGGGAGCCAAGGCAAATATATAGGTGGGCTGTACATTTGGGGGCTTTGTATACTGTAGAGCAAGTAGAGAAATTGTTTGCAAAGAGAAATAAAAGAAAGGAACGAATGTGGAGTAAGAAAAAGAGACAAAAGAACAGATGAGAGAAAGACAGAGAGACAGAGATAATTCTTCTTGTCTCCCTGCAGTTGTGGGACCTGAATGCTTTCCTTCTCACACAAAAGTGAGAGATCCCCAGAGTCTTGTATTACATGCCTCCCTCCACCTTCCCTTCTCCCCTCTAACTTGATTTTGATTGGGTTTTTGTCACTTAAAATTGACAAATCCAAAGTAAAGCAAGATAACTGTACAAAACGTCTGGAACACATGACAACAGAGCGCTATATTCTCCTGGGACAAGTTGAAATTGAGAGGAGCTTGAAAGAGTCTAACTCCCTTGTTCCATAGAACCAGAGACCAAGACCCAGACTGAGGTGAAGTGATGTCCCTGAGTCCACACAGCTGATAAGTGGGGAGCCAGGACTTTAACCTAAGTCTGAGCTAGTCTGAAAGAAAGATCGGACTGCAGGCTATTGGATGTGGATAAAAACCAAACAAAAAGGCCCCTTCTCCCATCTGCTTAGCAAATCTCACCTTAAACTGAATTTAAGCCTCCCCTCCTCTCTGTGCTACTTTAGTACTTCCTTTTCTTTGTCTTATTTGGCCTTCTATCACACACTTCCTTTCCTTGCTTTTTTTATTTTCATTTATCTCCCTGACTCACCTGTTAGGGAATAAACGTATCTTGAATTTTTTACTCAACTGGTAGGCAGGGTTTTACAGTGCAAAGAGCAGAGGGCCTTTTAGTCTCAGCTGGGATCAACTCTTGACTCTGCTTTTTACTAGTTGTATGACCTTGGGACTAATTGAATGACCTTGGAACTAATGTTGCTTAATGATGATGATAATTATTTACTCAGCACTATGTGCCTATTACTGCACTGTGTGCTTTATATATGATCTATTTGATACTCACAAGAACTCCAGGAAATAGTAGTTATTCTATATTTACAGAAGAAGCCGAGGTTGCCAGAGGTGACAAAAATAACTCAAGTACACAGTTAACAGGAGGCAGAGGTGTAATTAACAGCACCAACTTCATAATCTGTTGGGGATTAGGGGGTTGCAGCCTGGTTATGAAGGGTTGCTAGTGAATTTGATTTAAATCCAAATATTCATAGGAAACACTTTAAGTTAGAAGGTGTTGCATGTTAATAGAAATAGCAAAAATTTCTACAAATGCTTTGTTTCATTTTTGTATAAGATTGAGAAAAGGTCAGGTGCCCATATTAAAACCTAAGGAAAACCAGAAATGGTGGTTTTCAGGGTGCTGATGACCAAGGTATAGTCCCTTGAGAGTGTGACCAGGAATCCCTGCTCTCCTTGGGGGAGTGCAGTGCTTCTCCATGACTGACTGGGACATGTGTGATGGAGCTGCTCTTCCCCCAAAGACAAGGACAGGAACAGAGAAGTCTAAGAAGGTCTTGAGCATATTTCTTGTGTAATCAATAAAGGAAAAAATTCTAAGATCAGCTGAAATAGTTCATCTTTGATTAATCTCTAGGGGAAAAAAAAGAAACAAAATAATTAGACTAAGTTAATTGACCCAGCAAAGACCACAGTTGCTGCTCTTCATTAGTTAGTTTAAATGGAACCACAGAAGCCTCTATAGCTGGAACTAGGACTGAAGACAAGCCCAAGCATTTACATTTTCTGTTTTAATATTTGGCAAAAAAAAAAAAAGAAAAGTACCTAAAACCATGGTCATCCTTCAGATGTTAGCATTCAGAGCTTTTATGGCCTCTTAGCCCTTGTTCGTACTTGCTATCCTCCTGTTTAAACAGAGCCATTGGAAGGAACTTGTTGGGTTTGCCAATTCCAAGTTCTCTGTTCGCCCCAGAGCCAGCCAGCCACCTCCCCCTCTAGTCCCTGACCCGGGTCTCCTGCATCCAGGGCTTTTCCTTTGCTTTCCTAACACTCTCCAGAGTTCATGTCTCTCACTCTTCCTCCCTTCTCTTCCTAAGGTCATGTGTGTTGAGACATTTTGTAAATGGTAATGTACTATAATGGATACAGGTTGCTCCCATTTCTTAAATGTCTGCTGGTTCCCAGCCTCGTATGGAATATTTTGTTTAACTTCATTTAATCTTCACAATAAGCCTATGAGGGAGATCCTATTATCCCCATGCTACAGATGAAAAATTGAGGAGGGAGGTTAAATGACTTCCTCAAGGTCACAGACCAGATATTTACGCCTCATTTTTAAAATGGTGAAACTATAGCCATAATGACTATGTTGTTATTGTCATTACATATAATAATTACTGCTACTAGTTACTGTTCTTGAAAATAAGATAATTCTTGTTCAGACTTTAGCTATCTATTTCTTGAGATGTTAGCCCTCCAAAGAATATTGCATGACAATTAGCAAACGCAAGTCCCCTTGAGGAGCAGCCATGATCATTTGAAAGCCTTGCCTGTCTGTACCAGACAGTGTCTCTTGATGCCCAATAACACTCCCCACCCTTATAAATTCTCCTTTGTAACACAGAGGTTGAAAACCTAGAAACTACATTTCCCAGAATTCCTTGTCATCAGGGCTTTGGCTAGAATCCACCATAAACCCATGAGATTTAGAAGATGGATGAGGAGGAGAAGATATTGTTTGCAGGAGACTGCGGTGGCTTCCTAGGTGCCCTCCTGAGAGTTAACCACTGGGTGCTGCTGACAGCTGATATGCTGGCACCAGCATCACAGGGATGCCTACACTTACGGATTCCTTGACGGTGAGCCGCAGCCCTCCCTATCCGTGCCTCCAGCCCTTCCAGTGGTGGAGCAGGCCTCTATTTCCCCATTTAAATTCACTTTCAACCTGAAATACCTAGAGTGGCTTCTATTTTCCTGACAGAACCCCAGCTGAAACCTCTTCCAAGGTAATGAACCATTAACAATAAAATTAAAGCAATCGGTGAACTCGTAGATATTAATTACCTACCATGTTCAAAATGCTGTTTTTGATATTGGAATGGCAAGATAAATAAGAAATAATCCTTACCCTTGAAGAATTTATGTTATATTTTGTAAATATTCATTAAATAAATAAATAAGAAAACAAGAAACAACAGTATAGATAGAATGAGTTCAGACTTAGAGGCAAGATATACCTGGTTTCTGCAATCCACTTACTGTTTAACTACGGACTGTCATTAAAAGCCTCTCAACATGTTTTTTTAAACCTTGGTTTCATCCTGTGGAAGCAACATGGCTTTGGGTGGCACCAAGATCAGCCGGTTCTTCGTGGCTATTGAGCTAGGGGAATAATTTCTATCTTTAAAATGGGTACATAAAGGCAGGACTCAAAATTGTTCAATTCCTGCTGAGCAGCAAAGCATTTCATGAGTGTGGCCCAGGATGAACTATTTGGTCTTTCTTCATGCCTTCCTCAAACATGTGAGGATGTCTACAGTGGCTGGACTCCCAGGGGCCCCTGCTGATTCTCACTCCCTGGTGTTCCTGCCCTTGTACAGACCCCTCCCTACTAAACAAGGCTGACCTGTTTAACTAATTGGATACTATTGAAATGTCAGTGTGTGACTTCTAACACTAGAGTGTCTGCCTCACTCTCTCTTAGATCACTCACCCTAGGGAAAGCCAGTGCCATGTATGTTATGAGGCCCCTCAGAGGGGAGGTCCATCTGGTAAGGAACTGAGGCCTCATGCCCATGGCCATGTAAGTGGTCCATCATGGAAATGGCTTTTCTAGGCCTAGACATGCTTTCAGGTGACTGTGGCCAAATCGACACCTTGACTGTCACCTCATGATGGACTCTGAGCCAGAACCACTGTTCAAAGCCACTCTCAAATTCCTGACCCACTGAAATTGTGTGAAATAAATGTTGTTTATTATTGTCTTAGGCCACTAAGTTTTGAGTTAGTTTATTGAGTTACACAGAAATCAGTAACTCATACATGACTCAAAACTTCAATTCACAGAACCATAGGAAATCTCTTGCCCTCTTCTCTCCTCCAACACTACAAACTCGCAGGAATCCCTCACCCTCTGCTTTAACAGAACTTTCTCACTGGTTCTCATGGTTCCATTGGGTTATGTCCACACCCCTGTTTCCTCACCACAGCCACCACTACATGAAATATTCCTGTCACATCATGTCTTCTCACAGAGAACAGTCCCTTGGGGGTTATACTTCTGTTCTCATTGCTTTCCTCCTGAAAATCTGCCTGCCATTTTTATATTTTCTGTTCTCAGAGATGAGAAGAAGAAGGAATAGAGAAAGATGCTAAGTGGGCAAAAGAGAAAGGATTACTGTAAATGAGTTAATCTCATTCATAAAACAACTAGGTTATTGTAAGAATTAGATATGGTTCTGTATGTACAATGCCCGATTCTGTGGATGGCAAATCCATACCCAGTCTATCTGAGTTCCCTCCTTTTCTCTTCTACGTCCCACCCGTCACCTCTCTTCCAGCCATAGGGAACCCTTGGAGTTCACCTCAGTCCTTCACACTTATTTGTGTTAGCATTCCCTATTCCCTCTAATATGAATGCCATGTCTCTTCTTGACTTTTTGGGACCCTCCTACTCAACCTACAAAATCAACTTAAGCTTTAACAGTTCTCCCCAGGCCAACAATTCTGTTCACTTTTTTCCTCTGTGTTGACATCTATTATTAGCATTCGTCTGTTGCTATAATTATTGCTCTCATTTGTCACACCCTAATGAGCCCTAAAGGGCCTCAAGGACAGGAAATGTGTTCTCATGTTCATAGCCACTACTCCGGGCACAGAATTTGCCACAGAGGACAGCAGAAAGAAGGTGAGAAAGAGAAGCAGGGGAAGAAGAGAAGAAGGTAGAAGACATTGAGTAGTTGCTTCTCAGCATCATTTCCCACTTCTCTGACTTCCTGGGAGGGATCTCTCTCCCCTGTTCTCAGTCCTGGTGTTGGGTGTGATTGAGCCCACCCCCAGGAATGGGCCTGATTGGCCCAAAGAAGTCACAGCATCCCAATACCCATACTACAGATCGGTTCAAAGGTGGCTGTGTACCCCAATCAGAGACCTTTTCTGAGTCTTCAGGGTAAAACAAGCCTCCCTTTTCTGCAAGAGGTACCAGAGATACCTTTTTCTTCTTGATTGAAGAGTGTAGCCCTGGGTGCTGCTGGCATCATCTTGTACTTCAAAGGGAAAATCTGCCTGAGAGTGAAGCAAACATTTGGGAGAGAGAGGCCACAAATGGGGTGGGGGAAACAACTACATCCTGATCACATTGTCTGAGGCTTGGATTAAGTCACTTCTAAAGGTCTCAACCCCAGGCTCTCAGATAAAAAAAAATTCTCTTTGTTATGAAAGCCAGTTTCAGTTGGGTTGTCTGCTACTGACAACATAGAGTTTTAACTGATACAGAAGGAAATGAAAGAAGTTAAATTTTCTCATGTAAAATGTCTAAAAATATATCATTTGATGTTTAAAAGGATACATTCGATTTATCTGGACAATTCATTTATCTAAAGTTTTTTATTCCTAAATGATGGCAACTGAGGAAGACATTGCTATACCTATCTTCCTGACTAGATGACAAACTCATTCAAGGCAGAATCTATTTCTTTGCTTATGTGACAGACATTGAACATCTTCCAAAAGTTGGGCACTGGGTTAGCACAAAAAGATAAGGTCCGTGTCAGGTGGAGGAGGCAGACATCTCTGTCTATCCTCCATGGTAGCCAGCAGCGTTCTGTCAGTCAAGGGTGGGCAATAAAAATCAATGGATTATTTCATGACTGCTTGTGTGCAGCTGTTTAGCAGCTGAGAAATGGGTACCAGGGATAAGACGAGAATAGGAATTTGGAGACTGGAAAGAATGCTAATTTGTTCCAGGTCGAAGGAACTGTAAAGGGAGTAGTAATAAAGGAGAACACCATTTGAGAGAGACCAGGGACCAGCTGGAAGAAAAGCAGACCAGTTACAGACTTGCTGGGAGACTGGGAAGAACCTAGAGAAAAAGTGCAGTGGATTCTCCAGGCCCAGAGTGAAATTGACGTGGGCAGGCCAGGCTAGGGAGGAGAAAGCCCGGACCTAGAAACCCCTGACCATCCTGATAAAGTAAGTTAAGTAGACTAAAAAAAAAAAAAAAAAAAAATTGCTCTCTGCACCCCTTCCTTCCGCTCACCCTGAAGCCCCCTCCCTGACACCCTGCTGCCGTGTGTTCTTTCTAAACACCCCTCTCCCTGCTTGGAGAATCAGCTCCTCAATCTTCCACTAATGTTTGCCCATATGAGTCTCTGACCAATTTCTGGACTCATTTCTTACCTTTAATGCAGAAATTGGACAATCATATTATTATACTTTGTTTACATTCTTTTTTCTCATTCACTATCTTCTGGGCAGAGACAATCTTGTAATCATCTTGGTGGCCCCTGTACCTAGTTCAACCTTTGTGACTAAGCTCTTGCTAAGTGACAGGCAAGACATGGTAGTCACATGGCCAAGAGGGTAAGTATGGGGGGTGGGGGGGCGCTGGTTTCATGCCTGGTTCCTCTGGTTCTTGCACCTACAGTGGAATTAGGACAAGTTACATGACTTCTCTGCACTCAACATTCCACATCCCTACATAAGTGATCTTCGTCGCAGGTACCTCTGGTTGTTATAAGAGTTCTGTAAAATAACACGTGTAAAGCAGAGAGACCAGTACCTGGCACAAAGGGCTTAATTTAAAGCTAGGTATTATCACTGCCTAAACTTGGGAAATTCAAGGTTAAGCTCTGACAACTTTTAAAATCCTAGCCCGACTTGAAGAGTCGAATTCTATAAAATCAATCATGGTCACAGCTAATGATACACATGTGTATGTGGAGCATTTTGTGGTTAACAAGGCCTGCTTTATCCTTTCTCAGCATTCCTAGCCCAGCACCAGCAAGCAGGCAGTAGACTTTTAATAAATGTCTGCACAACAGGATGCAGGAAGCTGCCGGCCTTTTCTCGGCATGGGTGGACACCAGGTATTCATTTCCTAGGACTGCTGTTACAAATTACTGCAAACTGGGTGGCTTAAAAAGAACAAAAATTATTCTCTCACAGTTCTGGAGGCCAGAAGTCCAAAATCAAGCTGTCAGCAGGGCCACCATCTCTCCAGAGGCTCTTGAGCCGAGTCCTCCTCACTTCTCCCACCTTTTGGTAGCTCCAGGTGTTTCTTGGCTTGTGTCTCTCCAGTCTCTGCCTCTGTCTTCACATGGCCACCTCCTCTGTGTGTCTGTGTCTTCTCTTCTGTCTCCTCTGGAACAACTGTCATTTGATTGAGGGCCACTCTGATAATTCAGGATGAGTTCAAGATCCTTAAATTAATTACAGCTAGGAAAACCCTTTTTCTAAATAAGGTTACATTCACAGATCCCAGGTAGACCTATATCCTGGGGGGCAGGGGCCACGATTTCATCCCCTACCCCAGATATGACCTCACAACTTGGTAAGAGCCACTAGGTCCTTTGGGATATACAGAAGTAAGAGAAGAATGTCCCCCTTGCCACAGGAAATGTATAGCAAGGCCATCCCTCTCTGAGAGATTTTTGACTCCTGGGTAGAGAGGAAGGAAGCTTCTGTGAATCCAAGCCTGTATTCCTGAGAGTCAAAGTTAGGGCTTTGGGAATGGGCATTAGAGTTCTCACTAAGGTCAACAGGCAGGAGAGCACAGCACGTGTCCTCGCATGGAAGCAGAGGGTGTCCATGTTCAGCACGATGGGGCTGGTTTTCTTGGGTCTGGCAGGGCCCTTGCACAACCTGAACTTGAGGATGGAAGACTTTGGACCCAGCCTCCCCGCACAGGGTTCTGATTTGAGAAGCTCTGTGAGTGTGATCTAAGAGAGTGTCGCTTTGGAGTCAAGTAAAGGGACACTGGCATGTTGGGGAGGGTACCAAGGGCAAGGGATCACTGGAGTGGATGAGCATCTAAGGGACAGTGTCAGACCAGGCATCATGGGGTGAGCGAGAATAACCAAGGCCTGATCAGAGTCCCTTGTTCACTCTCTCTGCTGGGCATTTGGGAAAAGACTAGTGGGAGGGAATTCTGAGATCACTGGGCAGCTTGACTAAGAGCATGAGTCAGCAAGGACCCATGAGGGAGATAGCAGACTCTGCAAGTAAGGACATGAGAGAATTTAAGTAGAAAAAAACTTAACCTCTAAGCTACTAATCTTATGAGCTGGCATTTAACTGAGTACCTACCATTTCCTAGGCACTGTTCTGAACATATATGAATTAATTCTTGTAGTTTTAATAATCTTCCAGGTAAGTAATATTATCCTCATTTTACAGCCATGGAAAGGTGAGGCAAGAGAGACTGAGTAACGTCCAAGGTCACACAGCTAGTATGTACGTGTTAGAGCTAGATTGGAACCCAGGAACCTGGCTTCAGCATCCATGCTTATCACACCAATCCCTGGCTAGCAGTCACGCTAGTTATGCTAGAGGGAGTGAAGGAATCTCTCTTAATACTGGCAGCTTCCCTGGCAAGTAGGCAAGGCAGGGATTATGGTCCATTTTGCAGATTGAAAAACTGATGTTCACCGGAAATGGGTGACTTGGCTAATTTGAACCAGCTGACTGTAGTGGAGCAATTGCTGGGGCTGAGATCCTCTGAGTCCAGTTCAGAGCCATTTCTGTCTCTGTGCTGCCTTCAGCAGAAGTACTTTTGTATCCTGAGTGACTGCCTGAGCGTATATTCCCAGGACATGGGGCATGCCCATAATAAAAAAAGAGGGAGAGCTGGGTGCAAAGAAACATTGATGTGCTTAGTGCTGAAACCCACGCATCCTCTTAAGGAGCATCCAGAGTTTTTGGTTCCGTGGAACCAGCACTTACTGAGCTCCCACTCTATGTCAGGAATGCAGAGGGACAGGGAGTTCTGTCTTTGGGGATGTCCTGATCACTAGAGGCCCCTACCACAGAACCATCACCCTCTCAAAAGTGTACGATCAGTCCTGGGTACGGCCTTACGACCAGTTGAGAATGACATGTGGGTGAGCAAGAAAGCCCAGAGATGCCAGATTCCAGCTCCTGCCCTGACCTAATGAGCTGTCCGATTTTTCTGGGCATCCACTTACTTCTCTGTAAAGTGAGAAAATTGGGCTGAGCCATTTCTGAGATACCATCATATGCTAACTTTCTATGAATCCGGGGTTCCCTAAATTGATGTCCCTGCATTAATCTGTGATGGAAATTGATCTGTTAGGATAATAACACTTGTGCAGTTATGATGCAAGTTTTAACTCGTATTCTCACAACCACTCTGTGAGATCAGTATGATTCTCCCCATTTTGCAGGGGAGGGAACTTGGAGGATTGAGTTCTGACTCTGTAACTCTGCAACCAGCAAGATTTGAATTCAGGTCTGACTGATGCCATAACCCCCGGCCTGGCTCTGAGCAACTCCCTTCTGTCCGCCCACCCCCGCATGGCCCTGTATGGATCAGGGTCCACACTCGGTGGCCTGGCCTCATGGGGGCATTGCCAGTCTTGTCAGGCTCAGCTGCCTTCTTGTTATGCTAGGGAAATAAGACAGATGTGTTGTCACCTGTCAGGACTGTGGCAGCTCAGGCTGCTGAGAGAGAACTCACTATGTTATAGAAGTGAGAACTTGCATGCCTGACTTCTCCTGGGCTAGAGCCCTGGGCCAGACCCAGCCTAATGGCTTCCTGGCTGCCAGGTCCTTGGCAGCTGCCAATTCCAGGGGGTTACCGACGACCACTGGGTTTTTGAGGTTTGCTCAGCTTTCAAGTCTGGCCACATTCAAATCCTTGCTAGGCCTTGGGCCAGCTCCAGGAAATGCCTCTGGCAGGTTGCAGCTACATCCAGATAAAAACAACTCCTTGATGACCAGAGAGGGCCTTTTCCACATGGCTGGGCTCCAGCGGTGGAAGGAGATCCAGACCTTTCAGAAACCCTGCAGCCCAAGGTCAAGCTCAGCAGTGAGGCAGGCTGGCAGCTGGCTCACATGAGGACTGCCAGGCAGGAACGCTCAGACTCAGCTGGAATCTCATACGCATACAGAACTGAAGCCATGCACTGCCTCATGACCCCCTTTTGCAGCGTTCCACACCGGGGCCAGGTAATGGCATTCCACCAGTTTACTTGTCCCTCAATACCAGCCCTGTAATCTGCTGAGTGTGTTCATCTGGAGAAGGAAGCCACAGAGAGGACTAGTTAGCTTTCCTGTGTTACCACCACTCGATTTCCTAAAAGGCACTACTGTATTCACTTTCCTTACTCATTCCTCGCCTGCCACTTACTAGCTATCTGGTCTTCAGGAACTTATTTGGCCTCTCTGTGCCTCTGTTTTCTTATATATAAAATGAGGATAATAGTTGTAACTCACAGGGTTGTTACAGGATTGAGTGAGAGAGTGTATATTCATTGGGATTAGTATGATTCCTCTCACATAAGCATACAGCGTATGGTGGTAGCTATGAGTAATCTATAGATAACAATTAAATTATTTAATATCTAAACATAAACATTCTATATATGAATACTTGCTGAGGCTACTGTGTGCCAGACTCATTGCCAGGTGGTGGGAATACAGCTATTAATGTCGGTTCTGTAGCATTTCCCAATTTCCATGGTGTAGATGCTCCCACCGCAGCAAATTCCAAGCTACAGTGCCCTGTCCCTGAATGTAGAGCTGGGAAGAGATGCACATGACAGCTCTCATGGGCCAGTGCCAGCCAACGTCAGCACACCTCTGCTGTGGTGGACATCCAGGTGGGCGCTCCTGGGAACTGGAATCCGAAAAGGAGAGATCAGGAATTGAGGCTTCTCCTTCCACCTCTGGGGAGCTGCTTGCCCTCCCTCACTTTAACTTTTCTCTACATTGTTCTTGAGAGAGTTTTCTTCTGCTTACGTGTGCCACGCTTGGCCCAATCTGGAGGCTTCAGATTTTAAGGCCACTGAATTTTTCACAACTCACTGACTCAGATCTCAAAAACTGATCGCCCATCTTTTCTTTCAGAGTTGGGCTACCTGAGTCACTCTTTAGCCTCTTACCTTGCTTTACTTAACATCTACTTATTCATTATCTGTCTTCTCCTTTGAATGTAAGGTCTGCAAAGACAGGGACACTATGTGCCTGGTGCCTAGAACAGTGCCTTTCATTTGATAAGTATTTGTTGAATTGAGGGAGCAACGAATGAATGAATCAACAGACCAGTGATGAGATAACAGCTTGCCCAGCCTCAGGTCAGCTCACCATCCCTGGTCTATTCAACTATAGTAAGAAAAGACCATGTGGCTCACAGGGCAGGCTGGCCCACATGCATGTAATTCAGTCATCACTTAGATTAGGCTAACACTCTCCATGTATATGTAATAACATACATCACTGGGATCTTGTACCCCAGGAATTTAGATCTACCTATGAGATAGCCCATAAATGTTCAAACTAGACATCTCAGTTTAGAATGTAGCCATTTCCTGGTTTGAGAAAGCCTAGCTTTGAGTGTGATCGATCTAGCATACTGTTGGTGATGTCTGCATTTTCTGTGGAAGAATCTATTGCTTCATCTGTCTGAAACCCCTACTTTTTATTCAAGGAGCAGAATTCCTTTTATTTCCCCCTGGAAAACCCTCTATCTCAAATCCATCCATTTATTTGGGTGGGTGTCACCATGTTCTTGCAACCCCCTCTTTCAAGTCCCAATTGATTGGACTTGGACCAAGGGTAAGGAAACCACTCAGGCTGAGTTCCCTATTTTTATTCTTGACACCAATGAGAAAGAGTGGTTCAGTCTTTTTCCAGTGGTAGAAAGTACATGCAGACTGAGAAATTTGGAAACTCTTAGTAGCCATGATCTCCACCAAGCAAAGAAAGGTAATGACTCAATGTGCAGAAAAATGTGGAGAGAGTATAAAGGGCAAGAGCCTTGACAGCATTTGGTTGAGATCCAGACAAATCTCTCTTCTTACTGTCATTTGTTTGTTTCTTCTTCCCACAGCCCCACCACAGTTCCGTTTTTGGTCTAACTGAGTTCTAAGCTTGATTTTCTGCCACTTCTGCTGGGTTTTTACTGACTCAAATTTTTATCACCCCTGTCCCCGGCTCTTTCCTATGCATACAGTGGAATACTCCTGAGGGCAACCATAAAGGTTCCTCTCAGTCAGCTTTCTAGAAATTGAAATCCTGACATTATAGAACTAGAAACAGCTTTATAGCCAGTATTTGAGGTGGAGTTGGGGCGTGGGGGCAGGGGTACTCTGGGGAACAGAATATGAAAGGAAAGAGAAAAGAAAACTCACAGAATACCTATTTTGTGCTTATATTTTAATTTATTATGTTATATAATCCTCAAAATAACCACAACAGACATGAGAAAAAAATATTTCCATTTTATAGAAGATAAAACTGAGGTTTGGACAGATAACATAATTTGCTTGAGGTCAATCCATGGTTGAGGTGGAGCTAGGATTTCAATACAGTTCACTGCACTCTCCCCCTCCTAATAAGGGACCCAGCAGTGGAAAACCAAGAGCCTCTGAAGCGAGAGGTCCCCTTCCTGCCCTGGTCAAGGCCAGCATCCCCCCTGCTGGCTGGTCCTGCCTGCCAAAGGAAGGGAACCAGTGCCCAGTTCTCTCTGCTCCCGCTTCCCATCCCATGTGCTTCCCTATGTCCCCACTCTCTTTTTAAATCTGTATAGTTTTATTGGGAAAACAGTAAATATTAAGACAAAATATTCTGTACATATGTAAAAGATTGTCGTTTGTTCCTACTTTAAGCCTGGAAAATAATACATCTGTTTAACGTCATGGCTGCTCTGGAAATCTCATTGAAAACTATTTTTTTGGCAGGGTATTCCAAGAACATCCTCTGCTGTCTTTTACTAGGTAATTTTTTTCCAGTTTTATTGAGAAATAATTGACATCACCGTATGAGTTTCAGGCATACAGCATGATGGTTTGATTCACATGTACTGTAAAATCATTACAATAGGTTCACTAAACATCCATCATCTCATATAGATACAATAAAAAGTAAAGAAAAATATGTTTTCTCCTTGTGTTGAGAACTCTTAGGATTTACTCTCTGAACACCTTTCCTGCATATCGTGCAGCAGTGTTAGCTGTAGTCACCATGTTGTGCGTTACATCAGTACTTATTTATCTTACGACTGGAAGCTTACTGATCCCATTCCTCTGTTTCCCCTCCCCCTACCCTTCACTTTAGGTAATTCTGATCTTTTTCTATGAGTTTGGTTTTTTTTTGTTATTTTGTTCCACATATAGGTGAGAGCAAACAGTATTTATCTTTCTCTGTCTGACATTTTTCACTTAACATAATGCCTTTAAGGTTCATCCACATTGGCACAAATGATAGGGTTTCCTCATTTTAAAAAACTTAAAAAAAATTTACTTATTGTATTTTTGTCTGTTACCATTTATCCCCCCTGTACCCTCTGCTATCTCCATCCACCTCCTCCCCACCATCACCATACTGTCGTCCATGTCCATGAGTACTATTTTTTTTTCTTTTTAGCTTGATCCCTCTACCCCACCCCCAACTCCTCATTTTCCTATGGCTGAATAATGTTCCACTGAAGAATATTTCATGTGTGTGTGTATGAATATCCAATTATCCCAGCACCATTTTTTGAAGAAACTGTCTTTTTTCCGTGAGTATTATTGGTTCCCTGATCAAATATCCGTTGACTGTATAGTCTTGAGTTTATTTCTGGGCTCTTAATTCTGTTTCATTGGTCTATTTGTCTGCTTTTATGCCAGGACCATAATGTTTTGAGACTATAGCTTTATAGCACATATAGCTTGAAATCAGGAAGTGTGGCGCCTTCTGCTTTGGTCTTTCTCAGATTTCTTTGGCAGTTCAGGGTCTTTTGTGATTCTATATAAATTTTAAGAGTATTTTTTTCTATTTCTATAAAAAATGCCATTGGAATCTTGTCTATGTTCCCACTCTTGACATTTTCTCATGGGTGAGGGCCCAGATATGCTGTCACAAAATGACCAATAGATAGGTGGGCCAGAGATGAGCAATCCTGCTTCTGCCTCCAGGCCTGTTACAATTGTGAGCATTTAAGCATTTAAGATTTCAGTGTACTTAGTGAAAGATTCTCCGGGGAGGGGATTATGCAACCCACTTTAGTAGATCTCAATTCTCCACAGCCCTCCAGAACAAGTTTACTCTCATCTAGATCTGAAATCAGTCTTGCTGCAATAGAAGCCAGAATGAGAAGAGCACAGCTGCTGGAGCCAGACAGATGCAGGTGAGTCCAGCACTCCCCCTTCTGTGTGATCTTGGGCAAGTTACTTTATCCTTCTGTGCCTTGATTGCCTCATTTAAAACTGAGAAGAATAATACCCATCTGTGGCGGTTCTAGTGAGCATTGCGTGGCGTATTAACATGAAAACTCCTGGCTCTCAGCGGCCACTTGAAACGTAGTCATGGAGGCTGCTGTTTTCATTCTTGGTCTTTGGGGTAGTAAAGAACACTACCATGGAGGAATCAGAGGCTTGTATTTCTCAAAAAATATAAAAAGGGCACACCAGGAATGCCAATTGATCTCTCTGATAACGAGCTATTCTCTGGCTTTCGCCACAGTCTGGAGAGAGCTACAGAGACAAGTTAAAATATCTAATCTCCTCTGATGAGTTTTGTTCTTAATAGAAAAACCAAGTTGTCTTTTGAGCCCCCATGGAGAAACCCCCAAAACAAATCTTAGCTCTAGCCCTTCATATATCAGTTAGAGGTCTTCTTCTAAGAATATTCTAAAGCAGTCACCTTCATACCCATACATTTGTAGCAGCAGTATCCACTAATCAAAAAAAAACTTACAAAGAACTGCAATATTTAAAAACATTAGTTTGTTTATTTACTGAGTGCCTATTTTGTGCCAGACTCTTCTAGGCACCGACAAACAGAGGGAAATAGAACTTCCTCAGGTCACAGTGATGAATCCCCAAAGCCTGCCTATCTGTTTGTCTCCCATTTTGATCCCCATTTGTTCTGGATTCCTGAGATAACTCTACAACTCCCAGAGGCTCCCTGGCTCACACTTAAAAACTGCTGTCCCTTGCTACCTATGGAAGGTAGATTCTCAGGACACTAACAGTTGGAGGGAGAAAACTCATGCAGTTGCCACTGACTATGGAGAGAAGCTGTTAGCCTTGTTCTCACTAGAAGATGGAATCTGTAGCTGGTCAATCATTTTCTAGAATGTTCTGAATGAAGCTGTTGAGTTGAAGTCTTGCCCCATCTTATCTGCAATGATCTGTTCCTCTTCTGTTTGATTAAAGGCTTGTGTGCCAGCTGCCTCTTAGAACTGGAGTCCTAGGCTGAGCTTTTGACCCTTTGCTGAAACTCTGTTCTCTTTCCCACCCCCTTTCAGATATTAAGGTCTCCAGTCGTGGGCCATGGGCCCACTCCAACCAAGATACTGATAATCAGGAATAAGGAGACCACTCTGATTCCCTAATAAAATATGGCATCCAAGACTGGCAATAGAAAAGACTCTAGAGGTAGAGGAGGCTAGCCACTATAGGGTGATCTCCTTCACTTTGAGATTTTTCTACTGAATACCATTGCCATTACCACTTCGAACACACTGTGTATTGTTGCTTCTTTGATGTTGTAGCTCCAAACACGGGCCCAGGCAAAAGTTGTCCCATAAATCTCAGTAGCAAAGACTAGCACATTCAAGCACACTTTTCTTAAGACTGGTAAGTACAAAAGAGAAATCAAAACAGACAATGGCATATAGCCTTATAACCTGGCTTACATGTGACCCACTCATCATGACTAAGAATCCCTAGGGCGCACCTCTGCGTGGATCTCAATTTCATCCTTGGAGCAGAAACCATCTCTCTCTCATGCTTCTAAACTCTTTGACATCCAGATCCTGGAGAATAGGGAGCAAAGAAAATCAACCATTTTATCTCTTATCTCCTGACTATCTAAAACCTTACCTTCTAAATGCTGGTTTCTGCCTCATGCTCTATCTATCTCAACCCAAAAGTTATACAGTATATGCCTCCTTATCCAACTACAGGGGGTGCTCTTATCCTAGGTCCTAACCATGTCTAAATGAAATGCAAACATATCAGCATCATATAATACAAAAGCTGCAGTATACATACATGTTATTGAATTTGGATTGGGGTGGGGGGCCCTGTTATAGTAGTCTGACATCAAGGAGGATGGAATTAATGTTTCTTAGGAGCCTACTGTGAGTCAGGCATTGAGCTATTTACTCTCATATATTTTAAACAGTTTAAAATAATCCTCAGAGCAATGCACTGTAGCAGATACTATTATTAATCTCCTTTTCTAGGGGAGAAAACTAAGGCTTATGCGGGTTAAGAAATTTCCTCGAAGTCTCTTGCTAGTAAGTGACAACATGGAATGTTAAGCCCAAATCACTCTAATGCCAGAACCAGACTCCAAATGTTAACATTACCCTGAAGCTCCTTTCACTGGATTCTTAGTTCTGCCTTGGTTGTGTGAGTGGTCACCACAGTTGGGTCCTCAGAGGCCATTACAGCCTATTTAAATGTGTAAGAGTAACCCCCTTTGCCAGCGTCTGGTTCAGGTGTGGGCAGGCCTAAGCCATTTTGACCCAGTCAGATAGGAGAAGAAATTTATGGGAATTTTGGAAAAAAGTTTGGCCTTAAGAGAAAAGTCACAGGAAGCCAGCCTCTCCCTTTCCTACTGGGTGAGAACAAGGAAGCGTGTACCCTTGATCACTAATGACGACCACCCTACAAGGATAGAAGAAACCAGCCTGGGGCCAAAGCCAACACTGTGGACCTTAGAGCACGAACTGGGTCCTCGTTGAGGCCACTAACCTCTTGACCACCCAATGCAAAAGCCTCCCTGTCTCAGATTCCTCCTTCATCAGGTAATACTGCTTAAGCCATTTTGAGTTGTACTATCTGCTGCCCAAAGATACAAGCATCCTCAGTGATACAGCTACTGGTACCAACATTGCTGTACATTGTCATTTGGCCCCCAGGCCATCCATGTCTAGCAGACCATGGTTGGTAACCTCAGCATCAATATAATATAGTCATTAAAATATCTAGTTCTGGAGTCTGAGTTTGAATCTCATCTCTTTCACTTATCAAGCTGAGCAAATTTGCTTGGATAATTAGCTTAATTCTATTTCTGTTTTTCTTGTCTGTAAAATAATTATAGTACTGTGGCCCTCAAAGGACAGTTGTGAGGATTGAGTGAGATAGAGTACCTGAAGCACTTAATGCAGGGCCTGACACATGGTAAATACTAGAAATTGTAGTGCTGTATTAAGGTTGGCCCCATCTTTTTTCATCTTTTGTCCGTCTCCCACTATGCTTTGCAGCATAAGCCAAGTAGATAGAAGCTGGGATGACCATATAATTTATCATCCAAGTGAGGATTTTTTTTGTCCTGGATAAATACTAAATTAGAATACAAAGACAACCTGATCTAAGGAAACATGGATGTATGGTCACTTCTATAATATCAAGAACGGACCCTGGGCAGCAACATTTGCCAGGGAGGGTCATTAACCTGTCATATGATTATTGAGTTCAGTGGTAATTTCTGAAAGACCCAGAAGTATCACACTGTGGCCCATGATGAAGGAGACCATTCTTAGAAGAGCTGAGCTGTGACATAAAGCTAATGTCTACCATATTTCCTTCCTGCATTTATTACAGTGGAAACTTTTTATAAGCTCATTACAGGCAGCACTTAGCTTTCTTCTAATCCCATATCTGTAATGCATTTCAAAGAGATGGTGGAAAGACAACATTTGAGGAACCATCTTAATGTAATTATATGAGACAGATTATTACCCCAAGTTGAAAAGATGACTCTCTTTTTCTTTATTCTGTGCCAAAGGAAATTCCAGAAAATAAGTTCAGGCTGGAATCTTCTCTGTTGCCACCTCAGCATTGGGGTGGCAGAGTCCCAGGACCCAAGAGCAGGACCCTGTGATCAGCAGTACCATGTGGCTCTTGAGTCCTGGGACATAAGAAATCCTTTAGACTTCAAGGAGACCCTTCATTTTTAATCTTGTAAGCTTTAGAGCAAAAGCTGCCTGACTCCAGTGTAGTTTGGAGGCAAATAGTGTTTCTTAGGAACCTTGAGGTTTTATGTCCTCAGGGTACACCACTGGGAAGTACATTTGCTCTTTCTCAAAAAACACCCCGAACTTGACAAGTGATTTCAAAACTTGACTCTGGAGCCAAAGCATCCATTTCTCTCTCTCTCTCTCTCTCTCTCTCTCTCTCTCTAACACATACACACACACACACACACACACCCCTCCATGATGTTGCAGCCAGGCTGATTGGATGGACTTGACCACCTCTAGCTCCAGGGGTCCAACCCATCAGGGTCATTTCATGGCCCCCATCACTGTGGTTCAGGAGTGGACATGTGACCTAACTTGGCTTTGCTTTGAATATTTCTCCAAGTATCTCTCTCCCCCTGACTGTGGGCAAGGAAACATGTTGTTCTAGGAGGTCATGGCAGCCACCTTCATACCTTTAGAGAAGACAACACAAGGATGAAGCTGCCTCACAGAGGAGCCCAGGACTGAGGAATGGTACAGAGAAGTGATATATAATCTCTGAGCAAACCATACCTACAGTCCTTACCACGAGTCTTTCAATTTCATGTACTAATAAATAACATTTGATGTTAAATTATTTTGAAGTAGATTTCTTCTTACTTGCACCTGAAGGCCTCTTAGGTTCACTGTTTCTTTGCAGGTGTTTATGTCGGTGGAAAGCCCCTTCTGGCTCCCAATTCTGGCCACTAGGGAAAGTCACAGCAGCTGTCCTAATGACTCCTCCTTTGCACCAACGTAATTGTCATAGAGCTTTAGAAAATATATCTGGAATCATATGAAATTGCCAAGATTTGGTCATTTGTGACCTATATAATGGCAATTTCATGCGGCTCACCCAATTAGCAGGAAGCAGTTACTTCTTCAAAGCTATAGCCAAGGAGCTTTGCTATTGTCCAAAATGTGTTTCCTACCATTTTTCTCCATCCCCATTACCATTACACTACCATAAATCAATGCTATCTGTTGGCTGGAGGGCTACTATAAACTAAATTGTTCCCCTGTCCTTACTCCTGTCCCCCTCTAATCCAGTCTCCATACTGCAGCCTGAGTGACCTCTTCAAAATGGAAATTTAATCAAGTCCTCCCTGCTTGAAACCCTTTATTGACTTCCTATTTCTCTTAGAAAATTGTTTCAATATCATGAACAGCTCCCAAGGCATTCTACAACCTGAAATCCTACCTCATCCTGAGACTTTCTTAGCTTTCTTTTACTTACTCAGTCATAACATGATCACTCTTACTTCCATATCTCTACTCATGTTGTTTCATTGGTCTAGAACTCTCTCCTCTGTCACCTGTTAAACTAAGTTATCTATGGTCAACTTGGCACAGCCATGTTTGGCTAGCATTTGGAACTATATTTCATAGAACTTCCTTTCTCTCACGTAAGTTTTGCAAAGTGAACATGAAGCAGAGTCCATTATTTACCCAATGTCATGGCTGCCAAACATAGTGGCAGTTGACACTGGTCAACAGAGCACTTGATCAGATGCAGGAGGTGGCACTTTCTCGGAGCTCACCGCAGCTGTCTTGTCAGAGCCTAACTTTGGCAGCCAGATGGACACACCTGACTTCCCTGCTAATGACAGCTTTTCCATGCACACCAGTGCTTCAGGCTGAAGTAGTTAGTGCCTGCTTCTCCAACCCTTTGATTCCTCTTTCAGACCTTCACCCCCTCCCCCAGCTTCTCCTACATTCTAGGAAGCTCTAATGCCTACATTAAACCTCCTGTAATGCTTAAAGCTCTCTTTTACTGACCAAAGCCAAACTTTCATACCTGCCAAAGCTCTCTACATCCTGTTGGTGTCAACTTAAGTGTCATTTGCTCACAAAAGGGCACTCATGACTCTTGGGCTCCATTCAACTCCCCAGAGCTCCTAACACATCACTTTTCATAATGCTATGGATCAGTCTGCTCAGGCTGCCATAACAAAATACTATAGCCTGGGTGGCTTAAACAACAGCCACGTATTCCTCACAGTTCTGGAAGCTGGGAAGTCCAACCAAAATCAAGGTGCTCGCTCATTCAGTTCCTGGTGAAAGCCCTCTTCGTAGCTTGCAGGCAGTCACCTTCTCACTGTGTTTTCACATGTTCAGAGAGGGGTGGTAGAGAGAGAGAGGGAGGGAGAGGGCTGTTAGACTCTAAGCGATTGAAAAGAATGGGGAATCATTGGGCATATGAAAACATTTTTAGTTACTGAATCCCTAATGCTCAACAGAGTACCAGACACATGGAAGTTTCTAAATAAATACTTGTAAATGAGTAACTGGGTGAATGAGTGGAAGAGAGAGAGATTATATTCTATTAGAACTTTCTATTAAGAAATTATCTTAAGCCTATGAAGATATTTTACATATTGTTAGCTACTTGACTGTAATAGTTTAGGATTATGCAGACATCCAGAAAGTACTCTTATGTTTTTCAATATTGAGTGAAGAGAAGTAGGAAATAGCAATGTTTAATGTTTCTTAATGGCGGGTTTCTATCATGCAGGCAGAATCAACTGTGAACTTTATTGTTGGAAAATCTCCCTTCTCCTAATCCTTGTCACCCAGAGGTCCAAAGCACTTGCTCTTGGGGAAAAAGAACAGGGAGTAATTTTGGCTCATGAAAAACATTTCTCACCAATTCACAGATTCCTCCACACTCTATGCCTGTACCCTTGAAAATATAGAAATGAAAGCCTCAGCTTTCTTACCTACACATGACTGTTAAAAGCCACTCAGTGGCTGGAGCATGGCCATCCAGCAGGACTCTATGAAGGTGAAGTGGTAGCAAAAACAGTAGGTGAATATTTTGCTTTAGCGGTCAAAAGCAGTCCATTTGAGAACTATTCCAAGCCTTTGGGTATTTCACAGGACACTGATTTTTAAAAACTTCATCTTCCCTCTTTCATTTTGGATGTATGTATGTATTCAACACCTACTATGCACCAACACTGTGCTAGATTCTGGGGGAAACAAAATTTGATAGGTCAGATTCAATCTCCCAAGGGGATGCTAAGTTTACTAGGGAAGACAGACAGGTAAGTAAACAGACAGCTACAGTACAGCTTAGAACCATGAGTCCAGTTAGTTATTGACAAGGTAAAAAGTCTAAACCTCTCCAACAAAGAGCCCACAAAACCGTGGCTAAGGAACAAAGAAGTGTATTTCTCTCATGTAATAATCCCAGAAGAGAAGGCATCTTTCTGCCCCACACTGTCACTCAAGGACCCAGGTTCTTTCCATTCTGTTACTCTTCTGGCCCCTATGGGCCACCTGAGTGGTTGAAGCTGGATGGCAACCTCTCTGTGCTCCCATTAGCAGGATGGAAAACAGATTATGAAGGATCATGAGTGAAACATTTTAAGGCCCAAGAATGGAGATGAGCATACCATTGACATGACATTGGCATGAATTAGCATGACATTAGCATGAATTTAGTCACATGAACACACTTAACTACAGCATGGGCTGGTGAATGCAGTTTCTGGGGGTCTGAATGTGAAGTACCACTGTCTAGGTAGCACTGTATTGCTATAAAAGGAGAAAGAGATGTTGCGGGCAATTAACCTTCATCAGATAGGTGAGGATGTATTGGAATACAGATGAAAGTGTAATTCCACAGCATGAGGGTACCAGGGAAGTCACTGCAGAAGAAATGTCTCAAACTGCATCTTGAAAGGTGATTGGGACCCAGCCATTCAGATGAGGTGCCAGAGCGCTCCAGGTTTCAGGGACGGGTTGTGCAAAGGAAGACAACTAGTCCAGTGGGGGCTATAATGTAAGGGAATAGATGAAATAAGTTATATCGCACATCTTTCTGTGTCTTTCTGAGAGAACATGAAGTCCAGCCCAACCTGGTCCAATATATAGTCAAAACTCCAGACCCATTCATTGTGAACTTCTTCCCTGCCCCAGACTTGGTGGCCTGCAGTAGGAGACAAGGGCATGGCTGCTGCTTCCCATTCCTTGCTCTACTTCCTCCCCCTCTAGTTGGTTGCCTCTTTGGGCTCCTCAAGGATCAGAAAGGAGGAAAAGAGAAGAAAGTATAAGATTGATCTTGCTTTACTGTTACGGTCATGCTCTGGCGTTGGGTTCACCTTTTGTGGTAGAGGCACAACTGCTGGCTCTTCCTCCTGCGGGCACTTTGATGGGACCCTGGGAGATTCACTGCTTGAGACCTCCTTTCTAAAGTTCCCCTGGGAAAGACATTGTCTCCTCCAACTGGCCATAGGGTGGCCACATCACCACTCTAGGCAGTGCTCCTGAGATGGGTCTTTTTTAGATGATGCCAGGCTGGTCCTTCCATTAGGTTTTTATCTAGTGCACAGACATGCACCCCTTGGCTTGCCATAGGTGGGAGTGCAGCAACCGATTCAGCCCATTCTGTATTTTGCCCTGTCACACATGGCAGCCTTTAGGCTTCGCCCTTGAGACTAGCTGTGTCCTTTAAAATTTCAGGGAGAATTTGTCACTCTCTCTGAATGATTCTCTCAAAACCCTCTCTTCCCTTCACTCAAGCTAAAGAGAAAGTGCCATGGGAGTAGATAGGAAAGAAGAAAATTAGCACACCTACAACCCTCTCCAAAACAGTCCTTCATGCAGATCTGGAGTATGAGCTAGTGCCTGGGGAACCTCTTAGCAAGTCAGGCACAGCTGTTCTAGCACCTCTTTAGGATCTGCGGGTGTTCCTAGCCTTTGGTCTTCTAACAAAACTCTGAGAAAGCAGGAAGAACCTGCTTTCATTAACACACAATGAAGTGCTGTGTTTTTTAAATGAATGGTATTTAAAATTTCTCAGTATTATATTTATGGTATATTTTCTAATTCATTTGTTCATCAAAATAGTGAATGATTGTTTAAAAGGGAGGTCACTGTTAAATACTTTAAAAATGACAATAACAATGAGAATGACTTACATTGTAACCCTCCAGGATAGAGGACACTTACTGTTCCCCTGCCAGCATCTGGTTACCCTCTTCTACTACTAGCACTTGGTGAACCAACCCCCTTCCTGGTTCTCCCACTTCACCTCCAACTCAGGAATGGCCCTTCATCTAACATATTTCCTGAGGGCCTCCACTATGCTGGGCACTGTCCTAGGTGCTGAGGATACATTCTGGTACAAAACAGATAAAGTCCCTGCACTCAAGGAGCTTGTGTTTCAGTTGGAGAGGAAGACAACAAACAAAATAAATAAGTAAAATGTATGGGATATTAGTGTATGATAGTACTCCAATAAAGCACACCCCAGATGTTTCAATGGGGGAGGCATTTGTAAGGTAAGAAGCAGTCTGGGCACTGGCATTCTAATAAAGGAGAACAGGTCTATATACACAATTATAATACAATGCTGCTTAAATGAGTCAGATAGCAGGGTGTGTGCTGAATGCTAAGTGACTAACCCTGCTCCAGGGCATCAGGGAAGGTTTCACTGGCTTTCTGTTTGGAGAACACAGTATTGTGTTAGAGAAAAATAGCTATCTTCTTGGCGGCTGGCTTTCCCCTGAGCCCCAGGCAGTCACCCCCTCCCACCCCCAGTGTGGCTTCAGCTTCTGCGTTCATTTCTTTCTCCTGTTCTGCACAGAGGCCAGAGTAGTGCAAGGTAGAGAGCTCCTTCTCCCACAGCATTCTGATAGAAAGACCTTGGAGAAAAGGGAAGGAAACCTGCTTGTGATGTCAGTGGTCAGTCCATGAGACCCATACAAGAGATGGTCAGTGAACTGTGTGCTCTCAATGTTCCATCTGATCCCAGCCGAAGGCTCACTATCCGTGAAGTTGGATCCCGGCTGGGCCTTGGACCATGGACATATATTCATCTATGTCTCTTTTTAGATGGGTAACTCCTGGCAATACTCACTGTCTCACAGACATCCTTGTATGAGTTATCTAAATCTGGGGTGTGCACCCCATTCCCACTTCCCACCCAACCAAGGCCGTGATTCAGTAAGTGAAGCTGAACCTGCAATGAAATGAAGTCCTTCAAAGACAAGGATTCTACTCCTGGAAAACATTGTTGCTTACTGGGATGATTCTGGAGTCAGACAGACTAGGACTCTGATCCTGAACTCTTCTGTGTGACACTGGGAAAATTACCCAGTCTCTCTGAATCTCTTCCCCTGTACTTGTAGATAAGAGTTCCAAGGTTAAATAAGGTAGTAAGAGAATGCTTAACCCAGAGCCAGGCACTTGTTCAGTACAGAGCCACTATCATTAATATCAAGGATGAAAACTATAATGAGGGTAGTCTGAGCTCAGTAAAGAAAATAAAAAACTATTTAATAATTATAGCTCACCAACAATCTTAATGGTTCCTTTTATAAGTAGTAAGTCCTCCATCACTGGAGAAATTCAAGTAATAATGTTGGATGACAGTTTTTCAACAGAAATTCTTGCATTGGGTGAGAGGTGGGACTCATATGCTTCACATGCCTCCCAAAGGTAAGGAGTACTGAGGTTGATTCTAGAGTATAGGTTAACAATTGAGAGCAAGGGCTTTGGAGGCAGATGGGTTGGGTGCTAATCTTAGCTCCACCACTTTATTAGCTCTGTAATCCTAGGAAAGTCATTTGCTTTAGTTTCCTTATTTATAAAATAGATAATAGTAGAATGGAACATACAGAATTGTCATAAGAATAAAATGAGTTAACATTCGTTTAGTAAACTCTTAGTCCTCAGTAAGTGGACAGTGACTCCCGATATCGGCATAGTGACCAGTTTACTTGAGGTCTCAGGTAGTGTCCCTCCTACAAATGATCTATACTTTGATTAAATTGAATTATTAAAGAGAAAGTTAATGCAATAGTATCAGTGCTTCAGGACAAGTAATGAGAATCTGCACTGAAAATTTTGAACTCTGGAAACCACAGGATGACAGTGGCTATTCAATGCCACTCAAGTCTCCTGCTAGCCAGGATGGGTTCATGCAGTGTCTCACAGAGCCCCCACCCCTCGCCTAGCTTGTTCACCCCATGGGATCTTGCCAAATGTTTTTCAGGACAAGCTCCCAATTAAAAGGCCCCAGGCGGAAAGTTCCTCTACACAAAGTCCATAGTTTCACACACACACACACACACACACACACACACACACACACACACACACCTTGAGAAAATTATGCTAAATGAGTCACAGCATTGGGAGTTATGACCAAGATACCTCCAAGTGCTGTGCATGTCACCCTACCCAGTTGAAAGATGATACGGCTACCTTAGAATCATTCTGTTTACCAAGGACGTCCGAGCATCCTTTGCCTCTTCTTTCTATCACTCTTTCTCCTTGATGCCTCACCAACTTCAGAGTCCTTTTATCTTCTTGTTCTTTGCATCCCCTTCCTCTAGAAGAACAGAGAAAGACTTGTGACTGGATACTACAGTTTATTATTAATTGATGGAAGACATTGTGCCTGAAATTCACGCACACTACAGTATTCCCTCAGCTAGGTGTTTGCATGGTATAGGCGCTCAGTGTTCCTGCGGGCCCCGTATTCAGTTCTACTTCTCTGGGGAGAATACCCCTTATGTTCCTTTACAGACCCACTTCTCTTACCTCAGGCCATGTGCATCAGGTAAACCTATCTCTTCCCCCTGAATTTAGATGTGGACACATTACCGAGACATGATCAATGAGAGTACCATATGCCTATGGCCACAGTGATAAGTCAGGAAAATGGCACAAGACCCATGCTGGCCAATGAGAGCTAATGACCATTAATTAGCCTTAGACTATTGGTGACAGAATGTCATCATAAATCTGCTGGAGAAGAAAAGAGAAGTTACCATGTGGCCTGAACACAGTTGAGAATGAAGCCAGCACTAAGAAAAACAGATCTGAGAGAGAGAAAAACACTATGCTATAATGGCATTATTTGAGCTCCTAGACCCAGCTACACCTGAAGCTGATCACTCTTGAAATTTTCATCATAGGAGCCAATAAATTTACCTTTTGCAACTGAAAGCCCCCTGAATACTATACATTAATTTTTTTCAACTTTTTGAATGGTGGTCTACTCTCTTTGCCAAAGAAATTTTATATTTCAGGAGGACTATGGAGGTTTTTTGTTCATTTGTTTGTTTGTTTTTTTAAGGGAGATATATACTGGGAGGTCATCTTATGTGATTTCACACTGGCTGAGAATAGAAATCTACCTTAAAGAGAGAGCACTTGAGCAAAACCCAAGGGCTGGGTAGGAACAGGAAACCATAGCCCAATGGGGAGCACTGGGGCCCATGTAAAGGACATTAGAAAAGGCAGAGAAAGCAAAGAAGAAATACCTAGGATCATGGAAAGATTCTGTTCATGGAATAATCACTTTCCCCTTTACACCAAGTATTTAAAAAACATCTGAGACACAGGAGCTGTGCAATGATTATTATCACTATCTTTATTATTATTTATGGATAGTGGCAGGGGGAGGCAACCCAAGACCATTCAGGGATACATTAGTTAGAACTCATTTTAGTTCAAGCAAACAAAATCCAACTCAAAGAGCTTAAGCAGAAAGGGAAAATTCCTTAAAAGCTCAGAATAGGGCTTTAGTTGGATGTCAAGGCTTCTGGTACCAAGGATTAGAACCCAATAGAATTCTCTCCTCCTTCATGTTTCTTCTCTCAGTATGTTGGCATTTTGTTTCCCCCAGAGCATCCTGGATTTGGTCAGATGGAGGAGGGGGGCACTGCCCCTCACAAGCAGAGTGGGAGTGATCCTCATTTTGCCTCTTCATTTCCAAGTTCCAAAATTCTAAGGAGGTATGTGATTGCCCTGCCTCAAGTCAGGTGTGGAAAGCTGAGGAAAGGATCAGGCTTGATAACCTATAGCGGACACTGTCAGTGCCGCATCTAGATCTCTCAAACCCTTCCCTTCCAACTGCCAGCATCTGCAACCCTGGACCCAAGGGCTGCCTTTCCCAGGACCATGCAAGGCTGCTCTGTTCCGGCAGCAGATCAGAGTTCTGGGTGAAACCTCAGCCCTTGCGAATAGCCCTCAACCAAAGACTCTCTGGAATTGGTGTACTGTATAAATAAATACTCCAGCTCCCTCCTTTTGGGAAGGCCAACTCTGAAGCATGTGGTTTGCACTGTTCCTCAGGTTTCCCTGCAGAGCAGGGATCCAGTTGCCCTCTGAAGCAGCTGGCTTCATAAGACACTTTGCTGTCTGCCTCCCCTGCCTTTGTGATTCTCCTGACAAGGTCGCCTGCACCTGCCAAACAAATGTCTGGTTCAGGTGCTGCTTCTGGGGAAGTTCAAACTAACACATAAACCAAGGAAGGACCAAAATTGGGTATCAAAAAATGAAATACAAAGCCAGGAGAACAAGGATGGCATGTTAGGCAAATAAAGGAGAAGCTGATCCTGAGCAAAATGCCTGAGAGAGGGGCTGCTCCTCTGGCCAGCTCTACAGCTCTGCGGGGCAAGGTCTGGGGCAGTGGCGTGGACAATGGTGAAGACGGAAAAGAACTTTTGGTGCATTTCTGAGGCTAGGACTTCCCCCTAGTCCTGTGTGTATAAAGTGCACATATGGCACGGTTTGTGGGTACGGTCATATTTAGTGTGTGTTTGTGTACGAATTGTCTGCTTTAGCTCCTTCCTGGCTGCCTCCCCTCTGGTGGGCTCTGGCTGCACATAAGCAGGGACTCTCTATGTGACTCACTCATTTCCTCTGGAAGGGAGGCAATGAGGCCCTGGAGATGGTTAGAAACTTTGAAGCCTGTGGTGCTCTGTCTACTTGTCAGAAAAAGCTTTAATAAATAAAAATGGAAAGGGGAAGGTGTGGCGTGACAGTACCAGGAAAAGAAACATGAAATGTGAAAGCTTCTGTCCCTGGCTCTATGCCAAAGCATTTTGGATTCCAAGATAAAAGAGTGAAAATAATACGTGACTAGACCTCCTCTCTGCTCAGCAGCAGCCCCAGGCCATCGAGGTGTGAAACCCTCACCTTCCTGCTCACAGGCAGAGAGAGGCCAGGGACCTGCTTCCCTCATCTGGGGCACATGATGTAGAAAGTTCCCCGCAGAAAGGGAACCTGTAGAGAACATAGGACAGCACCCTTGCCATGCAGTTGTGCGTGTGTGTGCATGTGCATGTGTGTGCGCATGAGCATGTGTGTGTGCGCATGTGCACATGTCTGAATGTCAGGGAATAGGTTTGAGGTAGAGCTGCTTTTAGCTGTTTCTCCAAAGTAGGCCACTGTATAGGACTTCAAGAGCCCAGTCTAATAATCCACCATGTGAGGCAAAACGATAGGCTAACGCAGCTTCCTGTCTTTGGAAATTTCCAGAGAACATTTTGGGGGAGGAGTTGATGGCCCCACCTTTCCTCAGAAATAAAACAGATTTCCAAATTAAATGGATATATGGTCTATAGATCAGGCTACTTCCAGCCTTCCCTTTAAAATGATTTTTTATTTTCTTTCTTTATTTTTAAATCCTCACCCGAGGATATGTTTATTGATTTGAGAGAGAGAGGAAGGAAAAGAGAGGGAAAAAAAAAGAAAACATCGATTGGTTGCCTCCCATATGTGCCCTGACCGGGCATCAAACCTGCAACCTTTTGGTGTATAGGGTGACATTCCAACCAACTGAGCCACCTGGCCAGGGCAGAAGCCCAGCTTCTTAAATTCAGCATTTTCTGCAACTGTCCTATGACTTTGGACTTTCTCCTCCCTGGGCCTCAGTTTTTTCATCTGTCAAGTGAGGAGGCTGGCTAAGGAAGTTATTTCCATTTTATGTTTTAACCTAAAGCCCATCCCGAACTTCGGGCAATGAAACAAAGCACCGGTTAAAGAGGGGATGGTAGACTCAGGCCCAACATGCTGAGCCCTATTCCTAGGTCAGAAACAGTCCTGAAGGTGCTTGTATGGCATGCAAAAGCACTAGAGAACCAGTTTGAAAACCACCTGACCTGGCTCTTCTGGCTCTTGGGTTCTAGGGCTCATGTAAACTGTGGGCTATCGGGTTGTATTTGATGAACCAAAGATAGTTACACTTCTTTGTGTTAGGGTCACAACATCCATCCAAAGGGTTGCACACAGAGGGCTGGTCCTCTGGAGCCAGAGCGCTGAGGCCTGTGTGCACAGCTTGTTAGCACCCCAAAGACAGTTCTGCTTGCAGGGGGTGGCCCTGCCACTGGGAGTTCAGCCCAGTATTTCTGCATCAGCACCTCAGAGGTGAGCCTCAAAGGGGCAGAACCTACTCCCTCCCAACAGTCCCACTGAACCTGTTCTCAGCCAAGTTACCCCAGAGGCAGCAAGGGGCACACAGAGCTCCTAGCTCTCCAGGGAAACCCTAGAAGTTTGGCTTTTGAGAAAAAGGGAAGAGGGAAAAGGATGTGATCATCCCTTAGCTTATAACTCTTCATTCATGACTCTATGACCTCCAGAATGAGGTGTAAATTCTTCCCAAGGCCAACCCCGCTCCCCTGCCCTGCCCTGTCCCACCCCTCCTCTGGGTTCATCTCATATTACAGCACTCCTGGCATCCTGCTTTTGACTACACCTTCCCACTGGCCACTATTGTCTACAGACTTTTCCTGATTCTGTCTACCCAGAAGCTTCCCTGCCATAGAGGCACCAACCCCACCAAAGTCAACTGGTTTCCATAGCATTACACCTCTTCTTCAACAGTGACTCAGACTTGCCTTCCCCTGCCCCCAGCCCTTTGCCCTTCACCCCCACATTCACACACAAAGCTTGCCTTGGATCAGGGCCCCTCATCTGCTATCCCGAGCACCCTTCTAGGTTCCTGAGGGCTCACATGGGGCTGGTCAGTATTTCCAGCACATAACAAAAATAGCTCCCACGTGCCATGTGCCAGACATTATTGCAAGGTTTTTGCAAGCATGAAGTCATTTACTCCTTGCAGCGAGTCTGAGTCAGGTTTTATTATCATTACCATTTTACAGATGAGAAAATCTAAAGCACAGAATAACTGGGGCAAAGCCACACAATCAGGAGCAGAGCCAGGCTTTTTCTCAGGCAATCCAATGAAGCTCATGCTCGTAACTTCTATACTCCAGGCCTGACACAGAGCAGTTAACAGATTTCAACTGAGTGAATTGATTTGGACAGATTGTCTAACTTTGTGTTTTCCAGTCTATGTCCTGTGACTCTAACACAAAGAACCAAGATTCTCAACGTCGACTCAGCAGTGGTCAAGGTGCTGGGGCATTGTAACAGAACCCACGGGCTGTTCAGTTATTAGGGGCCCGATTGCCCGCTCCAGAAGCATAACTCTCAATAGCAGAGTTTGGTGAAAAGAAAAAGAATTGTTTATTTAAAGGTTATATAGATTTAGATTATTTGCAGAATTCTGCCATTAAGTCTTATTTTCTCTTTAAAACACCCACAAACACATAGTTCTGCCTCCCCTTATCAAACTAGGCTAGTTTTGGAAAAGTGAGAGACACAGTTCTTCTACTTCCCAGACACAGTCCAATTTTAGCAGCAGCTCCCAATCATTCGATCCTGATTGGGGAGGTTTCGCCTGTGTTGCAGTACCCTCCAGCTCTTAATGCAGAGCCACGTGGAGTTCCCAGCCTTCTTGTAAGCCGCATGGAGTTGTCCCTTTCCTTTAAAAGACACACAGAGTTCTTCTCCAAAATGCCTGCCACCTTATTTTTAAATCCCCGACTGCGTCCTGTGACGCAGTGGGCAGGATGACTAATTGCAGCCACTTGTAGAATTTTACGTGGGCCCCGTAAGCTTTTCGTCACTATTTTATGGTTAAAGCCCCTCCCATCTCCTTGGGGACCCTGCTTTGTAACAGCATGACAAGACAAGTCTCTCTTCCCACCTCTTTGATCAGCCTTGATCTGCTTTATATATTCAGCTGTGTGTTAAAGTTTGTTGAAAGACTTCTACTGATAATGGAAAGAAAAATAAGAAAACAAAGAAAAAGAAACATAATAACCCAGCTCAAGTAAAATAGTTAATATTTAAGTATTATGATGTACCAAATGCTTTATATGCATTAATTTTTAACCCATTCAGTAACTATTATCACCAATACTCCCATTTCTTTAAAAAACTTTTTTAAAATATTTTATTTATTTATTTTTAGAGAGAGAGGAATGGAGGGAGAAAGAGAGGGAGAGAAACATTAATGTGTGGTTGCCTCTTGTGAGCCCCCAACTGGGGACCTGGCCTGCAACTCAGGCATGTGCCCTGACTGGGAATCGAACTGGTGGCCCTTTGGTTCACGGGCCGGTGCTTAATCCACTAAGCCACATCAGCCGGGGCTCTCCCATACTACCATTTCATAGATGAAGAAACTGAGTCACAGAATATCAAGTGACTTGTCACTGGTTGTACAGTTGATAAGAACAAAGCCAGAATTTGGTTTATATCACCTGACACTTGATTTTTAATCATGGTAGTAGGCTGAATAATGGCCCCTAATGAGCAAAAATCCCTAATTCCTGAAACCTATAAATGTTTATTTATGTAGCAAAAGAGACTTTGCTGATATGATTAAATTAAGGATTTTGAAATGTGGAGATTACCTGTGTTAACCAGGTGGAATTTAAATGTAGTCAGGTGTCTTTATAAAAGAGAGACAAAGAGAGATCTGACTGACTACAGAAGAGGAGACAGAGATGGAAGTGATGTGGCCACAAACCAAGGCATGGAAGAGACAAGAAACAGATTCTCCCCTGGAGCCTACAGAGGGAGCATGGCCCTGTAGACACTTTGATTTCGGATCAATAAACTGATTTTGGACTTCTGCCCTCAGAAGAATGAGAAAACAGATGTGTGTTGTAGGTTACCAAGTTTGTGGTAATTTTTATAGCAGCCATAGGAAACTATACAAAAACCAGTAATGCTGCTTTCAAAGGGTGGGAGGGACTCTGAAGGGTCAGAGCTGGTGGACAGAGAGGACTTGAGGGTGCAGGACTGGGGATTTTGTTTCACAACTTTAATCTCATCTCAGGAAGTCTCTTTCCCCCACTTTTGCTGACTTGCTGACTCTGTTAACAACATGCCTGCGCCTCCCGCTGGGCCTCTCCTAGGCAGAGTCTCTGAGGTTTGAACAACTTGCCCCAGCATTTGGCAGTTTCTGCTTTAGTTTTTCTGATTATTGTTTATTTGCTTGTTTTTACATTTTTATAGAGCTGGGGAAGAAGGTATTTAGAGGGATGCTTCCTTAAGTCTTGAGTATCCCTTATCATCTTGAACCCCACACCACTCCTGTCCCCCCTGATCCGGTAGGAAGGCAGGTCATTGCATTGCCTGGCCTTGTGCTGTGGGAGTCTCTGCTGCTCAGCCTTGCAGCCCTCTTCCCTTTCCCGCTATACTGCACTTTGGTCTGTCTTAGCTGGCAGTGGGACTTTGCGCTTTTTCCTTTACTCTAGTTCAATTTTCTTTGGGGAAAATCTAGGGTATACCATCCAGCCTGCCTCCCATTTAAGACTGGTGTGAAGATGACACTGAGATGCCCTCGCAAAAACTTTTTAAACTGTGAAGCTACTCATCACTCCAATTGTTTTATGAGTAGGGGGTCTAGCTCTCTGGAAGTTATAAAAACGTTACTACTAACAATATGAATGAGAAGGCTGCCATTTCTTAACTGCTTACAGTATTCCAGACACATTTCATTTATCCATTGTTCATTCATTAATTCATTCAAAAACCTCTATTGAGTACCTGAGTTCCAGGCATTGTGTAAGTATACAATGGATTAAAGAACAGAATTAGAACCAGACCCTGGTCTCCTAGAGATTGTACTTTTGTAGGGAAAGGAAAACAATAACTAAGATAGCAAACAAATATCTGTATAATAACAAGTAGTGATAATTCTAGGAATGGAAAGAGCAGGGTGTGGTGGGAAGACTAGGGAGAATGGGTAGGAAGGATCAAGGGCTTGTTACACTTTTTAATTATTTTTTTATACCAAGTATTATATAATGGGAAATGTTAAAGAGCTTTAAGTGTAAAGTTGGGGGGGGCAGGTAAAATAATCTAGTATATGTATGTTTTAGAGAATGGGAGCAGAGGGAGACCACTCATGAGGCATTTACGCTGAATGTATACAGTATCCTCTGTGGTAGGCATTATTAGGCCCATTGCCATGGGAAACATGTTCAGAAAAGTGAATGATTCATCCAAACTTTTCTAGCAAATGTCAGAACTGAGACTCATAGCCAGACCTGTCTCATATTGAGCCCAGACTCTTTAACTATCAGCATATTCACCAAACTGTAAACTCATAAATTCCTTTGTAAACATCCTATCTGTGCCTACTCATTTCTAATATTGAATACAGTGCAAGGTTCTGGAAAGATCCACTGAGTTTATTTTTGTTTTGTCTGTTCAATTCAGTTTCCAAAAGAAAGCCCTAAAGTAGCCCCTCTAAGCTCTCTCTGGTCCCCCAGGAGCTGACTGAGGCTCTCGCTTCCCCAAGTTGCAGCCCCCACCCCCAACGAACCCCTAGCAAAGCTTTGAAATGAAAATCAAATCATAAACTCTCATAGAATCTGCTGAACTTCCGTTCTTTTTCACATGCCTCTCCATGGATATCAAGGGCCAGTTCTCAATAGGTTGTAAATCTGCCTGTTGGCTGCAATCAGAGCAACTTCACATATGGGAGAGAAACTCTTCACTCCAGGGAGGCTGCACCTCCCCCTTGCAAGCCGCCTGGGAGGTGTGAGTGAAATTGAATGCATTTTCAATCATACTGACTGACACTTACCTAACCTGGTGGCCCCCTAGCCAAAATGGGAGGAGAATGGGGTCCAATACCTCCGCCAATGAACCAATGTGAGAGAGAGTCCAAACCCCGCTACACATAGTCATCCAGCTGCAGAGCAATAACATTGAGAACAATGCCTACCTCCCTGGGCCTCCATTTCTCCATCAGCATCTTGACAACATCTTATTTTACCAGACAGGGGCCTAGCCCTGAGTGGGTCTGCCTAGGGCCAGCTGTCGTGTGTGGGCTCCTTACTTCCTATAGAAAAGTTTTTCAGGTGACTATGAGGATACATTTATTTAAACTGGGGACAGTGAAACAAGGAAGGGCTTAGCATAGAGGGAGCAACAGGAACACCTAGGCTGGGCTGCCTTACTGGGGAGTCACTCACTGAGGAGTCAGAGAAAAGGGGGCTTTGGGGAGAGGTTTAGGGAATTGGCTTGGGACAAGCTGCCCGCTGCCCACTGCCTTAGAGTTTAGGAGCCCCTGCATACTTGTGGGGAAAGAAGTGGGGGAAGGAGAGAAAGGAAATGTCCAGGGCTGTTCCCCAGAGGGAGTGCTCACTTGCTGAGTCCTTTGTCTTGAGGTTTTTATCTCTCTCTTGCAGGGAATCTTAGAGGAGGTCTCAGGAGAGGATTTCAGCAGAATATTCATCAGTTCTCCAGGTGCGCCCTTTCAGGGTCATACGAGGTCTCCATTGATTGGTCAGTGGCAGGGCAGGGGGATTTAGCCATTGCAGTGGTCCTGGCACCGCCCATCTGGTTTTGGTGCTTCTCTATGCCTGGAGCTGGAAGAAAACTGAGGCCTAGATGTTATCTCCAGGGAGGAAAGGTTTCCCTGGGGGCCAGGTCCTTGTTTTCCCTGCCGGGCACTCCAGGCCTTCTGCCCTGGTGACCCTCTGCACCTGGCTGTAAATTGCTCAGCCACTGTGTTCAGTTACCTGTCTCAGTTTCCCTATTCCACTGGCCAAGGAATTTCCCTAGTTTCATGGCTTCACAGAGAAGAGGATAAATATTTACCGAATGAATGAACTATTGGTTATATAAAATAGCAAATAATGGTAGATAACGCCCCTGTTGCTGAGGGGATTAAATGAAGTAACAGCGAGTGGAAATTCCTAGCAGAGAAAGGACATAATCAGCAAAGGGAAGTGTCTTTCCTTCCTGCCTCTCTCCCTCTCTTTTTTTCCTCCTTTCTCTCCTTTAGCTTCATTAGGAGTGACATCTCCTTCAGGCCTTTTCTGCCTTCTGCTTTTGAACCTCTTCTTCCTACTTCTATTTGCAGCAGGAGACGGCTCTACCTTGCAAGCTAGCAGAAGAGCTGAGAGCAAAACTTTTCAAAGCAAGGCTCTCAAGCCAGGGATCTCTTAACAGTCCTCCAGCGAAGTGTGGGAGGATCTAAGTGCTCCAGACAAGACTTCCCTGGGTGTCTCCCACAGCCTGTGGAGCTTTGCCATAGACTGTAAAGCTGAACGGTTCTTTTGGCCTTTCTTCTGGGAATTATTTTAGGGAGAGTGAGGGCACAGTGTGGTTTTTAACTTGGTTTGACTGGGGGAAGACAGAATTGATCTTTACCCAACGCTCCGACCTTCAAACACACAGAATTATAAGCTAAACTGCATTCTACTTACATTCATCAACACCAGCTCTCTTTGTTAGCTATTATGACTGAAACTGTATTTTTATTGTTGGTTTATAATTCAGAGCTTCTCTAGGATAAAGGTTTATTTTATTCTTCCCTATATGAGCATTGACATATGGTGGTCCTCAAGAAAAGAAAAATACCCTGTTGAATAAATAAGTTTATTTAGTGCTTACTATATACAAGGCTCTGCCATATACAGATGAATGAAAAAGTGTCCAAAACTCAAGGGATCTTGGCACTTATCAGGGAAGACGGGTAAACATGTACAAGTAGCTGTCATTTTCTAACAGTAGGTACTATGTTACAGAATCTAGTCTTCAGGATTAATCAGTCCATCCATTATTACCTACTCCTTAAAATATAGTCAATGTTGTAATAAAACCATTTTTATTAGTAGGGACAGGAAAGGAGTCATGTGAGTTCATCATTTTGCAGTTTTCTTTCATGCTGATAAGAGCACACTAAGTGGATACCTTTTGCTAGGTGAACTGGCACTCCAGTGTTCATTAACATCTTATTGCTAATATTTATAATATGGGTAGCAGTGTTACCTACCAACAGGGTGATAGCTATAAGCCAGGTTTAAAGCTACCTATGTGCGGTACCATTCCCAAGGTCTCCTTTGAGTCTGTGTGTAATGGTTTCTCTCTGCCCTCCTCCTGCACCATCCCCCTCACTAGAAGTTCCAATTCCTGTCTGAAGCCTGCTGGGGAACTGTCTTTGTGGTTCTTATTGCTCGCTTCCTTTGAGGTTTCAATTTAATCTTTAGTTGCTGTCAGCTCTAAGAGGGAAAAAAATCAACACTATATTACATTGAAAGCCATAGGACATCTTCAGTTGCCCCCTTAGAGACTGGTCCTGCAGGTTGGAAATGGACCATGACTCAGTTACACACCCTGCGTTTCAGCTGGGGACTCGTAGCTCACTTTGTGGTTCATGATATATGGCAGGAGAGCTTGTGCTATGAGAGGGCATGTCAAATACAAGACATGAAAAGGTGGTAACACTGGATTCTTCCCTCTGCAAAACTGACCAGGCATCCCTGAAAGGCTGGGCATCTTCACAGGAAAACAAAACAAGACAACACAACACAAAATAAAACACTGAGCTACCCAGACATGAAAACCTTGTGCAACCTTATGCCTGTCTAATAGGAGTAAAGGCGGTTTCAGGATAAGCCTCACCTAACAGTCATGGACACCAATTGTAAAGACTATCAAACAAAAGCTTACACTAAAGAGCCATCTAGAAATCTCATATAAATCAATTATCTGTCTCGCTCTCTGTCACCAGGGGCACCAAATATTAACACATTTGTGAAGAGCATTCTGGTCTCAAGCCAGTGACTTTTCTGGAAAGAGCAGTTCTCATTTGATATACAAATGTCTACTTCTGTACTACTTATAGTATTTCTCCTCCTGACTTGCCTGGTTTGTATAGCTACTCCCTTCCATTCCAATTCTGGGACTACTCTCTTGGCCTAACCCAAGCAGGTATTTTAAGAAAAATATACTAAGGAATAAACTTAAACAAGGAGGAGAAATATTTGTATACCCAAAACTACAGAGCATTATCGAAAGAAATAGACACTAATAAATAAAAAACATCTGTTCACAGACCGGAAGACTTAAATTTCTCTAATGTTCATATCCAAAGCAATCCACAAGTTCAGTTCAATTCCTATCAAAATCCTGATGACATTTTTTGCAAAAATGAAAAATCCATCCTAAAATGCATATGAAATTTCGAGTAACTCCAAATAGCCAAAACAATCTTGAAAAAGAATATTGGAGATTTCACACTTACTGATTTCAAAACTTACTACAAAGCTACAGTACCCTAAATAGTGTAATACTAGCATACAAACAGACATAAACCAATGAAATAGAATAGAGACAGCAGAAAGTCATTCTTGTGTGTATAATCAGATGAGTCCAACATGGGAGTCAAGACCAGTCAGTCTTTTCAAGAAATGGTGCTGGAAAAACTGGATATTCACATGCAAAAGAATGAAGTTGGACACATCCCTTATGCCATATATAAAAACTAGCTCAAGATGGATTCAAGACCTAAATATAAGAGTTAAAACTGTAAAATTCTAAGAAGAAAACAGGGGGAAACCTTTATGACATTGAACTTGACAATGATCTGAATATGACGCCAAAAGCACAGGCAACAAAGGAAAAAAACATATAAATTGGACTTCATCAAAATTAAGAATGATTGTGCATCAAAGGTCACTATTAATAGAATGAAAAGAAAACTCAAAAAATGGGAGAATATATTTGCCAATCACATATCTGATAAGGGATTAATATCTGGAATATATAAAGAATGCCTTTAACTCAGCAATAGCAACAAAAATGGAAAAAGGACTTGAATAGATATCTCTCCAAAGAAGATATACAAATGGCTAATAAGCATATATTAAAAGATGTTCAACATCAATAATCACTAGGAAAATGAAAATTAAAACCACAATGAAATAGCACTTTACACCCATTAGAATGGCTGTTAACAAAAAGCAGAGAATGTGTTGGTGAGCAAGTGGAGAAATGGAAATCCTTGCACATTGCTGGTGGAAATATAAAATGGTATAGTCACTGTGGAAAGTAGTTCCTAAAATATTAAACAGATAATATTCATCAATTTCACTTTTGGGTATGTATTTCCAAAATAATTAAAATCTGGGATTTAAATAGTTATTTGGACATCAATGTTCATAACAGTATTACTCACAATAATGAAATTGAGTCAAAGCAAGCCAAATGTCCATAGGTGGATAAATGATGAACAAAATATGATTATATAAATATTAAAACATTGTGGAGTGGATATGTGTGTATATATGCATAAAATGGAATTTTATTAGCTCTGAAAAGGAAGGAAATTCTGATACGTGCTACAACGTGGATGAACCTTAAAGACATTATGTTAAGTGAAATCACCCAGTTGCAAAAGAACAAATACTGTGTGATTCCATTAATATGACGTCTCTAGAGTAGAATGGTGGTTGCTAGGGCCTGCGGGGGAGACAAGGATGGGCAGTTATTGCTTAATGGGCACAGAGTTTCGGTTTAGGAAGATGAAAGAGTTTGAAGATGGATGATGGTGATGGTTGTACAACACTGTGAACATACATAATGCTACTGAATAAAACACTTAAAAGTGGTTTAAATGCTACTTTTTATATATATTTTTAAAATAAGATAACTTTATAATCTAGAAGGAAAAACCTACTATGGCTATGGCTACTTTTGAACTAGAAAAAATTCTCAAAATAATGAGAAATTTGCATGTTATCTTGAGACATAATTTCCCCAGATATATCTGGCCCTGAGAATTAAACGAATTATACTTTAAAAGATACAACTGCATTTAATGAGTTCTATTTTGACTAGGTAGGATAGTGAATGGCCAGGGTAGGAATAAGGCAGAGGGAAATTCTGGAGAAAAGTCACACTATAGGAGTGGGTGTGCATCATCTTTAGAAATACAAAAAACAATCATAGCAGATGATTGCCGGAGAAGAATCTCACAAATTAAATATTTCAATTCCTTCTTTTTAAAAAACAAGCAGCAATAAACATTTATTTTACAATGCCTGAGTGTTAGGAATTTACAAGTGGTGTAGTTAAGGGGATCTGGCTCAGTTTCTCAACTGGTTGCAGTGATGATATCAACCAGGACACCCTTCACCTGAAGGCTTCCTTCCAGGTCCAGGGAAGTGAACCCACATGATTGGCCAGGAGTACCGTTTACTCCATTGGGCCGCTAGAGTGTTCTCACCGAAAAAAGTGACTGAGGAAAGAGCAAGGAGGGTCCTCAGTGTCTTTATGACCTAGCCTCTCCCACAATCTCTTATTGATTGCACAGGTCATGAAAAGGGCATGAATGCCAGGGGCCGGGGTTCAATAGGGACTATTTTGAGGGCTGACTACCATATAGAGCAGTTCATAGATTTGTTTTGTGGCCTTTGTGGAAAATATGTTGGAAAAGGGGAACATCACAAGTCAATCCATTTAAGCTTTACTGAGAAACACAAAAAAGCACTGTTAAAGCAAATCCTGTGCTGGTTTGTAGCAAATTCTCTGTGTTGAGGAATTTTAGTCATCATAATGATGGAATAATAACATTTTTAAAAATTAATATATAGTAGGATGAGGGCTTAATTTTGTGCAAACTAGTATATTAATGTTTGGATACAAAAATGTTGCTGGAATAAATTAACTTTCACATTTGTTAACTGTGTCACATATGCTATGGAAAGCATCTGCTTTTGGAAAAGTGGCTCTAAACCATTCTTTCCTTTAAAAAAAAAATATCCCACATGTCCACACTTGGATTTATTTTAGATTTGGGCTCATGCATCTTAACACAGGGCCTTTGAGCATCTGCTTATTTGCAAGCAGATGTATACAATGGGTGAGGTCAAAGTTGAGGCTCTAGTCAGAAACTCCGTGTCAAACAGCAACCCCTCCAGGGAACAGAGAAAAGGTAAACATGGGGAAACGTTCCTGCAGCAGCAGCAGCAGCCAGGAACATCTATGTCTGGAGGCACCACTTACAGACCCAGCACACAGCCAGCTGTTGACTGTCCTGATGTCACAGTGCAGTGACTGTTGATCACAACGGAATGCAAACTTGAGAGGACATAGCGGTCATCTGGAAGCACACTCGCATCAAAAACCTGTTGCATCTTCGATGTCCTCATATAAATGTCTCATGACTGCTGGCCGGCCTTTGTTCTTCAGTGCTGCAGCCCTTTCCAGCCTTTCCCAGGAGCCACTGTATGGTGTCTGCACTGCTGATCTCAGGAGTATAGGCCCTGTCCTGCTTCTGAAATCTTTCCTGCCTCCTGAGGAAAACCAAAGACTCCTGTATCTTCCTGCCCCTCCAGCTGCTCCTTCTCTCTCCCTTTGTAGGCTCATCCTTCTCCTCCTGGCCTTTACAGATCAGAGTTGCTGAAAGCTCAGTGCTCAGTCCTCCCCGCCCTCTTCTTCTGCCCATACTTAAAAAAAAAAAAAAGCAATAAAAGGTTTATATAAGAAGCAAGAAGAATAAAAAGCACTATCATGCCTGAGGGTATGGGTAGGGCAATGCACTTTCATGAGCTCTGCCCACACACAAAGCAATTTGGGGCACACACATAGTTCTCATGGGAACAGGTAGTGGCCCATCTCCTGAAGCACCCATCAGCCTCATGGTCTCTCCAAGCGCTAGCCTTTGGCTCCAGCCTTGCCAGTTTAGATGTATAATGTGTCCCGACATTGACAGCAGAACCAGCTCTCAGGAGCCGACCTGCTTTAACTCATTCACAGGATGGATTTAGGGTAAAGAGAAGGCCAATTCATGAATTCGCAGTGAGGTTTATAAATGTCACAGGAACAAAGGTATGTAAAGTAATTCTGGTTAGTACATTTTATTCCCAGTTAAATCTTTACATGGAAGCCAAATATTAATCTCAAAGGAAAGATTGCTTGTTGAACGTGAGATCAGAATTCAGGCATTCAGTGTTGAACTGATAAAAGGCTAGGGCAGTGATTCTCAAGCCCCGAAGAGTGTGAATGAACTGTTCTGGTTTCACCCAGGGTATGGATATAGCTTCAAAAACTACCCAGGTGATTTTAACCTACAAGCTAGGCTGCAAACCACTGGGGGAGTTAGTGTATGCTGATGTACCACAAAAGTACATCATAAGTCCTTTGGCGAAGGTCCCCTCTCTGAATAGTGCATGAGTACGACCAGTGTCTGCCTCAGAGCCGCTTCTTTTATTTCATGGGAGACCACCCCACTCCCACCCCATCCCCCATTTTCCTCTCAAGTATTCATTTTACAGAAGAGCCAAGAGGTGAAGTCACTTGCCTAAGCTAACACAATTAGAGGCAGAATGAGAACTAAAATTATAGTTTTTTTGAAGTTCATTCTGGCTTCACATGGCCTTCTGAGGCATCTGCAGGAACTTGATAGTACAGGGTTGCCTTGAAGGAACTTGGGTTCTCAGAGTTCCTATGTCATCTGCTTTTAGTTTCTTGCAGTATGAGTTTGGGTGGGGGCAAAGTTAATGAGATCAATTTGAGACAAATTTGCTCTAATTGGAGTCTACACAGTTAGGGTACTGCTCCTCTGTGCTTCCTACCATACTTGTGTTTAGTTCTCTCATACCAACCAGTTTAATTGTCTAATTATATGTCCATCTTAGCCATTACCTTATTTATCTCAGCACCCCTAATTTCTAGCACTTGTCAGGCTCATCGTAAGTAAATTATGTGAAGTCATCGTGCAGTGGATGTGAAGTTTTAGGGCTCAGAGAAAGATCAGAACTGAAGATGGCAATAATGTCAGCCAAGGAATTATGTGGTGGGTGAGATTCGACCCAGGAAAATTCCCACCTTCCAGGCCCGGTAAAGCTGGCTCTGCTCCAGTCTCAGTCTATCTTCTACAGCTGGAGAACAGTCATGCCTCAGTAGGTCATTTTTTAGTGAGGGGAAATGAGGAAACATCTTGTTCATATGAGGATAATGTAATGTACACTCATTGAATGTGACACACTTCTAAATCTCTATAATAGATCTTTATGAAGGATGGCCCCTGAAAAAATTGAACTGAAAATGTAGGCATTCTATTAATAAAGGAGACAATAAACTTGTCATGAGGAATCTAAGAAACTTCAAATAAGTAACAACTTTTCCTCTATTTTCTGCATGCTACCTTTTTGTGAAAAATGATGAACAAAGCAATTCTTATTGCTCCAAACTATATCAAGATATGGAGTCAGGAAAGGCTCAGCCCAACCACCTCCACCTTCTGTTAGACTAGAGGATAAGGATCACTGGTGTTTGACCTGCTGGTACAGATGCACTGCAAATTTTTGGAGTGTCTTCAAACATTTAAAGCAAGATTAAATTGTATTTTGAATAGGTTTTTATGAAAATGCTATTCTCATATTGCAAATTTTTAAAAATGAGTAATTCATGCATGACACATATATTAACTATCAGTTAAACTGAATAGTCACCCCTTTTCTTACTGTTTTTGATGGGCAGGTTTTTATTTTACTTGTACTTGGGTGTTCAGTCTTCTGGACCACTCTCGTCAGACACAAATGTCATTGAAGCTGGAAAGTTTTCGTGGTCCAACTTACTATTATTTTTATTGTCTTATATGCAGAAATTCTTTTTACTTACTTTAATTTTAGTTTTTTAATTGTTCTCACTTCAGACAAGCATCTGTAAATTGTTTTTAATTTACTTATTTGTATCAAATAATATATGAAGGTCATTTGTTGAGTCAGAATTTTGTACCTAATGGCCTGATGAGCTAAGAAGGAGATAAGTATTATCTTCATGTTAGGACAGAAAAAAAAAAAAAAAAAAAAACCAACCACCACCACCAAGAACAACACAAGGGCTACGCTTTCACGAAAGCATTCACCTTCAGTTTCTGCAGCTTGTTAAAATGCTTTGGTTTGAAGAGAAGCAGTAGACCAGGTTCCTGGGTCTTCATTAGTCAAAGGACAGTTTCAAGTTGGAGGATCAATGTTTTTCTGTCCTTTTTCTTCATTTCCATTGGCACAAAGGCAAATACTTTAAATAGGTTAAATTGAGATAGATCTCAACAGCAGTCATATAAGACTATAGAGTCAAAAGAACCTAGAATTGGGAATAATCAGTAGAGCATTCCACTTAGGGCCAGCAAATACAGGATGAGTGATGAAATTTCCCCACCCCAACCCCATCTGTGGCAGATGTTGCTAATCCATTCTTTCACCTAAATATGGCCCAAAAGATATTGTCCACACAGTGCCCCAAGTAGCCATTACCAGGTAACTGGAGTTGCTAGTGAGGTCCTACCTAAGCTAATCTAATCATCTTTCATTGTGGGAATATTGAAACCTGTAAAGGTGACGTGACTGGCTCAGGGTCACTCAGTGGCTGACAGAGAAGCCCTATTTTGTATCATGTAAAAATTCATTCTCTCTGAGCCTTGAGTCAATTGATGATGCCCCAAAACCCAGCCAAGGGCCCATAAGAATCTATATAAGGTGGATCATTTCTACCTGGGAAGACAGGTTCCTATGGCATCAAGAAACCCAAGGGAGCAGCTAGGGACAGACTATTACTGTTCCTCCTCCTATCCCAGGGAAAGAGCAGGGAACAAAGAGGATGAAAATTAAGATCCTTCCATAAGCCTTATATCTGTGGACTGCTTGAAACTGTCCCACCAGGTAGTGGGCAAAGGTGAAAGGTGTTCAGTACAAGCAGCAGTCTGAAACAGGGACACCCAACTCCCTTCCTGTGTGTTCACATTCCCACAACCAGGGTTTGGAGGTTCTTCAGAAATGATTCACTATCTAAAAACCTTTTCACTCTCTAGATTGGAGTTGGTGGTAATGAAATGATTTATTGGGGTGGGACTTTGGTTGGACTTGGTGAATTGGATAAGAAGTCACCAAGATGAGGGCTTGTCTGGCTGCTATTTCTGAGTGGGCAGGGATCCCAGGCAGTTGCCCTATGGGCTCCAGAGGTCCTAAAGAGGGTTTGCCTGTAAAGAGGGGAGGGTGTGAAGAGGGTCTGGCAGTGCAGGAGCTACAGCTGATTGAATTTCTCCTGCATCTACCTTTGGCTCTGGGTGGGGTTTGGGTCCTTGTAATTGAGAGAAAAATCTCTGTGCAACAAAGCTCTCTCAAGAGCCCCTAGGGACCTGAAACCAAGGCCTTGGGCGCTTTTAAAGGAAGGGAAAGGCAGCAATGGGGTAAAGTCAGATTTTGAACATAACTTTTTTTTTTTTTAATCAAAGCTTAAATAGGGCCTCGTAAAAAATGCTGCTAAACTTTTTTTCAACAGAAATGAACCTTAAAACGTAAACATAAGCCACAGCCTGAGGCACTGAGAAAGAATCAGAAACAATTGGGAGAAAAATGTGGAAGACTCTGGACGGTAAGACCAAATCTTCCTTCCCAAAAGAGGGTAGATGAGGGGAAATACTGCTTCTAGCAGTGGATGTCTAAGTACATTTCATGTTTCACTTTTTGAGTTAAACACTCACCTTCCCTCAGAACTCAATGATTGCAAGTGTAATGGCTGTGAGATTAAGTCAAACCCATTTGGCAAAGAGCGGCTGTTTACAGGCCTGCAGGCATTCCACACAAGGATACACAGCCTTTCTGTTTGTTAGCAATACTCCTATGTGAATCTCTGAAAAGGAACAATGATTCCACAGATTTTGTTCTTCCTCCGTTAGAAGTTTTTTGGGGAGATGTCTCTTGTTCATCCAAGTTGGAAGGACCTGAAACTAATTTAAAATGCAACTGGAACAAGGGTTTCTGTGTTTTCTGTATTTTTTGTTGTTATTTTAATGAAAGTATTACCATGTGCTGAGTATATGTTGGATTGGCCAAAAAGTTTGTTACATTTTTTCCATACGATGGCTCTAGTAGTGCTTAGTTGTCTTTAATGTCATTCGAAACAATTTTGTCAGATTGTATTGTGATAGGTGTTATATCCCAAGCATTGAAAAAACACACATCAAAACTGGTGAATTTTGGTGCAGCCATTTTAATATTAAATATGAAAGAAAATATGCAATGTTTGTGGCATATTATGCTTTATTATTTTAAGAAAGGTAAAAATGCAACTGAAACACAAGGAAAGATTTGTCCAGTGTCTGGAGAAGGTGTCAAAAGTGGTTTATGAAGTTTCTTGGTATTATTGATATTTCGGCCAAATAATTCTCTGCTGTGGGACTGTCTTTTGTATTGGAAAATACTTAGCAGCACCCCTGGCCTCTACCCACTAGAAATCAATAGCAGGAGATAGCCGACTCCCAGTCACTCACAAGGGCCCGTAGGAATCGCCTATCTGTGCACCTGCAGGCACTGTCTCTACACTTTTCCAAACGTACATTTCAGTTAGGGTGAGTTTACCCATCAACACATCAGCATATTATTCACATCTCCCTGCTTTTCCCCCACCAGGCCAGTCAATACATGGGGCTATGTCCATCAACATTTCTTCTGGAAATGAGCAAAGTCTATTTTTATTTCCTATGGGAAAGGCTGGGACCAGGTTGATTTGCATATGGTTCATTTGCATATGTCAAAAGTCCTGGCAGGCAGTCCAGCTGCCACCATGTTCTGACAATGGTCATCATTTCTATGTTGTTAGGTGTATTAGTTATGCATTGTACATAAAAAAATTTGTCCCATAATTTTGTAGCTTAAAAGAACACAGTATTTCATAGGTTCTGTGGATCAGGAACCTGGGTCTGGCTTCGCTGGGTTCCTCTGCTTCAAGGTATCACCGTTTGGTGAAAGAAGATTCTCCTCCAACTTCACTATATGGTCATCAGCAGGACTGAGTGTTTTAGAGGCCTCTCTCAGCTTCTGTCCATGCGGGCCTCTCCATGGGGCAGCTTAGAACTTGACGGCTCACCTCCATCAGAGTCAGCAAGAAAGAGAGCGAGAGAGCCAACAACCCAGAAGCCGCAGGCCTTTTGTAATCCAATCTTAGAAGTAACATCCCTTCATTTTTTCTGTATCATATACACTAGAAGGAAGTCTCTAGCTATAACCCATACTCAAGAGGAGGGGACTACACAAGAATGTAAATACCTAGAGCCAGGAACCATTGGGTGGCATTTTAGAGGCTGCCTACCACATATGAGCTGGATATTTTATTATTCATTTAACAATTGTTATTGAGTCCCTACTGTATGCCAGGCACTATTATAGGCAGTAAACGGAACAGACAAAAATCCATGCCCTCATTCTGGTGGGAAAAGACAGACAATAAGCAAAACAAAGAAATTAATACAAAATATCAGATGGTATAATGGACTGAATGTTTGTGTCACTCTTCAAATTTGTATGTTGAAGTCGTAAACACCAGTGCAGCTATATTTGGAGACGGGCCTCTAAGGAAGTAATAAGGTTAAGAGAGGTTATAAGGGTAGAGCCCTAATCCAGTAGGATTAGTGTCCTTATTGAAAAAGACATGAGAGAATTTGTCATTTCTGTCCTCCCTCACTCTTCATGTACAAGTCCTAAGGAAAGGCCATGTGAGGACATAGCAAGAAGGCAGCTGTCTACAAGCCAGGAAGAGAGACCTCCCCAGAAACAGAATTTGTTAGAACCTTGATTATGACTTCTAGCCTCCAGAACTATGAGAACATACATTTGTTGTTTAAGCCGCCTGGTCTGTGAGATTTTGTTATGACAGGTACAGGACATTAATACAAATGGTGATAAGTGCCGCGGAGAGAAGTAAAGCCGAGTATTGCTGGGAAAGGGTTTGCAACTGGGTGGTCAGTGTAGGTCTCATGAAGGTGACAACCAGTAAAGCTTATAGGAGGGAAGGAAGAAGCCAGGCAAATAGGAAGGACAGTTGCAGGCAGAGGGAACAGTGGTACACTGGGAGCATGATGTTCAAGGAACAACAAGGACACCATCACGTTTGGAACAAAATCTATTTGGAGGCAGGGAAAACATGCAGGATCTGTCAGTCATTGCAAGAACTTTTGCCTTTACTCTGGATAAAACAGGGAGTCATTACAGGGTTTTGAACTGAGTGGTGCCTTGATCTACCTGATGTTCCAATGTGTTCCTCTGGCTGCTGTGTGGAGAAAAGCGGAGTAGGAAAGGCAAGAATGGACGCAGGAAGGCCAGATAAGAGAAGATGGTGAGTTGGTTGGAACAGGGGTGGTGACGGGGGGAGGTAAGGAGAAGTCAACCTCTTACTTTCATTTTCAGAAGCAAAATGCTAGTGCATTGGTCCCTTCTCAGCAGAGCTTAATCAAAATAATTTTTCTTTATAGTGAACAAAGTGCAAAGAGCACTGCTAAATCAGAAGCCAGGAGACCAGACGTAGTCAGGACTCCACCAGGTCAGTGGACAGAAAGAGGCGCAACTGTTAGCCTCTGGGTGTCAGACCTACTCTCTAAATCTGAAGTTACAGTTTAATGACACTGTCAGGGGAAGGTGGATTTAGGACAAGAGAACAGTTAGATTATTGTTCATTTTAAGTTTGGTCTTGTTTGCACGAGGAAAAACAATCATAGAAAATTGCAGAGCTGGGCCTTCTGAAAAAATGAAAAAACAATTACAGACAAATTGACATCATTGAGAAGAAAAACCCATGTTTAATCTTCAGGCAGCCTGGGGCCTAAAAAGACCGAGGGAGGTGCATCAATGAATGTTCCCAGTGCAAATGAGCAAAACGTAATCCAAGCCCAAATCAGACAAGGTCCTGTCCTTTGGGAGTGCTGTGAAGGCTTTAGAGGGAGTCTCACCTCTCCTATCTCTCTCCTTGCACCCACATGTCAAGTCCATTGTGCTGTGACAAGGCGTTGTCCCTTCAATTAAGGGATTAAGGAGCATTATTTTCCATCTGCGCCACCCCCTGGAAATCTACCAGGGGAGGTAAGTAGGAGCCAACTAAGGCTTCTGTAAACATTCTTGGAAACAGGTTGGGACTTGGTGACAACTGCTTCCAGATCCCCATCAGGCAGTTTGTCCAAGAGAGAAACACATACATACAACCAAATATATTTATTAGTAACAAAATTATAATTTTTAGCTCTCAGGGGGCAGAACAAGCAGTTAATATTTTTGGTCGGTCCATTGCCCACCAAGTGCCCACATATGTTAACTCATTTATGTATTCCTCACATGACCTTGGTAGATAAATTTGACTGTGCCCGTTTTTCAGAGATAGGAACTAAGTCTGACTTGCCTCAGGACACTCAGCTAGGAAGTGCAGAGCTGGGATTTCAAGCCACGGTGCTGCCAGAGTAACCCGTTTTGTCTCAGGCTTGGTTCTGATGGCTATATCTGATGTTCACTGAGCCCTGAAGTGAACATCAGTCAGTCACATTATTCACGTTCCGGTGGTTTTCATTCTAAGAACTAATCTCATCAGCATGTTGGGGGATTTAAGAGCACCAAATAATTCAGAAATGATGCCAGGGTGAGTGGATCTGCAAACTAGGTTATAAGGTAAGTAACTGGAAGGTGGCAGTGGGCTTTACAGTCCACTGGTCTATATTCAAATCTTGAATCCACACTTAGTACGTGGAAGACTTTGGGCAAGTTACTTAACCTCTCTGAGCCTCAGTTTCTTCACATGCAAAGCAGGGACAAAAAGTGTGTCTACCTTATTCACTTCTGTGTATATTAAATATAATAATTCATATGAACCACTTAGAACAGTGCCTATTACACTGTAAATGCACAATAAATATTTTATAGTATTATTGTCTACCCAGGAAAAAAATATTCTTTGAGGTTGCTGAAGGTATTTTCTTGTCCCTGCTAACTTTTTTAGGCTGCCAAGTTTTTGTATACCTGTTTGTTTGTTTGTTTGTTTTCATAGCAAACCTCAGAGACTGGCTAGTTACAGCTAGTCTTGATTGTCATGGTCCAGTTTCCATTGAATTAGTGATTTAGTGCTTGTCAATTCAAATCTCAGCATAGAAGAATAAATTTGTATCTATTTCATATCACAGAATGGTGGCAGTAAATCCACCAGGCTTGAATTATAAGCAAATTTCTCTTTAAGTACACTCCACAGTGGTGATGCTCCAAATGGCCTCTCAGAAACACGCTCTTACTCTTTCAGAGACTTTTCTGGCCACAGAAATGAAGGAATGGTCAGGGTGGGGAGTGGGGCAACTGGAGAAATGCATGAATTGTCAAAAAGAGGTGGTTTGCCACGTGGCTTTCTGACTAATCTTTGTCTTCCAAGACCCAAAGTTTAAAGAAAAGCAGGAAATCAAGGCCCTGACCTGCTGTTCAATCCTCTGTCAGGGAGCTTACAAGAAAGAGCTGATGAATGCATTAATAGGTGGAACAGCAAAACGCTTGCTCTCCCTCTCACTCTCTCTCTCTCATTTTCTCTCTACCCCTTATCAATAAATATTTAAAAATTTAAAAGCTAGAAAACCAAATTTTGGATTTCTTTATTTCTTTTTGGGGGGTAAAAATCTCATGCTTTTAAAATGTTGACAAAAGTTGAGACAGTGAGCCACAGACAACTAATCAAATATGTATTGATAACTAACTAAATGTTGGAATTTGTAGGCCAACAATTTTTTTAAATCTCTGGGATAGGTTAGTTTCCTGGTTTGAAACTTTGAGATTACTAGTAGAAGAATAAACGTTAGAAGACTGGAAACAGCCTCAGGGGAAAAAATTATTTTACGAATGTTTTTTGATTTGGAGCCAAAAACCTATTATCCATGCATATAGGTTTAGATGGGCCCAGAAAACTGACTACAAAAAAATGTTTTCCTTTAAATTAATTCACCAATGCAAAACCACTTGAAACCACATGGTAAAGGACGACCTCTTGTTTGTAGAAAATTGCTGGTCCCCCATAGTTTCCAACTCTGAAAGCAGAATGGATTTTGGAGCAGCTGATCTTGGGCTGCCTACAGAGGCCTATTGCCATTAAAAATGGGGAGATGAAGAAGGATGATGCATTGTTGGGGATAGATGTGGGTCTGGTCACATGGTTCTCTATGCTCATCAATATCAAGTGAACTCTTTGTACCTTCTTCCTGAAGCTTCAGATGGCTAAAAGGAACATTGGTGTTATGTAGTTAATCAAATAGTAGTTTTATGATTAACTGGATCCAAGTTTAACCATTTACAGATAAATGAGTATTCAGACAGGAGAAATCTCACAATGGGGTAGAATGAACACTTGAAGAGAGTGCTTATGCTAAATAAAGACTGTAATAGCATAATCAATAAAATATACTTAGAAAAAAGAAGGAAACTGCAGTATACAGAGGTTTAAGATAAAGAAGGAAACACATCAGACCTTGTGGACTGGGACTATAGATATATGACCGTTGACTATCTCTGAGCACAGGATCTCAGTGGCACAGTCAAAAGCCCCGAAGACGCAATAACAACAAGATATCCACGGTACCCGTGGGTGGTCACTAAGCTCCACCAATCTGCTCTCCCTGAATTGGTTAACGTTCCCTCTGGGAAAAAGAAGAAATCTTTCCTTTTAAACTAGAAGACATAATATTTTAAAAGCATGCCCTCTTTGCTCAGCCCTTCTACTGCTAGACATCTATCCTACAGACAAACACATTCACGAGCACCAAGAAGTATATAGAAGCACAGGTTGTAGTAGAAAATGACAACAAACATCCTAAATATTCACAGTGAGGGAACTGGGTAACTATTTTATACATATCCATATATTGGAATGTTATACAGCCATGAAAAATAGGCAACTCCATATGTACTAATATGTAACAAAGATATATTGTTATTGTAAGTAAAAAAATCAAAATGCAAAAAAAAAATCAATACATGTCATAGGACCACAGAGTCTATGTCTGCCTCATCCATTCAACAAATACCCAAGCACCTACAATGTGCTAGCCACTTTTAGCCCTGGAAAAGACAGCAATCATGTATTCCACCCATCCCACCCCACCACTGCCCGGTTAACAAATGAGAAAGCCCAAGGCAAAGAGAGAGATGTAACCTATCGAAGGTATCATGTCCGGGACTGGAACTCTCTTCTCTTCCTTCTTGGGTTTGAATATTATCTCAAGATCCCAGAATACCAGACCAGCTTTGTCTCTAGTTGTGTGATCTTTTTTTTAAATTTATTTGTTTGTTTGTTTGTTTATTTGTTTATTTTTTATTTAGAGAGAGGGGAAAGGAGAAAGAGAGGGAGAGAAACATCACTGTGTGGTTGCCTCTCACTCATGCCCCCAACTGGGGACCTGACGTGCAACCTAGTTATGTGCGCTGACTAGGAATCGAACCAGCGACACTTGGTTCGCAGGCCTAGTTATGTGATCTTGATTCAATCATTCACCCTCCCAAACCTCATTGTTTGTAAAATGATGGGAATGGGCCAGATAAGGTCTAATACCCAATCTCTATGTAACCCTATCTTTTTCCTGAAGTAAAGTTACTATAAATGTATTGGGAAGTTGGAGTTTTTAAATGTGATAGGTGCCAGTCCTGGAGGAGTAGCCTTTGTATATGTGTAATTCCAATTTAAGCCATAATAATAAAAAGAGACTCTTCTGTGGGCTGGATTAGATAGCTCCTGGGGAGGAGAAGGAGAGGAAGCTTTTAGCTTGAAATCCCCTAGTTGAGAATATCTTTTGTTATAATCTGACTTGAAAAACAGTCCACGCTGAGTGTGGGAAGGAGGAAAGGGCACATTTTTATTATTATGATAAAAAATACATAACATAAAATTACCATCTTAACCATTTTAAGTGTACAGTTCATAGGATTAGGTATATTCACATTGTCGTGAAACAGATCTCCAAAATTTTTTCATCTCACAAACCTGAAACTCTATACCCATTAAGCAACAATTCTCCTTTCCTTCCTCTCCTCACCTGGTAGTCACCATTCTGCTTTCTCTTTCTGTGAATGTGACCTCTTTAGACACCTCATACAAAAGGAATCATTTAATATTTTGTCTTTTGTGATTGTTTCATTTCACTTAGCATAATGTTCTAAAGTTCCTCCAAATTGTAGCATATGACAGGATTTTCTTTTTTAGGCTGAATAATATTTCATTACATGTATGTACTATATTTTCTTTACCTATTCATCCACTGATGGACATTTAATGAATTCTACCTCTTGGCTATTGTGAATAGTACTTCTGTGAACAAGGGTGTGCAAATACCGCTTCAAGAACCCACTTTTGATTATTTGGGGTATATAATCTTCAGAAGTGAGATTGCTGAATCATATGATAATTCTACCTTATATTTTTTAAAGAATTGCAATGTTGTTCTTTATAGCATTTGGACCATTTTACAATCTTACCAACAGTTTATGAGAGTTCCAATTTTTCTACATCCTCACAAACCCTTTTTTTTACAGTAACCATTATAATGGGTGTAATATGATATCTCATTGTGGTTTTGATTTTAATTTCTGATTAGTGGCATGGAGCATCTTTTCATATGCTTATTGGCCATTTGCATATCATCTTTGGATAAATGTCTATTCAAGTCATTTTCCAATTTTCTTAAAAATCAGGGTTAATTGATTATTTTTATTGTTGTTGAGTTGTAGGGTCTCTATGTATTCTGGATATTAATCTCTTATTAGAGATATGATTTTTAAGTATTTTCTCCCATTTATAAGATTTCCTTTTTACTCTGTCAATTGTGTCCTTTGTTGCAAAAAGTTTTTTAAGTTTTATGTAGTCTCATTTGTCTATTTTTTCTTTTTTTGTCATATCTGATAAATGATTGCGAAGTCCATTGCTGTTGAGCTTTTCTCTAGGTTTTCTTTTAGGAATTTTATAGTTTGGGTTCTTATGTTTAGTGTTTACTCCGTTGCAAGTCCATTTTTGTATGTGGTACAAGATAACAGTGCAACTTCTTTTTTTTGCACGTGAATATCCAGTTTCTCAGCACCATTCTTTGAAGAGACTGTCCTTTCTCCATTGAACAGTCTTGGCACATTTGATCATATACATAAAGATTGATTCCTGTGTTTTGTATTCTATTTCATTGGTCTATATGTCTCTCTTTATGCCAGTTCTGTAGCCTTGTAATGTGTTTTCAAATCAGGATGTGTAAACTGTCCAACTTTGTTTCTTTTCAAAATGGAACTAATCAGTTTTGGCTAACCTGGGACCCTTGAAATTCCATATAAAGGTCACTGTTTTTAAAATCAGGAAAAAAATGTACAGTACTGTCTTACATAAGCATGAAAAGTTGGACTCATATGAGGTCTGTCCAGAAGGTATCCAGTCATGTAATAAGAAAAATAGAGACATTTATTGAAGAAGACACAAGATACAAGAAACATTGTACACAGGACAATGACGCCTCAGTCCCCTTCAAAGGCACCTTGGGACCTCACACAGTTCTCTCAATCACCATCAGCTGCCCAGGCATATTTTCCTGAATCTCATCAATGGTTTGAAATCCTTTCCCTTTCAAAGGTGATTTTAGTTTTGGGAAAAGTCAGAAGTCGCAATGCAGGGCTGCAGGGGGGCTGAACCAACTAGACAATTTGATATTTCACAAAAAGCTCTGCACGAAAACTGTGATGCATGAGTGGGTGCCTAATTGTGATGAAGCTGCCAATCATCGGTTGCCCATAGCTGTGGCCTTCTGAATCATCCAGATAGTTTCTGCGGAGGAATGTTCAAGCTTCATGCAAAATTTGATGCAGATTCATCGCTTTACTCAGTCTTTTGAACACAATGGCCACACAGTACACATGCTCACTCAGTGGCGTCTACCGCCCCTCCACTGACTAGTACAGTGAAGTTATCATTGTTCACGCAAGTGCATTCCGGTCCATTCTCCTTGGCTGCCAAGTTACATCAATGCCACACAGACTGTTACCATTATATTAACAATGGTTGGACTTTTTCTGGACAGACCTCATACTCCTCAGGTAGCATGCTCTTCCTTCCATCCCCCATCAACGAACACATCACAGGACTTGTCTGCCTGCTTGATTATGTTTCTTTCTTCTCCTGGGGCTTCAGCACAGTCCCTGGTTTATAGTGGGCAAGTAGTACAATTTTGAATGAATGAACGCAAGTAAGAATGAATAAATGAGAAACTTCAAAACCCAAAGGCTTCTGACATGGATGTTGAATTTCAACTCAAATAGCAAATCATAAAGAAAGAGGTTCTGGCTGACACCACCAACAGTATTACTTTTACACCACAGAAGAGCCACTGGACCAGCAGCCCCTCCTACTACAGTGTGGAGTTGGGAGAAACACAAGTATAGCAGGAGATCTTCAAGGACATAGCGTATTTCCAGCCAAGAATGCCATGAGGTGGAGGCCTGCCTCTATCCCCCAAAGCTTATATTCTGTCAATCCTGCTGGACTCTTTAAATTAATGTAGCTTGGTGGGTTGGGTGAGTGAGCCAAGGTAGAAAGCTAGCCCACTTCTTTCCCAAGACTTTGTTCATATAATTCCACTTATCACAGGTTCTTATAACCTCTCTAAAAATCCAAATTCCTTACCTACATTTCTCAGTTTGACTCTGTGCTTGTTATTTACCTGTCATCTTTCAGCCCACACCTGCTTTTTTCTCCATTCTGCCCTATCATTCTAAACCTGAGGGTCTGCACACTACTTTTCCCAGGATTCCTGACAGCTGGCTTCCTGTTGTTTCTGACAGTAGAAGTCACTAGCAGCACATAGAGAGGAAGAAGAGGGAGAAGTCATTCTCCCTGCTCCCTCCCTGCTTCTAGCACTTTATCTGGAAGTAGCTGCATCCCTCTGGCAATCCCTGCTTTCTCCATAGTAGCAGCATCAGCCATGGTCTGGCAAAGCCACATAGCCCTTCTTCTGTGCATATCTGGGCCCTGGTTACACCATCTTCATCCTTTTGTCCCTAGCTCTAGTGCTCTAGCAATTACAGCTGCTTCTTCAAAGAGGTATTTAAATTGTGAATTGCTAACCATCCCCATTATTCTCCCTCCATCCCCACATAACCAATTCCCTCTGTATGAAATATCTAGGTAGGTTTCTCTTTTTTTGATTTGGACTCTGATTAATGCAGATCCCAATATATCTTTCCAGTCTTATCTCCTGCTTACCACTAACATCAGACACTCTCTCCCACCCTGACTCACATAACCTATACTCTCTCTGGCCATCCTCAAATTGCTCCCTCTTTGCCTAAGTCCTATGCTACTTCTCAAAAAAGACCATCAGAAACAACTTTGATCAAGCAAAGCTAACTTTATTAAACTTACTACAAGAAGACAAAACACCACCTTGCTTAGTAATACCTCAGAGGGGATGTCAGGGAAGAAGCAATCTAGGCTTGTAGGGCTTGGACTAGATGATTTTAAGAAAGGTCTTGTAAGACAGGGAACTTGCTGGGATTGGGTAGAGTTTATAACATAAAAGCTTTGAATACCAATTCACAGTGACATAAAGGCCTTAAGTGACTACATCAGTTGGTTCACAGTGTTATCTTCCAGAAACAAGTATTTTCTCAAGCAGGTAGCTAAGTTATTCCACCATATCTTAGTATTGTTTGAGATAGGAGCAGGGAAGTATACATAGTTCATGTTTTGTTTAACACACACAGAGAAATTACATTGATTTCAGTTCTTACTAAACTACTTTTCTATCTCTGTGTCTTTATTTACAAGGTTTTTAACTTTTAGAATATATTTTATCCTTCACTGCACATTTATTCATTCATTCAATATTCATTTATTTAGCACTTACTATATGGCAGGCACGATTCTAGCTACTGTGGCACCGAGCATTGAAGAAGCAAGATGAGGTCCTTGCCTTCATAGAGCTTTCATGTTAGTAGGAGAAAGAGACAATAAAGAAGTAATGTAATTTCAGGCAATAATAAATCCAATGAAGAAAAGTAAAGTAATAGAGAGATTATGGCTATGAAAGGGGTAGGGCTCTATTTTTGATAATGTGTTGAAATCCTGCTCATCCTTTTAACACCAACTAAGTTACTACCTTTTCAATAAGTCATTGTCAACTGCTACATATATTGAGATGATATTTTGAAATATTGACTCAAGTTTCTTTCTTCTTAGTAATTCCTTTTTATTCTCTGGAACTTCCACTTAAATCTCTACCTTTAGACTAAACTTATTGTCCCAGCAAGAACAAAGAGTCAAAATCTTGGCTTTGAGTTCTAATACATCAAAAACAAAATCCAGAGGATTCATATGATATAGTTTAAACCATAAATCAAGAGACAGGAAAGATACAAGATCACAGAGAGGATATAAGAATACTTTCTGGACTAGGGATGTGGGAGTGGGAAGAAGAAAGTGAGAAGAAAGAGGGAAGAAATGAGCTTAGAAGTAAGAAAGGGTTCTGGTCCCTTTTCCTTTTTAGGATCAGTCCTACAGTCTGTGTCACCAGCCACAGATAAGTTTGGAAAGATCCAAAGTAGAGGGCTTCTACCTCACCTCCCTAAGGAGGAGCACCCCCAAACAGCATACAAGAGAGCAGCAATGCCTAGGGAGTGGGCCTGGGTATTCTCAGAGACTCCCGGTACTCCTGAGTGGTATGGGCTGGCAGCCAGATGTCCATGCTCCAAGAAGCAGAGAGGACTAGAGCAGGAAAGAGGCTTTATAAATACCACATGTACACTGGGTGGACAGACAATATATGGATCATGCAAGTTGAGGGAACATGGTGGGACCGCATACACGAGCAACAGATGCAATAAAAAGGACAACATTCAAAGGTCAGACAAGAAATCTAAACCTTAGGGGAGTCCAAGAAATATCACGTGACCCCAGATTCTCCTTCCCCAATATGATGGGCGTTAGTTTGCTAGGGCTGCCATAACAAAGTATCATAAACTGAGTGGTTTTGAACAAGAGAAGTGTACTGTCTCACAGTTTGGGATGTTAGAAGTCTAAGGTCAAGAGGTTGGCAGGGGTGGTTCTTTCTGAGAGTTGTGGAGGAGACTCTGGTCCATGTCTCTCCTTTACCTTCTGGTGATTTGCTGGCAATCCTGGGCATCCCTTGGCTTGCAGAAGTATCTCCTCCTGATCTCTGCATTCATCCTCACATGGTGTTCTCTCTGAGTGCATGTCTGTTTCTACATCCAAATGCCCCCCTTTTATAAGAACACCAGTCCCATTGGGGTAAGGCCCACCCTAATGACCTTATTTAACTCTATTATCCCTGTAAAGGACCTAACACTACACCAGGTCACATTTTGAGGTGTTGAGTAGTAGGGCTTACGAATTTAGGGAGGATATCATTCAAGTCATAACACCATTTACATAAAGCCTGTGAGAGGATGGAAATAGAATCAATCTGAATTTGACTGAAGATTTTGCCGAGAGATGGAGTTAAAATTGGCAGAACTGACTTACCTTGTATGTCAAACAGGCTTTAGCCTCGGCCCCCTGATGCCCACCTCCTGACATTCATACCTTTGTGTAGCGTCCATCTCTTGAGTGTAGGTGGGACCATTGACTTGCTTCTAACCACAGAATGTGGCAAAGGCAATGAAGGTCACTCTCGTGATTATGTTATTTATACTGTAAGACTCTATCTTGCTGGTAGACTCACTCTTCCTCCTTTGCTGACTGAAGAAGCAAGCTGCCACATTTTAAGAAAGGTTATGGAGAGGGTCATGTGGCAAGAAACTGTGGGTGAGTTCTATGAGCTGAGAATGACAACCAGCAACAAACTTGGGTTCTCAGACTTCACAACCAGAAGAAAAGAAATCCTGCCAGAGTAAGCTTGGAAGCGAATCCATCACCAATTGAGTCACCAGATGAGGACCAAGCCCTGGCCCAGGTTTTGACTGCAGCCCGTCCAAGGACTCAGCTAAGCTGTGCCCAGACTTCTGACCCACAGAGACTGTGAGATATAGGGGCATAGTGTTTTAAGCTGCTAAATTTGTGTTAATTGTTAACATAGCAATCAAAAGCACACACCTTGAATTGGTAATATTGAGAGTTTTATCATCAGGTGAAAGAATTTGTGGGGCAGGAGGGAGGAAAGACTAAGGACATAGTTATTTTCAGTAAGAAAAAATAAAGAGAATTTGCTCCTGTGAGTACTTAATGACAATCATAGTTGCTCTACCACACATCAAATTAATTTCTTCCTTCTCTGTTTCTATTACTCTCTCCCACCAGTTTCAACATAGGCTCAGGCATTTAATAGTTTATTGTTCCTGGGTTTAATTACTCAAGAAAAGTCTCCAAGTTTTGTAGTTGGTAATCTTTCTCTGATGTGAATTTCAATTATGAGTGCTTTGAAGATGGTGTAAGACCAAAATAGCTTATTGGTAAGTAAGCCTAGCAAAGTGATGGGCCCTAAATTTCTCTACAGGAGGAGCGTAGGGGCTGCAATCTATTGGAGGGCTACCCCAGCCAACATTGCATTAACTTTGACTCAGAAAAACAGCAACATTTTCTAAATATGCATTTATTTACTCTTTCAATGAGAATGAGAAAATGTCCATTGTCCATACCAAAAATAAAAATAAAAAATCCTATTATTGTTATTAACTCAGCATTTTGGGAGGGGGCATTTAGAAAGAGGAGAGCATTTCCTCCTTGCTGCTGCTGCTGCCTGGAGACCACCCAGAATCCAGAGCTCAAGGCGGCTTTGTTGTTCTCCTCTCATTATCAAGTATACTGTAACTCTAGTAACGTTACAAAAACACTCTTTGTGAGAAGAAAGCCAACTGATAGTACCAGTGATGACAATAAAGAGAAACTAAAGAAATCTAAGTAAAGGTATTTGCATTTTAAGGGTTAGCACCTGTTTTAGGATATGTCCCCTGTGAATGTCAAGAATCTACTCTAAATTGTACCAATTGTAGGAAATTTGGCAAGGAAATACACTAAAGGGAAGGGGTACACCCATAATCCTATCATCCCTAAATAACACAAGTAACAGTTTGCAATGTGTATTTCCAGTCCTTTTTCTATGTGTTTTAAATATAATCGAGATGATGCCATTCTATTTTCTTTCTCTGACATACGAAGGGTAAGTTTTCATATCAATAAAAACACTTATGACAAATATGTTTTTAAAAATTCAGTCTATTTAATTATATTAAAATAAAGTAATTTGCAACATAATTTATTTAATAATCTCCTAAATAGTTACTTTTTTCCAGTTTCACTACTATTATAAATAATACTGTAATTAACATTTTATAAATAAATTTTAAGTAAAATTTTACATTCTTAGGGATATGTGAATGTATGGATATATGAATACATACATGTGCATATATATGTATGCAAGTATGTATATACAGAGTGGGACAAAGTAGGTTTGCAGTTGATCATATGAAAAATAATATAATAATTAATAAATAATAATACAAGAAAGACTGTTTTGTGTACTCAAAGCCAGAAACCTACTTTTGCCCCAACCTGTATATATAAACTAGAAGTAGAACTATTGAATCAAAAGGTTGTGAACACTTTTAAAATCTGTTAATTCATATTACAAAATGCTTTCCAGAAAGGCTGGTCTAATTTGTGTCCTTACCAGCTGTGTGAGACATGTCACTGCAGCCTTGCTAGTAACACTGTATATTATCATAATTAATAATCTGATTTTAGTGATGATATGAGAAGAGTGCATTCATTTTGATCCAAATCTGATTTGCCAAGTTTAAAAAATTATTTGTTGAATAAACTTCCCTTTTACCACTGACTTACTTGATATCCTTCTTTGTTAAATGATTATATATGATGAAGTCTTGTTCTGGACTCTTTCTGTGCCAGTCATCAAATTTTTGCACCTGTGACACACATACTGACTTACTATAATTTTATAATATGTTTTACTATCTGGAAGAGCAAGTGTATTGTCATTTAGTCTCTTCTGAATAGTTCTCAGCTAATTTCACTTCTTTATTGTTGCTGTTGTTGTTGTTTAGAGCTTTTTATTATATTATTTGTGAGTATATCAGCATGACCCCTGGCTGGTTTGGCTCAGTGGATTGAGCGTCGGCCTGCGAGCTAAGTGTCACTGGTTCGATCTTCCAGTCAGGGCACATCAGAGAAGGAAAACTCTGACTCCAAAAAACCTCCGCTGCCTGCGGCATACCTCTTCAGGGGAAAGGCTAAGGGAGTAAACCCCAACAGAAAATCCGGAGCCGGAGTCCCTAAGGCGGTTTGACGTTGTAGTCAACACCGGCAACTCCTGCGGCGCACCTGAAGCCAAGCTGTATTGACTCCGTCTTTCCCTTGGACCCTTCAGCTGCGAAGAGAGGGGGGGTCTGCTGCATGGGCAACAGCAGACCCTCCATATCACCCTGCCCAGGCTCTGTAGCTTCAGCTTCACTGGAGAGGACACTCCAGCGTCATCACAAGATGTCGATTCAACACGGGAGGAGACAGATACCGTGTCACTCCCGAGTTGGACTGCACAGCCATTCTCGGCGGTGCAGATAGACTCTTAAGAAGCTACACCATCGTCTCTCGAGACGGACGGCTGCCGACGACGATATCAGCATGGTTTGAATTTGTAATCATCTATGGATTATTTCTAAACATTTTTTGTCACACTCAGAGTGATATCACCAGTGAGTTGAGCACCACAATTATTTGAGCCAGTCCAATTCCACCAGAGGAACAGGCTGTGGAAAAGTTTCAAAGTAGAGAAAAAGGAGCATTATCCTCTGTTACCCAGAAAAAGTCACATAGAGAAAAAGTGACTGAAACTACTTCTCTGAGTAGCAGACCTGAAGATGTAAAACCTGACTGTAGATTTAGTAAAGACCTTTCCTCCAAAAGTGGAGATCTGCTGGAAACCTCTGCAGCAGGTTTGACTACAAATTCCAGTGAATTGGATCAGATTGGCCTGAGTGATCTGACCGAGTCAGGTCTCAGGCACCTGGTTGTGTTGGCAATGCCACACGTCCCTGTGCCACTCCAGGTATCATCCAGTCCTGAGATTTTCAGATGTATTTTCAGTGTTGCTTCTTGGCCATTTACAGCAGATGCTGAGGCAGTAGTCCAAGCAGAAGCCTTGGCAAGCAGAGTCATTCTCACTATTATTGCTGAGACCCCTGTGATTGAGGTAATTATTTGTAAGTGGGTCTTTGTCATACCTGGCATCTTAATGAAGGCTGTTTAACCTTTCTGGCTGATTATTTCTTCTTTATTTCTTTGCTGAACTTCTCTGTAGTTTCGATTTTCTGATTTGTTTGTTTTTTTTAGTTTTGAAGTGGTTATAATTCCTTCTTAGTTGTGAGGAGACACAGCGTGTGTATTTATTTACGCCTCCATCTTGACTGGAAGTCTAATTTTACTTCTTGAGAATACTTTTGGTTTTAGCCTCTGCTATGGTACCAACAATATTTTACCTTTAATTATGGCTACATATTAATCTCCCTGAAGAAATGGAAAGCTCCTTGAAGTTGGATATTTGTAAATATTCTTCTTTTTTTCACATTCCCCTTTCCATACCACAACTATTTACTCATAAAATACAGTGAAAGACTCCCAAGAGCAATCAATTAGTTTTTGTCAGAACGCACTTCAAACCTTCTCCTCCTTTTTGAGTATCCTGGAATCTTGAAGAAGTTCCTCTCTGTTCTCTCTCTCTCTCTCTCTCTCTCTCTCTCTCTCTCTCTCTCTCTCTCTCTCTCTCTCCCTCTCTCTCTCTCTCTCTCTCTCTCTCTCTCTCTCTCTCTCTCTCCCCCCCTCTCTTTCCTCGGTCACAGTTCTGTCACATCAGTCAGTCCCTTAAGCAGACAACATAAAGAACTGACAATCACTATCGAGGGTAATTTGTTCAGCACACCGCCCTGTACATATCCTGTCTACCCACAGGCACTCGTGAAAGATGAACTAATGGATCATTATCATTATACAGGAGAGAGGAAGACACAGCTTAATATTAATGAATTTTATCAGTAATTGCCCACACAAGAGACAAAATTATCATTTAAAAGAAGAGGAGTTACTAATTGGGCTCATTATTCCTTCAAGGGTGAAGGTTCCAGGGAGCAGGGATAATTACATATTGCCCTAAACTAAAACTAACTCTACGTATCATTGTGACTCTTGCTGTCTCTAAAATTAGCATGGAAGTTAACTAGGGATATTTTTAAACCAAACAAGTAGCCTCTTATGTGTTTAAAAAATAAATGTGGTCAAAGCAGTAATTCCTAAATCAACCTATGCTTGAGAAACACATGAGGACTAAAAACGCCTATTTCTTTATCTCATGCACAGTTTGACTCTGGAAGGCCAGGGCTTCAACCAGGAATCGGGGGTTTTATTTTTATTTTTTAATGCCCTAGGTGATCCTCATACAGCTTCTTAGGAATGACTTGGCTAAAACATGTTATTTGTGAGACTGAGGATCACTGCCATACATACATTCATTTTCTCCAGGACATAAATATTCTACAAAATTCTATGCAAGGCCATTAGGTGTTACAGGAGACCCAGAGAAGTTGATTCACAAGTAACTTGAGGCTCTTGTAGAAGTGATGACAAAAATACTATGTTGGGGTCACTTAGTGTCCCAGTATGCATAAATTGAACTTTTAAATCTTGGATCGGAAAGGCACGCCCAGGGTTGAGCTTTATGGGAGCAGGAGACGGAATTTCAGATTTAGGAATAAACAGAAGGATTCCAGTAGGTCCCATCCCTTCTTATTTCCTTCCACCCAGCCAGCCCTTGGCAAATTGCCTACCCTGTTGCCAGTATAACTGCCTAATATCTCATACTTAAAAAATTAATTCATTTGAGTCACTCCCTAATCAGTCTATTCGTTCAACATAATGGAGCCTCCGTAATTACTAGACAGGATGCTAATCTCTGGCAAGGGGAGATGAGAGATTGAGTCTCTGTCTTTGGGGAGTCTGGTGTGAGATGCGGACCTCGTTGCCTGTAGTACAGCATGGTGTTTGCTGTGAGAGAAGAGGCTCTGGAGCCCTGGAGTGAAGATTCAATGAAGAAACAAAAGTTGATCAGCCCTGTTGTTCAAGTCCTCAAAATTGCGACCATGTTGTCAGGAAGTCAACAGGGCTGTCGCTGCACCCCAAAATGACACGATTGGTTTGATTCTGTTGTTACTCGGGTCAGAGGGTCCAACGGTAAGTGGGTCAGAATCCCAGCTGTTGGCTCTTTTTTATCTTCCTGTTCTCTAATCGCTGCCTGGCTACAACTCCCAGGCCAAAGCCCTCTGACCAGGCGAATGGCTGGGGGCTCCTGGGATAGGCCAATTATGTTTTTATGAGGGAACCCAGCTGCATGAATTCAGGAGCTGGACTTGAAGAACGAAGTGGGAGTAAGTGCAGCATCAGCAGGAAGAAGCCTGAGAGGAGACGCACAGGGGCAGAGGGTTAATAAAAACAGTCAAATGACAGCAGGTCACCAGAGTGGTGGTGTGACAGGAAGGGTGAGATCACCAAGTCATCAGTGACACCACTGATCATTATAAAGGAATGCTTGTCTGGTGCCAGCCCGCCCCAAATTGTTTTGAAGCCTTCTCTATTAGCCATTTTCTACGTTTCTGACCTTTCAAAGGTACACAAAAACTGGGTGCTAATCAAATTCATTGTCTCCTCCAAGAATGTACCCATATGTCATTCTGCAGTAATACAACCCTGGGACATCCACCTCAGACCATACTCTGTTTTTCTTGGGCGTCCCTATCTGCATAAACATTCTGAGCTGCCTTTTTATCTGACCTACATGGCGTATAATAATTTCCTATGATTAGCCCTGTATTCGTTTTATCTTTTATTTCCATCCAAATATATTTTGTCCCACTGCCAACTTATTTATTATGTGACATTCTTTCTCCCTTCAGACACAATATCCTCCTTGACCCTTGTTGGCATAATTCCCCCTAGCCTGTTGTGTCTATGTCTTATATAAACTTTCCATCTCCAAATTATTCCAAGTCTGTTTCTGGTTTTAGCCTCTCCTCAGTAATCCTCGTTACATAATGTGTCTATTATATCTCTTGGTATTTGTTTTCTTTCAGTTCACTTCTTACCATGCATATGAAAGTCATTTGTAAGGGAAGCTGTTTAGAATTTGCTTTTATTTTTTCTTTGGTTTCTTTTAGGGTTCTGCCTCCATTCTTTGAGTTCTTTTCATCTCTGACCCTCCTCCCTCTGTCAAGCCCCCTCGACTTCCCCATAACATGCTAGTTTATACCTTCCTCCCAGATGCATGCAATTTTTACCATTGTGGCTTTGTGTACTGCTGTGTGGTTTTGCAGAAAGGGTTGGATGTCCTTTCATGTAACTTTCCAGTCTCCACCATTCATTTGTTTAGCAGGAACTCCGTTCAAAATCAGTTATATCCCAATCATTAGCATGTGCCTAGAGCCTGAAGGAAGTCTGATAGAGGCTTTAAAAAAGTCATAAACTCACTCTATGTTTTCATGAGACTTTAGCTGTCTATAAAAAGTCCAGAACAACCAGTTAAAATGAAAATATTTTAACTCACTGCCTATTTGGTCTACAGGGAGTTTTGAACTTTTTTTTTTCCTCATTAAATCCTTAACTCTATTTCCCCACTTCCTCACCTAAATGTCCTTTGTGGTGGTACTGTTTTTTTCAGTGTGTAAGTGTATGTGAGAGTTTACATTACCTACACACTCCCTTCACATTTACAGAAAGCCATCAGATATGATGCCACAGATATACCTGTACTTCCCATACCAATTAATATAGCCAACAGGGGTGAGGGGTCATGGTAAGGGAGCAAGATAAAGCAGTGAGCATGTATAACTGGAAGTCTAGTGATCACTCTTAAATATCTTCAACAGGTGTGAATTTCCTTAGGGAAGAACTATGTCTTTAGTCGTCTTTATCACTCAGCCTGCTTGGGCCTTAGTTTCCTCATTTGAAAATTGGGACAATATTAACAATACCTACTCAAAGGGACACTTGTGAAGATTATTGAAATACTGTCTAGGAAAAGTCATTCTATTAATGATGATCAAAATAAAAATAAGATGTGATTATAGAAAGTCACCTGGGTATCAGTAAGTTTTTGTGCCAGGGAGTTAGTAAGTAATTCAATAACCTTGAAAAGTTTTCCTATGGGAGTAATTTAATGCCTAGGAGAATATAGATGAGCATAAATTAACACATATCGTTGTTTAAAGTACCTGAGGGCAAAGTTCTTCAAGCTGAGATTCAGTCCTGAGAGCAATGTGGTTTCAAGATTACAGGGAACAGAAACCACAAAAAGAGACTCTGATTTGGACCTTCTACTGTTTAGACTCAGAGCACAAATTCAGTCAACAAAATTTCCAAAGTGTGCTATTAAAATCCTTACATTTGGAGGGAAAGCAATGTTTAAATTAGGAGCACAGATTCTGGAGTCCTGCTGCTTCTGTGAAAATAACAGCAAAAGTACTTACTGGCTCTGTGACCTTAGGCAGGTTACTTAACCTTCCTGAGTCTCCATCTTCTCAATTATAAAATAAAGAAAATAACTGTACCTTCCAAATAGAGCAAGCAGTTGTGTAGATTTTTTTAAAATTATTTATTTATTTGTTTGTTTGTTTATTTATTTATTTACTTATTCTTAGAGAGAGGGGAAAGGAAAAAGAGAGGGAGAGAAACATCACTGTGTGGTTGCCTCTCACTTGCACCCCCAACTGGGGACCTGACGTGCAACCTAGTCATGTGCCCTGACTGGGAATCGAAGCAGTGACACTTGGCTCGCAGGCCTATGCTCAATCCACTGAGCCACAGCAGCCAGGGCCTAGATTTTTTTTAATGGATGAAAAACCCTTATCACTGTGCTTGAGTAAGTAAACACTCAATAGAAGGTTGTTATTATTATTATTTTAGGAAGCTGATGTCCCAAGAGAATTTCATTTGCCTGACATCTCACAAATGTACACTACAAAGAATGAAGTCAAGGTTTACTCAGTTGTTGTCAACTATTTAGTTTTTCTACCACACCACTAGGGTCTCTATATTTATTCTTTGTCCTCACCTTCTTCTATTAACATTTTATGGCCTCTAGTAATCTGTATTATTATGTAGATTATTCACACAAAGAAGAATCCTTATTACTTTAGACCAGTGGTTCTCAACCTTCCTAATGCCACGCCCTTTAATACAGTTCCTCATGTTGTGGTGACCCCCAACCATAAAATTATTTTTGTTGCTACTTCATAACTGTAATTTTGCTACTGTTATGAATCGTAATGTAAATATCTGATATCCTCTTCAAAGTAGGCACCATGGGACCTTACACAGTTCTTCCAATCGCCATTGCTACCCCATCATATTTTCCTGATATGCAGGATGTATTTTCATTGTTACAAACTGAACATAATTAAAGCATAGTGATTAATCACAAAAACAATATATAATTATATATGTGTTTTCCGATGGTCTTAGGCGATCCCTGTGAAAGTGTCGTTCGACCCCCAAAGGGGTTGCAACCCACAGGTTGAGAACCACTGCTTTAGGCAGACCTTTGGTCATGAGTAAAAGGCCATTGATTTGGGTAGACAAGTTTGACATATTTCTAGTTGACTGTCACGTGTTCTCTTACCTTTCAGATGATAAGCTCATTGAGGCAGAGTACATGTCTTATTTATATGTGCAGATCCCAACTTCTAAGGGTTGCCTGTGTCTCCAAAATATACTAAAAAGAAACTCAGCAATATTAGTAATTATATATTACAAATTATTTTTAGCATTTTTATTACATACATTTTCTCTTTTATTTACTACAGCCCATTCAATAGAGCACTCTAATACTCAAAAAAGGTATAACTGCCTTGCAGGAACATAAACCCGGGGTGGCTGATGTCAAATCTTCATTATCAGAAGAAAAGATGGGAGTGGGAAATTCACACACTATACCTATTCAGACACAATTTAATGTGGTTAAAAATCCATTTCTACTAGAACACACACACATTTTATGAGAGAACAAATTTCACATTGCTCAATTGTCTCAAGCATAGGCGAGCCCATTTGTTGACAAAAAATTAACTGTTTCTTCACCAATACCAACTATGCATTTCTTTTTTTCAAATAATGGGTTCTGAGTGATTTTGCAGCACAAGAGACGAGCTCAGTTTCAGTTTAGAGTTTGACTGGCAGTAGATTAGTGTGTGTTTAATTCAAACCATAGCACCCTTTAATTGTAGAAGAATCAAAGTTATCTTTTATGTGACATTCTTTCTCTCTTCAAATACCATGTCTATTTTGATCCATTTTGGCTGCATGTTGGGGTTAGATTTAGAAATTATCAAAAACACTTTTTACAAGCTTATTATAAACTGCTACTCTAAGAGAATCAGCTGAGTAAATTAATGTACTCAACACAAGGAAATATTCCATGATTATTAGAATATTTGAAAACAAAGACCCTGAGAGCTATGGAAAAAAGAGAAAAGGAAGCAAAGCATAGTAAATTCATTGAAGGCTTATTTACATCTGAAATTATTATTAATATGTTTATCTTGTGAACCATGATTAACTTTTTCAGCAGACATATTTTATAACTTCATGCAATTATATAAAGCATTTCTCAACATCTTGAAGTCATTCAGGAGTGATGAGGTGATCAACAGAAAAATAGCCCTGATTGGTGTAGCTCAGTGCCCAGGTTGGGCTCCTCCTGCAGACTGAAAAGTCACCAGTTTGATTCCCAGTCAGGACACATGCCTGGGTTGTAGGCCAGGTCCCCAGTCAGGGGCATGTGAGAGGTAACAATCAGATTGATGCTTCACACATCAATGTTTCTCTCCCTCTCTTTCTCCCTCCCTTCCCTTCTTTATAAAAATAAATAAAATATTTTTCTAAAAAAGAAAAATAACCTGTCAAGAGAAAGTCCTTATCATTTTACATTGAATATCAAGAAAATCAATGGAGAGGCTTTGTTACTTATGACAAAGTTAAAACACACTCAATTTTAATCTTACTTTAGAGCTCTACCTTGATCTGACTGGTAACATTTGAGTTGTTTTGTTTAGTACAGTGGATATTAAATATTATATATTCTTCAGGTTTCTTATCAGCACAGAGAAGGTAATTTATAGTATAGCACCTTTATAAATAAGTATTTTCTAAAGAAGTGATTTGAAATAGAGCTTTCCTTTAGTTAGAGCCGAGTTTCTTCTTAAAAAGAGACATTATATTTCTGATTTAATATTTTCTTTCCAAAGCAGGGGCTTATATTATTCTATTTTTACTATCTTAATATGACCCAGGGACATTAATGGGTTAGGCAAGTCCACCAGGACCTTATCTTTCAGGGAATGCACTATCCTTGAGGAATTGAGCCAAAGGACACTGAAATGAGATACATCTCTGGCAACATAAAGCAGGCCCTAGTACAGAATAATTAATTCAATTCCAGAAAAAAAGGAGACCTTAGATCCCACAGAAAGGCTGTAATCTGTGTCTACTAAATCCAGTACTCTAATTCTGCAGAGTCCTTAGGCCTCAGCAAAGTGGATGAAATATAACACCTAGTCCTTAAATCATAACACAAAGAACTAAAAGCAAACTGACACCAGAGAAGATGGAAAGGGAGACACAGAATGTATGGAAAGAAAGGGCATGCTGTCACTAAAAAAAGATGAAAGGAAGAAGCAAAGACAGTATCATGCAAAAGAAGAAATATATATAGCATTCATGAAAGAACATAACCCAAACAATGTAAATATAGATCCTACTTGTGCTTTGTGCCAGGAAATGATTTAATAAAGCTATAAATTCAATAAAGGAAAAGAAGCTTGATGTCAATATCGTCGTCGTCGTCGGCAGCCGTCCGTCTCGAGAGACGATGGTGTAGCTTCTTAAAGAGTCTATCTGCACCGCCGAGAATGGTTGTGCAGTCCGACTCGGGAGTGACATGGTATCTGTCTCCTCCCGTGTTGAATCGACATCTTGCGATGACGCTGGAGTGTCCTCTCCAGTGGAGCTGAAGCTACAGAGCCTGGGCAGGGTGATATGGAGGGTCTGCTGTTGCCCATGCAGCAGACCCCCCCTCTCTTCGCAGCTGAAGGATCCAAGGGAAAGACGGAGTCAATACAGCTTGGCTTCAGGTGCGCCGCAGGAGTTGCCGGTGTTGACTACAACGTCAAACCGCCTTAGGGACTCCGGCTCCGGATTTTCTGTCGGGGTTTACTCCCTTAGCCTTTCCCCTGAAGAGGTATGCCGCAAGGCAGCGGAGGTTTTTTGGAATCAGAGTTTTCCTTCTCTGATGTCAATATAAGAAAATAAGAAAAGGTGAATGAAAAAAATTCAAAGCTAAGTGAACAGATTAAGAAACCAAAACACAGACGTAAAGACCCAACAATAAAAACAGTAAAAAGAAAATTTATGTAATATTTAAAAGCTTTAGATAATCAACATGACTACAAAATACAAAGAGATTATGGCAACCAGAAGATATTAGATTTAGGAAATAATGAGGATCCAACCTAAAAACAATTGGAATCATAACGTTAGAACCAATCAAACAAAACATTATAAATATTTTGGGATAATGCAAGAAGTGTTTCTAAATTTACAGATTAAATCCCAAGGAACTGATATGAGCAAGTTATATAAAAGTATTTCTGGTGATATCATTAATATTCTAGAATTCTCTAGACCCCTCCAAAAAAATCAAGTCCATAAGTGAGAAAAAAGAAATCAAGCTATTATCATCCTCATTTACTGTTAAAAACATTGAATGCCAGAAGTCAGTGGAACAATGTTTCTAATGTTCTGAAAAAAAGAAAAAATGTTATACCCAGTCAAAAGATGCTTCAAAGATAAAAACAAGTTACACATGCTCTAAACCATGGAAGTCTTAAGAAAATACTGCACATTATTTAACAATCCACCAAATGGAAGGAGCCACAGTAAAAGGAGCACCTATGATCATTTCAGCCATTGAAATATAGAACTGTTGAAACAACCTCAAGGATTATGACTAATAATTAAGTAAATAAATGTGTAAATTCTGACCAAATTAAAATAAGTCTATAGATGGGGAAGGAGCGATAGGAAGAATTATAAGAAAGCTCATTTCCTCATCTTTCTTAACAAGTAGTCAATCCATCGTGTCTAAAATTGTAACATGAAGGTAAAAACAATAAACAACTCTTACCTCTAGTGGTTATTTCTTTCTTATCCAACCATTCATCCATCCACCAATGTATCACCCATTCTCTTACATATATGCCTACAGATATATCTCAAATAATGGTTTTAACAAAATGTTAACATTACTAATTTCGGGTTGATGAGATTTGGGGTGATTTACAGCTTTCCTCTTTTATTCTTCTGTATTTCTTGAATTCAAAAAGTGATAATCATCACAATAGTGGCTTAAAATTGATGAGGTCCTCTCATCAAAAAATAGAACCAATCTCCTACTTGTATCTGAGCTGAACTCATGGCTGGCACTGACCAATGGGACTCAACAGAAGGACTATATTTAGATTTCTATGCTCACCCTCTTGGAACCCTGAGACAATTACCCTGTGAAGAAACCCTGAATGAATGACCCCCAGATGAAATAGTCCCACAAATCTCAGTTGTTCCAACAATCCTAAAGGCTCTAGAAATGTGAGTGATGCTCCGTTAGACCAACTCACCCCAGCTGCATTTCCAGATGACTACAGCTGAATGAGTGAGCCCAGGCAGGTCTACCACAGACCTCCTCTGGTTAACTACTAGAATACCCTAGTAAATCACAGATTTAGCAACCATAATAAATTGTTTGTGTTTTCAGCTACTAAGTTTTGGAGTTATTTCTTATATACCAATAGATAAATGATTTACTCACATTTTAAAAAAGATTAAGTTCAGTATATGGAATCTAAATAAGATGCTGAATTCCCCATCCTGTGTAAGAGGGGAACTTCTTCTTAACCTGATTTTTTTCCAATGGGTTCCTGATTTTCCTGTCAATGCATGCGATAGCTGTATTTCACACTATTACCTGCTGCTGCCATTCTCCATTACTGCTTTTGTCATACCTCACCATCCCACTTCACCCCACACTATGCATGACTCTAATGCTCAGATGTGCCAAAACACCACTGACACAGTTTGTGTATGTCCCAGGTTTTTATTAAATGTAAAAGATGAGGTAGTATAAATACTGTGCCATAAGTTACTCTAAAATTTAGTTACTATAAAATACTGTGCAATAGTTACTCTAAAACAAACAGTAAACACATATTAGTTCACGGAATTTCTGTAGGTCAGGCCTTTGGAAGTGGCTTAACTGGGTGGTTCTGGCTTGAGCTCTCTCATGCATCAAGATGTTGACTGGGACTGAAATTGTGTGGAAGCTTGACGGGGGCTAGAGGATCTGCCTCTGCATGGCTCGCTCTCGTGGCTTTGGGTAGGATCCCTCTTTAGAGCTGCTTCAGGGGCCTCATGACATGGAAACTCACTTTCCCCAGAATGAGCAATGATCCAGGAGAGTAAGAAGGAAGTTTCAATGCCTTTTGTGGCCTAACCTTAGAAGTCTGTAATTCCTGGATAGTCTATTAGTTACAAAGTCAGCCCTATTCAGTGCAGGAGGGGACTACCCAAGGGCACAAATACCAGGAACTGGGGATCACTGGGGACTATCTAGCATAGACATTTTAAGGTAAAAGTGATTCATACCATCTGGAATCATGTCATTAGTACACCAAACCACTAAAAATATCAACAAAATTCCCCAGTCGTCATGGAGAGTTATACAGATTGTTGGCCATGCCAGAGAAATCTGAGTCCTGCACTCTGATGCTCTATTCAGTTGAAAGAATGTCTTTTTCTGGATTTCACACTAATTTACTTGAAATCCTGAAATATATCTTTGGCACTGAAGAAAATGACAGAGGTAGAGCTTAAACATTGATAATATTTTAAACAATATTATGCCAATTTTATAACCCCAAAGTGAGATGAGACTTTTGAGAAAACCCTGGAGAACTATTAATAATAGAGTTTTAGTATTTGTTGCAAATCAGCAACTTATTAAATTGCAAAAACTGATCTCTTCCAAACTTAACAACTCATCACAATGCCTAAATTGTGGTTCTTTTGGTTCTTAGTTTGTACCACACAGGAATTTTTAAATGATCTGAGATAATTTTGGTTTCTAAACTCCCTAGTGTAGTTCTGGGATAGCATGTTCTAAGAAGTGATAGGAGATGAACTCACAGGAAAATTTCATAGGTTGTCTTGTAATTAGATGTCCAAGTGGAAAGTCCTTGAAATGTGAATTTATGGCTACCAATGCCTTTCTAGGCTACTGCATTAATATTCTTTGTATTTGTCTCAGCAAACAAAAAGTGTTTGCAACATATAATGGTCTAATGTAACCAAATCAGTTTCTCAAACATTTCTAGAACTACTTACTCATATATTCACTCTGTTCTTGTTTCATCTAAAAGAGCTATTACTGAGTCATTAAACTAGCTTTATGAAAGAACTGTGTGGCCTTGGAGTCACCCCCATGAAGACATTTTCTCAGATTGTCAGGCGGTTGTAGCCTTTTAAGTGAGTGCTAGATTTTAAACATAAGCTTCTATTTCTCAAAACTGATACCTCCTCACTTATGGTCCCAGAGCTATACTTATATGCAAGAACAGTAATATGACTGTCACGGACCACAAACTTCCTATACTTTCTATATCTCAATGTGATTTATGTTTTTGAATCAAATATTAATTTCTCAGTTGAATTCAGTGTTATGTTCTTCTGTTTTATCCCTTTCTTTCACATTTGTCTGGTTGCTCTGATATTGGAAGGCATCTGGTCCATAGTCATCCTCTGTCTTCTGCTGATGTCTGATGAGGTGCATCTCTCCCCATCACTTTTTGGTCCTTGGATTTTATGTCCACCTGCATCTGTTAAGATTACCTTTGTCTTACCATGCCCTCCAACTGATTGTTGCATGTAACCCTCCCAGTCTTTTGAGTCTGCTGGTCTCTCTTAGATGCACACCCCTTTCATAGACCTGGAGCTGACTTCCTGCTTCACCTTGTGTGCTTAAGATTTTAGATTCATCCACAGAATTGCTTCACTTGGCCACTGCTACTCTAGCACTTAGCTTCATGATGAATACAGTTTTGTCTAAAAGGCTTGACTCTTTCAAACCACATGAGCGGAGGTGAAGATTAGGTCCCCTGCTTTTGAGCTACTACCAAATATGTCTGGGTTGCCACTGGCCCAGAACAGGAGAGGAGCATAAAATCCCTTCTCTGAGATAGTTTCTGATGTCTAGCTCTTGTTTATTCAATGTACTGCCTCCTGCACATTTATTTTATCTTAAAGATAATTATTATCTTTTAAAATCATTATGCGTGCCTTTATTTATGATATTAAATCAATGCACTAATTCTTACAGCATTTTCTCTGAATTTTCAAAGCCTGCCATTGGGTATGTAGAAATTTTTTCTCTTTCAGGAATCTCAGATCTTACAAATCAAAAAAAGTTATTTGACTCTTATTTATTTTATTTTTTAAATTATATTTTATTGATTATGCTATTATACTTGTCTTGATTTTTATCCCTCCCCCCCCCCAGCACTCCCCACTCCCTCAGGCAATCTTCCCACCATCGTTCATGTCTGTGAGTCACGCATGTAAGTTCTTTAGCTGCTTCATTTCCTATGCTGTTCTTGCATCCCCATGGCTATTCTGTAACTATCTATTTGTGCTTCTTAATCCCCTCACCGCTTCACCCATTCCTTCCTACCCCCTCTCCCATCTGTCAACCGTCAAAATGCTCTCTGTATCCATGATTCTGTCTCTGTTCTTCTTGTTTGTTTTTTAGATTCAATTGTTGATAGATTTGTATTTTTTGCCAATTTATTGTTCATAGTTTTGATCTTCTTTTTTCTTAAGTAAGTCCCTTTAATGTTTTATATAATAATGGTTTGGTGATGATTAACTCTTCTAGATTTTTTTCTTGTCTGGGAAGCTCTTTCTCTGCCCTTCAATTCTAAATGATATCTGGGTAGAACAATCTTGGCTGTAGGTCCCTGCTTTTCATGACTTTGACTATTTCTTGCGAATCCCTTCTAGTCTGCAAAGTTTCTTTTGAGAAATCAGCTGATAGTCTTATGAGAACTCCCCTATAGGTAACTAACTTCTTTCCTCTTGCTGCTTTTAAGATTCTCTCTTTATCTTTAACCTTTGGCATTTTAATTATGATGTGTCTTGGAGTGGACCTCTTGACATCCATCTTGTTTGGGACTCTCTGTGCTTCCTGGACTTTCATGTCTATTTTCTTTACCAAATTGGGGAAATTTTATTTCATTACTTCTTTAAAATAGATTTCCAATTTCTTGCTCTTCCTCTTCTCCTTCTGGCACTCCTATGATACAAATATTGGACCTATTGAAGTTGTCCCAGAGGCTGCTTATGCTAGTCTCGTTTTTTAAAATTCTTTTTTCTTCTTGTTGTTCTGATTGATTGTTTTTTCCTTCCTTATGTTCCATATTATTGATTTGACTTTCGACTTCATCGACTTTACTGTTTGTTTCCCTGTAAATTGCCCTATATTTCAACTAGTGTATTCTTCATTTCTGACTACATCACTTTTATGCTGTTGAGGTCCTCACTAACTTCCTTGAGCATACTTATAATTCGTGTTTTGAACTCTGCATCTGATAGTGGCTTATCTCCATTTCATTTAGCTCTTCTTCTGGAGTTTTGATCTGTTCTTTCATTTGGGCCATGTTTCTTTGTCTCCTCATTTTGGCAGCCTCCCTGTGTTTGTTTCTATGTGTTAGGTAGTGCTGCTTTGACTCCGTGTCTTGATAGTGTGGCCTAATGTAGTAGGTGTCCTCTAGGGTCCAGTGGCAAACCCTCCCCTATCACCCAAACTGGGTACTCGAGATGTGCCCTTTGTGTGGGCTGAGTACATCCTCCTCTTGTAGTTGAGCCTTGGTTACTGTTGGCAGATCAATGGGAGGGATTTACCCAGGCCAGTCAGTTGCAACAATTGTCTGTGACCACTTACCACCAACTTCTGTCCTACACAGAGAATCAGTTGTTTATGGGCAGGGTGGTGGTGCTCCAACGTGGGCTGTAGCTGTCCAGTGGGTGTGCTGATCTTGGGATTTCCTGGCTGGTGCAGGCCAGGGTCTGTCCCCACCTGTGTTTTGCCTGGGGCCACCCTGCCTGAGCTATAAAACAACCTGAGATGGCTGCTACTTGTGTTGGGCTTGGATATTCCCAGGTGAAGCCAAGCTGTGACTCTAGATAGGCTGCTGCTAGTGCTGGGCCTGGGGTTTACTAAGGCCAGCTGTTGCTTGTTTGATAGGGTTTAGGAAGTTGTAAAGCATGAACCAAGACCAGCCATTCATATAGAAAAGCAGCTTGGGTGGGCTGGTAAGTTGGGTTGGATGGAGTCTCTGGGGATCTCCAAGGCAGGTCAAACAGTGTTAGCCATGTTGATGGAGTCCCAGATATGGCACCAGCTTGCTGGCTCTGTGGGGGGAGGATTTAGAAAAGGGGCAATGGCCTCTGCTCACCTTGATGCCGGACACTTCAGTTTCTCCCTGTATACCACCGGTGACTTTCAAGCTACTACCCCAGTGCCCAGAGGGAGCGATTCTGAGTAAGTGAGTCCAGTTTGTCTTTGCATTCTTTAAGAGGAACTGCTTCCACCAACTCAATCCCTTCTGGTTTTTGCAGCCAGAAGTTGTGGGGACTTATCTTCCTGGCACTGGAAACCTGGGCGGGGTGTGCCTACTGTGGGGCTGGGACTCCTTGATCCTGAGATATCCTTCCTAAATTTTTATCCACCACATCTGGGTGAGGGACCAGCCTGTTCCACATAGGTGCCTCTCCAACCATTCTGGGTGGATGTGGTGTCCTTAATTCCATATTTGTCAGACTTCCTTTCAACTTGATTTCTGGGGGCTCTGAGTGATCGTTGTTCTATAATTTAGTTATAATTTAGTGACTATGTGAAGAGGCGAGCCATCTCTATCTATGCTGCCATATTTACTGGAAATCTGCTCTTTGGTTTTTCAAGACTATTGTTTCTGTTTCTGTTTCAAAATGTATTGTTTTTCTAGGGATGCCATAACAAAATACCACGGACTGGGCGGCTTAATTACAAACATTTATTTTCTCATAGTTCTGGAGTCTAGAATTCCAAGATCAAGGTGTTGGCAGGGATGGCTTCTCCTGAGGTCTCTCTGGTTGGCTTGAAGATGGCCACACTCTTACTGTCTCTTCACATGGTCTCCTCTCATCTGTGTGTTATCTATGTCCTAATCTCCTCTCCTTATAAAGACAACAGTCATATTGGATTAGAGACCATCCATACGACCTCATTTTACCTTAATTCTCTTTAAAGGTGCTATCCCCAAATATAATCACATTCTGATATTCTAAGATGGGGTTAGGACTTCAATATATGAATCTGGTTGTGGGGAGGCACAATTCAGCCCACAACACAAAATAATCTATTTAGAAATTCAGTTGATTTTTAAGTTTTCTTTGATTTCTTTTGTACCCTCTTTTCTCTATAGCAAATGGATATAGGTCATGGTGATTCACTCCATGGTTGGAGGATCTCAGAAATCTACACAATTCTCATAGCTTACAAAGCCCTTCCTAATCTTTCACTAACTTCTCCAATCTCTTCTCTCAGTCTTTCCCATATTCACTTTCTTTCCTCCAGTCAGACAGAATTTCTTTTGGATTCTCAAAATCTCCATTGCATCGCTCACCTCTGGGTCTTCAAACATTGTTCCACCTCTGAAATGCTTTCTGTCATTGTAGTTCCCTTTCCTTTGCTAACTCCAGCAAACCATTCATGTCTCACTTTTTGCTTTTCGTGGTACCTAAAACTAGGTTAAGCTTCCCTATTTGTTAAGCTCCCCATAGCACATAACTATACTTAATACTTTGTAGAACTCAGTCATTAAACTTTTCATTTTTTGTATAGTACCTGTATTTCCTGTTAGGCTGTAAGCTTCATGGTGACAAGGACAGTATCTGTGTTGGTCACTGATGTGTTTAGAGTGTCTGCCAACATGTGTGACACAAAGTATAAGGCCAATAAATTTTTTTTTGAGTGAATAGAAAATGAACTCTGAGGCATTATTGGCTTGGTACACAAAAGAAGTATTTTTTGGAATTACACTCATATTTTTGTGAAGAACTCTCTCTGTTTATTAGCCAGGATTGTTAGTTGTAAGCAATGCAAACATATTTAAATTAACTTAAGCAAAAACAGAGATTGAATAGCTTGCAGTGTTTTCTGGAAAACTAGAGAACCAGTTTGGAGGCTACAAATGCCAGGCACAATACCCCAAATTACAATATAAAATTGCTGCTACATTTTGGCCCCCTATGCCACAGCTGGCACTGCCAGCATCATGAGACACTAGGCCCTAGAGCTGCCACTAGAACCACTGTCCCTGCTGCCACTCAAAAGTTGCAAGTGTTGCAGGACTGCCTCCACCACCACCATACTGCCACCAGAGGCTCACTGCCCCATTACTGTCCCTGCACCTTGCCCTAATCCCCGTGGCCACTCCCACTGCAGCGGTGACACAGCTGCCACCTGAATGGCTCCAGGCAGACACCACTGTGTCACATCACCAGCTTTCAAGTCAATAATCTGTTCGGCAGAGTCAAGGCCATGTGACCAAGACTCTACCTACAGTGGAGATAGGAAAAGAATGTCACTCCTTTAGTGACTGTAATGGAATATGGGCTTTGCCTCATAATGTGAGAAATTCTCAAACATAGAAAGGAGGTTTAGACACTGAGAGAGTATAAAGAAAGACAAATATTCCCCACGTTGTTATTACAGAAGGAAGAAGTTCCATGACTCCACAAAGAGCTTCATCTTTATGATGTCTGTGTGTTTTGTGTATAAAGCATTTTCCAATTTTTAACACAAAACTTGCTAAAGCAACAACAAAAAATGTCCATTGAGATGCTAACATCAGTGTTCAGCTTTGCAAACTCGCAGCTGGTCAGCTGCACCCTCAACTCACACTTGATGCTCATGTCCAACCCTCCAACCTACCCTTTCCCCAAATTCTTCCACTTCCACCTCCCTTCTATAATATAACCACCTTTTCTTCTTTTACATACTTGAATCTTCTCACTCCGAGAGAACAGGGGCTATGTTAAATGACTGAGGGGATGTAATGGTCAGTGTGGGGCTCTACATGCAATGGACTCTCTCTCTCGGCAAACAAGTGTTAAGTGGAAATAAGGGAGGCGTAATCTAGCTATTCCATGCCACCTCCCTGCAGCGCTGAATTCTCCTTAGTGCTTAGAGGTTCATTTGTTTAATGGCTCAGGTACTTATTTGTGACATTGACTTGATCCTTTCACTACCATGAATCCCAATCAAACTTGCAACACTTTCTCGGGCAGTTGTAATATTAGGAAACCTCTTTGTCCATGTCTTTGAACTGCTTAAAACACCTGCAGTGTTCCTAGATAACAGCACATGGCCAACCCCTCAAGCAGCATAGAGCCTTCTCCCTACATCCATCCCCTCAGCCTCCCTCCCTTAAACCTTCCATAGTTCCTTATTCTTTAATCCCTACTCCTTTCCAACAATATCCTGACCCCTCTGGCCTCTTATACAGAGGTTAATCTCTTGCTGGCTTATCTTTTCTTTTTTATTTTGCCTTCTATGAGTTTTAAGGTTATAGTTTCTATATCCATTCTTTTAGTAGTTATACCAGATATTTTAACATGGGTACTTTTAGAAGTTTAATATTAATCACTAGTGCTTCAGATATAATCAATCCTCTCTAAAATTATATGCTATTATTGTTCATTATTTGGTTTTATATTTTTTAAATTTGTAAAGCAGGTATTATTTTGTGCAGTCAATATTTGTTTTGATTTACATGTTCACAGAAATCTGTGCTGGTCATTCTTTTCTGCATCTGTGACTTCCATTGGGTATTACTTCTGTTTGAAGCTCATCCTTGAGATTTATCATCAATAAGAATCTGTTGGTAGTAAATTCTATTATCTTGTTTTCTTTCAGTCTGAATATGCTATTCTTGCTCCCCTTCTTGAAAGATCATTTTACTACATATTCCATTGTAGGCTGACAATTATTTCATTGTCTTCTGGTTTTCATTATTGTAGAAAACTCACTCAAGCTATTCTGGAAAGTCTTGACTCTAGTTGCTTAATAAGTATTCTTTTTGCCTTAGATGTTTTGCAGTTTCACTGTGACTTTTATCTAGATGAGAATTACTTTTTTACTTATCTTTGTCTAGAATTTTTGTACTTTCTGAGTCTGAGAATTTTTTTAAGTTCTGGAAACTTTTGGCCATTATCTCCTGAACTATTGCTTCTTCTACATTCTCTTTATTATTTCCTTCTGAAACTTCATATGTTAGAACTTCTCTGTCTCCAGTGTATCATAATCCCATTCTCTCCTTATTTTTATGACAAAACAGTGTCTCCTTTACAACCTGCCGCAGTATTACAAAAGTTTCACTTTTGGCTAAGTATGATTGGAAGTACAAGTCTTTATAAAGGGGATTGAGGTTTTCCGTCAGAGTGAAAAAGCTTACACTTCAGTCAAACCTAAGCTAGCTTCTGAGCTATCTTGTCCTTGGTGTCACCCTGGCCTCTCTTTAGAAAAGGCAATGCCTGTCCCTGTCTCTTAGGGTTCTATGCAAAGGCTATGACCCTGATCTGGAGGAAGATGTAGGTCACACAAAAGACAATTTTTTCCTTGTTCTTTGTCCAGCAACTAGAACTTCTCTCTGCAGAGGCAGGAGATGGAGGGAACACGTGGCCCTCCATATCAGCTTGAGTTACCTGCTTAAGCAAAGAACTCTATGATTGAAATGTCTGTAGAAGACTGTAACACATGCCAAACCCTTCAAAGCCTGACTAGGACCCCATATTGACTCTTTCGCTTTCTTTAAAAATCATGTGTTGAGGTCAATTCTTTCTCTAAAAGTCCTTAAGAACAGGGTTAAGCTCCACACCAAAAGTATGATCTCTATTTGCACATGCTGAGGTCAATGGACTTAGAGTCAGAAATCTTGTCCACCTTTTTATAAGCTGCCACCATGTTGCCTCATTACCCTATGTCTAGTGGCCAGACTTGAAGAATGACATAGCTTGTTCTCAGACCACTTGGTACCCATTGTATAGTTTATATGACTGTTCATGTCATTTCCATCTCAAAAACAGAAGTCAGTGCAACTGAATGATTGTCTTGACAATTCCCCTACAGAATCAAACAACAATCCACCACATATACATCATTTTAAAATCCTTTTGGGAGATAAGTATTTAAAATAAATAAATAACAAAGACTTTCTCTGGATAATGTTGTATCTAAACCTGGTATTAACTTCCAGTCAAGATAGGAGCATAGGTAAACAGGGCTCGCCTCCTCGCACACCACAGCAAAAATTAAAACTAGACTACAAAACACATATTATTTAGAATCATCAGAAAATTGAGCAGTATGGAAGTCCAAGAACTAAGGAATTAAAGAAGTCACATTCATCCTGACAGGTAGGAGGGGCAGAGAAACAGAAAAGCACAGAGAGGAGCAGAGATGTGGAGACACCAAATGGGTGGTTCCACATCCACATGTGATGGATAAAAATGAAGAGGGATACCTCTGGAGTGAGGGAGCCCAGCCCCACATCAGACCTCCCAGCCCAAGGTTCCAGTGACAGGAAGATAAGTCCCCATAACTTCTGCCTGAAAGACCAGTAGGGTTTGGGGCAGTGGAAGAAACTGCAGAATTTTCAGGAGTCACCTCTTAAAGGGTCTTATAACTTATGCAGAATCTCTCCCTCTGGGCTTCAGCACCAGGGCAGTAGTTGGAAGGGCACCAGTGGCATACAGGGAGAAATTGAAGTGACTGGCGTCAGGGCAAGTGCTGGGGGCAGCGTCCTCCTGGACAAAACTCCAGAGGCCAGGCAGTGCCAATGTCCCCTTTCTGAGCTCTCCCCCACATAGAGCCACAGAGCAATGACATCATATCTGGACTCCATCAACCTGGATCACACTGGTAGACCCACCCTGGCTGACCCACCCTGGCTGTTACCTAAGGTTCCACCCCATACAACTTACTGGTGTGTTTTCTACAATAGGACACACTACTGAGACAGGGAGTCAGATCAGCTCTACCTAATACACAGGAACAAACACAAGGAGGCTGCCAAAGTAAGGAGACAAAGAAACATGGCCCAAATGAAAGAACAGAACAAAACTCCAGAAAAGAACTAAACAAAATGGAGATAAGCAATCTATCAGATGCAGAGTTCAAAACACTGGTTATTAGGATGCTCAAGGAACTCAGTGGGTACTTCAACAGCATCAAGAAACAATGGGCAGAAATGAAGGTTACACTAAGTGAAATAAAGAAAACTTTATAGGGAACCAACAGTGGAGGGGATGAAGTTGAAAAGCAAATCAATGATTTGGGACATAAGGAAGAAAAAAAATTCAATCAGAACAGCAAGAAGAAAAAAGAATCCAAAAAAACAAGGATAGGCTAAAGAGCCCCTGGGACAACTTCAATATGCCAACATTCAAATCACAGAGGTGCTGGAAGGAGAAGTGAAAGAGTAAGAAACTGAAAACTTATTTGAAAAAATAATGAAAGAAAACTTCCTTAATTTGGTGAAGGAAATAGACATATAAGTGTAGGAAGCACAGTCTCAAACAAGAAGGACACTAAGAGTACCACACCAAGACATATCATAATTAAAATGCCAAAGGTTAAAGATAAAGAGAGGACCTTAGAAGCAGCAAGGGAAAAGCAGAGAGTTACCTACAAAGGAGTGCACATGAGACTGTCAGCTGATTTCTCAAAAGAAACTTTGCAGGCAAGAAGGGACTGGCAAGAAGTATTCAAAGTAATGAAAAGCAAAGATGTACAACCAAGATTACTCCATCCAGCAAGGCTATCATTTCAAATGGAAGGATAGATAAAGTGCTTCCCAGACAAGGTAAAGCTAAAGAAATTCATCATCACCAAGCCATTATTATATAAAAGTTAAAGGGACCTACTTAAGAAAAAGAAGATCAAAACTAGGAACATTAAAATGGCAATAAATTCATAACTATCAACAATTGAACCTTAAAAACAAACTAAGCAAACAAACAGAACAGAAACAGAATCATAGATATGGAAATCATTTGGAGGGTTATCAGTTGGGAGGGGGAAGGGGAAGAATGGGGAAAATGATGCAAGGATTAAGAAGTACAAATTGGTAGCTACAGAAAAGACAGGGGCATGTTAAGAACAGTATAGGAAGTGGAGAAACCAAATAACTTATACACACAACCCATGGATGTGAATTAATAGGGGGATTGCTGGAGGGAATGGAGGGTTCCAAGTGGAAGGGAGCAAAGGGGGAAATTGGGACAACTTTAATAGCTTAACCAATGAAATATATTTAAAAATAAAGAGGAAAAACGAAACAAAAAATAAACTTTGTACTAATTCGTACATAGCATAAAAGCAAGTGTTTTCTGTGATCTCCATGGCATTAGGCCACAGTGGGTTTTGTCTTTATAACTGAGTCTACAGAATGAATGAAGCAAAAGCTTTAGAAAAGCATTCTTCAAAGTGTGCTGCTCAGAGCAAGGGTACCTTGGGAAACGAATAGGTGCTGCGTAAGAAAGGTGTTCCAGAGCCAAGCAGTTCTGAGAAACGCTGCATTAAACAAGGTTAACGAAGTTAAATAGACCTCTTTAATGCAGGCCTTTTCAGAACCTTTAATATGCTAATATACATTGTAAATCACACAAAGGATTATATGTAGCACTTTTCAAATGTGTTTGACCACAGAGTACTTTATAGTTGAGTATCTTACCAGATACATTCCATGAAAGAGACTTGAAAAGCTTGTTGCCTTATTGCTCAACTTTCCTCTGCCTGAGACAGGGATAAAAAGCAAACATCTCCTCTGGAGCCATTTGATGTTAATTTTTCATCTGTCAGCTGAAATAGCTTTGTCATGGTCATCTGAAAGAGATGTTCCTTGTCACAAAGTGTTGCTTGACCACTTTGAACAAGTACAGACCTTCCTGTTTCCTCACTACATCTTCCAAGACAGCTGCATCACAGTCCTGTTCCTGGAATCTACTCCTTCTGTCTTCATTCACCCCCTTTGACTTTCAACCTTCATGACATGCTATCTCCATTGGGCTCTGTGCTTTGGTCTTTGCTGGCTCCTGTTATTTCTGAGAATCCATTCCCTTCCTGGGTATAGGACTTGGATCCTGTGTTTTGGTAGAACTCCACTTCCTGCCACTAACAGTATGCTCCCATTCCTATCCATGTACCTTCATACTATCCCCTACTCTCATACTAGTGGCCTCTTGCTTCCACCTACCTATATACACTTTCCAGCTTCCCTGTAGATGTTTATCGTAGCCCTGTCCTGACTGTCACTTCTGGCATTGCCTGTAACTATGATGTAGCATTGACTACTGGTGTTTGTGAGGACCACAAAATATTGGAAGAAACTCTCTTGCCACCTAAAAGTTCAACCCAATGACAGAATATTAATGTTTATGTCCTTTTGAGTCCCTTATGGTTTTCAGGTTAGTCAGTGGGTATCTTAGAGTCATTTTACACCAAATAAACAATGGCATTATGAAGACTTGTTTCTTCTATATTTTTTAGTATTGTCTATAGATTTATGGAATGTTATGTAACATTCCATAAACCTTGCTTATTCTCATGTTTTTAGGAGTCATGGCAGCTCTCTGCTTGTAGACCAGAGACTATGACTGGCCTGTCATTTCATTTTATATTCTTTTGTTTTTAGCCATATTTTTCTGTTTAAGTGCCCAAATCCCTGCAGGCTGAAGTGCCTTTGAATTAAATTGTATCATTAATATTCCAGACCACACACACTTGGTTATTTATGTGGCTTTGAATTTTACTGCTGAGATGATTGTGCATGATGAGAAAATGTGCCAGATTCAGCCTATTTTGCAGAATTCTTTTGTTCCAGCAGGCACACTTGGCATGATTTTTATTAAAGATTCAGTTGGCATAACCCACATTCTTCTCCAAGGCCACTTTTCAAATTCCTTGTCAACCAGTTCAATGAAAAGTAAGTAAACACTTAACTTCAGAGCAGCCAAATAGCAGCAGTTTCTTGGGGTACATGTGGACGTGTATATGAGTGTATGTGCTTGTGTGTGTGGAGTATGTACATGAGGTCGGGAAAATTGAAGGAAGATAGTAAATCCTCTTGTTTGGTGACATCATGAAACAAAAACATCTAAATGTCTTACAAAATTGACAGGGTTATTTATCAATTGAGAGACAGGTGCTGACACAAACAGACTTCAGGAAGACAGCTCAGCACTTATTTTCATTAACTAGGGTGAGTACACTTACAAAGGATTTAGAGGACATTGTAAATTATATCTTTAAGGAATATGACTTCCCCTCCTAAACTAAACCAGGTCCCAGAGCAGTCCTTGAGTTTTCAGTCTGCCCAAGCGTGTTTGTATCTGTTCATAGGCTCCCTTTTTTTAAAGATAATATTTGAATTTTTTATTTTTCAATTAGAGTTGACATTCAATATTATATTAACTTCAGTGTACAACATAGTGATTGGGCATTTATGTAACTTACAAAATGATCCTCCTCCTAAGTCTTGCATCACCTGACACCATACATAGCTATTACATTATTATTGACTATATGAGTATTTCCTAAGCTGTGCTTCACATCCCCGTAACTATTTTGTAACTGCCAATTTGTACTTCTCCTTCCCTTCACCCTTTCCACCCAGCCCTCATCCTCCGCAAGTGCACTGATCTTCAAGCCTGGGCACACTTGTCCTGGGCTGCTCTGTTACAGCCTGGCTCATCTACACTCCCTTTGAATACATACACACATTCTCACCTTTGAGTCAAGAGTGCTTGGCATTAATTTCCTTGCAGGGATTGACTCTTCTCCCTACCCACTTAGCCAAAGCTTACTAGTCTTTCGATGTAAAACTCATACCAACTTAATTCTAAGCTCCATAAGGGTAGAGGCTAGGTCTGTTTTACTTCCAATAACTTACCCAGTGCCTGGAATATAACAAATTCTCACAAAAATATTTATTGAATGAATAGCAAATGAATGTATGTGTTTTATACATGGGCTACAGGAAAACATGGGGTATGAAACAAATGGTCCCAATGAGGCCTGTCCCAAGTGACCAGTCCTGTACAAGGCAGCTCATGTCATTCCCTTTATATGTATTAAGCCCCAACGCTGTACCAGCGCTCCAGTAGGTTTTGTCAGGGATACAAAGTTATATCAGACTGGAACCTTATTCTCCAGGAACCTATAGTCCAAGAAGGGAATTTTGATATGCATGTGAATAACTGGAACACAAGGTTGAAAATGACAAAAGCTGACAGAGAAAAACTGTCATAGATTAAAGGAGGAAAGAGATTAATTATGCAAGAGGATGTTAAAATTGGACTTTGCTGTCTCATTTTGAGAACAACCTTATAGGTGCCAAGTGCCTTATGGTGACTCCACTGTCCAAGAGTAAGGAGCCCAATCATATACAAAAGGCATGCCAAGACACCCACCCGGAGAACATAGAAGAGTCGATGTGCCAAAGGCCAGGCCAGGGGGCATTTCTTTGGAGAGAATAGGCAGTGTGCTCTGCACTGCCCTCTCATGGCTAGAGGAAAAGGAGCTGCTTTCCTTCATGGCAAGCCAACTGAGTGGGCTCAGAGGGCATCTCAGAAGTTTGGGTAACATGAGAAGTTGGGCATTAACCTAATATGCTCCTTTACAGTGAGCAGCTAGGCAGCAGCAGAGTGAAGAGAAAGGAATGTATTGGGAGTCAGCTGTCATTCCACCACCAGCAGAGCAGAGATTTGTTTTCCAGAAAGGAAAGATGTCGATCTCATTAGAAGGAGCTGATCTGAAATCTTTACAGAAGGGATCATACAGAAGAAGACTCCTTGGCAGGGGAAAGACCCCACCCGAGAGGGTCTGTGTAGGGTGTGTTTGGAACCCTGGGCCTGGAAGTAACTCATGAAGCATCTGTCAGAGGAGGGCCATCGTGTGCATCGGGGAGACTGCCATCGGAGGTCTCAGTGGGATGCTCTCCAGAAAAGCCACAAAAGCGCTTCAGGAGAGCCAGCATCCAGGGGGAACCACTAGCACAGTGCAGCTGCTCTGGCCATAGGAAACGGTGCCTTTCCTGCCAGCCCCCCTCTGCCTTGACCTGATGCTCAAGGCTTAGACAAGCCAGCAATGAGTGAGAAGAAAGGGCAGCTGGGAACTGATAAGAAGCCAACCAAGAACATTATCTCCTCCTCAGTGAGCTTCCAGGCACAGGTCAGGATTCCATGGAGGTAGGGAGAAGACTTATGTTGGATAAGAGCTTGAAGTTATGTGATTATTAGGCTAGAGTGGACTTGTTAATGCTAAAACAAAGGGACTATCTATTTATTATCTAAGCCTGACTGGAAACACCATGGAACTTGCCCAATATTTCATCCAGGAAGGGTTTAAACTAAGACACAGGAGGTAAGAAAGAAAAATGTTGCTCTTTTTGATTGCATCTACAGCATTCCCTCACTTATTGCAGGTATTACGTTGTAGACCCTCCTGCGACAGGTGAAAATCTGCAAAGTAGGAACCTTACATTTATTTTAGTATTTATATATATTTTAAGGCTTTAAACCCTTCCCACACACTTATAAACCATTCCCTGTTCCTTATTAACCTTTCCCACACCCTTATTAACTTTTTCACACTTTTATAAACACTACTTATGTTCTTAAACATATTCTACACTCTTAAACCTACATAACTTTAACCACATACGTATACAGTACCGCAAAATCCCGCAATAAGACAAAAAATCTGTGATAAATAATTAAATATAATCTTTTTAAAAAATCCCGCAATACAGTGAGGCCGTGATAAGTGAACCATGATATAGAGAGGGACTACTGTATTAGTGACCATTCATTTACTAAAACTAAGTATAGTTCTAGCAGGAAGGGGAAGAGAAAAAAAAGATTATTTTTTAGTTTTTATTAAAATATAATAGATACAAGTGTACAGTTTGATAAACTTTCACATCTTGAACATACCCATGTAACCAGCACCCAGAACAACTTATAAACACCCCAGAAGATCCCCTTGGGCTCTGTTTCAGTCACTACCCTTCCCACGGGCCACCACTGTTCTGACTTCTAACAGCATAGATGAGTCTTGGCTTTTGGTACTTCATATAAATAAAATCAAACATGATGAGCATATTATGTGTTCTTTTTTGCCTCCTTTTGTTCAACATAGTGTGAGATTCATCCATATTTTTCTGTGTTGTCACAAATCTTTTATGTTCATTACTGTGTAGCGTCCCTTTCTGTGAATATACCACACTTTATTTACCCATACTTCTGAAGATGGGTATTTGACTAATGCTGTCATAAATATTCTAATGTGTCTCTATTTCTGGGTACACCCCCAGAATTGGAATTGCCGGTCCATAGGGTATGCACATAGGCTCAGCTTGAGTAAATATTGCAAAAAGGATTGTATCAATTTTCACTCCCACCTACCAGAAGCAGCCCTGATGCTCCACAATCTCACCAACACGTCATATCTTCCTACCTTTTTATTTTAGCCATTTGGCAGGGTGCAATGGGATCTCATGATGGTTTTAATTTGCTTTTTCCTGAAGACTAATAAATTTTTTCATGCTTATGGCCATTTTTCTACCCTACTTTGAGAGATGATTGTTTAAGTTTTTGTCCTTTTTCTTCCTAAAAGGATTGTCTCTCTTTTTCTTATTACTTTGTAGGAGCTCATTGTATATGTTTCATATGAGTCCTTGGTCAGATAAATGTATATAGTGATATCTTCTCTCAATCCAGATTGACTTTTTACTCTCTTGAAACTTTTTTATGAACAGATGTTATTAATTTAACACAGCCCAATGTATACTGTTAGGTAGTTCCAGATAAATATTCTTTCTCATGTATACCTCCAATTCATTCAACACAGTTTGTAGAAAAGATCTGCTGTCCCCTGCAGTGTTGTACTTGTTATGAGGTACGTACCACATATGTGTGAGTCTGTTTTTGGACTTTCTCTATTCTACTGATCAGTTGTCTATCCTTGAATCACTATCATACTGTTTTAATTATTTACTATAATTTTCTGATATACCAATACCTTAGAAATTCTGAGGAATATGAAGTTCAAAATCAGCTTCATAATTATATGTCAATTTACCTCAAAAAGGCTGAAATTTAAAATGAGTAAATAAAATCAGCTTGACATTTCTTAAAAAAAAGCTTTGCTGGAATTTTGATTAAAATGATTTTGAACTTGTATATTAACTTCTTAGAAAATTGATATTTTTAAAATACTGAGTTTTCCAATCTATAACCATGGTATATCCCTCTGTTTATTTAGTTCTTATTTCCTTTCAGTAATGGTTTTTACCTTTCAATACAGAGCTCTTGTAAAGTTTTTAGTAGATACATTCCTATATAGTTTTTTTGTGCTATTGTAAATAGTATTATTTTATGTATTGTTGGTATATAGAATGATTTATTGTTATATACCTTTGTGAAGAGCAATATTTTGAAGAATTATTATGTACATATTTTCATTTATGTTACCTCTCTTCATTTTTACCACAATCTTGCAGGCATATTTTATCCTCTTTTATTAGAGGAGAATAATCAGATTCAGAATAACTAGGAAAGTTTCCTAAAGTCACACCAAAAAATAATATTTGAATAGAGTTTGAAGAATAGATCAATGTACTTATCTGAAGAAAAGTCATTAAAAAGGTCATCCAGGCAAAACCGTCATTAACAAAAGCAAAAAAGGCAAGAAAGGACAGGTGTGATGTTTCTTTTGACTAGGTAAGAAAGGTAAATTGAGGGCCAACTGTAGAGTCCTCAGCAAAAGTAAGTTTCATCTTTGCTCTTTGGTCTCCAGCTTTGTGGGATCTATTAACTCTGGAAAGAAATCCTGGCAATAAGATTGAGACTCACTGAGTCCATAAATGGGTCTCTCAACCATGTGAAACTCCAAAGCCTTTGCTGTTTTGCTGACCCCAGCAACCGCTTCCCCCTGGGCCAAGTCTAAATTGGTAGCCTCTTGATTGTCAAAAGATTTGGCAAAGGCTCCCAAGGACAAAGAACCTGTCCTGCAGTTTTCCTTCTTTGGAATCTTAATCCCTCCAGTCTTCATTGCTCCCAAAGTTCTCTGATGCTTTACACAGATGACATATGCATTTTATCTGGATTTTCTAGAGATTTGACCAGCCATACTTTTCCATTCTACATAGAAGTGGAAGTCAAACTTTGTTTTTCTTTTTCTTTTCTTTTATTTATTTTTTGAGAGGTTTTTAAAAATTAGTTTATTTTCTAGAGGTGTAATTTATATACAAGAAATGTTAGCACCTTAGTGTAGAGTAGATAAATTTTTACAAATGTATACATCCACATAACCAACACTCCAACCATAATATGGAGTATTTTTATCACCTCAGAATATTCTTTATGCCCCTTCATAGGTAAACCTACAGAGGAAAACATTGTTTAGAGTTCCATCATAATAAGTTGGTTTTGTTTCTCCTGATTTTTAAATAAATGAGATTAATACAGTATGCTCAATATGGTGTCTGCCTTCTTTTACTCAGCATAATTTTTTTTCCATTACAGTTGTCCCACTTTTTCCCCCATTGCTCCTCTCCACCCTGCACACTCCTTCTCCCACAATCCATCCCCACCCTGTTACCGCGTCATCCATGTCCATGGGTCATTTATACTGGTTCCTTGACTAGACCCTTCTCCTTCTTCCCCTCCTTCTCCCCTCCCTGCCTCCTCCCGGTCACTGTCAGTCTGCTCCTTGTTTACTTGCCCCTGGTTCTATTTTGCTCATTTGTTTGTGTTGTTCATTAGTTTCCTATATTAGGTGATAGCATAAGGTATTTGTCTTTCGCTGCCTGGCTTATTTTGCTAAGCATAATTCTCTCCAGTTCCATCCATGCTGCCTCAAAAGGTAGGAGTTCCTTCTTTCTTTCTGCTGCATAGTATTCCATTGTGTAAATGTACCACAATTAAGAAATTGGCACTTATGCTGTTTCTAGCCATTGGCTATTGTGAATAGTGCTGCTGTGAACATAGAGATGCAGAGATTCTTTTGAATTGGTGTTTCAGGATTCTTCAGGTATAATCCTAGCAATGGGATTGCTGGATCAAGAAACAGCTCCATTTTTAGTTTTTTGAAGAAATTCCATAATGTTTTTCATAATGGCTGCACTAGTCTGCATTCCCACCAACAGTGCACTAGGGTTCCCTTTTCTCCACATCCTCACCAGAACTTGTTTGCTGATTTGTTGATGATGGCCATTCTGACTGATGTAAAGTGGTATCTCATTGTGGTTTTTATTTGCATCTCTCTGATGGTTAGTGATGTTGAGCATTCTCTCATATGCCTATGGACCCCCTGAATGTCCTCTTTGGAGAAGTGTTTGTTCAGGTCCTTTGCCCATTTTTTAATTGGATTGTCTGTCTTCTTGGTCTTGATTCTTATAAGTTCTTTATATATCTTGGAGATCAAACCCTTGTGTGAGGTTTCATTGGCAAATATGTTTTCCCATACATTGGTTCCCTTTTCATCTTGCTGATGTTTTCTTTTGCTGAGCAGGAACTCTTTAGTTTGATGTAGTCCCATATGTTTATTCTTTTCTTTATTTCCTTTGCTCTAGAAGATATATCTGTAAAAATATTGCTATGTGGGATATCTGAGATTTTCCTGCCTGTTTTCCTCTAGGACTTTTATGGTGTCACGTCTTACATTTAAGTCTTTGATCCATCTTGAATTTATTCTGGTGTATGGTGTAAATTGGTGGTCTAGTTCTGTTTTTTTTTTTTTTTTTTTTTTTGCGTGTCCCTGTCCAGTTCTCCCAGCACCATTTGTTGAAGAGGTTATTTTATCTCCATTTTATGCTCTTTTCCCCTTTGTCAAATAGTAGTTGTCCTTAGAGGACTGGGTTTATTTCTGAACTCTCTATTCTGTTCCATTGATCTATATGTCTGTTCTTATGCCAGTACCAGACTGTTTTGATTACACTAGCCTTGTTACTCAGCATAGTTTTTGAGACTCATCCATATTGTTGCATTAATGAGTAGTTTATTCTATTTTATTCCCATGTAGTATTTAATATTATGGCTATACTATATTGTCTGTCAATTCACCTGTTGATGGACAATTTGCTTATAGCAGTTTGTGGTTATTATAGCTAACATTGCTATGAACACTCTTGTATGAGTCCTCTTTGTGAACATATATTCTTATTTTCCTTGGAGCTACACCTAAGAGCAGAATTACCTACCCATATTAGTAAGTATATGTTTAACTTAATAATAGAAAATATTATTTTAAAATATCACTAGCAGTATATAAACATTCTGGTTGCTTCACACATGTACTTGTTTCCTAGAACTACAATAACAAAGTACCACAAACTGGGTGGCTTAAAGTAACAGAATTTTATTGTCACACAGTTCTGGAGAGTAGAAGTATGAAGTCAAGATATTGGCAAGGCCATGCTTCCTCCAACAGCTTCAGGGGAGGATCGTTCTTTCCTTTTACAGCTTCTGGTAGCCCCAGATGTTTCTTGGCTTGTAGAGCACCACTTCAATCTCTGCCTCAATCTTCATGTGACGTTTCCTTGCAGGTCTGTCTTGAATAGTCTTTTTTTTTTTTTTTTTAAGTAAGGACATCAGCCATATTGGACTAGAGGGTCAACCCTACTCTGGTATAACCTCATCTAATTACATTTGAAATGATCCTATTTCCAAATAAAGTCACATTCTGATATGCTGGGAGTTAGGACTTCAACATATTTTTTTTGGTGAGACACTATTCAGCTCATAATAATACTTTTGCCAACATTTGGTACTATCAGTCTTTTACAATCTAGTGGGTTAGAAGAGGCATTTAATTGTCATTTTAATTTGAATTTACCTGATGACTGATGAGGTTGATCATCTTTTCAGTTATTTATTGGTTGTCTATATATATTCTTTTATAAAATAGCTGTTCAAGTTTTTAAACTGTTTAAATTTTTGTCTTTTTAGTAGTAATTTGCTGGTAATGTGTTGTGGATATTTTATTTCTGTCTATAGCTTACATTTTCACTTTTTAAAAGTTTTCTTAATGTCATATCTAAGAAAATGTGGCTGCCCAAATTTTGTATATTCTCCTATGTTTTCTTCTACAGCAAAGTTTTAACATTTACATATAAATCTGCAATTTATTTTAACAGTGAGAACAGATAGTCTTACTCAATCTTAGAGGGGGAGAATGCTGTCTTTCATTAATTATGAATGTTAGCCATTGGTTTTTCAGAGATGCATTTTCTTAAAATGATATATGCTTTTTTGCATATATCTAGATTTCTTTTTAATTTAAGTAATGATAGACTTTTAAGTGTCAAATCTTGCATCCTGAAATCAATCCCTTTAGTCATGATGTATTACCCTCTTTACTTGTTGCAAAAGTGAATTCATTAACATTTTGCTATTTGTGTGAAGGATTCTTATCTTTAGTTTTCTATTCTAATACTATCTTTGTCAGGTTTTGGTATCAGGATTTACTGGCCTCATAAAACTAGTTGGGAAAAGCTACATCTCCCTCTATTTTCAGAAATAACTAGAGTAAAGTTGATGTTACTTGTTCCTTAAAATCAGGATTGAGTTCACCAGTGCCGCCATCTGGGCCAAAGTTTTCTCTGTAAAAAGATTTTAAATTATGTATTCAATTTTTATATAGATGTGGGACCCTTCAGATTTTCTATTTCTCCTTTTGTAAGTTGTGGTAATTGGTGATTTTCAAGGAACTTGTCCTTTTTTTAACAGTTGTTGAATCTACTGGTATAGAGCCGTTCATAATATTCTCTTATGTCTACATTATTGAAGTTATGTCTCCTTTTCAGTCTTAATATTGGTAATTTGTGTTTTTATTCTTTTCCCTTTACTTCTGACTAGTATAGTAGAGTTTATTTATTTTGTTCATTTTTTCAAAAAACTATGGCTTTGTTTATATTCTTTATTGCTTGTCTATTTTCTCTTTTATTTATGTCCACTCTTTCTTATTTATTTCTTTTGTGTATTTTGCATTTAATTTGCTGTTCTTTTTCTACATCTTCTATGAAAATCTTAGATTATTGCTTTTAAACCTATCTTCTAATATATAATACTTTTTAAAAGCTACACATTTTCTTTAATCACTGCTTTAGCTGTATCCTACAAATTTTAAGGTGTGTTCTCATTATCATTTAGTTACAAATATTTTTTTGTTTTTGTGACTTGCTTGACTCATAATTTGTTTAGAAATGTTGTGCATGATTTTTAAATATTTAAGACTATTCTAGATGCTTTTTATTATTAATTTCCAATTTAATTCTATTGTGGTCAAACAGCATATTCTGTGTGAAAGCTAACTTTTGAAATCTACTGAAATTTTGTCTCTAGCCAAGAATATGGTCTGTCTTGGCAGATGTTTCAGATGTACCTGAGCAGAATGTATACACTGAAGATGCTTTACGTAGTATCCTATTAATGCCCGTTAGGTCATACTTGTTGTCTTACTATAGTATTATTGATAATTTTTACTACTTGTTTTATCAATTACTGAGGAAAAGGTTATTAAAATCTCCAGCTATGATTGTGATTTTATGTACTTATCTTGTATTCTGACATATTTTGCTTCATCGAGTTTCAACCCCTGTAAGATACATACATATTTATGATTATCATGTCTTAAATTTACCTTTATATCATTATAAAATTTGATTTTTTTGCTACCAATATTCTTTATTAGAAGTCTAATTTTTTTATACTGATATAACCACACCAGCTTTCTTGGGCTTGGCATTTCCACGGTATATCTTTTTTCATCATTTTACATTCAAATGATCAGTGGCTTAATGTTTAAATACATCTCTCATAAGCAATATTAAGTTGAATCTTGTATTTTTATTTAACCTTTCTATTTCTGTTTTATAATTAGAATGTTGATCCACTTAATATAGTGAAATTATTAATAAAGTTGAGCTTAAATTTTACCATTTGTTTTCTTCCTGTCTGTATTGATTATTTTCCATTCTTTCCCACCTCTTTTTGGGTTTGTTGAATATGTGTTAGTAATTTATTTTATTTTTAATTAGTTTTTAGCTATAAGTCTTTGTATGATCTTTTAATGTATAATATACCTTAAAACAGTAAAATCTCAGTCACTCACCTCTCTTCTTTATGCAATTAATATTACATATTTTACTTTTAGATATGTTATAAACTTCCACAATATACTTATTGTTTTTGCTTAAAAATTTTTAATGTCTTTAAAGAGGTTGAGACAAGATAAAATAACAATCTATTTGTATGTACATATTTATCATTTGTAGTTCTCCAGGGTTCCTATAGATTCCAATATCCGCTTGATGTCATTCTTTTTTTAGACTCAAGAATTTCTTTTAATATTCCTTTTAGTGAATATCTGCAGGAAATAAGTCATCTCGGCATTTTTTTATCTGAAAATTTATTCTTTTTCTTTATTGTTGAAGGATATATTTACTGGACATTGATTGCTAAATTGATAGTTTTTTATTTCAACACTTTAAAGATTGCATGCTATTGTGTTTTAGCTACATTATTTTCTGATGAAAAATCAGATATTCTGATGAAATAATGTGATTTTCCTCAGAGTTTTAAAACATTTTTCTCTTTATCTTTGGGTCTCAGCAGACAGACTATGATTTACTTATATGTGGTATTCTTTGTATTTAACATTTTAGGAGTTCTCTGGGCTACTTGGACTGTGGTTGATGTATTTCATTAAATTAAGCAAAAATTTTACCCATACTCTCTCCTTTTTTCTAGTATTCCAATTACACATGTGTCAGTCAGTTTGTTTCACATCACTGCAGTTTGGTTAATTTTTTCAACCATTATTTGTTCCTCTGTTCTTCAGTTTGGATCATTTTTATTCACTTTTCTTAAAATTGATTGGTCTTTTCTTAAGTAGTGTTCATTCTTTTAAACTATATCCAATAAATTTTTCTTATTGACATTGTATTTTTCAGCTCCAAAACTTTAAGTTGGTTCTTTTAGAGTTCCTATTTCTCTTCCAGGATTCCCTATCCATTTACCTCTCTGCTCATCTTTTCTTTTTAAATCTTTAATATATTTATAATACCAATTTCTAAATCCCTGTCTCAATGTTAACAGACAGGTCACCTATTGGTTTGCTTCTTTTGATTATGTTTTCTCTTTGATTAATAGTTTATATTTTTCTGCCTCTTTATATGTCCAGTAATATTTTATTTTATTCTGAACATTGTGGATGATGTTTTACAGAGATTCTGTATTTTCACATCTTTCCTCTAAAGAAAGTTAAGTCTGTACTGGCAGGCAGTTAATCTCTTGGTGGATCACATTAATCTTAAATGGGGAATTGTTTTAGGTTTTATTATAGTGGATTCATTTTCATTTTTGCATGCATTTCTAGAGTGGAGCCCTTAGTCCTGGGCCTACTTATAAGGAGTGGCTTTTCTGAAGTTTTAGTGAAACTCAAAGATATTTAGCAAACCCTTCAAACTTGGCAGATCTTGAACCTCAAACTTTTCCCCCAGCTTCATGCAGCTACTGAAAGCTGTGCCTCTTAGCTGCTACTTTTTGTGAGGCTTCTTTGCTTCTTACCCTGCATATTTACAGTTTTGCAATCAATAAAGAATTTTAGGGAAATCTGAATACAGAATATGAGGGGTGATACACAACAATAGTATAAAAGTTATATACCTCATCACTCAGAATAGGCTAAGTTTTTCTGTAATAAACAATGAGAAAAATCTCAATTTTCAGTAGCTTAAAAGCAACAAGTTGTAGCTTTCTTGAACAGCTCAGCTGGTAACAGTTATAGGCTCTGAACTCTGGGTTTTATTTTAATGTTTATTTGAAAAAATACAATTATCACACAAATCCCTTGATTTTAATCATATTACTTAAATTGAGTTAATTAAAATAAAATTAGCCAATTTAAATAAAATATGAAGAAAACAATAGTATAATTGATGTCTTGAAATGGACAAAATTTCTAAGTCTCTAATATATGACAAATAGTGATAAAAATTACTCTCCTAAGTCCAAAGCAAATTTAGGTTAAGGAAATTAGTTAGTTTAAGATGATTACTTGAATAATAACACATAATTAATTAAGTAATGTAATCCTTTTCTAAAAAATTATAGTTTCTGGTGGTACATCACTAGGAAGTATAGTCTTATAAAAATAGTGGGTACATTTATAAATATTGAGAAATAATAAGAATTAATATTTAAAGTATTATAACTTGATGCCTTAACAAATATGCCAATAAATTTTCTATGACTTTAGGTAAGTAGTAACATTGGATCAGGTGATCACCTCTTTAAATGGATTTCTTAGTGTCTAGTTTAAAATATATAGGCTAAATCATTATTGTAATATATTTTGAGATTTGCCAATGATGATTAAAAAGAATTAGGATTTTTCAGCAAGCTGATATAATTTTGACTTTGGCCATGAATAATTTACTGCTCTTCAGCTGCCCTTTCTGCTGTTTTTGTTGTTGTTGTTTTGTTTTGTTTTGTTTTCAATAGCATCCCCATGCAAGATTGATGAAAGATGGCAGAGATCCACATGGTATTATTCTTTAAATAAAAGTCCCTGACAACCTGAGTCAGTGTTAATGAATCAGTACATTCATAACTGAAAAATAAGCCTTTTTCTCCCTCCCCTGACTTGCTGATACCTCTCATTAGCTGCTGATTCTGAGAATGGTTGTGGTAAGCATCTGAAGATGAAGTTGGATGGAGAAATATTCTAATCCTATTGATGGCAGAAGAAAAGTGAAAGGAGCTGGGATTTTCCACCCTATTTATAGAGTTTTAATTAAGCTAAAACTTTGTTGTGTCATTTATAAGTAGGATGAATACACAGGCAGCTGCATTTTACATATTGAGTAGCTATAAATAGAAGAATTAATATAGAAAAGATTAAAAAGCTATGTGGATAATGGGTGTCTGTTACCTCCTGGAACACTATTAAGTTTTTATTAAAGAAACCCAGTCTGTACAGCAGCTTTTTTTTTTTTTTAATTGAATTTTCTAAGCTAGTAAGATTGGCTCCAGAATTCTGAACCTGGGGACATATTTTTAAAAAACACCCTTTTTCATTCACTGTTAAAACTCTCTAAGCACAATTCATAATTATATGTTAATTGAATGACCTTTTATTTAAAATCTCTCTGCCTAGATACCTAGAAGCTACCTCTTTTCTTGGTCACTGCTATCAGCCTCTGACATGGGGCCTGGCACAAAGTAGATCCTCAACAAATATTTGTGGAATAAGCAAAAGAATAACTTTTTAAAAGATTAACTACATAAAAATATTGCAAATAATTGTCTAACATAGCAAATAAAATGTAAAGAATAAATACAAACCTCAACATGTTAAAAAAAAGAAGTAAAAACAGAAGATGAAGTAATTAATATACCCACTGTTTCTAATAAAAAATTTTTTGAGGAACTTCTAAACAGATTTCACAAATTTCTTTAAGAAATTAGTGTAGTACCACTTTTCTGAGTCTTCTCTTCCACAATCTGTAGCAAATACTGTGTCAGGTCTTGGGTGAGAAACACATACCTGGAAAATCTGGCACTTGACTCCAAAGGCACTGGTGTTCCAGAAGAAAAAGCTAGAAAGTCCTCAAACACAATATGGTATGAATGTAAAGGATGGAGTGGTGCTAGAATCACACAGGGAATAACTGAGTTGGATGGCTGCCAGGGAGGGCAACTTTCCCCTGTGTCCCAGCTGCTCCACCTTTCCCGGGTTAAGCCCCTCCCACCTCCCTGCAGTACCAGCCAGGGGAGTGATGCTGACCCCTCCCTGCTGGCCCTGAGGATCCCGCCCTGCCAGGATTACTCCCCATGGTGGATCAATCACATCTCCAGCCTGGGCCTGTGGTGCAGACTGTATTGAGGAGCTCTGGAGGAAGTTCAGGCAAACTAGAGGAGTGCCAGAGTAACACAGGGGAAGACTGAATTGTGTGGTTGCTGGTGAAGCCACTTTTTCCTCAAACCCTACCAGTGCCACCGTTCCTGTGAGAACCCTCTCTCCACGTGGTCAAATCTGGTCCATTTTAGCCTGATGAACTCTGCTGGCCTTACCCTGATGATCCCCTGAGACCTTGCCCCAACACAAAGGTCCACAGGCCCTGGCCTGTGGCAGCTGGCCTTGGGGTACAATAAGAATTTTGGTGAGAGGCCTCAGATCCAGGGCTGGCACTAAGATTGAGAATCTATCCCACACAACTTATGCATTACCAAAGGCTCTTCCAGTGACTGAGCCTAACAGGAAGCTGGCAGGTGGAGGTAACTTGGGCCTTATGCTGACCTGTCCCCCATCTCGGTCCTGGTGGACACCAACCTTGGTATGCAGCTTGGCCCCTCCTGTGTGCACCCAGACCCAGCAGTGGCAGACACAAAGTGTGGATCACCTCATTGGTCTAATAGGTAGCCCAGGGTTGGTTAAAAGCAATATCTGACATTGACCTCCACCAGAGTCCTTCCCAAGAGGCCCCATAACCAACACGGATCAGAGCAAAATTCAATTAGCTTCACAATTAATACAACCAAAGGAAAATTTTGACAGGCACCAGACCTTGATGGGGCAAATTCCTCCCACAGCAGCTCATACACTGTGGTTGGAGTCAATCCTCATAGCCAGCCAGCCTGAGGTCAACCCACACATGGAGAGGCAAACAGCAATTAAGAATCAACTACAACAGGAAGGCTCACATAACCCACACAAGGGTCATTCCTGGAGCACCTAGCTCAGGTGATCAGGGAGAGTGAGCCACTGGGCCCCACAGGACACCTACTATATAAGGTCATTACACCAAGACTGGAAGATATAGCAGATCTATTGAATATACAGAAACAAATACAGAAAGGCAGCCAAAACGGGGAGACCAAAAACATGCCCCAAATGAAGAACAGGAAAAATCCACAGAAAAAGAACTAAGTGAAATAAAGGCAAGTAATCCACCAGACACAGAGATCAAAACAATAGTTATAAGGATGCTCAAGGAACTTAGTGAAAACTTCAACAGCATAAATAAGGACATAGAAACCATAAAAAAAAAAAAAAAAAAAAAAGGACCAGTCAGAAATAAAGAGTACAATATCTGAAATGAAGAACACACTAGAAGGAATCAATAGTAGGTTAGATGAAATAGGATCAAATCAGTGATTTGGAAGACAAGGTAGCAAAAAACAACCAAGCAAAGCACACAAAGAGAAAAAGAATTTTGAAAAATAAGGGTGATTTAAGGAACCTCTGGAATAACATCAAGTGTAGCAACATCTGCATCATAGGTTTACCAAAGGAGAAGAGAGAGAACAAGGGATTGAGAATCTATTTGAAGAAATAATGACTGAAAACTTCCCTAACCTAGTGAAGGAAATAGACAAACAAGTCCAAGAAGTGCAGAGTCCCAAACAGGATGAATGCAAGGAGACTCACACCAAACACATCATAATTAAAATGGCAGATGTTAAAGACAAAGAGAGAATCTTAAAAACAGCAAGAGAGAGGCAGTTAGTTATCTACAAGGGAGCTTCCATTTGACTGTTAGCTGATTTTTCAATGGAAACATCTCAGGCCAGAAGGAACTGAAACAAAAATATTCAAAATGATAAAAAGCAAGTACTTACAATCAGACTACTCTATCCAGCAAAGATATCACTTAGAATCAAAGAACAGATAAACACCTTCCCAGACAAGAAAAAGCTTAAGGAGTTCATCACCAACAAACCAGCATTACAATAAATGGTAAAGAGACTTCTTTAAGAAGAAGAGGGAGCTTTGGCCAGTGTGGCTCAGTTGGTTGGGGCATCATCCCATGCACCAAAAGGTTGGGGGTTTGATTTCTCAGTCAGGACACATACCTAGGTCACAGGTATGATCCCGGGTCAGGGTATATACAGGAGATAACCAATCAATATTTCTCTCATATCAATATTTCTTTCTCTCTCTTTCTCTCTTTCTCCTTTTCTCTCTAAAATCAATAAATGTTTAAAAAAATTTTAAAGAAGGAAAAAAATCAAAATATGAATAATAAAATAGCAATAAATACATACCTATTAACAATTACTTCAAATGCAAATGGTTTAAATGCTTCAGTCAAAAGATATAGGGTAACTGAATGGATAAGAAAACAAGACCCTTACATAAGCTGTCTACAAGAGACCCACCTCAGAATGATAGATACACACAAACTGAAAGTAAAGGGATCAAAAAAGGTATTGCATACAAATCAAAACAAAGAATAAGAAGCTAAGGTAGCCATACTTATATCAGACAAAATAGACTTTAAAACAAAGGCTATAACAAGAGACAAAGAAGATCATTATATAATAATAAAGGAATTGATCCAACAAGAGCAAATAACACTTGTAAACATTTCTGCACCAAGCACAGAGCACCTAAATATATAAAGCAAATATCAATGGACATAAAGGGAGAAATCAACAGTAATACAGTCATAGTAGGGGACTTTAACACCCCATTGATGTCAATGGATGGCTCTTACAGACAAATAATCAATAAGGGAACAGTGGCCTTATATGACACATTAGATCAGATGGATGTAATTGCATATGTGGAAATACATTTGAAATAATAATAAATGAAAAAAAACACAAAATCAAAGGTATTCACCAATTACAATGTTATAAAATGTATAAAAACTTTTTATGAAGATCATAAAAAGATGTTAATAATTAATATTTTTTATCATGGCATTTTTTGTTAACAAGTTAATATAAATGTTTGTAGAAAAAATATTTCCAAATTGAGATAATCTTCAAGCAGTTACTAGCAAAATGTATTTACAACTTTTCTTTGGTTCATAATAAAAAAAATATGTTAACTCGATTTTGCTCTCAAGACATGGAAATGACCATTATTTGCTTCCAAATGGAAATAAGCATATTTTCTTAATTTATAAGATAAATATATTTAAAGTATGATGTACTTATGAGAAAAGTATCATTCTAAGACCTTGCTACAGGCCACCACATTCAGAACCAATTTACTGAGACACTGTGGTAGCCCAGATCTCATAATTAAAGCCATTATAATGGAATCTTTTTAAATACTAAAATCTAGTTTTAAAATTTTTCGGTGGTTATTCCAGAACTTTGTGAAAATCTAAGCCATGTGATGTGAAATTCTGGGAATTCTGAAAACCTCTTAAGACTGGAGAGCAAAAGCAGATTCCTAATTTCTTTCAAGTACTCTTACTAATCTAGTAGTTACAAACTGCTAGACAGGAGAGACTCAGTAATCTTTCAGGCACTACATTCAGAGTCCCTTCAATAAATGTTCCTTTCATGATACACTTAAATTAATAGCACGCATGTAGATACTTTTACAAATTGCAAGGGACATAAAAATTCATTTAAGTTTAAAATATTTTTATATCTTATAATTACTTATCTGACTTAATGTGGATATACACACATAAATTGGTTCATATTTGCAATCAAATTTGTTGACTTACAGTTCTGTTTTTTCAATATTTAGCTCAATTCTAATTTTTCATTAATTTAGGGGTCTGCTGTATACACTGTTTATAAATTGCCCCTCTCCCACTTTGAATTGTCTTTTTATGAGAGAGGATTTGAAAGTGAGAATATAGATTGAAATTCAACTAACATTGATTGACTACTCTATGGTGCTTTTACCTACATTATCTTAAACATAAATTTTTTTACACATTGATATATTTCTTTCTAGTCGCTTTTCTTATGAATGTAGGTTTATTGTTTATATAATTTGCATACTGCTCTTTAATACAACATGAGTACCTTAAACATTTTTCCAGTTAATTGAGTCTTCATACAACAGTTTTTAGTGACTCTGTCAAGTAGATAAAATAGCTCACTTATGAATGTCTCTTTTATGGACCATTTAGGTTGGTTATTCCTTTGCAGTGTGAGAAAGAAGAATAACATTTCAGAGTTGCAAATAGCCAATCTTGTACATAGCACAAAACCTGTAGAATTTTGACTGTGGTTCCACTGCCTTATAAGTTTCCTTGTAGCAGAAATATCAAAAGGATGACAACAAGGTTAAGAAAATAAGATCAAGAAAAGAAGTAAATACATCCAAATAATAATTACTTTTTATGTGCAGCTCTTTTCCCTCTTTTTTATTTTACACAGCGTCTTATATATTTATTGTAGACAAATCAGAAAATGCAAATAAGTAAAAAGAAAACAAAGTTACCCTAAATCATACTACTTAGAAATCATTAACACTTGGATACATAGCTTCCAGAGAAGTAAAATTTGAAGTACAGGAAAATTATGGATGCTCTATGACTTTCCCTATCCCTCTTTCTACTTTTTAGCAGCTCTGAGTAGAGCCCCTGCTGGCACTGATTCAGGAAAGTACAAGGATTTCTCTGTCAGAGGAAGTATAAAATATCTGGAGTCCTATCAGTGCCTGAAAGTTACTCAGCCTTCCCCACTTACCACCCACCTGAATCCTCGCAAAAGAAGGAATTCTGTCCATCCAAGTCAGTGCTTTACTTTTCCACCAGCTCCCAACCCTAGCTTTTAATGGCTTATTTTGCTCTTCAGTTCTGCCTTTCATGTTCATCACGGTGGGCCTGGGAAAAGAAATAAATGAAGAGAAGGAAAACGATAGAACCTACCTTCAGGGAATTCTTGGCCCCAGACCCCACAAAGTCCACGCAGGGGCTTTGAGACACAAAGCCTTTTGCTGAAAACAGTCATCTCAAACTGAGAGTTTCTGTAAGGTTGGCAAAACTACTTTGAAATCGTCTCTTGCTATTGGCAAATTTATATATAGAGAAAAAAAAATCATTGTCTTAATTTTTCTGAAAACAACTCCTGATTAGAACTGAACCATCCAAAGCTATTGAAATATCTTCAAAATTCTAAGACAGCAAGCAAACTTATAGCTGAAAATGTCTAATTCATGTTTCCTTTAAGAAGTATATACAGGTCCAACTTGTAACTATAAATCATGTTCAGTACATTAGAACCATTGAAAAATAAAAACCATTACTGAAAATGTATTCACTTGTAATATAAATAAACTCTTTTGAATTGATATGTAGATTTATCAGAACTTTTTTTTTGCTTCTTGGACAGATTGTTCATGGAATTTATTTGGTTCTCAACTCACAATTAAAACATTATTCTTAGGGAAAAATATGAACTTCATTATAACCACTACCTTTAAAGACTCCATTTCTGGGAACACATGATATTTTTGTTTGTCCCCTTCTTCTCTCAATGTATTATTTTTGGTTCTTGTATTGATTATCTTTATAACCTTAAATAATATTTAAAATGTTACTTCTCTTTCCATTAGCATTAATCAGTATCCTGACTCAACACTGTAAAGTGAGAAATGACTTATCCTGCCCTTTTCTTTGTGTTCCTTCCCTACCACCCACTTTCTACCTTCTGTCACTTCTACATTGTAATGTTACCATTTATTCTGTTTATAGCTACAGCTGATCCATACCTGTCTGAAGACTGACTGTAAACATTAAAAACTAATATATAGCACTTAATATTTTGCCCATGTAAATATTTTTCTCACATTGGTTGAAGTAGTGTGCTGGGATTACTGACCCCACCCCCCACCCCGCCCCACCAACCACTTCAACAAGAATATACTTTATTAAAAATATTTAATAAACTCAATTTTCTTATACCATGATTTAATTTTTTTAGTATATTTTATTGATTATGCTATTATAGTTGTCCCAATTTCTTTTACCTTTGCTCTCCTCCTCCCATTTACCCCCTTCCCTCCAGCAATCCCAACCCCCTTAGTTCATGTCCATGGGTCATGCATATAAGTTCTTTGGTTTCACCTTTTCCTGTACTATTTATAACATCCTCCTGTCTATTTTGGGCCTACCAATTATGCTTCTTAATCCCCACACCATTTCCCCATTTCTTCCCGTTCCCCCCCCAGCTGATAACCCTCCAAATGATCCCCACATCTATGATTCTGTTCCTATTCTGATTGTTTGCTTTTTTTTTTTTTTTTTTAATTCTGTTGTTGATAATTGTGAGTTTGTTGCCATTTTAATATTCAGTTTTGCTCTTCTTTTTCTTAAATAAGTCCCTTTAACATTTCATATAATAAGAGCTTGGTAATGATCAACTTCTTTAGCTTTACCTTGTCTGGGAAGCACTTTATCTGCCCTTCCATTCTAAATGATAGCTTTGCTGGATAGAGTAATCTTAGTTGTAGGTCCTTGCTTTTCATCACTTTGAATACTTCTTGCCTGCAAAGTTTCTTTTGAGAAAACTGCTGATAAACTTACAGGCACCCCTTTGTAAGTAATTCTTTTCTCTTGCAGCTTTTAAGATTCTCTGTTTATCTTGAACCTTTGACATTTTAATTATGATGTGTCCTGGTGTGGTCCTCCTTGAGTCTAGCTTATTTGGGACTTTGGGACTCTCTGTGCTTCCTGGACTTATATGTCTTTTTTTTTTTTTTTTTTTTTTCCCCAACAAATTTGGGAAGTTTTCCTTAATTTTTTTTTTATCACATACTTTTTCAATTTCTTGCTCTTCCTCTTCTCCTTCTGGCATCCCTATGATTCAGATGTTGGCACATTTTAAGTTGTCCCAGAGGTTCCTAAGCCTCTCCTCATTTTTTTCTATTGTCGTTTCCTGTTTCTGAACTGGTTGACTGTTTATTTCTTCCTTATGTTTCAAACCATTTATTTGAAGCCTGATTTCCTTCACTTCACCACTGGTTTCATGTGGGTTTTCCTTCATTTCATTTAGTATAGCCTTCATTTCTTTCCTAGCATACTTAATCTTGTCTGTCAAGTCTGTGAGCATCCTTATCACCAGTATTTGAACTTTGTATCTGTTAGGTTAGCTATCTTCTCATCACTTAGTTCTCCTGCTAGAACCTTGGTCTGCTCCCTCTTTGGGGCCATACTTCTCTGTCTCCTGAACTTGACAGCCTCCTGTGTTTGCCTCTGCATTTTGGGTAGGGCTGTTTCATTGTAAGGGGCAGAGCCTTAGGTATTCATCAGTATGGATGGGACCCGTTTCCCCATGTTGTGGCGCTGTATGTGGTGGAGGGGTCTGAGAGGGAGCAATGCCTCCTGTTCAGCATTTGCCCCTTTTCCACTAATTGCACGAACTCTGATGAGGGGACCAGCAGTTCCCTCCACCACCCCAACCCCAACTGGTTTTCAGTCAGAAGCAATGTGGCTTTATTTTCCCTTGGTGGTGGAACCATGAACTGCCTGGTCTGGTCCTGGGCCGTGATAGTTCCTCAGGTTTTCTTCCTGACCTCTTTAATATGTGACTGTGCTTTCCACTGGCCCTGTGCTGCCACCTCCCCTGGCACTGCTGCTGGTGATGTAGGTATCACTGCCATGGGTGCTGCTGCCCCCAGCGCTGCCGTGGGCATTGCCACCCTGGTTCTGCTGGCACCACCACCGGTGTCATCGCCCCAGAGCCACCAGTGCCGCAATAGGTGTCGCTGCCCCAGTGCTGCCCCTGCCACCCATGTGACTCCCACTTTCTCTCTGCCCCAGCTCACCCCTCCTACCTGTCTGGATGAGTAGGTCTTTATTTCTTCATTGGACTTTCCTTCAGTTCGATTTTCTGGAGCTTTTGATTGATTTTTTTGTTTTTTGAGGTAGATGTATTCCTTCTTAGTTGTGAAGGGAGGTGCAATGTGTCTACCTATGCCTCCATCTTGGCTGGAAGTCCCCATGATTTTATTTTGTTTCATATTTTGACATGATTTTATTATACAACTTCGGTTTTTCCTGGAGCTTATAATTGCACTTTTTTCTTGTTAAAAGAAAATTCTTACCAGATTCTTAAGTTGTCCTGCCCACTCAATCATATCATCTAAAGCACGAAGTCCCCATTTTTCCCCAAAGAACTTCCTCCTAAAGAGCTCCTTTCTCCTCCAATATGACCCAGCTTTTCCCTTCACCACTGCCTAGCATGGGTCCTGTGGGAACTCTGCCAGTTGCCTACCCTCTTCATCAGTTCCCTTTGGAAGAGAACCCCAAGTTTTAACTAGGAATATTGCCATCTAATATAAAACACATTTCCCAGCCTTCCTCATAGTTTGGTGTTTCTATGAAGCATTTTGGCCAATGAGATAGAAACAGAAGTGGAGCATGGAACTCCTCACAAAGCTTTTCAAGGAAACTGACTCAGCAGGTTATTTGCTCTGTGCATTTTCTCTTTCCTCAAACCTATGCTATGACAGCTGACATTCTATTCATCTTGGGTCATCACATGACCTTGTGTATGGGAGCAAAATGCTAGGATGGTGGGACTTCTAGAGAGCAAGTGTAGACATCATATCAGTTCTACATTGCTTGCCTCTGAATTCCTTGTATGTGAGAGAGCAATAAATATCTATCCTGTTTAAATTAGTTACATTTTTGTCTGTTACATGTCGCAAACTTAACTAATTCTATCTGATATGGATTGACAGTTTCCATTATCCCATGTTTTCCTCTTCCTTGCTTGTCTGAGTATAGTCTTAATACTCTCTTGTGGTAACACTGATAATTTTTATACCCACTCTCTAAAGCTGTCTATGAGTAGAGAATTCCCTATTTTATGACTCTTCATAGAATAAAAGAGACCACCTCACTTTATAAGAGCTGAAAGTGCCAGATAATTGCAGCTAAGTCATAAACCTCTGCTACGACATCATAGTTAATTGTATCCAGAAAGTGGAAAAGGAATAGAGAATGTGAAAAAGACACAAGCCAAATATTAAAAGCCTTTCTCTAAAAGGGACACATCACTTTTCACTTACATTCCAGAGACCAGTCATATGGCCTCTCTAGAGAAAAGGGGTGCTTGAGAAATGTACTTCCTAACTGAAAGGCTGCTATAAAGAAGGAATATAAAATTTGGTGGTCTGTTAGCCATCTCCGCCATAAATCATAACATTAAGTTATTTTTATATACTGTTAAGCATTTGTCTTTTTCTTTTCTTTGTGTGCATGGATATACAGATATCTGAACTGACTATTGATGTTCTTGGCCTGTCTTTTAATTGGGAGCACATTGCATTTTCTCATCAACATCTATGAACTCTGGGTATCAATTGACATTGATCTTTTACCTGTCATGTTTTTGGAAATTGTGTTCCACAGTTTATTATTTTCTTAGTTATATTTTTGATTGCTTTTGATTTATAATATAAACATCATATCAAAAATTCAATTTACATTTTTTTATTCTTTCATCGTTTTGAAGTCCTACCTATGTTCTATTTTTTCTCAGAGGTAAAAAGCTGTGTGTTAAAATATTTCTATGGTTCTTAAGATAGTTAATATGACTTTAATTTCTTTTAATATGTCACATGAGGTAAGAATCTTAATTAGTTTTGCTCAGAATTATCAATTTCTATAACACCTTTTACTCTTTATATATTAATTTTTTTTTACATAAGAATATCAGCTTCTGGGCTTTTAATTTATTGAATTAACTTTCTATTTTTCTATCCATACCATACCATTTTAATTATTTCACTTTAAATGTTAGTGGGTAATTTTTCACTAAATAGTCATCTTTTTAAATAATTACTTAGTTATTCTCATCTCCTTTTCCGGATAATTTCTAAAAGTATTTGGGTAAGTTCTTGAAAAGTACAATTGAGATTTTGGTTAAAATATTATAAAACCTACGCAGTCACTTGGGGGAAGAAAACTGACATCTTTAAAACAATCTAGCTCTGACTGGTGTGGCTCAATGGGTTGGGCATGGTTCCACAAACCAAAAGGTTGCTGGTTCATTTCCCAGTCAGGGCACATGCCTGGGTTGGGGCCAGATCTCCAGTTGGGGGCACGTGACAGGCAAACAATGAATGTCTCTCTCACACATCCATGTTTCTCTTCCTTTCCATCTCTCTAAAAATAAGTAAATAAAATCTTTTTAAAAAAATAAACCAATCTATACATCCAAGAGAAAAATTTAAGTAAATAAATAAAATTTTCCAAGACCTGAAACATTTGATAGAATGTCTCCTCCCTCTTCACATTCTGTTAAACATCTATTTCAAATCTTTATTTCTAAACAGTCCCCAAGATTAAAATGACAAATAGGCTGATATCTGCTGGTGCACAACTGAGGAAATAAGGACAATGTGGTGCTCTAGTCCCATGAGCCAGACAGATCTCATGATCCCTGTTGACTCATGGCAATAAACACTCAAGGCAGTCATTTTCGCTTAGTCAGAGTGGGTGATATTTTCTCTCTGGCCAGCTTCTGTTTATATGTTGTAGTAAGAAGTTCTTATGATGCATATTTGGCTTTCAAAATATAGTTTTTAAAAGAAAGAAACCTAAAAACCATTAGCTCATAAACAATTACCAGGTATATGTAAAACACTAAAACAATATCAGGGGGGGAAAAGAGAGAAGGGAAATTAATGTGGTTTCAAAACCCAGAATCTAGTAAAAAAATAAAATAAGTGATTATAGAGGAGCTTAAAATTTGTAATCTTTCAAGTGACAAAGGGCTATTTTTTTTTCTTTTACTGTGTCACTATTCTTTGTAACTACCCCAAGAGATGAATATCACTTTAGTTTACTACTTTGCTATAGAGGAGGAGCTCCAATATCACCCCCTCCCCGCCCCCCGCCCCTGGATCTTCCTTTCGTGATTGCTGTTATTTCCAGGGTTAGGGATCTAATGTGGGCTTCATTTGACAGGGATATAAATTTGAGATCAGGGACTAGGGAAATGACCATAGAAATGGATTCAGGTTCCACTGGAACTTCTTTGAGATGATATCAAATTAGAACTCAGCTTCAGTCCCTCTGACCCCATAACACCTATGGGCAGTATTTGCAGGTAGCCACAAACCAGTGTGGGTTTGGAGCCCAAACCCAGTAGTGTTCTCTCCCCCCTCTAAATTTGGGTATTTCCCTTTCTTGAGTGAACAGTCACATAGACTGCAAGTCCCTTTGGGAAAGGAGATTCATAGTAGATGCATGAGTGTTACAGTAAGGTCCTTACCTGTTTCCTCTTACTTTACCTTTGTCTCCTCTTCATTCAAGAGTTCTAGGTCTGGAAGATTACTCGGGTCTTCAAATGGATGAGAGTGTGTGACCCTGTACTGCAGTGGCTTCTATCAAGCAAGCCTCTGTTTACCAGACCGGATATGTTTTGAAGTTATGCAGATCAAGACTTAAGTGGGTCACCTGCTAAATTTATGTGAACCTATAATTAATTTATCTTATCTGAGGTCTTCCTTTAGCAATTTCTCTAACAGGGACTGCTGAGTCCACCTTACTCCCTATTTTAATGACAACGTTTACTTTGCCACATGAGCCTTGTCAATTTTGGCTCCAATTTCTCTAATAGTCAGAACCCTTTGGGTTTCAAATGATAGAAACATGGTTTAAAAAAACAGAAGCCACAAAGTCAATTGGTACACTCCATGTACTCATGAAACTGAGAAAGGCTTAAAGTAACTAGAAGATATTCTTTAGTGTTTTGGGGAATCTGTCAAGCAATACTGCTTGTCTCTAATTGTCAACTTCCTTCTCTCCTATGGCGGACATGTGGTGGGGATCATGGTTGCAGATGGTGCTAGATTCACATTGTAGCATCTTGTGGATGCAACAGTATTTCTTGCCCCTGAGCAAGTTGTAAATATCCCAGGAAAGGACTCTGAATCATCAAAGACAGGAGGAGTTGAGAATTAAGCTGCCTAAGTGTTTGGACTGCAAAATATTCAATCACTTACTGGTGTGTTACGTGGGGGAGGGGGGTGATAATTAATATCTCTATACCTAAGTACCCTTAATTTTGGAGCAGTAATGATCTCACAGAATTACTACAAAAATTAAATGAATTAATTTGTATAAAGCACCTAGAATAGTGCCTGGTATCTATAACTATTCAAGCATGAGTCATGTGCCCACTCCATTGGTTGAGGAAAAGGTCTGTTGTCAGAGTACATGGGTAGAACAAATGAGGCAGGAGAGTAGAAGCTGAGAACATTTTTTTTCACAAGTGTTTAAAATACACATATCTTCAAATCCAGCTGGTCTCTGATAGCCTCCATGAATTTCTTCCACATTTGGGATTGATATACAGCTTCCTTTCCCTGTGATAATTTTTTAAATTACTGTTTTTAAATTTTATAGTTTAGAGCAATTTTAGGTTTACAGCAAAATTGAGCAGAACATGCACAGATTTCCCATATACTTTCTGCCTCTACATCCATAATCTCCCCTTGACCAATATCCCCCCCAAGAGAGGTATCGTCCATTTGTTATAACTGATGAACCATCATTAACAACCAAAGTCCACAGTTTCCATTAGGATTCACTCTTGGTGTTGAACTCTCTGTGGTTTGGGATAAATTTATAATAACATGTATTCATCATTATAGTATCCCACAAGTAGTTTCACTGCCCTCAAAATACTCTTCCTATCCATGAACATAAATTATCTTTCCATTATTTAGTTCTTCCTTGATATCTCTTAGAGTTTTTTAGTTTTTCTCACGTCTTATACATATTTTGTACAAGTTATATCTAAGTATTTCATTTTGGGGGTGCTAATGTAAATGGTATTGTGTTTTTTAATTTCAAATTCTACGTGTTCATTGCTGATATGTAGAAAAACAATCATCTTTTATATATTAACCTTGTATCCTGCAACCTTGCTGTAATTGCATATTAGTTCTACATAGACAATCATGATATCTGAGAACAAACAGTTTTATTTCTTTCTTCCCTACTAGTATGACTTTTATTTCCTTTCTCTTGTCTTACTGTGTTAACAAGGACTTCCAGAACAGTCTTGAAAAGGAATGGAGATAAGTGACATCCTTGCCTTTTTCCTGATCTTAATGGAAAAGCTTCAAGTTTCTCACCATTAAGTATGATGTTAGCTGTCAGTTTTGCACAGATATCATTTTCAAGTTGAGAAAATTCTTCTCTGTGACTAGTTTACTGAGAGTTTTTCTCATGAATGGGTGTTGAATTTTGTCAAATACTTCTGCATCTATTGATATGATCATGTGGTTTTTCTTCTTTAGCCTATTGATATGATAAATTACATTAATTGATTTTTTAATGTTGAATCAGGCTTGCATATTTGGATAATCCCACTGGTCCTGGCATATAATTCTTTCTATACATTATTGGATTTTATTTGCTAATATTTTGATGATGATTTTTGCATCTATGTTCATGAAAGATATTGATTTGTAGTTTTCTTACAAAGTCTTTGTCTGGTTTTGGTATTAAGGTAATCCTGGTCTCATAGAATGAGTTAGAAAGTATTCCCTCTGCTTCTATCTTCTGAAAAGGATGATAGAGAACTTGTATAATTTCTTCCTTAAATATTTGGTAGAATTCACTAATAACCCTATCTAGGCCTCAAATTATTTTTTAGATGCTCATTCAATTAAAAAGAAAAATTTATCAATATACAACAATGAACCAAGCTAATACTTCAACTTTCTTGGAAATTTTTTCAATACTGAGTGTGAAATATAGGTGATTGAGTTAATTTTTAATGATATACTGTGATTGACTATCCCAACAAAATATATCAAAGTATTCTCCCCAGATTATTCCACTCAAATTTTTCTGCTTTTAAACAACACCTGTGTATTTTGATTCATTGTCATGTCCTAACAGAAGACTGTAAAGTATAGTGGGAAAAAACATGGGCTCTGGAGTCAAAATGCTTGAGTTGGAATCCCAGTATCCCCTGACTGGCCCTTGAATTGGATGCTCTCCAACCTTCAAAATTCTCAACTGTGAGATAAGGCACCTCAAGCCTTTTTTGGGAAAGGGCCATCTATAACTAAATCCAAAAAGTAAATAAATAATCTCTCAGTACAGATAAACCAATTCTTCTCTGATCAGTCTAACACAATAGATAAATGAGAAAAATTTATGTGAAAGTACTTATAAACTATAAAGCACCAAAAATTATTTTATCATACTGATAAGGTTGCTTTGAATTTAATAGAGTTTATCATCATTTAAATAAATATGTATTCATGACTTTTTATTTTTCCAGTGGAATTTTCACATTCAATTTATTTATTACACAATGTATTTTATGGAAAGTTGAAATTGTGTTTCATTAACTATATATTATCTTATAAAACCTTCTTAATAATTTTTCATTTTCCCAAATCAGAACCATAGTTGTATATCTATTTATTATTTCTTCATTTATTTCTCTCAGAATGTTTTCTAATGTCTTTCAAATAAATTGACCTGAGCAAAACTAATATTTAGTTATTATTTTGAAATAAATTTATTTTTCATTCTATTTTCCAGATATGTCACTAGCATACAATAATGTAATTTATTTAGGAGCATAAACTTTGACAGGAAGCAGAGACTTCGATAAGGATAAAATGTTGAAATTTGGGAAGGTATAATCCTAGAGACTAAAAAAGAAAAGGGAAAGTGAGGTAAGAAAAGAGGTAATGTAATGCGATGAGTCACTTCTCAATGGACTGCAAAGGATGTTGCTTAGTACTCAGGATCTTTCCAGAAGGGCAAGGAGGAGCCTTACCTCCGGGGGTGGGGGGGGGAGTGAGAGAAAGTTATTTGTGCAGATCTCTTAGTTTCCCATTTCTTATTGGTCAAGGTTCATCCCAAAGTAATGTAAATCTCCTGTCCTTCTGAGTCCTGTCGTCCAGCCCTGTGGTGGGAGCCCGGGAAGTTGAAATGCACACTACAGAACAGCATTACATACAAGTCTGGATGTGGTAACTAAAGGCAGCAACCCATCATGTGGAGTGTGTGGTACCTGTGGTACAAGCAAGTCAGGGCAATAACTTGATTCCAGTAAGCTCATGGAGTTCAGCTAAGATGGCACAAGCTGGGAGGTAGGTGGCATCCTCAGGGGGGAAAAAAAGGTTGTCCAGGGCATGTGAGGAGGTGCACAAAATTTGATCTGATACCAATGTTACTCTAAACGTATGATGAGATTATTTGTGAATTATGCATACTTTACTATAATTGTTTGAATTTCAAGAATTTTTAAAATGTCATCTGTAGATGTAAATGTTTGCTTCTTTGTTTCTGTATTTTCATTTCTTTTTCTCAAATCATTATTATTAGTGTATCATAGTATGTTGAATAGGACTAGAAATAGAATTTGTATTTTTATATTCATTCTGAAGAATTAACTCTGTCAGGTCTACATTAACTATAAATGTTGGCCTCAGTTTTAAATACATATCATTTAAAACGTATAGAAAGAATTTTAATGGCTCAGACTTTCTAGATCAGTCTCCTTTTTTCATGATGCACAACTAAACTACATTTCCCAGCCCACTTGCATCTGAGTGTAGCCAATGAAATGTGGGTAGAGCTAGTATATGTAATCCTCCAAGTTCTCATCTATGGTTTGCCAGCTGGCTCAATGAAAAAGATCCAGCAGAGGAATCTAAGACCCTAAGTAGAGCAGACCACTGGAAAAAGTAGCCCCCTGAATGATGAAGTGGAACAAAGCCCTGTCCATCTTCCTTCCCAACACAGCACACAGACACAGCACACACATACTATGCCAAGTGTGATGTGAACCAGAAATAAATCTTTAGCCACTGCATTTGGAAGTTGTTTGTCATAGTGACTGCATAGCCTCTATAAAATACTTTCCAAACCAAGTTTTTAACAGTTTTCAGCAATGATAAAAGGTCAAGTTTACTGGGTGACTTCTTAGCATATATTGAGGTTCTTATATGAGTCTTATGGTATTTTTAAACATTCCCTTGGCGCATGTTTTTCTTTGATATTTTAACCTTGTTTTCACTACTATATGGTTATATTAGATAATGCCTAAAATAAGTTGTTTTTTGTTTTTAATCTGCTTTCTTGAGAAGTAGTAAAATACATTGGGAAAAGCATGAGTTTGAAGTCAGATCTCCCACTGAAGCCCACTTCAGGCAATGACCCGACTGAGTTTGCCATTTAACGGTTCTGAGTCTCAGTTTCCTCATCTAGGGTAATGATTCCTAACTCAGAGGGGGGTTGTGAGTATTAAACTAAATATTATATATATATATAATACCAGATATGTAGTAGAACTAATAAATTATAGTTATTATTATCATTTTTTTCACCCTGGCTGGTTTGGCTCAGTGGATTGAGCGTCGGCCTGCGAGCTAAGTGTCGCTGGTTCGATCTTCCAGTCAGGGCACATCAGAGAAGGAAAACTCTGACTCCAAAAAACCTCCGCTGCCTTGCGGCATACCTCTTCAGGGGAAAGGCTAAGGGAGTAAACCCCAACAGAAAATCCGGAGCCGGAGTCCCTAAGGCGGTTTGACGTTGTAGTCAACACCGGCAACTCCTGCGGCGCACCTGAAGCCAAGCTGTATTGACTCCGTCTTTCCCTTGGACCCTTCAGCTGCGAAGAGAGGGGGGGTCTACTGCATGGGCAAGAGCAGACCCTCCATGTCACCCTGCCCAGGCTCTGTAGCTTCATCGCAAGATGTCGATTCAACACGGGAGGAGACAGATACCGTGTCACTCCCGAGTCGGACTGCACAGCCATTCTCGGCGGTGCAGATAGACTCTTAAGAAGCTACACCATCGTCTCTCGAGACGGACGACTGCCGACGACGACTCTTATTTTGATTTGATTAATAATTAATTCTCTCTTATCCACTTGTGCTTTTTAAAAAATATATTTTATTTATTTATTTTTAGAGAGAGGGGAAAGGAGGGAGAAAGAGAGGGAGAGAAACATTAATGTGTGGTCACCTCTCATGTACCCCCCAACTGGGGACCTGGCCCACAACTCAGGAACGTGCACTGACTGGAAATCGGACCTGTGACACTTTGGTTCACAGGCTGGCACACAATCTACTGAGCCACACCAGCCAGGGCTCACCTGTAATTTTTTTACCCTTGAGAATGTATATGTGTAGAGGTGTTAAGGACTACATTTAGCTTTCGTATTTCCTCAAATCAATTAACAAATATTCTGCTCCCTCTGATGTGAATAAGACTGTTTACCCTTAGATCAGGTGTTCAAAATATGAAATCCATTTCTTTTTTAAGTATATTTTATTGATTATGCTATTACAGTTGTCCAAAATTTTTTCCCTTTGCCCCCCCTCTGCCCAATACGTCCCTTCCCTCCAGCAATACCCACCCCCTAGTTCATGTCCATGGGTAATGCCTATAAGTTCTTCGTCCTTTCTATTTACTTTACTATTATTCTTAATGTCCCCCTGTCTATTTTGCATCTACCAATTATGCTTCTTGATTCCTGCACCTTTTCCCCCATTTGCCCCCTTCTCCTCCCCACTGATAACCCTCCATATGATCTCCATACTCATGGTTCTATTCCTGTTCTAATTGTTTGCTTAATTTTTTTTTAAGATTCATTTGTTGATAGTAGTAAGTTTATTGTCATTTTTCTGTTCATAGTTTTGATCTTCTTTTTCTTAATTGTGTCTCTTATACATTTCATATAATAAGGGCCTGGTGATGATGAACTCCTTTAGCTTCACCTTGTCTGGAAAGCACTTTATCTGCCCTTCCACTCCAAATGATAGCTTTGCTGGATAAAGTAATCTTGGTTGTAGGTCCTTGCTTTTCATCACATTGAATACTTCTTGCCAGCCCCTTCTTGCCTGCAAATCTCCTTTTGAGAAATCAGCTGATAGTCTTATAGGCACCTCTTTGTAGATAACTCCCTGCTTTTCTCTTGCAGCTTTTAAGATTCTCTTTTTATCTCTAACCTTTAGCATTTTAAGTATGATGCATGTTGGTGTGGTTCTCTTTGTGTCCATCTTGTTTGGGTTTCCTGGACTTGTATGTCTATTTCCTTCACCAAATTATGAAAGTTTTCCTTCATTATTTTTTAAAATAACTTTTCAATTTCTTGCTCTTCTCATTCTCCCTCTGGCATCTCTGTGAGTCATATGTTGGTATGTTTAAAGTTGTCCCAGATGTTCCTGAGCCTCTCCTCATTTTTTTCAATTCGTATTTCCTTCTTCTGTACTGGTTGACTGTTTATTTCTTCCTTATGTTCAAAATCATTGATTTGAACCCTGACTTCCTTCCCTTCACCATTGATTTAATGTAGTTTTTTTTATTTCACTTAGTATAGCCTTCATTTCTTCCCTTATGCGTTTGCTGTACTCAATAATTTCTGTGAGCATTGTTATCACCAGTGTTCTGAACTCTCTGTCTGTTAGGTTAGCTATCTCTTCATCACTTAGTTCTCCCACTGAAGCCTTGATCTGCTCCCTCTTTTGGGCCATACTTCTCTGTCTCCTCAACTTGCCTTCCCGTGTTTTACTCTGTGTCTTAGGTAGAGCTGTCATACCTGTTATGTTGTAAGTAATGAAGCCTTAGGTTTTCATCAGTGCAGGGGAACAAGTTTCACTGCTTTGTGGTGCTGTATGTGGGAAGGGGTCAGCAAGGGAGCAGTGCCACTTGCTTAGCACTTGACCCATTTTCAGTTACTTCACCCACTTCTCGTATGCAATTGGTGCCATGCTAGCTGTTGCCCTGGTGATGGTTCCCAGAGTGGGTGGGTTTGCATACATTCTAGGACCATGGGGCCCTCTAAACAAACTCTCCTGAGAGACTGGAAGTTTTTTCTGCTGCCCCAACCCTCTCTGGTTTCACAGCCAGGAACAATGTGGCTTTATTTTCTCCAACACTGGAACCGTGAGCTGTACAGTCTGGTGTGGTACTGGGATCGCTCCCCAGGTGTCCCTCACAGCTTTTATAATGTGTGACTGCTCTTTCCACTGGCTGACCACAGGCGCTCCCTTGCCACCACCATCACCACGGTTGCACCAAGTCCTCTCCACATCTCCTACCTGTCTGGATGAGTTTTACTTCTTTATATCTTTATTTTTCTGAGAGTTCTGGTTGTTTTTTGTTTTGAGGTAGATGTAATATTTCCTACGGTTGTGAAAGGAGGTGAAGTGTGTCTACATATGCCTCCATCTTGGCTGGAAGTCCTGAAACTCATTTCTTGCACATTGCAGCCCACTGACTTAATAAACCTCCTGAAATTATATGTGAAGTTAGTAGAAATATATTTTCCTGGGAGAAGGATATATAGAGTTTTCATCAGATTCTTAAAGGGTTTCCCAAACCCTCAAAATATGAAGAATTTCTATCTTAGATTCCATCACCAATCATTTCTCTAATGGTGGTGACTCCTCAAACCCTGATCCTCATGATACAAACAATTTGCCCCAGAAATACAATCATATTTTTTGTAGCATTTGAATGCAGATTACTGCTTCTTTCTTGCCATGTTGTCTCCCTTTGACATCTTGAAACTATATTCCCTTTACCTTTGTCTTCCATCTACTTCTTTGACCATTCTTCTATCTTTATATCTGGTATCATTTTCTCTGGATAGCCACTTAAAGTGCATACATTAAAATCTTATTACACCAGCTACCTTTTTCCTCAACCACCTCTCCCTATGGCAAACTAATCTACTTTTACAGCTCCTAATCCCACCTCTTTGCACATGACTTCTAAACCTGTGCCTGGCAGAAGTAGTCTCTCTCCCAAGCTAAAATCCTCCTTTCCCAGTTGCCTGTTAAGCACTTTCATGTGGCTATTCTGCTGACACTTAAACTGGGCAAGGCCCAACTCAGACTCTTCATTAATCCCCAATGCAACTCTGTCTTCTGACTTCCTTAACTCTGTTAACAGCATCATTTCCCCCCTGACATTTAGGATTCTAACTTTGAAGATACATTTTCCTCTTCATTCTTTCTCCATAATATCCAACCCATTGCCAGATTTTCTTAAGTTCTAACTTCACAATGGCTCTCAAATTCATCCCCTCATTTCAAAGAGAAGACACAGCTATCCTCATCTTTACCATTCTGACAACAGCCACTCTAGTTTTCACTTGGACCGTCACACGTGTTCCTGCTGCCATCACTCCCTCTAGCCTCTCTTTCAGCAAGCTACCCCTTCCCAGAGAAATCTTTGTAAGGAAGAATTATATTTTCACTTTCCTACTTAAAACCTATCAATGGCAGTTTATATTTCTGAATTACACAAAAACTTGCCACCTTGTGAGTCACATTAGACTCTGCATCATATAGCTACTCCATACCCTTTCAGCTTGGGCTTTACACTAAGTGTTGGCCTCAGATTCTGTCTTTGACATTTCGTAATTATGTAGTCTTAGGCAACTTGCTTAATCTCTTCAAGCCTTTTTTTTTTAATGTATTAAAATGGGGATAATAATACTATTTATCTGTGTAAGATTGTCGTTAATGACAGTCTTCCCTTCCCATCAAAAGTTGGACTGTATTTCCGCACTCTTTGAGATGGGTCTTGCCTTTGACTTATTTTGGTAAACAATATGTGGAAGTGACCTGTGCAATTTAAAAGGTTCAGCCCCCTGTCCAAGTCCAGACAGCACTGACTCCTTCCTGTGAGCTCTGAGGAGTCCCTCTCTCCCCAAACATGGCCAACAAGGGACCTTCCTATGGCATGAGCCGTGAAGTACAATCCAAAATTGAGAAGAAGTATGATGAGGAGCTGGAGGAACAGCTGGTGGAATGGATCATAGTACAGTGCGGCTCTGACGTGGGTCGCCCAGACCGTGGACGCCTGGGCTTCCAGGTCTGGCTGAAGAACGGTGTGATTCTGAGCAAGCTGGTGAACAGCCTGTATCCTGATGGCTCCAAGCCAGTGAAGGTGCCCGAGAACCCACCCTCCATGGTCTTTAAGCAGATGGAGCAGGTGGCTCAGTTCCTGAAGGCAGCTGAGGACTATGGGGTCACCAAGACTGACATGTTCCAGACTGTTGACCTCTTTGAAGGCAAAGACATGGCTGCAGTTCAGAGGACCCTGATGGCCCTGGGTAGCTTGGCAGTGACCAAGAATGATGGGCGCTACCGTGGAGATCCCAGCTGGTTTATGAAGAAAGCCCAGGAGCATAAGAGGGAATTCACAGAGAGCCAGCTGCAGGAGGGAAAGCACGTCATTGGCCTACAAATGGGCAGCAACAGAGGAGCCTCCCAGGCTGGCATGACTGGCTACGGAAGACCTCGGCAGATCATCAGTTAGAAGACAAGGGCCAGCCCCCAGCCCTGCCCTTCCCCAGCTCATTGGCTGCAGCCATTCCGCCTATAGCCCACCTCATCCACAACTGCGTAGTCCTTCAGCCCCAGCCAAGCTTCCAGGTTCCGAGGCTCCATCACTGACCAAAGGGGACTGCGCTTGGGCAACTCCCCCCCACCCCTCAGCCCAACTTCTGACCCCACACACTGCTCCCCGGGCCTCCTCCTATCTCCCCCGCCATTTCTACGGTCTCTCCCCATCCTGGGCTGAGCAGGGTAGGGGGGTGGTTGGCCTGGGGGTGGCCTGGGTGTGGGTCCAAGTCCACTGTCGTCCTTGGCAGCACATGCCCATTGAAGGAGACCCAGCGCAACCTCCCCCCTATTTTTTGCTGGAATACTTTGGGAGTTGAAATTCGAAAAGGAAAAAATATATACATTAATCTTTTCTCAGGCCTGGCTAACAGAAAAAAAAATAAAATAAAAGGTTCAGCCTCAAGAGGTCTTAAGGATTCTACTTTCTGTGCTTGAAAACCTAAAACTAACCTGTGAAGGAACTCAGGTTAGCCTTCTGGAGTGTCTGCAAATACAACCACAACTCCCAGCTTGCCTTCCAACTGGCTGTTAGCTGCCAGTCATATAAATGAGGCCATCTTAGACCATCAAGATCCAGCTAATCCACTAGCTAACCATAGCTGCATGAGCAAGCCCAGCCAAGATTAGCAAAGAATCCTCCAGTGGAGCTCAGCCCCAACTGCCAGCTCACAGAAGTGAGAGCTAGTTGAAGCCATTATTTTTTAAGGTGGTGTATTATACAGTGAACGTTAACTGTTATAGCATCTCACAGGGTTGCCAGGAATATTAAATGAAATTGTATAAGTGGGAGTGTGTGAAATGGGGTCTAATACAATAAAAAATAGTTATTATCTTATAGCCTATTCCACATATTCTATGAGCCG